>NC_090933.1:732045549-732670549 GCF_040938575.1 Ambystoma mexicanum | reverse complement strand
CACACCGTTGCTGTAGCCTGGGTGCTGCCCGTGTTATTCGGGTTGTCCTTGGGTGTTCCCAGCCCGCGCTCACCTCGGTAGTGCACAGGTCCCAAGCCCGGATGGGCTCTGCATGTGTGGGGAAGCGGTGGTGTGGTGTGAGCTTTTTGGCTCTGGCCCTCGTTCTTCGACTTCACTGTCAGATCTCGGCTCCGTCCGCCTTGTTTGCCAAGCAAGGGGGCCCCTCGTTCAGGAACCTCACTTGTAGGTCCCCGAGCCGTGATTGACTTTGGTTGCGATTAGAGCCGGCACTGCTGTCGCTATGTTAGGATTCTGCTGGGTGCTCTGTGCAGTTTGTGCGCACTCCCTGTCCTCACCTCCTTATCGCAGCTCCATCCGCCATCTTGCCAGGCAGGAGGGGGCACCGGTTCATAGACCTCACGCCTGGTGTTCCTGGATTCAATTCTACACAGGCCCGTTGCGGTTAGGGACCGGATCGCTCTCTTTTGCCAGGAAAGTTGTGGGCTCCCGGTACGAGTTATCTGCGTATCCCGTCTCCCTTGCTGCAGCGCGGCTCCGCCCGCCGTCTCGCTGGTCAGGGGGGCGCCAGTTTGGAGACCTCGTACCGGGGGTTCCCAGCTCTGGTTCGGTGCAGATTCTTTGCGTTTGGGTGCCGGACCGCTTATTCTATACTTGGGTAGTTGTGGGCACTTATGCAATATTGCGTGTCTCGCCCTCACCGTTGCTGCGTAGCTCTGCCTGCCATCTTGCAGGGCACAGAGCGTTGGTGTCGTTTTTCTCCAGGATTGCTGCGAATGGAACCTGGTTCAGTTCCACTCTACAAAAAATAGCATCAGTTTGATGGAATACTCAGGCAAAAATGGTGTACAAGGATCTTTGTGCAGGATCTGGACGGGAGCTCTGGGCTTGCACGTCCTCACTCCATGAGCTCTTGGCCACGCCCCGACTCTGGATCGTGGAGTAAATAGTGGTGAGGGTGTCCATGTCAGCAACATAGTCACCTGTGAGTGGGATAAGCACATGTGTGTCATCTGCGTAGTTTGTATATGAAATACACAGGGCGTCAAGAATGCTGAACGGGCCTAGTGAACAAGCTATATAGAGTGGGTGCGATACAGGAACCCTGAGGTACTCCACATTTGATGTGGCACATGCTGAGTCAGAGAAGACTTTCATGGCCCTCTCTTGAAGAAAGGATGTAATCCATGCTCAAGCCTTGGAGGGGAAGTTAGCCGCAGTAGAGAGATGGTTGCAGAGTGTGTTGTGATCCACCAGGTCGAATGCTGCGGATAAGTCGAGGCACAAGAGGAGCACTGGTTTGCCTGTGTCACTCAGGTCATCCATTTGGTTTTTAAGGTCTAAGAGTGCTGTTTCCTTGCCATGTTGTGGGCGGAAACCAGACTGTCGAAGGCCGAGGAGATGGTTGTCTTCTAGGAATTTTTGGGACTTGCAGGTAGGCTGCTTTTGTCCAAAATTTTTAGTAGAAATGAAATGGGACAGTGGTTATGAGCCTATAGTTCCCCGGAACCATTGGGTCAAGGAAAGGTTTTTTGAGGAGCGGGTGTACCCAGTCTTCCTTGAGTCCAGTTGGGGACATGGCCAGACAGGAAGGATGCATTCATGAAAGCTGTTATGAAGGGGACAAGGATGGGGGCGGAGTCTTTGAGAAGTTGGGCTGGGCAGGTATTAAGCTTGGTGGCCGTGGGCAGGTTACTTTGCAGGCTGGCTATGAGGTGTGTCGGGGCCTTTGATGGCCTAGGAGTTTAGTTTGCAGGGAGTTAAGCTTGTCTAGCATGGCAGATTGAATGCTATTGCATCACCTTTCGTCTTTGGATAGTGCAGTGGGCGGAGTGGACGGTTTTTTCAACTCTCTAAAGATGGTGAAGATTTCTTTTGACCCTGATTTTGCATTGTCAATCCTGGAGTTGAATGATGTGGCTTTAGCCTGGATTATTTGGGATTTGTATTCTTTAGCAATGGCCTTAAAGGCCCTTCTGTTGATGTCAGTGGGGTTCATTTTCCAGGCTGAGAGTGCAAGCCTCTTCTTGGAGCGAAGTTCCATCAGATCCTGGGAGAACCAGGCGTTGGAATGTTTAACATTTTTGGCTTTCTGTAGGGTCAGAGGGGCTATAGCGTCTACAGCTTGGGTGATGGTAAGTTTGAAAGCACTGGCGAGGGTGGAAGGGTCTTTCGAGAACGGAGGCTGGAGAGGAAGGGTGCAATCTTTTCCATGGTAAATTGACGTAAGCTTCTAGCGAGTGCCGCTGGACAGGGGAGGATAGGTTTAGGGGGAACTTTGTTGGTATTGCGGTCAAATTGAATATAGTGGCGATTCGACCATGGAATAGGAGCGTTTGCAGTGACGTGAACAGCACAGTTGTGGTGACTGATCCAATCGAGGGTGCAACCTTTGATAGGCTCAGAGATGATCTGAGAGAACCCTAAGGTGGATAGTGCTTTGTTTAGGGTAGAGGCATGGTGATCCTTTGGGTCATTAAGGCCTAGATTTAGATCTCCCAGCAGCAGGACTTGAGAGGACGTTTTCAGGTTGTCGGACAGGGAGAGGATGTGGGTCTCCTGGAATTCCGCAATGGGACCCGGAGGTCGATACACTATATGCACAGTGATGGTGCGGTTGTGGGAGAAGTTGATTTTGAGTAGGAGGTAGTCAGTTTTGACCATGCTCTCCTTCGATCTCCTTAATAGCATAAGTATCTCTGGCAATGAGTGCCACTCCACCACCCCTCTGGTGAGTGCAGTCGTGTTGCAAGATTGTGTACCCGGCTGGGATGGCGAGTGAGAGAGCAGGGCCCGAAGCGTCATTCAACCAAGTCTCTGTAATTATCAGGAGGTTGAGGTTATCTATGATTAAGTCATGAACATCTAAGGCATGTGCTGATAGCGATTGGGCGTTGACCAGTGCACAACTAAGAATGGCAGTCGGTCGGGGTATACCTAGGGGGGTCTCAAGTGGCGTAATCTTAGGGCTCTTTGCAATCAGGGTTTGCTGCTGTGACGCAGATGCGGGCATGGTAGTGTTGCTGTGGGTGGGAGAGGGGATTGGATCAACAGGGGATACTGGCGCAGACACAATGGGCGTAATTTTAACATTGCACGTTGTTAGTGGCAAAGGCGCACCAGTGGGCCTATGTGCAGGCACAGGGGGTGAAAGAACAACATCACAGATGTGTAATGGCGTATGCGCAACAATAGGTTCAAGCACAGGCGGCTTAATCTCAGTAGCACAAGCAGGTTGTGGTATATGCGCATCAATAAGCATAGGCACAGGCATTCCTAGGTATGATATCCACATTGGAAACAGGTGATGGCATGGGCACAGCAGATGGCATAGGCACAGGCATAGTAGGCATGATATCCACATTGCAAACAGGTCATGGCATGGGCGCAGCAGACGGCATAGGCACAGGCATGATATCCACATTGCAAACAAGTGATGGCATAGGCGCAGCAGAAGGCATAGGCGCGGGTATAATGGGTATAGTATCAACATGCAACGTAGTTAAGGGCATGAGGGCATACACAAAGTTTGCTTCAGAGGCATGGGCAAGCGTGCATGCAGAATGAGAGGCAGGCTGTGGTGGACGTATCGTAGTAGATAACCGCAGGCAATGATTGACGGTGGTCGGGGAACCAGCATCCTTGTTGCAGGCATTATGTTATAGTTAATATGTCTGGACGTAGTCGGGGTGTCTCGGAAGGAATAGCTGAAATGTCATGACACCCCGAAGATCGGGTTTAAAAAGTGTCAAGACTGTGCTTACAAGATGTCGATAACCGATCTGCATTGAGTATGCTTTCTGTGTCTGTGTGTAGCACAAGACCTCGACCTGCTCGATCGATGACCTGAAAAGCTACGGGGGGAGGGTAAGGGGAAATTGGCAATAGGTAGAAACCCCAAGAAATCCCCATCGACTACCCCGTTGAAGAAACCGACTCTCCTCGATGGATGAAGGTGAAAAGGTCCAAGTAGACTAGTGGCTCCCACCACTCGTCGAGGAAGTCTAAGAAGAGGCATCATAAGTCGCCCACTTTGACTTCTTCGTCTGACTCCTCTCTTGAGAGAGCTATATCTTGTCCCACAAATGCCTCCACTCCTGCCGAATGGGAAACATTCAGGTTAGAACTTATGAACATTTCTAAAAACAAAAACCCCTGACAACCCATGCTCCTACCACGCCTTATAAAGCCGGTAAGGAAAGGTCTCGAGCCAAATCCTGTGCGCCCTCGAGCCCGGGGATGAAGGCCAGATCCACATTGAGAGCCGCCAAGGTATCATCGAAGGATCCTTCAAGCCCAAGTCAAAGAATAAGTTGAGGTTGTCCACACCATTGACGCCAGCTGCGCCCTCGATATGATCATCGACACCAATGGCGCCTTCGACAGCATCTATGCCATCGAAACCTTTGGTGCCGTCGAAAATGACTTCATTGAAAATATTGATGACTCCTTGAGCTTTGGGTTCAGCATTTTTGAAATATTTGACGATTTTACCAGATAAAACGTATACTCCTTTACCTAGAATGGATTATTCTTAGTCACTAACCTCTATTTATGAGGACAATGAGCCATAGGAAAACGATGCGCCATTTGGGTTACAGTATGGTACACCAAATGTCCCTGATAGCTTTATATCGGAGCAATCGAGGCTAAAAGACCTTTATGAAAATGTACAAGCAGCCAGTGGATTGCACACTTGCCAAGAGTTAGAATTTAGTAAACCTGAATCTGATGAACATGCAGATGCATCATATAGGCAGTTGACATCTACGGTTATAGATTACTTGGGATGGAGAAGGCCTACCCTCCTCTTCAAGCAGGATGATCTAACAGGCATCCTTGATAAGTGTCTGCAAAAGGATCCCATTTTACCTTTCCACATTGCACTTCAAAAAAGGGTGTCTGGCAATAAACAAGAACTTGACAAGAAAATGCTGCCCATCTAGTAGTGACCCCAACTACTTATCAAAACACCCCAACCCAGAAAGTCTGGTGGTGCAGGCAGCTACTGCAACCTCCAAAACAGGCAGCTTATCCAACCATCCCACCGGATAGGGATGACAAAAGGGTAGATGCATGGGCAAGGAAAGTATTTTCTGTGGGGAGTATGGCTCCTAAGTGAGCCAGCTCCCCATGTGCCTTAGCAAAGTTTTCATTCACTCTATGGACTGTATTTCTATGGCGGCTGGGCATATTCCCTTAAGGGAGGAAAGAGACTGTTTCTTGGCTATTGGTATAGACGGCAAAGAAGCCATGTGCGAGTCTCTTCATTCGGGTCTGGATTCTGCCGACAGCATCAGCAGAGCCATGGCGGCAAGCACCGTAATTTGCAGATTTGCGTGGTTAAGGAAGTCAAGATTTGCACTGGATGCGCAATCTAGACTCCTTCACATGCCTTTTGACGGGTCTCACCTTTTTGGCAGCAAGGTTGACGAAAGCCTTGAGAAGCTGCAGACCTTGAAGGCAGCAGCCAAATCTTTAGGTGCCACTGTTAGGCAGCCTCAGACCTTTTGCCCTAGTGGCCCTTCCTAGAGGAGTAGATCCAGTCGCTACTACTCCTCAGTTGGAAGAGCGAGAGGAAAGTCTGGTTAAAGAGGCCAAAGAAGATTCCCTCATGGTGGACGAGGGAGAGGTGCAAAGCCCGCTCAAGCAGGGGCATCTTTACCAACAGCCAGAGAGTCGCGAAACCCCAATGGGAGGCAGACTGTCTCAGCATCTGAAGAATGGCGAGACATTACTTTGGATGCTTGTGCATTAGAAACCATAGCCCAAGGTTACTGCCTTTCCTTCATTCAGAGACCTCAGAACAATCCACAGGGGAACCATTCTTTGAAGGTCCCTGATCCGCTCCTTGTGCTGGAAATGTTAACCCTGCTAGAGAAAGGTGCTATAGAGCCAGTACCTGTAGTGGAGAGGAACAAAGGATGATACTCTCCATATTTCCTAATATCCAAGAATGTCGGAGGACTGAGACCCATCTTGGACTTGAGATACTTGAACAAGTTCCTCAGGAAGGACAAGTTCAAGATGGTCACACTTTCTCAGATCCTTCAGGCCCTCCAACTCCAGGATTGGATGGTGTCATTGAACCTTCAGGATGCTTATTTTCATGTGCCAATCCATCTCAAGCATAGGAAATACCTAAGGTTCTCCGTTGGCGATTCTCATGATCATTTTTGAGTTCTGCCTTTTGGGCTGATATCTGCCCCAAGGGTTTTCACCAAACTGATGGCCATGGTGGCAGCGAGTCTCAGGAGGGGGGGGGGATTCACATATACCCCACCCGGGATGATTGGCTGATCAGGAAGTGTTCTCCCGGATCATCTCAACGTCACCTGCCATTCTCTTCACAGACTGGGCTTCTCCCTCAATTACAAGAAGTCCCATATGACACCATCTCAAAAGCTCCAATTCATCAGGACCGTAGGGGATACATCCTTCGAAAAGAGCTCGCCCCTGAGGTGAGGGCTCAAGACACTTTACAGATGGTCTCCAAGTTTCAGTGCCAAGCGTCTCCCGGCCTTTGACTTTTTGAGGTTGCTCTGCCTCATGGCATTCTCAATTTTTCTGGTGCCAGAGGCTCGCTTGAGAACGAGATCCCTTCAATGGGCTCTCAGGACTCAATGGTCTCAGTTCTCGGGCAACATGTCAGACCTACTTCAGGTTCCAAGCAGGGTTGCACAGGTTCTTCTCTGGGGGGCCTGCAAGGACAATATTCTGAATGGAGAACCTTTTTGGCAACCATGGCCAGCAATAACAGCAGTGACGAATGCCTCACTCGCGGGGTGTAGAGCCCACACCAAGGATCTGACAATCAGCAGTCGTTGGTCTCCATCGGAGTCCAAACTACACTTCAATCTTTTGGAGCTGAGGGCAATCCGACTTGCACTGAAGGCTTTTCTGCCCTCTGTAAGGGGAAAGAATGTCCTGATAATGACGGACAACACAGTGGCCATGTACTACCTCAACAAGAGATGAGGTGTAGGGTCACTACCCCTGTGCAGAGAGGCAATGCAGCTCTGGTTCTGGACAATGCAAGAAGGAACCTCCCTGTCAGCAGTTCACCTATCCGGGGAGGAGAAAACAGCGGCGGACGCTCTGAGCAGGCAGAGCAGTTTCACACGAGTGGGAACTAGCTCAGGAAGTCCTTCAAGAGATCTTCACCCTTTGGGGAACCCCTCAAGTGAAACTGTTCACCACCAGTGTCAACCGGAAGTGCAAACTGTACTGCTCCCAGGAATTTCCTCCCAAGAGGAGCTCTACGAGACGTGTATGTGGTGGACTCAGAGTTTCCACACCTGTATGTGTTTACTCCAGTCCCCGTCATTCCTCACGTGATCAGGAGGTTAAGAAAGTTCAAGAAGCACACGATCCTAATTGCTCCGGATTGTGCCAGGAGGACGTGTTACCCGGACCTTCTGGACATGTCCATCTGCCCTCCAATACGTCTTCCACAAAGGGAGGACCTTCTGTCGCGAGAGGAGGGTTGGGTTCTCCATCCAGAGGTCAAGACACTCGGCCTTCACGGATGGTTTCTGAGAGGCTGAGATACGATTGGGACATCCCGTATTACCTAATGGAGATTTTGCTTTCGGCCAGAAAGCCAGCAACAAAGTCCTTGTACCGCTGCCGTTGGAACAAATTCTGCAGCTGGTGCAGGGACAAGAATGTAGACCCTTTACTATGCAAGACACTGGGGGTGTTATCCTTTCTACTGTATCGAGCCAATCTGGGGCTCCAGGTTGGAACAATTAAAGGCTATTTGGCGGTGCTATCCATCTTTAAGCACTTGTTTGAAGAAACTTCATATTTTAAGATACCACTGGTGATACAATTTCTGAAGGTACTCACCAGTGTGCTCCCGCCATCTCATTTTCAGGGTTCTGTTTTCAAGCTCAATTTGGTGTTAACATTTTTGATGTGTGCACCATTTGGACCTCTACATTCATGTCCATTAAGGTTACTAACGTTCAACACCATTTTGTTAGTAGCCCTAACTTCAGCCCGTAGTGTGAGTGAGTTGCAGGCACGATCATCTAAACCACCTTCTACGGTATTCCACAAGGACAAGATCGTCTTGAGGGTTAACCCTTCATTTTTGCCTAAGATCATTTCAGATTTTCATGTCGGACAAAAGATGGTGTTACCCAGTTTTTCCACGCCACCTCAGCCTGGCAAGGAGGAAGAGAGGTTGCAAGGATTAGATCGATGAAGAGCTCTAAGCTTCTAAATTTCTAAATTGTCCAAACTTCATCTAGATGATCAACTTTTATAGGTTATACAGGTAACAAACTAGGTCAGACAGTAACAAAGCAGACCATATCAAGATGGATCATTCTAGCAATTTCAGAATGCTACATGACAGGCAAAGATCCTCCAGATGGCTTGAGGGCCCATTCCGCCAGGGGCATGGCTAACTCTTTGGCTCTGCAAAGAGGAGTCCTATTAAAAACATTTGTGAGGCAGCTACATGGTCTTCAATACACACGTTCACAAAGCTTTTCTGCCTTGATTCGTCCCTCAGTCAGGATGCAAGTTTTGGAAAAGCTGTACTCCGTTTATTGGTTCAGGGAAACGATTGATAACATTCTTACTCCCTCCACCAAAACAAACACTGCTTTAGGATTCTATCAAAGATGAAGAATACGTGGTAGCTCACAATCCATTCGAAGAACAAGTTACTTATCCCTGCTAACATTCCTTCGACTGGATGTTCCTCCCACTTATTCCTCATCGGCCTCCCAATCTACCCCACAGTAGAATTTCCCATGCTATTACACCTTTCGCTCCCTCAAAGCTTCGTAGGGTCAAACTGTGTTTATGTGTGTAGTTTTACTGAAAGAAAAACAGAACTGAAGCCAACGGGCGCTGCACATGCTATATATACCTTCCATGACATCATCCTCGCGATGGAGGCCCGCAAGGGACATCGAGTCGACTGCATCGCTGCACAGAGCCATCTGCCACAAAAATTATTTCTGAAGCTGGATATTGAATATCAATGATGAGGAGTACGAGGGAGCAACATCCAGTTGAAAGAACATCAGCAGGGGTAAGTAACTTGTTTTTCTGTGCAGCTGGTTCCAGTAGGTGTTGCACAGGGCAGCGTCCTGTATATATTGTATGATCCACATTATTGACCCATCATCTGCTCTGCAAGGAGATGGTCAGATGTTTCATAATTCAAAAAGGTCACAATGTGAAAGGATAGTCCTAACCTGACACTCAGCATAGTGTTGCGCAGAGAGAGCACTCATCAACTTCAGGTGGACAAGATGGCCCTTGCCCGTCATTGATCTGATTTTTAGCATAGCATTAAATAACACTTTCGGGGGAGGGCAGGGCTGCTAATAACTTCAAGGCTTTGGCACTTTTTATTGAATTTTAATACATAACAAAGTAACAACAATAAAAGCATAGGTGAGACAAAGTAGCCAGACTAGTCATTAGTAATCTACATCCTGAACACAATTGCCTCCAATTCCTAAAGAATAAACAGTTGCACAAGACCCAATCTAGAAGTTCCCACGATTCAGCCGTTAGCAACCCACTTGTCCCATATATTCCCAAATTTCTAGAGACAACTCCAGGATCTACATACCCGCTCCTCCATTAGCATGCAGTTATCTATTTCTTTTCCCATTTAAACAGTGTGAGGTGCACATGCGCCCCATAAAATTGTGATATTGCGCTTTGCCCAGGGCTAGTGCATTAGATGAGACTAGTTTGTCAGAACAGGAGTGATCTGAATCTCTCCAAATACCCACGAAGGACCTTTTCAGATCAAGGGCCAGTTCCTGCCCGAATATCATTGACAAATGATTAAGAACAAGTTTTGGATGAACGGGCACTGCAAAAGTAAATGATAAAATGTGCTCTTGGAGGTTCGACAGCGTAAACAGTCCGGCGTCGTGGCCAAACCAATTAAAGAAAAAATCACATGCATAGTAAACCCTGTGAAGAATTTTCAATTGGCCTAGCCTAAGTTGAGCTGGGATGGCTATCTCACGCAGGGACATCAAGGCTTCCTGCCAATCTTTTAATTCTAGTGTACCCACATCATCTTCCCATTTATGCTCAAGTTTCAAGAAGTAATGAGGCTGGAAGGTGAGGATAACCTGATGGTGACGAGAAATCCCTTTTAGGGATTGGATCATTGTTGATGTTGACCACTATCTGAGACTGTGCCGGGAGATCAGAGCCAACCCGGATTTGCATGACCACAGCATGTTTGATCTGTGTATACAAGAAACGATCATATGTTGATAGTGAAAACCGTTTTTGGAGCAGTTCAAAGGACACTAAGCATTTATCAAAAATCACATTGTTCAGCAAACAAATGTGTTTCAGTGTCCCTCTCCTAGTGAAGTTCAGTTTAAGAATTTCAGGGACATCTTTATTAACCCTTAGAGGGGCACTCATCGCCATCCCAGAACCCTGGCAGCCGCTCAGAAGTTTGGCACTTTTAAGAGTGGAGGATATTATTATTGTTGCACGCTTTCATTCCATTAGCCCCTTTGAACTTGCATTGAACAGGGAAAGGAGGGTGCCCCGACCCCCGAGGGGAAGAGAGAAAGGCAGGGTGAGCTGTGCTTTAATTGCATAGGGTCATTTAAATAACAAGCTGCACTACACAAATGTCATTGTAATTACCAAATCTACTAAATTGCATAGCACCATGCTTATGCGACACTGCTTATTTTATGCCTTGAACATACCTGCTACCTGCAAGTGGGGAACCACAGATCTGCCGCTGTGACAGACCTTCATCTTGCACATCCTCCAGCTGCACCATGCTATTTTCTTTTAAGGTGGCTTGTGAAGTGTGAGAAACCTGAAGGTGTCTCCCATGCTAGTCCCTGAGGATCTATCATCGAAGTGGCCAGGACACGGCCATCGCTTTTTGATCCAGTTCCTGGGGGTGGACCAGTGCGGGAGGAGCACCTTTGTGAGGGGTTGTGGGGGAGTGGAAGTAGGACACTGGATGGTGTAACACCTTTACCCCATCCTACCAAGTAGGATACTTAGGAGCTCAACCCCTGTCCCCCTTTCCGAATCTGAACATTTCCTCACGGACAGCTCACTACAAGCAAAAACAGAATAACATCTGAGCCGTATACCTGACATGTCCCAATACAATGGTCAGTCAATTACTGCTGACCATTACACACGAACCTGACTTCCATTACACTTCCCCACACGGATAAAAGGCGGAGAACGAAAGCACACTCTAAGCAAGGCAAAGTACAAGAGGAAGCAGCAGTCTAATACAAGGCGAAAGAAGGCAAAACTGAAGAGGATTGCAAGGAGGGAAGTGCCCTTGACCTTTTCAACAAAAGACTGTTACTTTCATGAACTTTCGAGAATAGGAAACGTAAGACCAGGAATGAAGAAACCTGCATTGTGTGTAGGAGGTATCTGGGGCGCTCTCTTGCGTCGATAATCAAGGCAGAGAGAATCGTTTGCCGCTGTGGTACTGTCCTTGGCTCCTACAACAAAGCGGCACCAGTGAAGTCAGCACAGCTGTTGAGTTGGGGAGAGTGATACCAGACCGGTCTGTGTTGAAGCCAATGTTGCAAGCGGCAACATTCTATAGTGAAAACTGAAGAGAACAGTGTATGAAGCATGTGTGGCAAGAGACGTGAACACAATTAAGCAGATGAGTGATTGAACTTTGAAACCAAGATACAATACCGTAGACAGTCCGGCACCACGTGGGTGCTCATTCGGAAGTCTGTTAGGCATCCAGCTGATGGGTGGCAAATGTGAAGAGTGATAAAGAATTGTGAAATCGAAGTGGTCCCGCAACGGGTCAAGCAAAAACCTGTGCACATTCGAAAGTCTTTGATAGTTCATGAAAAAGTACATGAAGTTGGTCCGAGCCTGGCCAAAGGAGATCAGCTAAAGGTTTTTGGTTCAGGCAAGTTTGTGTAAAGTAATATTGGAAATTGGAATTAGTCCCAGCCCAGCAGAGGGAGACAAATTGAACATTGTGTTAAACGGAATATGAGCCTGACTGAAGGGCTACCGAGATCTGATCCCGACTGAGGGGAATCAGAGATTTGAGCCCAGCTGAGGGGGATCCAGGTGAACGGTGAGTCACCCGAAAAAGAATATCCTATGAGAAATTAAATATATAAATAATTTACGAACATTGTGTTGAGGATCTGAGCCCGGCTGAGGGGAGATCCATTGTGAATAGAGAAATTGAATACCTGTGAAAATCTGAAGTAGGAAAATAACTTATTATTTGTTGCATCAGGCCCTCTGAAGGAAGAGACTTTGAAAGGCAAAGAGACTTGGGCATGGAAGGGCCTGATTCTAATTAATGAACTGTATCCTTGTGCTAGAGAAGCTAGAGACTGTGCTAAGCTCGAGTGTACTGCCATGTCCCATGCTGAAAACGTGGGGAAAGGAGGCCAGTGGCCTGAACATCCTGACCTCATTTTGTGAACACTTCTTTCTTTTTTTCATAACATTGTTTCCCACACTATTTGCATTTAGAGGTAAGGATTGGCAATAGGTTTATTAGTATAGGCCCTTTTTATTTTGACAAGACACTACTAGGACTGCGTTATTATTATTGGATGGTCGTAGCTTGCTCCCATCTGTAGATTTAGGATTAGATAGGCGTTTTTCAAACCCTTTTTAAGTTCAATAAACACCCTTCAACTGTAGTCACTTGCGTCTGTCTTACTGTTGGTACCATGCCTTTGTTATAGAATCCCCAAAATTATGCAGAGGATAAGGAGCCAGAAAAATCTAGATTCAATAATGGTAATAGACAAAGAGAAAGGCAAAACCAAGCTTTATTAACATCTAAATAAAGCAGGGACAGCATACTTGCATAAAAGGTAATTGCTATCAGCGTGCTTGTCAAAAATATTTTTTATACTACCAATGTATCAACATCTTCATACACTCGGTTACCAAAACCTACGGGATTGGTTATTGGGATGGACTTTATGTAAGTGTAACAGTCTGATGGCTCCTACTGAGACCATCTCTAAATTGCAATTTAAATCCTTAACTCATGAAGAGAACCTCATTTAAATACCAAAAAAATTAAAACCCATTTAATTTACTCAGTTTGTCTATTTTACTTTCTGTTAAAATAACATGTTTACTTCAATGCAAAAACTCCAAAACATGTTTTGCTATTACCAATGCTTACACTCATTTATGTATATGATTATCATCATTTTTGCATTTTATGACTCTTACCTTGCTTCCATGGTCAAAATATTTGCAAAACTCTTGTGTTTAACCCCTTAAGTGCCAGGGACGAGATATCTCATCCTTGACATTACCTCCGTAGTGCCCAGGACGAGATTGCTCGTCCTTTTTGGCACCTTGCAAAGCAGGGATCACACAACTGTAATCCAACCCCCGGGCTATGTGAGGGGGAGGACCCCCCCTCACTGCCAGGGGGCTGGATTACCTTCAGTTTCACGTTGGTGTGCTTAAAGCACGCCAACGTGAAAGTTGCAGCAGCCATTTCGGGCTGCTGCAGTGAAAATGAAAGGTGAGTCTCCACATTTTTGCCCCTCGATCTCTGGCTGCATTTCAAACCGGAGATCGAGGGATGTGTTGTTGGAAAGGGGAGATTCTCCCCTTTCCAACGGCACCCTTTGTGTAAGCATTGCTGCTCGCGGATCGGGCACAGGGCGCACTCGATCTGTGAGCAGCAATGTCCACTAGACACCAGGGATGTCTTTGAATGAGGGTGGTGTGGGGGCTGCTTACAGTAAGCAGCCCTCCCCTCCTGCCCCCCCAAAGCACGGGGGCACATATGTGAAGAACCCTGGGGGTAGATGGATGATCATCTGCCCCCAGGGAAGGGGGCAAAATAAAAAATAAAAATAAAAGGAAATGAATGGTGGGGGGGGCTAGACACCAGGGATTTTTGTTTTTGCCCCTGTGAAAGGGTGGTGGCCCTCCCCCTCCCACACCAAGTGGAAAGGGGGGCACCCCTTGTAGCCCTCCCTGGGGACAGATTTCTGCCCCCAGGCAAGAGTACATGAGGTGCCCCCCCATCCAATTGGAGGGGGGCTACCAGGAATAAGTGTGCAGGCCCCCCAAAGGATGGGGCCTGCAGGTTAGGGCCCCCCTGGGGGCAGATGGCTGATCATCTGCCCCCAGGGAAGGGGGCAAAAGAGTTTTGGGTGGGGGTGGGGGGGGGCACTAGCCACCGGGGATTTATTTTATGTAAAAGGGGGACGGCCCTCTCCCCCTCGCCCCAAGGGGAAATGGGGGCACCCCTTGTAGCGCTCCCTGGGGGCTGATTTCTGCTCCTAGGAAGGGGCATCTGACCACAGGGAGGGCTGCATGAGATGCCCCCCTGCATTTGGTGTAGGGGAGAGGGTCACCCCCCATTACATTACAAAATTAACTGGCGGTTTAGGGTGCCCCTCAGCCCGCCCTAAAGTGTAGAGTACCATTTTCCATTTTTTTCTTTGTTTACCCAGAGGGGAGCATTGGTGTGCCAATCTAGCCCCAGGGTGCCCAAACCTTACTGTCCCACCCACTGGTATGGAGGTTGGTGTACTTCACACAACCGTTTGTAGGAGGCCAGGGAGGCCTGCATGAGGTGCCCCCGCCACCCATTTGGGGTGAGGGCGGAGAGGGCCACCAGCAATTGTGGGAAAGGCCACCCAGTGGGTGGGGCAGTAGGTTTGGGCACCCTGGGTCCAGATTGGCACACTATTGGGCCCATCTGCGCCAAGGGGAGTTGGGTTACCAAAAGAAAAAAGTGAAAATGGTAGACCGCAGTATAGGGGGGGTGTGGGGCACCCCAAACCGACGGGGAATTTACTAATGGGAAGGGGTGGTGATCACCTACCCCCCACCCACAATGTAGTGGGGGCCATGTCAGGCAGCCCTTCCTGGGGCAGATATTGGTGTGCCAATCTGTCCCAAGGGTTCCCAAACCTTACTGCCCCACCCACTGGGGGACCTGTCCCACACTTTTTGATGCCCCTCTCCACCTCACCCAAAATAGTTGCAGGGGTACCGGAGGAAGGTAGACCATGTGTTGTTGGTGGTTTGTTTTGGTGGGTGGCCAGAGCGAAAGGTCTGAGAATTGTCTTTATTTCCAGCCAATTTCAGAGACATTTCCCTCTGTCCACTGACCGAAACACGTCGCCAACAACAGATGTCATAACTTCTTGCGTTCCCACAGGTGTCCCGGTACCTCACATGTGTGGGTGCACCTACCGGGGCGCAAAAGGAAAAGGGTAACCCACTCGTAACCCCAAGCCTTTCCGCACATCACATTTTGGTCATGTGGGCAACCTACAGATTTGGGCATTGGGTGTCGAAGCCAGCAAGGAAAACAGGGAACCCCATGCATTTCCCAAAAGAGGAGACCCATGGGAATGCACAGAGGTCTGACTTGCGCAAAGCAGCCCAGTATGTATTACCCAGAACCCCAGACAAAGTGAACATTGTGTTTTTTCCCAACCAAATATCACAGTTTGTCGGGGATTGAGGCTAATAAAAACTGGGGTAATTTGCGTAAGGCAGACTTCTGTGGATTCCCACGGATGTCCTCTTTTCGGAAATGCATGAGGTTCCACGTTTTCCTTGCTGGCTTAGACACCTTAGGCCCAAATCTGTAGGTTGCCCACATGAACAAAATGTGCTGTGCCGAAAGGCTTGGGGTTACCAGTGGGTTACCCTTTTCCTTTTGCGCCCCCAGTAGGTGCACCCACACATGTGAGGTACAGTTTTCATCGGGACACGTGTGGAGACGCGGGAAGGTAGGCCATGTGATGATGATGGTGGTGTGTTTCGGTGGGTGGCCAGAGTGAAATGTCTGAGAATTATTTCCAGCCAATTTCAGAGACATTTCCCTCTGTCCACTCACCGAAACACATCGCCATCAACAGATGTCATACCTTCCCACATTCCCACAGGTGTTCCGACGGAAACGGCACCTCACATGTGTGGGTGCACCTACCGGGGCACAAAAGGAAAAGGGTAACTCACTGTTAACCCCAAGCCTTTCGGCACAGCACATTTTGTTCATGTGGGCAAACTACAGATTTGGGCCTAGGGTGTCGAAGCCAGCAATGAAAACGGGGAACCCCATGCATTTCCGAAAAGAGAACACCCGTGGGAATGCAGAGAGGTCTGACTTGCGCAAATCGGCCCACAATCTATTACCCAGAACCCCCGGAAAAGTCCAAATTTGGGTTTAAAAAAACTCAATTTTCAGACATTTCACTCTGCTCACCTACCGGAGCATGCCACCAACAACAGATGTCATACCTTCCCGCGTTCCTACAGGTGTCCCGACGAAAACGGTAGGTGCACTCACATTTGTGGGTGCACCTACCGGGGGGCAAAAGGAAAAAGGTTACACCACTTATAGCGACCAAAGGGTTTGGGGAGACAACCTACAGATTTGGGCCTAGGGTGTCCAAGCCACCAAGGAAAACGGGGAACCCCATGCATATCCGAAAAGAAGACATCCGTGGGAATCCGCAGAGAGGTCTGACTTGCGCAAGGTGGCCCAGAATATATTACCCAGAAACCTCGGCAAACCCCGAAATGTGGCGAAAAAACCCCAATTTCCGCACATTTCACTCGGCTCACCCACCGAAACACGCCGCCAACAACACATGGCCTACCATCCCGCTTTCCCACAGGTGTCCCGATGAAAACGGTACCGCACATGTGTGGGTGCACCTACCTTTTCGGAAATTCATGGGGTTCCCTGTTTTGCTTGGTAGCTGGGACACCCGAGGGCCATATCTGTATGGTGTGCCCATCTGGAAAAATCGTGAAATTCAGATGTCAGAAAAGACTTGGGGTTAGGGGTGTGTTCGGCTTTACCCTTGGTGCCCAGGTAGATGCACCCACACATGTGCGGTACCGTTTTCATCGGGACACGTGTGGGAACGCGGGGAGGTATGACATTTGTTGTGTTTGTATGGTTTCCATAACGTTTTGACCATTTGCTGGTGCCCTTTGTCACACGACTCTTTCATTTCCCAAATGTTCCCTACATTTAGTCGCTGCTTTAGGCACCATATTTTGTAACCTGCACAAGTCACCTACCCTTGAAAAGGTCTGCCTGTGCTCTTTCAAAAAATGTATTCTTGCCGTTCCTCACCACATTGGTTTTCCTGATTTACACATGCGAAGTATGTCTGTTCAGGCCATAAGCATAAAACTCCTGTGTACCATGGCTCAGTGTTTGGCTTGTGGTATTGCTTGTTTTGTGAAACACTACAAAAAATGTGTGCTTTCCTAACTGCAAGAGTTGGCGAATGTAGCGTAGCATTGTTTTTACGAAATTCATAGAAGCCATTGCCGTACCAAGCCAACCATGTCCACCACATACCTTTTTTTTCGGTCATTTTCTGCTTTTTCCCCCCAGCTATGGCATTTTCCCCTACCTAATTGTTGCCCGACCTGCGCATATGACCCTTCACTAAACTTGTAATTTTGTCTACTTTTCAGAAATGTATACCTTGCTTTCCTCCAATTCGGCTTTCCTACCCTTTTCTTCCATTCCGTCCATGCATGTCCAATTGGCAAAAATGGCCAAAATCGTCTACCTCCCACAAAACGGTTGATAACCACATCAAAATTTTTTTCTTTTGTTTCCACTCTCCCTGTTCTTGAAAGCCAGGAAATTGGGGAATTCAGCATAGCAAACCATTTGTTCGTAGCTCTTACAAGGAAAAAACCACAGGCTTCTTTGTACATCATTTTATGGGCATTTTTTGAAGAAACACAACATTTTTGCCCGTTTTGGTTAGTTTCTCTATTCCTGCTACAGCAACCTAGGATTCCTGGGTGGAGTTACGACCGCCTACATGTGGGAAAAAAAGGGTCACAATTTGGCCGAGATATCTCATATAACAAAAAAGTAACAAGGCATTGAATGGCGACATACCGAAATCACCAAAAAAGGCCTTGGCACTGGGGGGAAAAACCCATGGCACTTAAAGGGTTAGTATTCTTTTTTTTTTGTCTGATGACCTTTGTATTCGTTCTGTAGCACTTTTTCTATTTCTTTATTCCTCTACTTCTTTTTTTTTTTTTTATTTAAACATGTTTATTTTTGGTCGACACACAGGAGAATCCTACATTACAGCATATTCAATCTTAGCAGTTCATCAAGCCCATTAGACATCTCCCTCCTTCCGAGCCTGCTCCCGCCCCTTCAACTCTCAATTATCGTCCAGCTCTCGCTCTTCTGCTCGTTGTATCACAACTGTGCTTTCGGCCAGTAGAGCGTTCGCTACAGAGCGTGGCTTGAATGTTAGAGCTGGATAGCTCTGGTCGTAGTCTATCACCAGTGACCAAATGTTTGTGAAACGGTGGAGGAGACCTCCGTTTGCCGCTGTAATCTTTCCCGCTATAAAAATGTTCGAGTTTCAGCCACCATGGGATCATTAGGGGGCCTTCCGGTGATTTCCAGGATCGTTCCACCGTGATTTTAGCGGCTAGGAGCAGATGGGTTAGGAGGGTTGCCCCTCTGCCCGATCTTGGGTATATTCCTGGGATCGGAGCTCCTAATAGAATTGGTTCTGGCTCCAGAGGTAGCATTGTCTTAGTTATGTCTGCTATGGTGGCGATGCATTGGGACCAGAATTTTGCCACCACTGGGCATGACCACCAAATGTGTATAAACGATCCATGGAGACCACATTGGCGCCAACATCGGGGGTCTAAGGTTTGGTTGAAGTGATGTAGTCGAAGCGGCGGGTAGTACCATTTTAGGAGAAATTTATGAGCACACTCTCGATTAGTGATGCAGAAGGAGGAGGACCACGTGCGAGACCAAATGTCTATCCAGGTCTGGTCTTCTATCAAGTGCCCTAGGTCTGTTTCCCATTGGTTCATATAGGTTGCTCTGGCGACAAGAAAGTTCGCCTGTAACAGCTTGCATATCGTTGAGATTCGTCCTCGGTTTGGGGGATCTGCGATTGTCAGCTCTATAGGGTCAAGATCTCGTGTTGCTGCCAAGCGAGTCGCTGGGTGGGAGCACCAATGCCGCAATTGCGCATATGAGAATCTATCTGTTTGCGTCAAGTTAAAGGTGCTCTTGCATTGTTCAAAGGTGAGTGGTTGACTCCTCTCAAAGAGCTGACCTAGGGTACTGAGGCCTCCGGCGATCCAGTTTTTGAAATTCGTGGGTTGGGCCCCTTGGGAGAACGCCGGGTTGTGAAATACTGGGGCGGAAGGGCCCAGATCCCTCAGGATGCCTCTTTGTTTACGTGTCCATTCCCATGCTTTTAGAGTGTGCTTGGTGGAGGATAGGATGGCTGTCCACGTTCTCCGTGAGGCAGGAGGAAGATGTAGAAGGAAGCGAAGGGGGAGGGATAAGCGGGATTGTTCAATCTCTACCCACTTGGCCGGTTCGAGCTAATAGTCCAGGCATGAGTGCGGGCTAGCTGAGCTGCTATTTGGTATTTCTGGAGATCCGGGACCCCCAAGCCTCCTAGATTTGGATTGCTTGGATAGCATCGTTCTCAGTGGGATCCTTGATTTTTTACCTTTCCAGATAAAGCGTAGTACCTTCCTCTGGAGGTGCTGGAGCGGGCCGGGGGGGATCATAACAGGAAGGGCTGAGCAAGCATAAAGGAACCGTGGGTGGAGGTTCATCTTACACGCCGCTATACGGCCCAGCAACGAGATCTCCTGTGTGAGCCAGCGAACATGGTCTACTTCCAGGGTCTTGAATAATGGCTGAAAGTTCGACTGATAGATATCTTCCAGTCGGGCTGTGATCTGGACTGCTAAGTAGGGAATCGACTTTTCGCTAAATTGGATCGAGCAGAGGGTTCTGAAGGAAACTTTATCTTCCAGCTCTAGTCTCACCCCTAGGGCGATTGATTTCGCAAAGTTGATCGCGAATCCCGACACCCTGCCAAAACGATGGATTTCTGCCAGGGAGGACTTCAACGATTGAGTGGTGTCCGTTATGGTTAGCATCACATCATGCGCGTACAGCGCTATTTTGTGCTGGGAAGGGCCTACCTGGGGGCCTTTGATTCTAGGGTTTAGGTGGATCCGTTGGGCCAGGGGCTCCATGACCATAGCGAAGAGCAAGGGGGATAATGGACATCCCTGCCTGGTTCCACATGATAAAGGGATCGGGTTAGATAGAAAGCCATTGACTCGAAGCAAGATTTTTGGGGACTGGTAGTTCGCCAAGACCAGTTTCTGGAATGAAGGTCCGAAGTGAAAGGACTCTAGGGTGAGTCTGTGGAATGACCAGTCCACTTTGCCGAAGGCCCTGGCCGCGTCTAAAGCCAGCACTGCTAATTTTCGTGAGTCTCGCTGGGTGACTTCGACTAGGTTCAGGACCCTGCATATGTTGTCTGCAGCGGATCTATTTAATATGAATCCCGTCTGGTCTAGGTCGATGATTTCTGGGAGCACTTTCGCTAATCGGTTAGCCAAAACTTTTGAGTATATGTTGGCGTCTAGGTTTAGTAGGGAGATAGGTCTATATGCTGTGATATCTCTGGGGTCTTTTCCCGGACCCGGAGTCTTTGGTTTGAGACTCTTGATAGCCTTGTGGACCTCTTCGCTTGTGATCGGGGTCTCTAGCTCGTCTTTTACCATGAGCGAGATTTGGGGGAGTGCTGCGTCTCGAAGGTAGGATCGTTGCTCTTCGGGCAATCTCGGGGATGCTGTCATCGTGTCCGTGAGGTGAGCTACTGCAATACGCTGTTTGTGTCCTTCCGCAAATTGGACTCTGCCCTGAGGATCACGGAGGCCCAGAATGGAATTCCTCTTTCTGATCTTCGCCAGCTTTTCCATCAGGAATTTGTTCGCTTTATTTCCCTTGGCGTAGCAGCTTTGTTTAGATCTGGCTCGGATCTGGGCTGTGTCTTCTGCATAATGTGCTTCCAGCTTATTCTGGGCTATCTAGAGCGTGCGGTGGGTTCTGGGGGTCCAGTTCTTTGCTTTACACATTGCTTCCGCTTTCTCTACTTCGTCTTGTAGGATCTGGAGGGTTTGTCGCTTCTTTTTGTGATAAGCTGCTCCTTGTGAGATTAAGACCCCTCTCACTACTGCTTTCATTGCGTCCCATGTGTTGGCTGGAGAGGTGTCTTCGTTTTTATTTTCCTTGAAGAATTCTTTGATAGCTTTCACCGTCACGTCTCTCAGTGACATGTCACCCAAGATCGGGTCGTATAGGGACCACCTACGTTTAGGAAGCATATCTGGGTCATGGGCTCTTAGCGTTAGGATGACCGGGGCATGGTCCAATAGAATTCTGGGACCCATGGTTACCTCATCAGTGAAGGCCAACACTTGGGGGGGGGTGGGGTGGGGGAGTTGGGAAGCCAACAGCAGGTCGATGCAGGAGTAGGTTCTGTGTGCATAGGAATAGAATGAGTAGTTGCGGGCCTCTGGATGTAAGACTCTCCGTGTCAACCACATCTAGGGTTCGGAATAATCTGAGTAGGGCCGCTGCAATGCTATAGTCTTTACGCGTCGGGGGTGAGACTTATGTTTGTTTGGGTCTGGGGCTCCGTTGAAGTCTCCTCCTATTCATCGTCTGGCCCTCTACGAATTGCGGGAGGACTTCTTCTAAGGTTGAGTAGAACTCTTCTTGCTTATCATTTGGAGCACAGGCCGACACGAGAGAATAGAGCTGGCCGAAGATCTGGCACTTGATCGCTACGAAGCGGCCTTCTGGGCAGAGCAAGGTATCCAGAATTTGTGGTCTAAGTCCTTTGGCGAAGAGTATCGCCGCCCCACCTTTCTTTCCGTTTGATGCCAGGAAGTGTAACGGGAATTGTCTGTTGCAGAGTATAGTGAGATCAGATGGGTTTCCTGGAGGAATACAACTGAGGCCTCCTCGTTCTGCAATCGCCGTAGTGTGGATCTCCTCTTCTGAGGCACGTTTAAGCCTCTGACGTTGATCGTCAGGAACCTCACTTTTAGGTGTGGTTGTGGGGCTTCATGATCGTCCAACAATGTTGGGTGGGAGGCCATGGAGGAGGGCAGTGTGTTTCAGGCATCATATATGGACTTGATGTCAATGCGAATATCCAGTGGTCGAGTTTTGTATCCCCTCCAACGGGAGGGTAAACTTGTAATCTTGCGGGAGGCCGATTTTTCTTGTTCGGCGGTTCCCATGGCCAACCGGGCCTGTATCGCCTCCTTTGCCAACCGGCTGTGAGAGGGTGAGTTGCCTGGAGACGCTGGGTGGAGAATGACTTTCGCATCTTCCAGGTGGCTTATCACACGCTGGGTTCCTTGGTATGTGAATTGGAGAGCGGTGGGGAAAAGCCACCGGTATCTGATCTTTTGGCTCTGAAGAAATAGGGTTAGCGGTTTGAAGGCTCTCCTCTTTTGTAGGGTCATCAGGGAGAGATCTTGGTATATCTGGAGCGGGGTTCTTAAGAAGGACAGTTCGTCTTTGGTGCGGCTTATTGCTGCAATAGCTTCTTTAGTAGTATAAAAATGGACTCTAGTTATCACATCCGTAGGGGTATCTGAATCTATCCCTCCTCTTGGGCGCAATCTATGAGTGCGATCAAGGATAAGTTGGGTCTGGTCCATCTGCGTGAGAAGCGCTTGAAAGAAGTTTCCTATGTGCTCTGGGAGGTATTTATCTTGTATTGTTGAGGGGACGCCTGGAATGCGAAGATTGTTTCTTCGGACCCTATTTTCTAGGTCCTCTTGCTTGAACTCCAGTACTTCGCTCCTGTTCTGGAGAGCCTGAATGGCCTGTTGCATCTCTATTAGGGTTGCGTCATGACTCTGGGTCAAGTCCTCGAACTCTCCCAGCCTCTGCTCTGCCTCTGTGACTCGTTGGTCTGTTTGTTCTAGTTTCGTGGTGAGCTCAGCCATGCAGGATCTGAATTCCTCTTTGATATCTAGTATAAAGGTTTGAATATCTCCCTTCGTTGCCAGCTTTCCCTGCTCTTCCGAGGACTTCTGTGGAGTGAGCTTGAGAGGATCCGGTTTCTTAGCTTTGTCTGCTGGCAACAGCATGGTGGAGATATCAGCGTGCTTGGTTCCTTTAACAGGCTTCGCCTTCGTGACTGCTACACAGTTGGATATTGGGAGTAGGGTAAGAGGGGCTTCAATGGGCTAACTTGTAAGCTCTCAACTTGCTAGAGGACTGGAATCTAGGAGAGAGAGGCGCTTCAACATAGGTTATCGAGTGACTGTCTGGAGAAGATCTTCAGCGCTGCCTGTCCGACCTCAGCGGTAGGAGAATGATTAGGGTTCATCAGCGAGGTGTAGCCTCCGAGCCTAGGCGGCCCGAAGGGGAGGAAGATGGGCCGGGGCACCCCAGGAATTCGTTGGGTTGAGCAGCTTAGTGTGAGCACAGTTCCATGAGCTCGGGTAGTTAAAGGTCTGGCCTAGCTCAGGCCAGTTCTGAGGGGTAGTGGCCGGTGGGTCAAGAGGTGTTATTCAGCTGGGGCCTCAATGGGATGGGCTCCCAGGCCGCTGGTGTCAGTGGGGCCGTCACTTTGCCTAAGTGTCTGGATGGCTTCTCGGGGTCCTGGCGTGGGGGTTTGCAGGGGCGGAGGTCTCACCTTGCGTATAGCGGGCTCTTCCCGGCGTCACTCGTCCCGTTGCAGGCGCCGGCTGTGCTCTGCTCCAACGGCGCGTGCTGGGACTCTGGAACCCGAAGCCGGTCCCGAGCATCGCAAGGATTTTCTACTTTGGCGTTGCGCAGATGCGGTCTTCCTTGCCCCCGTGCTTCATCCTCCGTCAGCCTCCACACCCGCTCAGGCTACACAGCATGCAGCCGGACTCTCAGTGTGCGGGGGCCGCTAGGGCCAGGTTCTCACTCTGTCCGTATCGGGGTTCCCAGGCGTTGTTGACTCGGGCGCGGGATGAACACCGCCTCCACGGAGATTGCCGGGTCATCGGCGCAGTGTGGGTCGCTTTCTCCCGGGGGCCCTATTCAGGGGGCTGCGGGGGAATTGTCTCTCTGGCTCTCAAGGCTCCACTCTTTTCCGAGGCCAGGCGCACAGCGGTGGGGGGCCTATAGGCCCTCGGGGTCTCGCCGCAGCTCTTGCTTGTGCTGAAATAGGGGGAGGGAGGCAGCCGGTCCTTTACGGGCTTCCAAGAGGCTGGTTATCCGGCCCTCACCTCGTCTCTCATCCCTCCATTGAGTCGCGTCTCAGCTGCTTCGCTCGCTGCTCTCGTCGTCGCACGGAAGGTTGATTCTCCCGACGGCCATCTTGGAAGCAGCACTTCGGGTTAGGGGGGGGAGAGCAGCAATCCAGTTAGTTTGGGGGGTTCTAGGAGGATTCGGAGCCCCCAACGACTCTCATGGGTGCCTCAGCCTCTAACTTTGCCCTTGATGAGGAATTTATTGCTGGATGACCGCAGGGAAGCTAGAATTTCACCAGATGCCGCGGGTCCCGAGGCCATTAAGGGAGCAGCCACATTGCTGGTGCTCCAGGCCACGCTCCCTTCCTCTACTTCTTTGCATTCTTCTCCTTTCTTCTTACCTATTTTTTTGTTTTTGTTTTTTTGATATGATAAAACCTTAAGGTTTTTGTTTGTAAAACCAAATGCTAATAATAAAGGACATTTTTAAAAAATGACCACTATGTTCGAATAGCCTTTATGACCTCGGGAAAGTTTATCGCTTGAGTTAATGCGGGTCATTACAAGTTTGCCGGTCTAGGAAAAATGCTGGTGAAAGTGGCGGTCCTACCGTGAGCAGTACTTTTCCCAGACCGGCAGGTGGGTGTTTCCTGATTTACCTCCAGCTAAGAGCTTGATGTAAATCAGGCCCCCACCGGCGAAAAACACCCAGTATTCCAGCACCGGTATTACCGGTGCATCAAATACCGGCAATCTCCTCCATAGAATGGGGATTTACCACCCTTTCCGCCACCTATAAATATCCTGGTAAATGCGGGATATCAGGTGGTGGAAACGGTAGGTCAGTTTGCGGCCAGAATTACTGGTGGGATACCGGCAAACTTGTAATGACTCCCCAATGACCCATCCCCAATTTACGGCCTGAGGCACATCCCGCGATACTTACCCCTCTCTCGGTCGCTAAGGCTATATTAGTACATGGAAATCATTGTTGACCTCCTCTCAGCCAATCTGAATATTCAGAGTGCAGTTAGTAACTACTGGTATTGACTGCATTCTGAACTTTCTGACTTCAAAAGCAGACATGGAAACAATCATGCTATTTCCAGACAAGATGTCTTTCAACAAGACAACTTCCTCTCTGTGAGAACCGTTTTTTCACTGCAACATCCTACTTAGCACGCAACGGGAAAGCTGAAACATGGCAAAATGATTTCACTTTCTTATAGAGAAATTGTTGACTTTTACACAACCCATCGTAATGCATGCTCATGTTAAACCCGCTCCAGTTGGCTTTTATGTTGGACCAGTTTTGCAGTTGAAATGCTTAACTTATGAAGACAAGCTTGCTACTAAAATACTACAAAATAAAACATTTGATTTACTAACTCAGTTTTTCAATGTACACTTATTACTAAAGTTTTTGTTTAAAAAAAAATGTTTTTACCTCCGCATCAAAGCTCTAAAAAAATGTTTACCTACTACCATTTTCTGTTAATAGACTTCGAGACCTCGGGAGGAATCATTATCACCTGGGATAATGACCCCTTCCCAATTTATGGCCGAAGCAAACATTACCCGGCAATAATGATCCCCTTCCTTAGTCTCTATGGCTTATTAAAGAACACCAAAATAGTTCTATCGAAGCTTGACAGTCTGCTTGAGCGTATTTGGAATGTTTCTTACAGTCGCTAATACTGCGTTTAGAAATGCCGTCTGCTCTGGGTCACTGGGTGCTTGAGCACGCAGCAGCAGGCTTGTGTTTAGAAGCGCTGGGGAAAGGAATGCTTGGGATGAAATCTAATCTGACATACTGCATGTGACATATGAATCTTTTCTATTTTCCCACGTTGCTAAGCAACCAGTCTCCCTCCCACCCCTTGTTCCTGCTACAGAGTTGGAAAGCCCCCACCATTCCCATGCTGATGTCTCACTGCTGGCGCTCTATCGGGTTTTTGCCGCAAACCGTGCAAAAGGTTTGGATGCTTGGGTATCTCTACCACATATGTGTTTAACACCTATAAGTGATGTTGCACGTGCGTTTTTTAACGGCAAATCCTTTTGAAAATGACTCACGTGTTCATCTATTGTGGCTTAAGCTATTACAATAGCGTTACTTACAGAAACATAATTTTGCATTCGCTTTTGTTAGCAAATGTTTTCATTTGATGGTATTTGACATCTGTGATACGTGCAGAGACCTGCATAAATGTAGCCAATATGTAATGGTGTGAGGCATACTATTAAACATGCAATTAAGTTGTCAAAGTACATTAGTTTATATACTTTTTTCTCACGTAGGTGATCCGTGGTATTTCTAAATACATGTATGTAAACTTGTGTTAAATATTGTGGCGCTTATTTGCAACCGTTTTGCTCAAATATCTAATTCCACCTATTGCTTTGGTTCAGACGCTACATTTCCTTTTAGAACACTCAGAATTCTGTATGGTTCTTTACTTGACATAAGGTGGGCGACGTTATCCCCCTTTCTTGTAGGCAGCTTGCCATTGTTTCTTCAGGATTTGTGTATGACAAAGGGGCCCTCGAATCATTTGCTTGGCGTGAATTGCTTTGGCCTGCCACAATGTATTCCACACAGTGCTTATAAACAATGACTCCGAATTGCATTCTGACTTGCAAACAAACATCCACACTATCACAGTAGAGTACACAAACTTAAATTGAACACAATTGCATGCATTTTGAGTATCATCATTTGCACTGCTTGCTACATCTGTCTCTTCTGTAGACCAGGGCAAGTACAGTGCATGATGCTAGAGTATTGCACTTAAGATATTTGGCCAAGAGAACCCTAACTATCAAACATGTGAGCTCTATTGCGCATGGAACACTTTATCTTATCGCAGGTCACTATACATCTAGCACCATCTCACAAAATCTCTAGGGGAAACCTCAATCTTTGACTCCCTCCCTGGCTTCGAGGTGAGGTAACATATATTACGGCAGGCTGTAGCCAAGGACAAGCAGCCCAAGCAGGCAGATTGGGGGGTGAGGATAGGAGGGGGTTCAGGAGTTGCAAATAAAGTGTACCTTTGCAGGTTGACCAAAGTGGTGTGCATTGCCTTGGAGTCAACTTGTACCCTAATTGAACTAACTGCTAAATCATTGGGAAAGCAGACAGGAGAGGATTGGACACAGACGTTTGGGCTTGCACATGCAGAGTCACTGTGTGTGGTGCAGGCTCCACTTGTTAGGCTTGCTTCTAGGTACTTGTTGTGGGGCTCAGCGAGGAAGCCCTTGATTTGGAAGATGGTACAATGGGGCTCATTACGAGGCTGGCGGTGTACATTAAATGTGGCAGCAACTGAATTACTGCCACGTTTACAACACTGCTGATTTAGAGGTCAGCGCTAATTCTGATGGTGGAGTTACCACCAATATTCGTGTTTCTGCCACATCAGATGTTGAAATACCGCCGAAAATCAGCAGTCATTCCTCCAAAAACAGTGCAGTTATCTTCACCTAAAAGGTGGAATTAAATGCATACCTTTGATGGAAAACAAGTCACAGGTGCACCCAATCCACTCTGAAAGGACTACATAAGGCCTGCACCTGACCCAAACACATTTTCAAAATGCTGACATCGGCCGTTGCTAACTGGGACATGCATGTCTGTGCCACACGTTCATGCCTGTGGCACCCTCCATCACACTGTGGCCATACTGCATGGCATGTTGCGCCCACTTGTACACTTATTCTGGAGGCATTCCCGTGCGATGCATCTCTACACATCACCAAGGCCGCCACCCTGGCACAGATAAATGCCACGAAGGCACATATCTACGCAGCAGCCGACACGCCAAAGGTGATTGCCACACTCGACTGCACCCATGTGGCATAGTTTGTACCCCAGGCATCGGAAGAGGCATACCGCAGTAAGAAGCCGTTTCATACCATGAATGGGCTGGTGAGGTGCGACACTGACCTGCCAAGAACACACTGCTGCGCATGCTTCCCTGCATCCTCCACAATGACAAGGTCCTCTGTAACAGCACCCTGCCTACGCATATTGACAGCCACAGAGGGCAACGGACATGGATGCAGAATACAAATGCATCACACAATACAATCTCGCAGCACCAGTTGTATGTCTTGTGAAAGGGGTCGGGCTCGAACAGCACTACCACTGATTAATGCATGCCCTGTCATGGCCCAGTACATGCAGGTCCTGCCCTCTCAAGCCACAGTTGACAACCACCAACCCACAGGACTATGCAGTACCATGACAGCAATGCAAAGTACCCCAACAAGTAACTCCTGTACGAACAGATGACTACAGGAACCAGAATGCATAGGGCCCATATACCTAAACAGCCAATGCAACAATGGCAAAGCAACCGTAACAGACACTGATGGCATGTACACTGCAAACCATGTGAATCTAGTGTGGCAGGAATTAACAAACCACAAACCTGCACAAGTACAATAAATAGCCCAGCAGGGCACTACTTGACTTCACAGCACACCACAGGTCCAAATCAGACAACATGCACATTTGAAATCCCATCACAGGCCCCATCTGGCACAACTTGCTCATGAGGTTTGTGCACAGTGTATCTCTAATTCACAATGCACATGTACCCCCGTACACATCTTTGAATTACTGGGAATGTAAACCATGTTGCACAAATGCTACAAACCTTCCCCAAGAGAGGGCCTTTCAACAAGACCTGTGACATGACATGACATGATACTCATCCTCTATGTGTTGTGACCTATGTGTCCTATGATCTTGCTTGTGACTCTGGCTACCCTAGCTCCCATGGCTGATGACACTTGTGCGCAATCCAAGTACGCCACAGGAGGTTGCCTACAATGAGGCAAAAGTCTTGACCAGGTTCTGCATTGAGTGGACCTTTGTTCTGCTGAAGGCGAGTTTCCGGTGCCACCACCGTACTGGAGGGGCCCTGATGTACAGGCTAGTGGAGGTAGCCCAGATATCTGCAGCTTGTGCCATGCTGCACAACATCTTCCTCAGGTGTAATGTCCCCCTTGCCCCTGACCTGGATTTTCCACCCCCAGCAAACAATGATGCTCTGCCTGCAAATGCAGTGCTGCCGCACATTGAGCATGAGGAAGCCAGGGACAGACGTCTGGTGTGGCAACCAATATAACATTTCTCCTATAGAGTTTCCTTTTCACATAGGTCACATTTAAGTAGATATGCACATTTTGAACAAATCACCTTGAAACAATAAGTAATGTCCTTGCATTACTTCTAGTGAACGTACTTTTTAATTATCGACTGTGGTGAGCACCCATCCCCAACATCCCTTGCAACCCGCCTCCCCAATCCCCAGCATTGTTCGCCACCCATCTCTCTTGTGCCCAGTGAAACAGTTCCATGTTACTTCATGTCACCTTCTTGGCCTTTTGCTTTTGCCAGCCTGCTAGGACACTAAATGGGCTAGATTGTGCAAGGCACCTTGAGGTCCGAGGCAAAAAACCCTCTGTGGAGGTGGCATAGACGGAAGGCTCATATTCCAGGCCCCGGATGTGTTGCGTTGTAAGGAGCATCCTTGTATACATGGATTTGCCAAATGCCAACATGCCCTCAGTGTCCTCCCTCATAAATTGCCCCACTGATGTCATGGCAGCGGTCTCCATGGAAAGCTGCCGCCTCTGCCGGTGCGAGGACCTGGCCACCCTGTTGGATGATCCCTGAACACTGTCCCTGTTGGCCTGGAGAGTCTGCACCTGCTTTTCTGGGAGGTTCTCAAATGTGAGCTGGCGCTGCTCCATGGCATCCAGCCTCACCCAGATTGCAGCCAGTGGTGAACAGCTCCTCTACAAGGGAATAGCCCTAGTGAATGAGTTACGACTTTATGATTTTTCCATCAGCCCAAACCTGAGGTTAAACTTGTTAGTAAAACCCAGAAAGGAATTACCACTAATAGACTCCCTGGGCATAAAACCTAGCATAAGATGACCCCTTGCTACAGTTCCCTTGGGAAATACTTGAACTTCCTCTCCTCCCGAGAGTTCAGTATATCTAAAGAAAGATAACTTGAAAAGCCAGAGGTAACTCAGGGAGAAACCGGTATCCTGAATGAGTCTGAGGAGATCTTCTCAAGAGAAAAATCAGATCTTCTTTGCCCGTTATTTGTAACATAAGAGGAAGTTGAAACTTCTGCGTCCTCCTTTCCCCCATAAAATCTCTTGAAATATATACAATGGAGGCCGTACTAGAATGCTTGGTGGCGCACCAAATACAATGCAACACTAGATTGTATGAGGGAAGAAATAGAAAAACTGCTTTTATATGATGGGCAAGGTCAGTTTCACACCAATGAATACAGCTAATGCAAGGTGGGAGTAGTGCCTGCTGAGTATGTATATGGCACATGCATGGGCACATTGCCTGTTGGCCTGCCATTATGACTTGTTGTGTGGTGTCACAGGGGGTTAACTTTGCTATATCGACTTTCCTCATTTCAAAGACTGAACAAAAAAGACTGCTATTCATTCCATGCGAACTCCACAGCACAAATGAGTGCTTCTCATGGTTCCATGGCATCACGTGCACATTTCCCCTATAGTGCATGTGCATTACAACAGTATCGCACCTTCCCACGATACATGCATGTAGTCTCTGTGCATTTGCACAGGTTGCCATTTGTTTTCCCATTCCCCTGACCATTTTGCTGATCTATTGTGGTGGACGCATGCTTTTGACCAGTGCATTCACATGGGAGTGGAAACGGAAAGACTCATCAGCATCCCCTTGCATGCTTGCTCCGACTTCAGCACTGCTGATCCCCTCTATCCCTTCCATGGGGAGGATGGAGCTGGTCTTTTCCTCCCATGGAGTCAAAGGGCAATGGGTTCCGTGGTGCCACCTCCTGTGGCTGATGTCTCTCGCCTGCGCCTGGCTATGAGGCTACCGCCCCTGGCCTTCAGGTAATTCTACCTCTTTCAGCAGTCTTCACTGTCCTGTGAGCAATGCTCAGTACAACAACCTTGTACTGTATGGTCGTCCATATGGCAGCCATTCTATGGCCAGAGGTCTTCCGCTGTTGGCTTCCGTACAGCTCTTCTGCAAGTGCTACTACCTAATTCACTGAACTTGTGCTTCCTCAGCCTCCAGCACCCCTGCTTTTCCCTTTTCCTGGGACATGTTCATGCCAACTCTTATTTATTTTATTTTAAAATGTTTTTATTGGCATTTTGGAATTATCATTACATCTTCGTCAAACTCCCTCCCCCTCAGATTCCTTGTGCCATTTTACAACTTTAAAACATATTCAACTGGTTCTCAAAAAACAACAACAACAAACTTGAACAAAACAGTTTTTGAAAAAGCTTGAATTGTCTTCATGTTGGACGAGCGTGGCGATTACATTATCTTGGATCCCCTTGGTGGCCTGTCCATGTCCATTCGGTGGGGAGGCGGGTGGGGTAGAGCATCCGACCTATCAAGTGGCGTCTCCTACTTTACTGCAATGTGAGCTTCGCAGTCCGTGCAACCTTGCACCACTCGTCCCGCCTGTTGGTTCAGGGGGGCATGTCATCGGAGGGTAGGAACATATCTCTCACCACAGCCTTCCATGCATCAAAATTGGCATTAGTACCACCCTCGTCCCCGGCGATCCCCATCCCCCATGCTTCTGTTTCTGCGGAAGTCCATCGCTCCATTTCCCTCCTCCATCTCGTGTATTGTGGGCCTTTTTTTGACTTCCACGACATCGCTATCTCTCTCTTTGCCAGTATGCATGCCATGTCCATCACCCGTACGATGTGCTTTGATTTGCTCAACCTGGGATACATGCCCAGCAGGCATTCCTTCATCGTCCACTCATAACTACTTACTCCGCCCTTCTTGCATGTCTGTTTGATGTTGGCCCATAGGATGCCTACCTTTGTACACCCCCAGAACATGTGTATCAGGCCTGCTTCATCATTAGAACACCATGGGCAGTGCGCCTCCGCAAGTCGTTTGAAGCTTGCCACCCTTTTCGGAGTCATATATGTTCTATATAGGACGTTTATTTGAATCACCTTGAACCTGGCATTCCTGGACACTGCCTTTGGGTATTGCAGTGCCTTTCCCCAGTCATTGTCTGAGATCTCCCCTCCGGTGTCCAATTCCCATTTGGCCCTCAGTACGGCCCCGCGGGGGTTGGGCCTGTCGTTCAGCTGCGCGTAGATTCTCGAGACTGGCCTCCACCCGTCACCAAGATTGTACATCTCTGTCACTAGTGGGTTCATGCCAACTCTTGTTTCTGGATGGCACCAGGAATTTGAAGATTCAGAGTAAATTTTTTAAAGCTGGCCACCAGCATGCTTCCCGTTCTGGCGATAAGGTTATTTCCGCTGGTGGTAATTCCGCCAACTGTAATCCTGCCGGCGGAATGAACACTGTATGTGGTAACGGTAATGGTAATTCCACCGATTCTAGGTGGAATTACTGCCTGAAAACTAATTTGCTGCGATAAATCTGCTGGACAGGATTACTGTTACAGCCAACAGTGTTTGCGCTCCTGACAACTTGTAATACGCCCAGATGAAATTACCACTGTATTACCACCCAATTCGTAATGATCCTCAATTTACCTAAATGGAACGCTTGTCGCCTCTCCTCCAGCCGTGGGAGCACCCTGTTCAAGAAGAATAGGTGTGCCAAGGTAAGACTGCCAAACATTTCAAAAAGTGGGAAGAAGTGTAAGGCCTCCGGTGATCTAGGTTGCACATGTGTTTGTTCCCTTACCATGACCACACTGAAGCCAAACATCCTTGCTTTCTTCCCCACTGCATCTGCTGTGCCTGGGACTCACTGCCAGGGACCCACAAGGCATACAGTACCATAATTAATTCACACTTAAACCTTCAACCCTACGATAAATATTAAATGAAGGTACATAGATGTAAATATTGTTTGATTGAGCAAAAATGCCAAGTGGGACCTCTAACAGGTGTGAGACTGGCATGGTATCAAGAGAGACACAGGTGACACCATTTCAAAACCTTTATTCAATGACTCAGGATGGGTGAAAGGCCCATCTTGCCCTTCCGCTATGGCGGGATTACCCTGCCTAAATAAACGAAGGATCGTCAAAGTCAGTGTGTCGAAATCAAAAAGTCTGTCTTTGTCCAAACCTATGCTTGCCCTCACAACTAAGAGAAAACTATAGTGAAGGGATGGTTCAACTGACGAAGTGAATAACATAAAGTTGAAAGCACTGGCTAGCTCCCTTTCACAAGTTAGGATACAGTTCAAATAGTAGGAGCTTGTAAAGCTTGTACCCTGTGGGGGATAGTCTCTGGTTGTAATCAACACAAGATTTACTGGCAAAAGTTCGGTAAAAAAAAGATTCATAAGAAGTTCAGGCACCCTTCCCCAAACTTCAGGTATCAGTTCATGAAGTAGCCGGTTATCAAAAGTTCACAAGAAACAGTCTTGTTCTATTCATTCAATGCTCAGGGTACCCTTCCCCATGTTCAATAAAGTTCTTGCTCACAAAACAATTCACAGGTTCTTCTCTCCTTACAACTCTTTTGTTGGAGCCCCCTCCTGGTCGTGGCGCTGTTTTAGACTGCACGGTCCATCCATATCAGGTTGCGCAACCATTGGCTATTTATCCTTGTATTTGTATTTATTGGGTTTTATATAGCACTTTTAACAAAATCGCTTTACAGAGAACAATATGCAATACATAAAATAAGCAATGTAAAAAACGATGTACAGAATCAGTCAGTAACAAGAACAATTTGCAGAGAACAATTTACATAGACCAGTTAGTAACTCATAAAATAAGCTGTGTAGATTGATGGTCTGAATCAGCCGTTAGCGATCAGACAACTGAAGTAGGTGCATTTTTAAAGAAGAGCGGAAGGAGGAATAGGAGGTAATGGAACGAAGAGAGAGGGAGAAGGTTCCAGTGAAGAGGAGCAAGAAGTTGGAAGGATCGAAAACGGGATTTTGCACAAGGGGCGCATGGACAGTAAGTCAAAAGTGATCAGCAGAGCGAAGAGAGCGAGAGGGAGAGTAGAAGGAGAGGAGAGAAGCAAGATGGGTAGGGGGGAGACCATAGAGAGATATGAAGACAAGACAAAGGAATGTGTACTTGAGTTGAGAGTGAAGAGAGCCATCCCAGTGAGGTAAGGGATGAAGAGATTGAGTCCTGATGGGAAAGAAGACAGAGAGAACAGATGGAAGAATGATAGATTGATTTAAGAGGCGCTAGACGTGAGGAAGGAAGACCAAAGAAGAGAACGGAGCAATAGAAAAGTCGAGAGAAGATTAAGGAAGAAACTAGAAGTTTTGAGGCATGGAAAGTAAGAAAAGGGCAATTCTGCGTATATTGTAAAGATGGAATCGGCAGGCACGGGAAGTAAGAGATGTGGTGAGCAAAGGAAAGGTTAGTGTGTGTCAAAGTAGATACCAGGATTGCGGGCAGAAGGGGAGATAGGAAGATGGGAGGGAGGAAAGAAAATGGAAGGAGGGGGAGATGGAGATGGGAGGACATTAGCGGGAAAAAATAGAACTTCTGTTTTCCTTGGCATGCCGTTGGGTGTTGGAGCTTTTCTTTATGTATTAGGACTTACTAGTCTAGGTGCAGTTTTAGACTACATGGTCCACCCATTACAGGTCACGCAACCAGTCACCCCAGCGCTCTCCTCAGCTTCTTCCTTCACTTTGACAACTTGCTTTCGTGTAATCCTGGGCACTTCACTGGTCCTATTAATGATTTAAGCTCTTAAGCCTTTCTACAGTCTTTATCGTTCTCTTTATTCCATCTCCAGGCACCTCTCATCAGACCCACACCATGCTAGGCTTCTCTGCCAATTTCTGACTTCCACGGCCGTTATTATATTCTTCGCCAGAAAGAAACAGAGAGATAACCTCCCTGTCACCCCCCTGTGCTCCTCCTCGCTTCACTACTGAAGCTTCTATTTCAGTTTTTAGTCATTAGTCAATCATGAGTTCAACACATTATGTAATGCATTCTTTGAATCTTTTTTCAATCTTTTTTCAATGCTGCGCTTCCAAATTTTTTTCAAATGTTCATCAATAATTCTTCCCAAGCGTGGTGTAAAAAGACAATTCTGTGTTTATTCACACATCTTTCGAATCATTCATTCCTCAAATCAGAACTTAAGCTAATTGTGCCAATGCATTTCGGTGCTGTGCACCATCATCAGTGCTATGATATGTACAGAAATGTATTATAATGCAATAAATGCCAAATGTATATGCATTTTAAAAGAATTCATCAACCAGATATATATACCGCCAGGTAAATGAAAATAGCAATCATTGATTAACCAGAAATACATACCCACAGGTAGTTGAAATTACAATAATCGGTTTGTCCATTCGTGTGGATAAGTAAAAGCAAAAGGAAAACGAAATCACCCATTAGCATCTCCGTGATTGTCAATCAAACAATACTTACTATGTGTATGTATTTAAAATGCAGCATTACCTTAGCTTTCTTTCAGGGCATCAAATGGATTTGTTTCTACCCGTCTGCATTACGGGAGGACTTCCCTGTAAAGTTAAACATGCCGTAAGGTACTACTTCTTTAGGCCACTGCAGAGTATTCTAATAATATTAGGCGTGTGAGCTTAGCGAAGCTTACCTGAATGTAAACGCTGCCTCGCGCCTCAAAGGACCGAACGTGAATGCGCGCGCCTGCAAGAGGATCTGTTATACCGTTGCCATGGCAAACGAGGCAGCGTCATTGGTTCTTGATTGGACCAAATGAACGTGCCTCCAGTTCCACCCTTCAACAGGCCGTCGAAGGACGGGAATGAGCGCCATGCTAACGGGGAGGGAATCACTCGGGTACTTGTATTTAAAATGCAAATCTCTCATGTATATTCAGCGGCAGCAGCTCAAATAAACAAAATGTCAAAAGCGGAATCTAGTGTGTCACGGACGTTATAGCTAAGTGAGCACACCTACGTTTATGTCTAAATTACTTAGTCATAATGCCACTCCAAACATGAAATGTAGAACCAGATCACCCTCGCACGCTGTGAGGTGGCTCTAGATGTGACTGTAGTGTACTGCAAACACGGATGCAAACCGCAAAATGTTTCGAAGATAGAGATACTTGACAACACGGCTAGTTCTATTATTGAATACTCAACATAGATTCATATTGTCCATGTTCATTGTTAAACGTACCTATAAGTTCACCAATTCCCTTAATCCTTTACCAAAACACACAAAAGTCTCCCAATTCGTGCCCCAAGGTAGTTACTCACTGATTTCTCAAGACCCACACTGATCTCCAAGCTGGAATCACAAGGCAATTGCTCACTAATTTCCCAAAACCCACATTGGTCTTACAGTTGATATTTTCATTAGTGAAAATTCTTATTTTCAATACAAAGATGAATTCTTTTTACAAACAGCTGGGACCTCAATGGGTGCGACAATGGCACCGTTCTATGCCAATGCATTTATGCACCACTTTGAAGTGGAGCATGTAATGAAACACGAAGAGTGGAATAAAAATAGGATTATGAATCCGTTACATCGATGACATTTTCGGAACATGGCATGGTAATGAAGAAGAATTGACGCATGGAACACTTAGACCGAATTCCTGTGCTCTTTGCAGAATGGTATCTCTGTCTCGATTGTTTAAAATCTCGCAATTACCAGACGTGGGTTCTGCCCAGTGCTTGTTATCTGTCCAGAAATCCTGTGTTCTCTTTCCACTAAAAACTGGGGAGACAGCTCTGGGTCACGGAGCACCTCTTTAAAGAAGGTTTCCATAAACTGTTCCATATTGCGTGGTGGTATTGATTTTGGGAACCCTATAACCCAAACATTGTTATGTCTGAATCGTGCATCCAAATCTTCATTTTTATGTCGCATTTCCTTGACCTCCTTCTGCAAACTCCAAATCACAGCCATGACCTCGCCACTTGTATCATCAAGCACGCCGACCCTGTGCTCAGCCTCTCTAAGACAGCCTCTTTCCTTTTCTATTTGCTCCTGCATTCGGTCAGTTTTATACTCCATATCGTCTATCGGTGTTGATGACGGCAAATCCGGTCTTCATTTCAGCTAGCACCAGACTCAGCTCGGAGGGACGGTCTGGTCCGTGCTCTGCCAAAGCTTTATGTGGGTTGGAGACTGTCTCAGCTTCACTGCCAGCCATTCTGGGTGAGGTCGACGTGCCCCTATGTAGTGCCAGTCCCTCCTTTTGGATAAACTGCTGGCGGGCCTGCTTCTTGCCTTCCGTTGCCCTTCAACAGCAGCAACCTTCCACATAGTACTGTTTCTGTAACTACTTAAGATCTCACTTCCGCTTGCAGTCTGATATAATACAGTGCCACAATGAAATCATGCAGGAGGCAGACTCGCCATAACAGGGTCCCAACTATCACACATCTACCAACTTCACTCTTATATTTGCAACTGTGTAATATCCCCAATGAGGAGCTCCTGTGGGTGTTTCCAGTTATGGACTTCAATCCCCATTGTTTTAAACTGCACAAAACTGGAGTGGAGAGGGTCCTGATGCACACATCCACTGGTCTCAGGCCTCAGTGTGGGTCAGCAATGAGCCTGCTATGCAAAGTCACCTTGGTCGCGGTCTCGGATGCGCTTGCAGCCGCACAGGGGGGGGTGCACATGCCCGCCCTGTCCCTCAACCCTTCCAATTCGCCGCCAATTGTGCACCAGTGTGTATCTGCTCCAATTACCTTCTGCACCTTACTCACCTCCCACCTCTCTCCCCCGCCCTGACAGCTCTGTTCCACACCCCGCCTGCAAGACAGGAGTCTTCAGCGATTACCAGAGCCCCTCTCCATCCTGCTTCGGCCACGTATTCCGGTGTGTGTAGGAGTCAACGCATGATCTGACACATGGAGCTGAGCCCGGCCCCTTCAGGTGACCAAGTGTTCACATCTCACCTCAGCAGCGGCCCATGCTCGATCCCGGCGCCTAGCAGTGTAGTACGGCAGGTGTTACTCAGGATATTCCTCCTGGCACATCTCCTGATGCAGCACTGTTAAATACTGTCTGGGGGTCTCCCCCTCGCCATGTCCTCCTCCTTAGGCCTGCTGGATCACAAGCCTTCTCACAGTGCCATCTGGCCGCCTGTGCCGCTGGTTCTATCTCTCAATCTGAGGCGCTGTGGTCTGCGGAGGGGGAGAGTAGGACAGGATAGGCAGTCAGTCGTATAGATGCAGCGCAGCAACCATTTGTGCCAGCCAAAGAGACGCTGGGTCACTAGCGTCTCACAATCCCCCACAGCAAGTAAAAGGCGGCACAGCCTGATCAAAGCGTGCATGGGCCTCCTCCTCCTCCAAATCAACAACGGAGCTCAAATGTCGGCGGCCATCTTGGTTGCTGGCTCTAGAGCACCCCCCTGCAGAACATGTTTGCTTAAAGTAGTTTCTGCCCTGAAGGGTTAATGCTTTGTACTCTCCTGTAATGTAGTGAGTAAACAAGGTGGGACATGGGAGTAAAATAAAAGCTATTCAACCTATTGACTGCGGTTATTGCCTCCCATAAGCCTGAGCATTTATGGTAATGTCCAAGGAGAGAGAGAGAGAGAGAGAGAGAGAGAGAGAGAGAGAGAGACAGAGAGAGACAGAGAGACAGAGAGAGAGAGATTCTACTCTGCCTTCCGCTGACTGACTCCTTCTAAGCTCTCCTACCACCTTACATTACCCACACATGTCCCCCCAGACAGCCACCACAGGTCTAGCTGTTAGTACAACAGCACTAAACTGAGCCACAGCTAAGCTCTCCATTTTTCAGCCCTGTCCCAATCTCCCTTTTCAGCAGCCAACCAGACCAAAAACGCTGTAGTCCATCAGATCTTGGGCTCTTCCCTATGGATAACATAGTCCCAGGTTTCTCCGCCAAATACATTGAAAGCACTCGGGAACCAGGTACTTCAGATATGCAGCCATCAACAACCTCAGGTTTTGCATCTGCCTTTACCACTGTGCTCGTTTTTTCTTAGAGCTAAACTCAGTGGAGCCACCAATAGGGGCAGGCAGGCGCTTCACAAGACCACTTACATTACATTAAATTACATTACTGTTCTTCTAGTCAAAAGTACCCTTTCTTTCATATGCCCCTCCCTCTGTCCCGCTGTAATAAGATTGCTAGCGAGCAAGACTGACTAGTGTGGGGAAAAAGGGGGACTGGCAGGTGTTGCTGGTAGGCCTAGTCTGTGTGTGTCGTGACCATGCCCTGTGCGGGCTGCGCCTCCAAAGTTCAAATATGGAGGAACTTCTTGTGATGCAAGTGTTCCAGTCTTGTCCCCATGCAACAGACACTCATAAATCGTGGAGGAAAAGGGGCTATGGACTAGGACTACAGTAGTCACTATGATGAGTAACGTTATCTTTTATTTTAAAGATAACTGTAAGCGATATTCAATCAACACTACAGCTAAGTCAATGCCTAGTCTGGGATGCTGAGGAAAACCCTTATTGATGTATTTTTATATTCGGTTCAGTACTCTGGATGACAACCCTTGTATAACACCCCCCTCTTAGAATCCCCCTGACCCCACTGAGCCAAGAAGTTGGTTTGTTTTGTAAATTAAAAGGTTTATTTGAGAATTTAAACAATATATATATATATATATCACACTTTATGATAAATTAATATCTGATAGTACACTTAGACATATGATGTTGATCAACAATGGGTAATCTGGAACTAGCACACTTCTTTGCAATCAATGAGGAGTTAGTATAGGATGGATAAAGTAGCAAAAATACTTTTATGATTTCAAGGGAAAAGCAATGAGGAATAAAATGCAGTACAGAAATACTTGATATGATTTTAGCAAAAGATAAGATAATCACTTTTTCTCTGGCAATTCACCCCCCTCCCCTATGCAATGTAAGAAATGGAAAGAGGAGCACACAGTTCTCAGGAATGCAATCAAATACAATACGAAATTCAGTTCCCCCCCAGCAAGCTTAGAGGAAACAAGGAGTTTGAAACACAGGCCCAAAATGCTTTTTAAATGTGATGGCAATGGATGAAAAATATGCTGAAAATGCTTTTAATTCCCTTTAGGAGGTTCAGGGTGAGTGAGAGATACTTGGGATGAGCTCAGGCTCGCTTTAGCAATGATTCAGGGATGGTTATTAAGAGACAAATGAATTTTTAGCACAGGAAAGCAAAGAGCTGCTATCTTTTTACAGGTAAAGAAATCAGGCCAAATCGCGGCAAAATTTGTGAGTGAGTGAATCGCGATCACGGCAAAAGTATAAGGAAAGCAAGTCGGTTTTAGGTTCGTTGGAAAACTTAGATTCTAAGCTTTCAGATGAAAGTTAAATTTCGTTCCTAGCCCAAACGGTTCCAGAGACGATTAAATAAAGGTTGTTTTTCGGATTTAAAGTAAAACTCAAAATGACAGTTGACAGCTTGCAGCGCAGAATTGACAGGTGACAGATGTGCAGCTTTAAAAATGACAGATGATATGATTTCTAGGAGGCAGTTCTACTTAGGTTAAAATAGTTTGGATTAGATTATTTTAACTAAGAGATTGGTTCTGCACAGTTCTGCTAGGTACTCACAATATAAATTTGAAATAGGACTCGCCACAGATCTGGTCAGGTTTTGGACTGGACTCCGGTTCTGGTCTCGGCACTTCACAGTGATCTGGGTCAGCTCTCTGGTTCTGCTCACAGCAGTCTCTTTTTATGTGTTTTGAAAATGGGTGTGTGCCTGGGCCTAGCTAAGCCTGCCCCTCTCTACTTGTCATTGGCCCAATTCTCCCCTCTCCCATGATTGGGGGAAGGAATGGAGTGTCAGAGTGATGCTGTAGGTTTTATGGTCAGAGGATCCTCCCTTGGTCAGTTTGCCCACAAATCTATATTTGATTCAAATACATCCTTCCCAGATATACAATTTGTTGAAATTACATGTGCACATTATATATTCCTTATGGTCCATGCTTGTCCGCCTCTGATCTTCCTGGGGGCTTGCATTCAAAAATGACAACATTTTGCGCTTTTTAACTGGTTTTGCAATATCGGACATTTACCCAAAATTACACACGTGCGCAAGGAGTATGGACATTAATTGATGAAGTGTCAGATTTTTAACATGCAGACATTTTCACAGAAAAATCACAAAAATAATATTACTTATATAATTCTGACAAGTCCGCACTATGAGTTATCTATCTTTTTAAAATTATGCTCTGGTCAAAAAGGGGTGTGGCTTCCCACATCACATGGTGGAATAACTGGTTTATCCACTTCCCCCAAGCTCAGCTGCTAGCAGAGGCACTGCCCCTCCCAGTTTCCCCCAAGAGGAAGCCACTTTTACGACACCCCCAATATAACATTTGCCTGAGTCCAGGACAGGCCTTTGTTCAACTCCCTGTAGTCCCCAGCTGCCACTCCCCTTTCAATCAACAGGGCCATGTGACCTCAGGATGCAGCCAGGCCTGGCAGGGAACACAGCTGTTGATCCAGTTTCAACTCCTGTCGGGGGTAGTTGTCAGGCAGAATCCAGTTTCATTAAGCCAGGTTTCAGCTAAATGTCACTTTTTGTTCCCAGTTTTCTACATTCAAATCAAACTGACATTTTTTACCTATACATTAAATAATTACTTCCTTCAAGTCATTTCAGAATATAGTTTTACATTGTATCCACCTCTTAGCAAGTCTTTCCTTGGTCTGGTTTTGTTTCATTTGTTCAGTTTTACACAAAAGTCGGGTGGTTTTAAAACGCCAGCTTTCTGATAGTGGTGAGTACTGGTAATGCAACCATTTTTGGGATTAAGAAAATGAATTCCCCACAGTTCTGAGTTGCTTTTTTTTTTGCAATCAGCATTGCCATTCCCAATGGTTTCAGGCTACTGTGTGTGTAGCCCAATGGTGGTTTTAGGCAGTGCCCTCCTGTCCTCACAACATAGGCAAAAATAGGTGGCAGCCTATTCTTCATGCATTTCCCTGTGCATTTTCTGGGAAGTTCTGGCCATCATGATGTTTTCAATGCCAGTAAGGCACAGTTTTTGTGGTAGGGCTCGGATGCATGGGTAAAAACATCCCACATAACCGAGGCTGGTGGATAACGTTAAGCATTTATGGTGAGGTAGACTAATGTTGCTGGGGCAGAACTCACTGCTTTTATGTCACTGTCACGGAAGCTTTAAATTCGCCCACATTTTCTTTAAATTATGTTTGAGTGGGTATCAGTACTAAACTGTTTGCCATTAAGCTAAACAGGTGAGTGTTCTCACATTTTAACATACAGACCCTCAATAGAGTTTCCCTAAAACACATACAGGACCCTACTATGTCATAGATTAATAACAAAAACTTGATTTTGTGCTGCATTAGAAGTCTCCCATAATTGCCATTTCTGATACATAACCTTTTTAATGATGACAGTTCTATATATTGCTATATGACATATTAGCAACCTTTCAGTATATAGAAATGCAATGCCTTTGCACACCATTTCTGTAGTGTGATCCACTCTTTGCTAACTGATGTACCATTGCACATCTATACTCCTAGTGTGCCTGTGGGGCATGCTTGTGATGGACTTGTTAATGTAGTACAACACCAAAAAAAAATCAACTCTTGTATACTTATTAATATGTATCCTCCAGCTGCTTAAAACTGTAATAATAGGGGATATCATTATGCAATTTAATGCTAATCACTGTATTGCCCTTTGAGTGATAAGACTGCGTAGGCTCTTGCGCAATCCAACCTGTGGCTGCAAGTTGCACACGGATATCTGATTTGAGCGCTTATTTTGCTGCATTATTTCACCAGCACAAAATAGTCTATTTCTTGGAGCACATTACTCTCTGTTCCCTTTTTTTCAGTATAATGCGAAAAAAATATAACAAATCTAAGTACGGCCTCTGACATAAATCTATACAATCTAGAGAACATTCCAGACTGCTTGGTTATTTTAGATGCGTCCCTAATAAGGGCGCTTCTAAGTCATGGTGTACAATGCTTGTTTAAATCATAGATTATATACTGAGAGGAAAATTTACATTTCATCTCATGCTGGAGAATTCCTCAACACTTAGGTTATGAAACATTGACTATTGCTGCAAGATTTTGCTCTTTCATTGTGTGACTGAAGCTGTGGATTCTTCTCGACCTAATTGTGTGAAAAATATTGCTTCCGTAATAGTCATAATTTGTGTGACTGTTTACAAAAACTGTTAACATGTAAATTAACATTTTCAAAAATTGTTAGTTGATTTCCAATTTTGTGTGAAATTCTCTTCACATGACAGTCTGTCACCACTTTTTGCTGGACTCATGGATTTTTTGACTGATTCTCCTGAGAGAGTGGGAACCTTTTTCCACACTCTCATTCTTTTACTCTGATCATGGGAACCTTTATGACCTCTTTTTGTTAATTCTCTATCGAGTCATGCTTTCCTCCAATTTTAAAGGCATCTACAATTTACTAAAGCAGGACACAACACTTTCTGTGCAGTGTTGCTGGAGTCTTCTAGACCTTCCCTGTGATTTGTTTTTACTTTACTTGGCAACTCTTAAAGTTATCAAGGTAGAGGGATACTTTTTATCCTACCTCTTTTATTTTGCGAGATGAGAAAACCTCTCCTTCTGTGGAGTGCTGAGGGGATCCAATGTACCACTTTTCCCGACTCTCCAGTAACATTTTGGTTACTGTGACAGCTCTTTCTATTTAGGCTAGTGGCAGTGTACATTTTGTTTTTCCAATACGTTTTTATTGGCATTTTTCCATTATTACAATTAACATTAAACACCCTCCCCCCACCCCCCACCCCCCACCAACAGCCAACTCCAACTCCCCCCTCCCGCCCCCGCATGTTCGACATATTCCTCATAACCATATTGCATGTGCTCAAATCGATCTTCTGTCCTTCTCGCATTCCTTTTCTCGTCACTAGGGCGTGTCCTTGCCGCCTATGCAGGGTGATCCTAACACCAGACCCAGTAGTTGTACCTTCCTTGGGCACCACGCCTTCCTGTAGCCCTTCATTAGGAATCGCAGAACTAAGTCCCAGTCCGCTATGCATTTAGCATGCTCCCCCCTTATCTCATAAGTAACTTTTTCCAGTGAAGTAAAGTTCCACAGTTTCACTACCGATTCGTGTTCAGAGGGCTGGTCTTTAAATTTCAATTTTTGCGTCACCAATAAGGCTCCTGCCATTACCAAAATAATGTAGACCTTCCGCTGGGCCTTTGTGGCCAGTTTCTCTATCTCACTGTCAACTCCCAGTATAAACAGTCCCACATTTGTTTTTTCTCTACACCCAATATACCCCCGATTGCTTCCTGTATCATGTCCCAGAAGTTAGCAACAATTGGACAGCGCCACCAAATGTGACTCCAGGACCCCTCGGCCCTGCACCCCCTCCAGCATTTCCCTGAAGCTGTCTAGTACATTTTCGTCAATCTGCTGGGTGTGAGATGTCAAAGATGGATCATTTTCATCCAGATCTCTTGGATATGCAGTGAATAAGCCCGACTGGGGATATTCTTCCATAGGGAAGTCCATTTCTCTAGCTCGATCTCTTGGTCGGTCTCCTTTTCCCATTTGTCCTTGAACTTTCTCTCCCCTTCCTCCTCCCCCTCCGTGATCAGCCTGTAAAGGTCCCCAACCAAATGTTTATCCCCCGAGCTAGAAGTTACACATTTCTCAAAGGAGGTTAGGTCTCGCGTTGATGCTGTCTTGTTTCTGGGATGCAGGGCCCAATGTCTGAGCTGGGCATATTGGAATCTTGCGTCTTCCCCCACTCCAAAATTACTTTTACATTTAATGAATGTTTTTATTTCTCCCCCTCCAAATAGATTGCGCAGGTTGTTGCAGCCTCCTTCTTGCCATAATTTAAACCTCTTCCGCGCCCGCCCTGGTGTGAATTGTGGACTCCTGAATATCGGTGTAAGGGGCAAAGGGAAACGTGGTAATCTTAGATTGTTTTCTAACTTTATCTCACGAGTTACTCAATAGGGCTTCGACTGAGCTACAGTACATGTTTCGTGGCCTGTCCTCCAAGGGTAGCCATAGTACCCCTTCTATATTGGGGCCCACCACTGCCTTATCCATTTCCCTCCAACTCTTCTCTGTCCCCCTTCGACCAGTCCCTGACCAATCTAATTTGGGATGCCCAATAATAGGCGATAGGGTCTGCCCCTCCCATGCCCCCTTTATTTCTGGGTGGGAGCATCAGTTTGTACGGGATCCTAGGTTTCTTTCAATCCCAGATGTAGGTTTCTGTGTATTTTTGTATTGTTCTAAAGAAGTACTTCGGTATCCTTCTAGGTAAGGCCATAAACGCATATAACAATTTTGGCTGAACCATCATTTTTATTCACCCTGCCGAGCCATGATATTGAAAGTGGGCTCCACCTGTTTAGCATCTTTTTTATGGATTCCAGAAGAGGGGGAAAGTTAGCCTCGAAGAGTTGGTCCACAGTCTTAGTGAGGTATATACCCAGGTATTTCAATTTGCTCTTGGCCCATGCATATGGTGATCTGGCCTTAACCTCCCCTTCCGGTGTCATCTGTAGGCCCAGTACCTCCGACTTGCTCTTGTTTATCTTCAGCCCATCTACTACCCCAAATTGGGTTAGTTCCCTATCAACCGCCTCCAGCAATTTCTCTGGATTGGTTAGCGTAAGCAGCATGTCATCTGCGAATGCCACGACCTTATGCTCTGTCCCGCCAAATGGAATTCCTTCAATATCCAGGTTGGACCTAATCCTGCTCAAGATGGGCTCCAGATATGACATATAGAAGCGGGATAGCAGACAACCTTGCTTTGTGCCCCTTGATACCATTACCGGATCAGACAGCTCCCCATTTATCAGTAGCCGCAGGGATGGTGTTTTGTAGTTGGCTGCGATCTTAGTTTTAAAGGGCTCCCCATTCCCATCTTAAGTAGTGTACCAAAAAGTAATTTCCACTCTACTCTATCGAATGCTTTTTCAGCATCTAGTGCCACCACCAAGACTGCTGATCGCTTTTTATTCACCTTCTGTATGATATGTGCTATCCTCCTGGTATTACCATGTATCTGTCTTCCCTTAACGAATCCCGATTGATTGGGGTCAATCAGCGCAGGTAGAAGAGAATCCAACCGGGACGCCACAATCTTCGTGTAAATCTCGGCATCCGTGTTGGTAAGAGCTATTGGCCTATATGGGCCATATTGAGCCTGGTCCTTCCCTAGTTTCGGTAAAGGTATCACTTTCGCCTCCTCCGTTGAGGGCGTTATTCCCCCCTCCCTCCCAAATCTGTAGAATAATGCTGCTAGTCTTGGGCCAGTATCACAGAAATAGTTTTATTAAAATTCAGTTGAGAAGCTGTCTGGGCCTGAGGCTTTATTAATGGGAAGTGATGCCATAGCTCTGATCACCTCCTCTCTGGAAATCGCTTCCTCTAAAATTTCTCCCTCTCGCAAGTCGTAATCTTAGGCAATGTGCAGCCATCTAGATATTCCTCCAATGCTCTCCCCTCCGGTCTATCATGACTCATACACCTTCCCTTAGAATTCTGTGAATTCCCTATCTGACCGTTCCTCCCCCCTCTGCTGTCTTTATTTTTAGGATGGTTCTCTTTTTCCTCCATTCTAAGCTTCCTAGCCAACAATCTGTCAGTTTTATTGCCTTTTGCGTAATATTTCTGTTTTAGGTGGACTAGAGCCCTGCTTGTTGTTAGCGTGTCCAGTTGACCTCTCACTGCCCTGTACTCTTTTCGTACCCCTCCCGAGGGTTTAGTCGCCAGATGGAGTGAGTGCCTTTAATTTATCCTCTAAATCTCTTTCTAAGCGCCTCAGCTCCCTCTACCATTTGGATTTTATCGATATCACCTTTCCCTGAATCGTGGCCTTAAAGGTGTCCCAAAAAATGAGTGGATCTACCCCCTGGGTTTCGTTTGCTTGGAAGTACTGCTCTATCTCTTCCTTCAATTCCTCCCTAAGGACTCGGTCCGTGAAGAGACGTGCCATGGATCTCCACTTCCATAGGCCCGTTGGGCGGCTGGGTATCGCTACTGACACTGTGATGGGTGCATGGTCTGACAGGGTAACGGCCCCCACTTCCACCACCCTCACACTTCCCAGCAGAAGGCGCGACACCCATATATAGTCTATTCTGGATGCTGATCTGTGCATTTGGGAATAGTATGTGTATCCCTTTGCTGTCCCCATCAGTTGCCTCCACGTATCCACGAGTACTAAATTGTCCATCCTTTCCTTCAGTTCCTTTTGAGGGGCGATTCTGCATGGTGAATATTTTTGCACTCTCAGGATCCCAGGCGAGATTAAAGTCTCTCACTAGAGTTATATTCCCTCTGGCAATACCTTCTAGCTTTCGTACCATTGTTTGTATGAAATGATCCTGTCCCTTGTTCGAGGAATACAGCAATGCCACCATTAGATACTCCCCCAAGCCCTGGCAAGCTATCGCTATGAACCTGCCGTTCTTCTACCTATTTACACTCATTATTTTAAGTTTGAGATTGTTAGTCAAAACTATTAACGTACCCACTTTCTTATTCGGGCTGTTTGCTTGCTGGATATTGCTGTACGCCCTTATCCAAGCCTGTTTTTGTCCCTTTCTTGGCTATGGGTTTCTGGCAAAGCTAGCATGTCTGGGGTCTCCCTTGCCTCGAACAGATCTAGCTTTTTCCTTTCAAGTGGAGTGTTCAGCGACATGACTTTAAGTGTTCTGACCTTAGCCATTGATATGAGAATGCTTAGCTCCCTTCCCTCTCTGGTAAGGAGCGGTCCCCCCTCCAGACTTGAAACTGAACCTGGGTCCCCCCTCCCCTCACAACCCCCTTCTTCCCCTACTGGGTGGACACAACCGGCCTCTGGCCCCTCCCTACTCTCCTACTCAGGTGTTGAGCTCCTTCTCACCCCCAGTAACGCCTCCTGCTGGTCTTCCCTGACCCATATGAGATTCCAAGATAACCCCACCCCCCCGGCCTTTCTTATTGCTTATCTACATGTAATTCCTCTCCTATACAAAAAAGGTAGCAGGTGCCCCTCTCTCGAAAGAACACAGATTGATAACCTATTCAGTGGTTTTTAACCACTTTGAGAGTTTGCAGCCATCTGCTTTTTGCTCACTGTGCCTTTCACAGATGGGAAATATATATTTGCATATCAGTCTATGTCCCGCCCACATGGGCAGTCCAGCACCGAAATGCTATGGCAATTCCCTTCTGAACAAGAGTACCAAAAGCAACCCCATACACGTGTTTCAGCCTTGTTGGGCCTCATCATTCAGGTGGAGCTGTGCCTCTCTTGTGTAATTCCCCTCCGCAGGAGCTGCTGCTGGTACCATGCCTTTTATCAATTTTGATCGTAGGGGTATTTGTCCACGGGTTCTGCCTCCTGCGACGGATCTTTGCCCGGGATCCTCGGGCCTCTTGGACCCAGTTTATTCCTCTCTCTTCCTTGATTCCTGAATTGACCATTCCCAGGCTTTCCCGGATCGTCCTTCACTGGACCAGGCCCCCCCGCACACACAGCATCCGCCTCGATACCCAGTACCTCTGCGCCTTCTTCCACATTAGTGTTTCTCCTCTGCCTACCATCAATCGCAAATAGAAGGCTGAATGGAAAAGTCCACTTGTATCTCTTGTTGCGGTTGACCAGCTGTTGAATAACCAGGCGCATCTGCCTTAGTTTATTTAGCGTTGTTTGGGAAACGTCCTAGTATAAATGCAGTGCTATGCTGTTGTATTGAAGGCCATCTGTATGTCTGGTAGCCCTTAAAATACTCTACTTCTGCTTATACTCGTTCAAAGCTGCTAGCACGTCCCATGGCCTGGCTCCTGGTTCAATTCCTTTCGGGCCCACTCAATGTAGCCTGTCCACCACGATCGCCTCTGGGTTCGACAGGTCTATCAGGGATGCAAAGATTTGTTTTACAGCCTGCTGCAAGACTGCATCCCCCACCGTTTCCGGTAGTGCTTTTCTCCAGCATGGGGTCTGGCATGGATTCACATGCTCATGAATATTCCCCGTCGTCAGGCCGGGAATCCTCGGTAAAGAAATAAATCAGTATCAGTTTAGTTTCTGATCTGTCTTTCTTAGTAGTAACCAATCACTGGTCTATGGGTCATACTGCCCCCAGCCAATGACTGCCCTCTCCCTAAGCCCTGCCTCTGGCAGCCATCCTCAGATTTTTACCGCATGCTCAAGTGTTGGGAGTCCTCGTGTTTAGCTCTCGAGCTTTTTGCTGTATTTTCACGCTTTTTCAAAGAGATTTTCTCATTTTTCGGTCAAATAGAGCCTCAAGCTCCAATGTGTCTACATCCGATCAACGGGGACCCGTTTCGGATTTTCTACACCCCTCAAGGGTGAAGTTTTCATCGAGTTGCGCTTCTTGGAGGAGTCCGAAGTTTCTGCGGCCTACCCGGACATGGCTCAGGAGAAAGGAAGCTCGACGCCCGGAAAGCTGTTCAGGGTTTACCCTGGATGCCAGCTGCAGAATGTGTTCAAGGAGGACGAGCACTCAAAATGTCTCTACTGCCTTCATGAGGACAAAACGCATGTGGAGAAGGACTGTACGTTTTGCGGGAACATGTCGGAACGGACCATCAGGGACCGACTCCTTCATCTCTCCAACTGGCTGGAAGGAAAGAGCCCATCAGGTGAGAAGAAGAAGAAGAAGTCAGAACGGTCTTCTAAGTCCTGTGAGGGCGACCTGGCGCCGGGGGCCCAACAGAAGGCAAAGCACCGCAAGTCCGCGGGCACCGGGAGCGCTGAACGGTCGGGCTCCTTGGCTGCCAGGCAGCACGCATCCTCTCCAGCGCCATCAACCACGAGCCAACGCTCTGGCTCAGGGAAGAGGAAGGCCGAGAACCCGGCGAAGCTTCTGGAGAAGCCCCGGTCGATCTCGAAGGATCCAGCCGAGGGGGACCGAGGCGGTGACCCTCCCCCCAAGATGAAGGCCACAGGCCCGCAGAAGGTGGTGAAGGCCTTGATTCACCCGGCCAAGGCCTCTATCGAGGAAGTCGCGGCGGCCCTGGTGCAGCCTGAGGAGGCTACACCAGTGGAGGCGACCTCGGGGCCCAGAGTTTCCCTGCCACCGCAGAGGGAAGCCTCTTTCAGGCCCATCGAGAAGAACTCTGTGAAGACCCCCGCGAAAAAAGAGGGGTGAGCCGGTGGCCATTGTGGACACGGACACAGCCTCCAAGGAGGAACTGGTTGAAGTCTTGGAGGGCCTCGACGAGGGCATTCGAAGAGGCCCGGTCCCACGGGAGGGATCCCGACGAAGGGATGACGAGAGCGCTGGCGAGGTTCCTAGTCAACCGTCGCGCCAGTCGCTTCCGGAGCCGCAGGACAACTCGGCGGCCATTTTGTTGGCAATGCATTCCTTATGTTCGGAGATAAGGACGAGATTTCCCCTACCACCGACGGAGGAGCCGGAACCAGGCCCTACAGAGGAGCCAGAGCCAGGCCTGTCGGGAAGTCCCCCAAACAAGAGAAGACGGACCCATCCAGCCCCTCCTTTTCAGCCCTCGCAGCCTGCTCAGCCTTTGCCCACGTCCCCCGTACCTGGGGATGACACGGAAACGGACACGGCCACGACGGGTACAGATGACGGCGGCGATGACGGGACGCAGCTCCCATCGCCTCCAGCCCGGGCCTCCCCACCCGACGAGATTGGGTCTTACCACGCTATGATCGCCAGGGCATCTGAGCTTTTTCAGCTCTGCCCCGAAGAGAAGGATGGTTTCCTTTACCAGCGGCGCGAGGCCAAAAGAAAGACAGTCCTCGCCGTGCCTCTGCTGGATGACATCTGGGACGAGGGTCTAACCCTGCTCAAGAAACCTTCTATGACGCCTGCCAAGAGGGATTGGTACGAGAAGAAGTACCGGGTCCCCGACACGGCACCTTTGTGTCTTAGGGCGCAACCGACCCCTGACTCAGTCGTATCAGCGGCGGCCAAGAAGAAAGCGCGGGGGCGCATCGGCCTCAACGTCAACTTCCCCGCCGGACGGCGAAGGAAAAAAGCTGGATGCAATGGGACGACAAGTTATCTCGTTGGCGGCAACAACGATTAAGGCGGCCTATGCCCTCGCAATTGTGGCCCGCTACGACAGGGAGTTATGGTACAAGATCGCCCCCCTGTTGGACTTCCTACCGGACGACAAGATGGCTGAGGCCCTGGAGATCTTGCAAGAAGGTGAGGTGGATTCGGACCACGCCATAATGGTAGCAACGGACATTGCCGACACTGGTTTCCGCCAGCTAGGCAACGGCTTTTGCCTCAGACGACGAGGGTGGCTCAAGGCGATGGAGACAGTGGATGAGTCCCTCCAAGCCATCAAGGCGGACACGGCGACAGCTAAGGCCCTGGGAGTTCTCCAGCAACGAAGACCATCCTTTCGGAACTCCGGCGGCAAGCATGGTGCCTCCAAGGGATTCGGCGGTGGTTGCTCTAAGTACCGCCAAGCGGCCCGCTCCTCGTCGCAGGAAGCCTATAGAGGACGAGGCAAGTCGGGTGGATCCCGCCGTCGTCGCCAGGGAGGCCAAGGCGGCAAGGCATCCTCTAAGCATGATTGAACTGACCGTGGCGTCGGGCCCCCACCGAAGCACCCCGGTGGAAGGCCGGCTGGCGAAGTTCGTCAGCGTGTGGGAGTCCAATCTCCACCGACCGGTGGGTGCTGGACTCCCAGGCCCAGGGGCACGCCCTTGAATTTCTAAAAAAGTGCCCCTGCATTCCTATCGTCATGGCCAGGAAAGAAGACCACGTCCCTCGACTGCTGTTGGAGATAAGGGCGATGCTCAAGACAGGTGCCATCGAGCTCGTCCCAACGCAACTCCGGGGCTCTGGAGGATACTCAAGGTACTTCCTCATGAAAAAGAAGACAGGAGGGTGGCGACCCATCCTAGACCTGCGACGACTGAACAAGTACATCAAGGCACAGAAGATCCGGATGGTCACCCTCCAGCATGTGCTGGGACAGCTGGAGGAGGGCGATTTCCTGTCTTCGCTGGATTTGGAGGATGCACACTTTCACATTCCCATTCTAAAAGGACACTGTGAAGTTCCTCAGGTTCGTGGTCCAAGGGTGGCACTACCAGTTCAAGACCCTCCCATTCGGATTGAAGTCGGCACCCAGGGTTTTCACCAAGTGCCTCGCTCCAGTGGTGGCGCGGCTGTGCCTGCAGGGGATCCACGTCTACCCCTACCTGGACGATTGGCTCATCTGCGCAAGGACAAGGGAGCTCACTGTAGAACACACAGCGAAGACCGTCCAGCTGCTCACGGACCTGGGGTTCTCCATGAACTTCCCCAAGTCCCACCTGGTCCCCTCTCAAGCCGCACTGTTTCTGGGAGCTAAGCTCGACAGAGTGGCGCGTCTGGCCTCGCCGTCGGAGGAAAGGACAAAGGCCATCCTAGGCAAGGTGCAGCGTCTGCTGGCCACGGATGTGGCCAGACTGAGGTCCATCAAGTCCCTCCTTGGGATGATGTCCTCTTGCAGTTATCTCGTGCGCCTGTGCAGGCTTCGTATGCGCCCTCTACAGGAGTTCCTCGACTCCCGCTGGATTCAAGCGAAGGGCAGCTTCGAGGACAGGATCCCTCTCAATGAGACCTTCCGACAAGCGATCCGGTGGTAGGGCACCCACGCTCATCTAGCGGCAGGGACAGACTTTCAGACCCCGGCCAACCAGGCGACGGAGCCCACACCGGAGATCTTCACGCGAGAGAGCTTTGGCTCCCGGAGGAGAAACCGTTCCACATCAACATCCTGGGGCTCCGGGCAGTGTTCTGGACCCTCAGGTCCTTTGTCCTGTCCCTCAAGGGCAAGGTGGTGAGGATCTTCACCGGCAACACCACCACGATGTTCTACATCCGGAAGCAGGGCAGATCCCCGGGCCTATCCAAGGAAGCCCAGGACCTGTGGCATTGGGCCGTTGCTCAAGGGATGTTTCTGGTGCCGTTTCATCTGGCAGGGATAAAAAACACCATCGCCGACTCACTCAGCAGAGAGCTACGCTTGTGCCATGAGTGCGAACTATGCCAGGATGGAGTGGACCGACTCTTTCAGCGATGGGGCAAACCCCAGATCGACCTGTTCGCGACGGCGACAAACTCCAAGTGCCAGAGGTTCGCCAGCAGGTTTCCCCAACCGAGGAGCATGGGCAATGCTTTCTCATTCCCCTGGGACGGCCTGTTCCTATATGCGTTTCCTCCGTTGCCGTTGCTGCTCCGACTCCTCAACCAGCCCAAGAGGTCCCGGTGCAGAATGATCCTCTTCGCACCGGCGTGGCCAAGACAGATCTGGTTCCCGGACCTTCTGGACCCACCAGTCAAGCTGTCGACGGACACAGATCTGCTCTCCAGAGAAGGAGGCGCAATTCTTCATCATGACCCGGAGTCGCTGAACTTGCAGGCCTGGCCCCTGCAGCACTAGAGTTTGGAGGATACGATATCCCGGCCGACTGCAGAGAGGTTCTTGCGAAGGCCAGGGCGTTCTCAACTCTCAAGTGCTATAGACAGAAGTGGAAGAGGTGCACAGAAGATTAACCCTCTGCGGATTACGGCCCCTCAGGTATTGCCGTACCTTCTGTCGCTAGCCAAAACTGGACTCTCATGCTTCAATCAAGATACACCTGGCAGCGATTTACCGATACACCAGGACTACAGGGCGGTCATCCCTGTGGTCTCATCGCCTGTTAAGGAATTTATGAAGGGACTGTTTCGATGATTCCTGCCGTTGAAGGCGCCAGCCCCGGCGTGGGAGCTCAACGTGGTGCTGACCAGGCTCATGGGTCCGCCATTCAAGCCATTGCATTCGGCCCCGTTGAAGTTTCTGTCGTGGAAAACAGCGTTCCTGGTGGCCATCACCTCCGCACGACGGGTGGGAGAGATCCAGGCACTATCCTGCAAGTCTCCATACCTGACCTTTCACGATACAAGGGCAGTTCTGAGGACGCACCCCTCCTTCATGCCCAAGGTGCCGTCGGACTTCCATCTCAACGAGCCCTTGGTGTTACCAGTCTTTTTCCCGTCGCCTTCGTCGCCGGCCGAGAGGACTCTGCACTCGCTGGATGTAGCTAGAGTGCTGAAGTTCTACGTGCACTGAATGAAGAGTTTTCGGAGGACATCACAGCTGTTTCTGAACTTTGGACCTGTGAACCAAGGGAAGGCTCTCTCGAAGGCTTCCATTTCCAGATGGCTCTCCGGCTGCATCATGCACTGTCATCAGTTGGCGAACCGACTGTTGCCTGGCCGTCCGAGAGCCCATTCGACCAGAGCGGTCGCTGCTACCACGGCGTTCTTGTCTGGTGTGCCCCTGCTGGACATCTGCAGGGCTGCTACGTGGAGGTCGGCGCACACCTATTCTACTGCGTCGACCGGGATTCCAGGGAGGAGTCATGGGTCGGCCAAGCAGTGCTGCGCAACCTGTTCACTTAAGGTGAGCCTGGTGAGGAGGTAAGAAATGCTTAATGTTGAGTTTTCATGTAATGCTTAATATTGAACCTTTGCCACCTCCCTGTGCATGTGTGTACTGCTATGAATTCTTATTTTCATGAGCATGTGAAACCATGCCAGACCCCATGCTGGAGAAGGAACAATTTACTTACCTGTAACTGTTGTTCTCCAGCTTGGGTCTGCCATGGATTCACATGCGAACCCTCCCTCCTACCCCTCTGCGGCTCTTCTTCACTTGGTCATACTGCCACTTTACGTGCTACCAAATCTGAGGATGGCTGCCAGAGGCGGGGCTTAGGCAGAGGGCAGTCATTGTCTGGGAGCAGTATGACCCATAGACCAGTGATTGGTTACTACTAAGAAAGACAGATCAGAAACGAAACGGATACTGATGTTTTTCTTTACCGAGGATTCCCGGCCGGACGACGGAGAATATTCATGAGCATGTGAATCCATGCCAGACCCATGCTAGAGAACAACAGTTACAGGTAAGTAACTTGTTCCTTATTCGGATGTTAGCCCTTCACAACCTATTTTCTAAGTCTTCCGTCTGGAGCTCTAAATTGTGGATGGCTCTGGCCAATTGCTCCATTATTTCCTCCATTTTGTGATTGTCATCAGCTACTTCTTGCAGGGCCCTCTCATTAGTGTCAACTGCCATGCAACTCGCGCTTGACTTCTTTTATTTCTCCTGACAGATCCTCTCATCTTTTCCAGCTGCTTCTGCATCGTTGTCGCCAATCTGTCCCTGAGGCTCTGGAAGCATTGCTCCATACATTTTTGGGTAGCTCTCTGCTCCTCCAGGGTGTCCTTGTGGGGGGGACCCTCCCAACTCCTGTCTTAATCCCATTTCTGTAGCCTGGAGCGCTTCTCCCTCCTTCCTCCACAGTCTCTGAATTTTCCCCTCGCAGGTCTTCTTGCCCCCTTTTGCTGCGGTCTGAAAGTCTTTTCCCTTGCTTTTCGACAGTCCTTCGCCGCAGTCGTAGGCCGAGTATTTCTTCCTCTTCCCTCTCGGCAGTCGGGGTGTGACTGCACTCCTTATTTTTTCTGCCACCCAAACCTCGTTCCTCGCCACTGATTTCCCTTCTTGGACTTCTTTCCTCAGCTGACTTAGCTTGTGTGAGGGAGGGGGGAAAAGGCCCATTCCCCCTGGGTTCACTTCTCAGCTCTATTGATGCCTCTCCACCTTGTTGTGTTACTTGGCAGGATATTTGGGGGCCTTCACCCGGGTGCTCTGGGGCCACTGCACCCGGGTGCCAGACTGCCTGTTGTGTAAGGTTTTTGCACTGCTTTCTAGCTCGGGTGGCCCGCTACCACTCCTCTTCAAGGTGTCCCATTGGTTTGGGCTGCGGGACTAGGCCTGCTCCGTCTCCTCCTGCCTTATCGTGCCACAGACTGCGGGGGGGGGGGAAGTGACAGTCGGCTTTAGAGGCTGGGCGTCCCCCTCTTGTGGCTTTCTCTGTCTTTTTGCGCAAAGTTCCTTCTTTTCCCAGGGTCCCAACTGCCTTTAGCAAACTCACCCGCTGCTCCCCACTTCTGTTCGCCCCCTCACCCCCTAGACCTGGGCAGGTAGAATGGGGCCGGAGCGTGTTACGTATGGCCCAAACGGTCCTGGACCCTTCCCGAGCTCTCCGGGGGCCTATCTTCAGGCTGACGTGTACAATCAATAGATGAGGGTGTGGGGGCGGCTGTCCCCCCCCCCCCCCGGCCTACTCAGCCGCTACAGCGTCTGCTCTTCCAGCTACTGTTCCAAGTCCCGCTGCAGACCAGCCGCCCCCCTGCCTTCCCACCCCACGCCTTGCCGTGTTTTGCTCCTCACCTTGCAGAGCCCCGCTGGGAGGTCCCAACTCTTCCAGCCGGCTCTGCCCCTTACAGTGCTCTTTCCACTGCCTACTATCCGCCGTTGCACTTCCAAGCCCCGCCGACCACAGCGAGTTGCTGGTCCTTGTACGTATTTCCTTCCTGAACTTCTCTGGCTTGTCCTCCTCCTTGAGGCGCCTCTCCCCGCCTACTTGAGTTTGGTGGCGGGGGAGCGCCCGTCACACTGGCCTCTTCACCTGCTCACCGAGGCCTGTCACTCCTGTGCCGTGGCCGTCCCTTGTTGGAGTGCTTGCTCACCCTTTGCCGTCCTCTGCCGTGGGGGTGCACATGTCAGTTGCTGAAGGCGGGTCACTCTTCCGCCGCGTGGTTATTCCCAAGGGCCGTCCTCTGTTGTTCCCGCTAGTGGCTGCCTCCTCTCTCTCCAGTCGGGGGTTGAGCTCCACACCCTGCCGCAATGGGTAGTCTCCCGAGCCTCGTTCGTAGTGGGAGTACGGACCCCCACTGCTCGGCTCCTCTGCATGTGCTGGCAAGTTCGTATTATGGGTGCCCTTCCTGCCTTCTTGGTGCTGTAGCAGGGAGGTACTCCCCGCTACGGAGGGGCAACCTCTTCCCGATTCACCGGGACCTTTAGCTCATGGCCCCTCCAGGACCCCGCTGGGCTGGAACGCACCCCCCCTCTCCTCTCGCCATCAGCTGCAGCGTGTTTATGTGCCTGCAGGTGCCGGCAGCCTGCGCCCTAGGGCCCTCTTCTGCCCTGGCGCGATCTTCGACTCCCTCCTGGCTGCCGCTCCAATGCGCCAACTTCAAGATTCTGGCTGCACCGGTGCTCCGCTGAACTGTTCCCGCCGAACCGTGCCTGGTGAGGGGAATTCAGCTTCGGTATTACCATATTCTGCGGAGGGGGAAGCGGAGCACGCTGATTCAACGTGTCCCATCCCCGGCAGCCATCTTGGATCCCAGCAGTGTACATTTTACACAACTTTATGTGAACTTTCATTGCAGGCTGTCTTCGCAGCAGCAGTGGCGGAGAGAGGGGACACCATTTGTAGAAAATGGCGGCTGTACTTTTTTTAAGCCCTAAACAAGATGGCATGTCCTTTCTTGTGTCTTCTTGTACTCTACTAGGTGGGGCAGGGTCCCCTTGACCATTTGTCTTTGCCAGTCTTCCCATGGAAAACTCGCTAGGACCCTTTGAGTGACTGGCAGTAAATGAAGTGGTGGATATCAACCGAAACTCCCCTGACCTTAGTCGTGCAGTCTGCCTGAGAGAAACCCATTTATACTGGGAGGCTGGCTGTCCCCATTGGACAGCCATCCCCAAGTTTGAATGGTGCATGGGATACGATTGGTGGGCTGGAGCTGAAAACCAAAGTCGACCACTGGAAAAGAAAAATCAGAAGAAGAACAAAGAAGGACGATAGCAGCAACTTCCAGCTCCTGCTGGGTAACCACTGCTGTCCTGACCGCAACTCTAAAGCGACTGGGAAGATCAGAAGACGACTTCCTTCCTTGGACTGGTGGGCCTAACCAGTCCCAAGACGAACTGCACTTTGCACCATCCCTTGAAGAGCTGCGACCTCCACAACCTGCAATTCACCAATACTCAGGGACCTCGGCTGAATTGCTGTGCATGGTTTCCCGAGTCTTTCCACCGAGCCTGAAAAAGGCATCAACAAGCCAGAACCGGGAAGATCCATCTCCAGATCCACTGAAGTCCCTTTCATCTATCGCCAAGACCGAGAAACCAGCGTCTGCTGTCGCCTCACCGCTGGAACTGTCCTGCAGCAACTGTTTCTTCACCTAATGGTACTGTCCTACCCGTGGTGAAACTTACCTGTGGGTCGTTTTCTTGATCCTGTGATCTTAGGGGCTGCAGATAGCTGTGTCCCCAGGTCTCTCATAGTTATATTGGGGTGTACCACTCATTGTACTGTAATCATTCTTTAGGACACTGGTCCTTGGGGCAAGCGACCCCCTTGATTCCCTTGCCTTTGTAAAACTAACTTTACTTACCTGAAATACTTGAAGAGACTCCTGCTGGACTCTGCCACACTGTACCTTTTACTTTGCTTTCCTGCTCCACCGCTGGCCCCTGCTGGACCAGTGACCTTGCTGAACACTGAGAGACTCAAATAACATAGGTTCGGACTAAACAAGATAGGCTGGACAAAAGTTATTAAAAGTTTGGAACAGTTTGCACATGTTTCAGATGCTTTTTCTGAGCGATGTGTTGCTACCAATGCTATTCTAAAGTCACTACAACTGTGGTGTGTTATCTAAAGACTATAACAAAGTGATCTTATATTATCCTATTGTTGTTTTTTTTTAAACTCAAGTTTTTATTAACATTTTCATAATGGTTACAGCACAAAGTAATATCTTCATCCTTCTCATGTATCAAAAAGCCCTCCTTGCTCCCCGCCGCCATCCCCTCCCTCCCTTTCCTCAACAATAACTCTGCAGGTCATATAGGTCATGGTGTTCCTCAAGTCCACTTGCAGGGGCCCTTGGCCTGACTCTTCACTCACCTCCCTCTCCCGTTGGGTGGGGTCCCATTACCCATGTTCCGCACACTGGGTGCTTTTACAGACCAGCCGGCTATGTACAATTATTGGACGTTAAACACCATTCCATGTTGTCCACTCTGCTTGTTCCCCCACCATTCCCGGCACCCCTTACCCATCAGCTCATTACCCGAGACTGGCGGACCGGCCCCTCCTGCCCATATTTCATGATAAACATGCCCCAGTCCTGGTGGAAGTTCACCATGGTATCATTAACCATCGCTGTGAGCTTTTCCATCAGGAATATGTCCCATAACTTGGTCATCCATACAGTTTTTGTAGGGGAGCCCCAATTTTCCACTTCTAGGTCACTGCCGCTCTCCCCACCCGTATCGTGGCCTCCCACATTCTGGGAAGTCTCCTGATATCCTCAGGCACATCTGGGACTCCCAATAGTAGAAGCATGGGATCCACTTCTAGTGGGACCTCTACCACCTCCTCAACCCACCGAAGGAGTTCCTTCCAATATATCTGAATCCTGGAGCCGGACAACCACATATGATGCAGAGAACCCTCCTCCCCACACCTCCTGGGACATAGTGGTGACACATCTCTCTACATTTTTTGAAAGTCTAAGGGCATCCAGGTGCCACCCATGGAGTATTTTGAATTGATGCCCTATCGTCGGAGTGAAGAGCTTACAATGGAACATAATGTTAAATACTTTTTCCCAAGTGTCTTTTGAAATTTCTTGCTCCGTTCTGGTGGACAACATTTCCTTAACATTTTGTCTCCTCTCCATGTCAGCTGTCACCAAAACATTGGGCCTCATTACAAGTTTGCCGGTCCGGTACCTGTGGTACCGGTAAGGTTTCCGGTACCATAGTTACTGGACCGGCAAACTACGAGTTCTTGCGGGTGCCTTTTCACCCGCCAGGTCGGACCTGGCGGACGGAACGGCACCCGCAAGCAGAGCATGTTGGATGCACCAGCACCATTCTGAATGGTGCCGGTGCATCCGACTTCCCCATTCCCATTGAGCCCTATGGGGCTCAAATGGGGAAGGGGAGTAAAAGTTTCCGTCCCCTGGCAATGGGGAAATACAGGGTCTGCCAAGGTTGTAATGGCAGTGTATTTCCCCATAGCCAGGGGCCAAAATAATTCGCAAGTTTGGCAGCAGCCTGCCGGTTTTACCGGCAAGGTTACCGCCAAACTTGTAATGAGGCCCATTGTACATATTAGAGACTATCCCCTTTCTAGAGATTCTTTCATTCAACACTTGCTCTAAAGGCGCGAAGGGGCGTGCCAATTGCCCATTTCAATGGGGATCCAACAGCAACCCTTTCAAACAGAGATATTAGAATATAGAAATAACCTTGACACCCTGCATGGCCTGTACCTCTGCAAAGTCCTTGATAGTCCCATTCTCAAATAACTGCCCTACCCTCTCGAGCCCAACGTCCGACCACTGCTGTGAGTGTATAAGGTTCCTCTTACCCAGGTCTAGGAGACGACCCCACAGGTATCTCATTGGGGAGGGCAACAGGGAGAGCCTATCATTCGCACCCCCCCCCCTTCTTCCATTTGGACTACAGCACTCCCAATGATAGATGAGACTTCACCCGTTCCGCAACCCCCTTAGGCACGCCCACAGAAAATCTCTACCTTTGTTCCGGTGTGAGAACACATCGTAATGTATGATCAGTAGGTACCCAATAGGTCCCCCGGGTGTTCCAATAGCACCCGCAATTGGGCTGCCTTATAATAAAGGCGGAAAACTGGGAAACCAAATCCCCCATAATCTTTTGATAAGGTCAAGGTGGTCCTCCTAACTCAAGGCTTCTTCCCTTGCCAAATAAACTCTGAGACTAGGTGCACTCTCATGCCCCCGATGGTTTTCCCCGACCCTCCCCCAACTCTCCCTTCCCGGTGTTCAGGAGCATGATGCTAGGGAGCACTCTCCCTTCCCGGTGCTAGATTTAGCTATGTTTACCTTCAGTCCCGAGAAGGAGACAAATGCCCCTATTTGTGTCAGTAGCGCGGGGAGGCACTGTTGAACATCCACCAAATATGCCAGGATGTAGTCCACAAACAGGAACAGTTTGAAGGTCACCTCCCCACATTGAATCCCCTTAATCTCAGGGTTTTGGCTATCGCCAGAGGCTTCATAGACAACACATAAAGGAGGGGTGAAAGCAGGCAACCCTGCCTAGTGCCCCTGGATAACTGAAACAGAATGGAGAACTTGCCGTTAACTGGCAACCTAGCCGTCTGGGCCCTATACAAAGATGATACCCACAGATGAAAATTAAGGCCATACCCCATCCTCTGTTACACCTTGCTCATATAACCCCACTCTACCCGTCGAAGGCCTTCTCCAAGTCGATGGACACCAGACATGTGCCCAGCCGAAGTCCCTGGGCATGGTGAATAAGGTCAATTGTTTTGCGCACATTGTCGGACCCGTGCTGGCCCCTAATGAACCCCGCTTGATCCCCATACACTAAGGATTGCGACACACTCTCCAATCAGTTCCCCAGAGGTTTCGGCAGGATCTTGACATCAGAGATGAGCAGGGAAATAGGGGGCTAGGAATGGCAATAGGTAGGGTCCTTACTCGCCTGGGGGAGCACCACGATAATAGCCCTTAAAATGTAGTTTGGTAGTATCCCCCACCCCTTTAAGGACAGAGTTAAATAGTTTTGTCATGAACAGTGCTAAGGTGGACCAATAAAACTGTAAAGCCATCCTCCACAGGGGAAGTGCCGCCCTTCATCTGTTAAATCGTATGGATCAATTCCATCTCTGAAATCGGGGCGTCCAGGGCAGAGGATTCCTCCTGTGATATACCGGGGATGGGCAGAGCACTTAGGAATGAGTCCGTCCTCGATTCATCCTCCCCACATTCCGCAGCATAGAGATTTTCATAAAGTCCTGAAACGCTTGTCCTATCTGCACATCATCATAAGTCATTCGTCCCTGTTTAGTTTGCAGGGCCTCCACCCTTCTAGCTTTCCCCTGTTCCTTCAGCCTCCAGGCCGGGATTTTATCTGCCTTTTCCCCTTTCTTGTGGTATTTCTCTTTAAGGAACATCATTTTCCTTTCCGTTTGATGGAGTATTAAGTAGGAAGTATTCCTGTATGCTGTGCGAGATACCCTGGGACACCACCTTATCGTTTAGGAGAAAATAGTTACACCTCCACCAGCCCCCACGCTCCCACCCCCTCCAGTCTCCTATCATTGTTCTGACCAGGACATGGTCCGACCACGGAATGGGCTCAGTCTTTGTTTCAGCTACCTGCTCCTGAAACCCCTTATCAATAAGGATACTGTCGATAGACCGACCACACTGGCGTCCCCCGCCCCCTCACTTTCCTCTTCAAGAAGAGAAAGCGCCCCTCTGGGTCCTGGAGTTCCCTCTCCACCTTCATCCCCAGCGTGTGTGCCACTAGGATCGCCACCCCCTCTTTTTGGTTGTGTTTGAATTACAATATACCTAGTCTATGGTTCTCGCTTTCAATGCCGGTTCTCTCCCTTTGATCCAATGCGTTTCCTGAACAAACATCAAAACTAATTTGTCGATTGAACTCCCGAACTGTAAGGGACCGTTTAAATGGTGAGTTTAACCCCCGCACATTAAGGGAGACCACCCCAAATGGAAATTGTAGTCTCAATCATTTAGTCTACTCCAAAACATCATGTTTTCCCATCATATACCAGTTTACTCTTTGAAAGCCCACCTTTACTAAGTGCACCCGAGTCTCCAGCAACCCCTTGACCTTATAGAATAGAACTACTCCAACCCCCCTCCACCCATGTCAGCGTCCGGTCTTGCACCAGCAAACATAGCGCCTTACAACCGGACCGCCAGTTTCCCTCCGCCATCTACATGAATTCAACTCTCAAGTTATCTACCTGAACCCTCGAACACTCGCAAACCGCCCCAATGAATAAAACCTTCCCCAACATCCCCACCCTCCCCGGGCCATGCAAACCGCACTCCAGCCCAGCTGAAAAACCGAGACTTTCTCGGGTCCCACCAACACCCTCAAGAGGCGGGGTATCTGGTTTCTTAAATGTTTGTGCAGCCGTAACCCGCTTTCTATCATGAAAGCTCCCCTTCTTCATCTCCTCTACCTCCCTGGGGGCCAGTAAGCGGTCTAAGCTCTTCCTCGGTCATAAACTCCCCCAAGACCCTTTGAATATCATCCTATGTGACCAACGTATATTTAGCACCTTCAAGTTTCAACGCCAATAAAAATGGAAACCCCCACCTGTATCGCAGTCCCTTAGAATTGAGCCATCTGGTTAGGGGGGCCACACTACTGCCTTCTAGTGAGAGTGAAGGAAGAGAGGTCCTGGACGATGGAAATTCGAACTGCACTCCACTCCAACGGGCCCATTTTCCTACCTTTATCCAGCACCTTAGACTTTTACGAGTAGTAATGGAGTCTGGCCAGGATTGAGCAAGGGCCGCGGGCCCCACCTTCAGCTCTGTGTGCCCGGTCGACTGTAGACACTGTGGTAATGTTATCATTGAAGATTTTCTTGACCACCTCTTGATTGCTCTAATGATCTCTCATTCTGTTGCCCTTTCTCTCACCGGGAAGCTGAAAAACCTCAAGTTAAGTTTCTCTCGACTTTCAAAGTCATTCATTTTCAAGGTGATCTCCTCCTCTCTCCTCTCCACTTCTGAAATTCGCATGTCCATTTGGGTTTCCAAGACGTCCACCGAGGACTGATTGGCGGCCTCTAGCCCTCCAATCTGCTTTCAATCATTTCCACCTTCCAGTCGAGGCCATCTATCCTCCGGCCAATGTCAGTGAGAATTCCCCTAATCTCCTCCATTAAAGCTGCTATGTCCTTCTTTGTGGACATCCCGTCCTCCGCTTCCGCCATATTCAGGGCTGTTGTGGATGGGTTCTTCACTCTGAATTGGGGGTTCGGCCCCAAGCCTTTATTGTTGAAGAGAAGCCTTCCAACTCTATCAAGCTTGTTGGACTCCCCTCTGTGCCTCCCTTCTGGCCGTGTTGCCCTGCGTGGGCCAGTGGATGCTGCTCACCCCCCCGTTAAACCCCTCCTCCAGTGAGCTGTCCCACTCAGAGAGGGCCTTGAGCTCTGTACTAACCCTGGTCAGGCTTGGGCTGGGGTTCAGTGTGGCTCAAGCCGGGGAAGCCCCTGGGGTTGACAGCCATGGCTTTGGCAGCATGGGGTCAGAACCTCAACCATCTGGATCGGCTTTGGGCTTATGTTGAGGCGTGTCCAGCATAGACAGGGTTGCCCCCACCCTGACTGCTGTGTCTCGTAAGACTGTAGGCTATACCCTGCGGGAGGACTGCTCCACTCGTCGTCTCTCTGGTGCCCTTGCTCCCAGCTCCACAAAGCAAGATGATCTCCTAGCGATGTCGGTCCTGGTGTGGGGACACCACAGTGGACCAGGCTCCAGATCAAGGTTTGCCAGTTACCCCGGTTGCAGTGCTTGATGTCTTTGGGGCACGTGTGCTAACGTCCCTGTCCTCCCTGTCTTGGATGGGGGCAAGGGAGAGTGAGTATGCCCCAAGTCCCACCGCTCCCGGGGGGCCCAGAACCCTTTGTAGAACGCGGATAGCTGTGCGAGAGTCTCCTAAGACCCAGATCCGTCCCTGCGGCCCTATGCACCTTTATCCAGTCTGCCACTGGACCCGATCACGCAGGCTGCTTGCTGCCACATCCCTCCTCCAGCCCTGCTCCGGTGTGCAGCAAGCGCCCTCTCGCCTGGACTGCCTCATGGTCCGTGTACCAGGCGCCGGTGCACGGGGAGAGACCTCCTGGGGTGCTTTCATGCAGCTTACATGCACACCTCTGGCTGGCCAGGCTGTGCAACTGGGCCGGGCCTCTGCACTGCTCCCCACCTGGCAGCCTCGGTCTTGCTCTTCGCCCTTGCAGGCTTTGATTGGAGATCCTCTTCGGCGTCTGCCACACCCGGGCTCCCACAAATTCTCCCGATCCTCTCCTTTCCCTGGGTCGGGACTTTGGGTCTGGGAGAGCACCGTTTTGGCTCCTCCCTCCTGCTATGAGGCCCAGGCCAGCCCCAGACTACGGCTGCTCTCCGAGTCAAGTTGATCCTCTCAGATCTCCGGCGCTGCTGGGCCGATTGCCCATGTTTTTTCATAGAGCACGCCGCAAGGCTTCATGAGCCGAGGGGTTGTGGGGGGGGGGCTTACCTCATTCCCTACCTTGACGATCCAGAGTGACTCAGGACCCCTAATCTCTTAGCTGAACGGGAGCTGCACAGAAGCTAGTGCATCTCTGCGCTCCCTGGTGGCCAACCCATTCTATTGTTTTAAAGTACTGACTTGGCTTTTGAATTATCATCTCTGCCTTATTGTATATAATAAATGCCTAATTTTGATATATAACTCCTAAGTATATTAGTATTTTCTTGAACTAAGTAATGAGTTCTTTGTACCTCACAACAGCCCTCCTCCCTCCTTAGAATAAGCCTGGCTGCTCACCATTCTACCAATCCTTCGTGTGGTTTGGCCTAGACTAAGAAGTATAACCCTGTTCACCTAAGGTGGGCTTTTCCAAATTTTGGTACAGACAGCAACTTGTGTAAAACTCCCTAGCAGGGATACCACATGAGTCTTCCTTTAATGTATGAATTTACTAAAAACGAGTTACTGAACATAGTGAATTCAATTATAGAGCTGCTTCTGAAGGACACGTTAGGATTTCCTTAGCTTCTCAGTCGTATGACAAGGTTAGAAATCTGACCTTGCCTCAGAGGGATGGGAACACCTATTAGCCTGGGTTGGGAGTCCTACTAAGGTGGAAGCCAGAGCTAGTCCAACCCCAGTGGGGTATGGAGGTAGGTGAGTAGGCCCCAATTCCCATCCCCCCCTGTTTGTATATGTCTTATCCCCAAACCTCTGCAACCAAATTCTAGCCAGTCTTATTTCTTTCATTGCAGGTACCCACAGGCCACAAGCCCAGGCAGACCACCCGCAAGGACATAATACATGAGAATCTCCAGACTGAACATTCCAGTCAGCAGAGTTTTCTGTGCAGGGGGGAGAGAATAGGCAAGCACAGGGACAGAGGATGTGTGTGGCCGTGAGGACAGCAACACACAACTAACCCCTTCAGAAAGACTTGTATAACTGTGCTGCAGTGCGGCTTGCTACATGATTTATTCCCCATTCTTGGAATGTACTGCAACGTGTCACCCTAAGACAAACTGGGACACTAATCCAGGTTGTCATTGTTACAGCATGGCAGCCCAGCGCAGAAAAAAGAGGCAGAGCATAGCCCCTTTTTGTGAATGCCGACCCTTGCAAAACCGCCCAGGCGGGGAAGGCGGAACCAGATTGGTTGGGGCCAGAAATCCAGTAGGATAAATGGGGAGGATAAGGTGGACATGAAACAGGAAGGTGTGGGTTATTTGGGTAAGGTTAGAGGAGGAGGAGGAGGAGGAGAAGGTGACAGACCAAGAGACCAGAAGGAGGAAGCATGTTAGACTGGAGTGTGGAGGCATGTTGAAGAGATGAGGGGTTGGTTGGTGAGCGGAAGTGGTACAGTATTGAGTGCATGCAAAGTGAGTGAGAGTGTTGGAGGGGAGAGTAACTGAAAAGAAGGTAGGGTGGAATAGAAGTAGTGTGGAGAGAGGGGAGAGTGGTAGGAGTGTGGAGAGGTGAGAGTAGTAGGAGTGTGGAAAGGAGGGAAGGTGGTAGGGGTGTGGACAGGTGGTAGGAAGAGAACATCTGAGGGTCAAGGGGCCTCATTACACGGTAGGTGGTAGGGGTTTACTAGTAAGGGCACAGGTACCGGTAAACCCCTACCGCCTTACTATGAGTTCCCTTTGCGGGACCCGACTTTAACAGCTGGTTTTACCAGCCGTTAAAGTAGGGTGCTGCAAAGGGACCTCGGAGCTAATTACGGTACCGCAATTTGCAGTACCGTAATTAGCACCTTCCCCATTCCCATTATGCCCTATGGGGGCAAAAATGGGAATGGGGAAGAGCCTTGGTGAATGGGGAATTACCACCCCCGCTCACCTTGGAGTAGGGCGGTAATTCCGCCATCCACCAAGGCGGACACGGTAAAACACCGGCGGCAACCATGGCGCTAATAGCGCCATGGTTACCGCCTACCGTGTAATGAGGCCCAAGGTCTTTTGTTGAAGACCACTCGGAGGGACATAGAAGGAAAACCTAGGACGAGAGGAGAGAAGGTGAGTTGGGGAGAAGAGAATAGTGGGAAGAAGAGGGCAGAATAGTGAGCCATGAGGAGAGGAACATCAGAGCATGAAAGGAAGAGGTCCAAGTGAGGCTTGATTGTACCACACGTCCCTACAGTCCTTTAGAACTAAACTGAACTTTAGAGTAGGTCTAGTCAATAAATTCACTGAGGGACTTTGGATTAATGAGGCTTTTCTCTTTAGGCCCTCCCTACCAGCCAGGTAGGGTAGATAGTAGAAGAAAATGAGCTCTGTATACGAATCGGGAAGCAGGAATGCCTGGGCTAGTGGGGAAACTGTTTACTTTAGAAGAGTGTCAGGGAGATTTTAATAAAATCCCTTGAACCATCTCTGTGAGTCGGCATGTTCTTTAGCCCATTTGTGACAGTGGTTTAATGCCCCCTCTAAAATGTTTTGAATGTAAAGGGAACATGCAGGGCTACACGTAAGATTTTGTGGTGAGCTTATTTTACTCCCTACTTCTGGATGTTGAGTATAAAAGTAGTTTTCAGAGAGTAAAAAGTATTTCTCTTCGTGGACTGAAGGATTTTAGATATGTATTCATCTTGAAAACTGAGGTAATTTTATTTTAACCTCGTCACAGATGCCTCATATAGAATACCCCAACTTCCAGAGATGGTTCAATGTTTTCTATTGCAAGTTTCAGCAGTGTGCAAAGGCCATCCCCCCAGGCCTCCAGATAAGGTGTGTACTAGGCCTTTTTACGCATGAAAATCTTGTAAATACGACGGCTTTATTATTTTCCTGTGTGTATTTACACACACGTTTAGAGCAGAGGGCAGTGCAAAGGTCAGGTTACTTGACAGAAACCAGAACACTTCTTTTGAAGCCTCTGAAACATAATGTATTTCTCTGAAGCCTTTCAAAAAAAGAAACTGCACACCGCGATCAAAGGAATGGTTTCCTTCCATTCAGCTTCTGCTGTGTGGTGTGTGTGTGTGTGTGTGTGTGTGGAGCAAACAGAAGCACTGTGCCTATTTATTTTCCTAGTATTTTAGGATTGTTTAATTAACAAGATGGAAAACTAAAATGCTATTGAGAATTAATATTTTGCAGTGAAAGCAAACCAGTATTGCACAATTGTATTTTTTAGAGTTCCACTGCTGTGTGCATAATCATGCGGAGGAAGATCATTTTACACGTATAATTTAATTTACACTCCAATTATAAAAACAGTGTGTAAAATGATGACCATGCATTGTCTAGTTTACATCCATTCAACCTTGCAGTCAATGGGGTACATTATTATAAATGGCCAGTGGCAGCAGAGTCTTTGCTCAAGGGTGAGCGTCATTACACCAATCACAGGTGTTCTAGCCTCTCAAATCTTCAAGACTACAATTAAAACATCCAAAACCTGACTCTCCAGGAAGTGCAAGCTCTGTTAAAAAAAAAAACAACAAATGTTAGTTACATTTGTAATTGAAATAGAAACTCAGCAAAACCTGTCCATGTGATCATTCAGATGGGTATTTAATTGTATGTAGCGCTTCATAAATGGTTTGTCCAACATCTAGGTACTGTGATTATTATACCTCACTCGATACTCGGTTAACTGACCTCTGAAGGATGTTAGCCAATAAGATTGCTTAGTCGGTTGAGCATGCGTTGATGCAATCTGTGCGTGATCTGTAGGTTTCAGGTTCGAATCCCAGCAAGGCCAACTCAGCCTTTCATCCTTTCGAGGTCGATAAAGGAGTACCGACTTCGATTTGGTGATAATTGTTATAAATATGTTTTATGTACAGCGCTATATAAATAACCATTTGACCATGAGATTAGGTATACAATTTAGCATGGAGTCCTTCCCTCTCTGCACTGTTGTATCATAACATTGGCGTACCATCAGGTAGTAATAGCTCCAGTAAATGAGGACTTTTATTAAACATCAAAAGACAACTTTGCGATCAAACCTCAAAACAGACAATACAATGTAATTGGCTAGGTTTGTGTTTTTTCAACATTTAAATATATACAGGAGAGATCAAATGGCTAGACGTTAAAGAAATAATGAAAGGTGTATTCTGTCACAATGCAGAGAGCTGCCGCCTAGTAATGATTTCCATACAGTTTTTGCACACGTCAGCGGGATGTCACATACATTTTACTCTCTTGCAAAGGAGAAAGGTTATTTTTACTCTTACAATCACATTTACTCTCAAAGTTTATAAATAGGGAGTAAAATACTACCAAATACTACCACCTTAAAATCTTATCTGGAGCACTGCATCCCCCTCTTTCTCATCTAGAAACAGCGTTTTCCAACCTAACCCAATAGTCCCTATTCCCTGGGTTAATATATATAGAATATTGAACACCTACTGTGTAGTTCTAGTCTTGCTGGTTGGGTGCACCTAAAAGCAATAGTCTTTTCTATCTGTGCTCCATCTGGGGCTTGCTAGACTCTCCCTATATTTTACCTAGGTTTGTAGCTACCTTATGATCTGGGAATGTACCTTCAGACACTGTACCCCACTTGTTTGTCTTCCTCCCATGCCCTGATGTTCCTTCCCCTACCTAGATATTTTGCTCTCATCTCTCTGCCCTCAACCCACCATCACCCCTACTCCCTGCATCTTCCTCCTTTGTCCCTCTGATGCCTTACATTCTTTCTACAACCTGCCTCCACCCTTTTGATATTACTACTCCCTCCTCCAGACTAATATTACCTCCTCCACATGACTACTCCCCCTTCCACCCTGGTTCTCCTCTCCAACTTCATCCCCTGTCGCACTCCTTTTGCGCAACCACTTCACATTCACTCGCTGAACTCTGTCAAATCTCACTCGCTAGTCTCTCGCATGCTCCCAACGCTGTACCATTTTACTCACTAACAAAGACCTCACCTGCTCTTCAATTCATTGTTACTCTCTAACACACCGTCCTTCCTCCTGCTTGTCTCTTGGTCAGTTACCTCCTCCTCCTCCTCCGACCATACGCAAACAACCCATAACTTCCCGTTTCCTGTGGCCTTTTTGTTAACCCCTGCTTGTCCTCTGGTTGGTAATGTGGTCCTCACCAATCTGGCCCGGTCTGCCTCGCCTGAAAGGTGTTGTAGACAACAAATGAAATGTTTCACATAGGGTATTAAGCCCCACCTCTTTTCTCTGCGCGGGTTCACCACAGACCTTGGTGTTTCGGGTTGTACAGTGTCCAAGTTCGCATTAGGGGGTACCTGGCCGGACCTCCCTAATGCAAGTACAATCTTTGTGGATGTTAGAAAAAGTGGTTTCAGTGTTCCTGCTACAGCTTTCTTCTCTCCTGGGGACAGTTACATGCCATGTAGGTCAGCCATGTACGCTCTCCATTGCGCCTTCGCCCGTCTCCTGTTTTTGTGGGTTACCGCAGGTGCGGGGGGGGGGGTGTCCACCGGGAGTGGGCCTCTGAAATACATGGAAAAAGAGAGTGGGCCCCTTTGGCACGACGGCACCTTGCTATCACACTATGGGGAACCACAAGAAATAGGCGAAGATGGATCAGTTTGCCAGAACCGACCAGAACCCCTCCACTCTGGCGGAAATCTTGGGGCCATCCGATCTTGATGTCTCCACGCTGAACCACATTCTGTTAGCGCTGAAGAACAGCACGGATAATTTGGGAGCCAAAAGTGACACGCTAACTTGCAAGATTGCCGCCTTACAACAAACAATTAAAAAGGTGGTTGCAAAGAATGATGAACCATATAAGGATAACTGGATTGGCGGAGTTCACACCGATAGAAAACATGGATCGCTTTGTGGAAAAATTGTTGGACATCCTCGAACCCGCCAGTCACAAGCATGTTCATGATAGAGAAAGTTCAGTGCTCAGTGCTCTTAAGCCTGTACCCCCCTCCCCTCCGTGGGGTGCCAGAGAGGGCTGTAATAGCATGAGTTTTCAACTATAGAGACAGGGACATACTCCTCAGAACAGCCAGAGAGAATAAGGTCCTGCAGTGGGTCTCAGCGACTATTTCGCCTCTTCCCAGACTTCAGTCAAAAGGTCCAGGACCAGTGAAAAACCTTTCAGACCATGAAGAACATCCTAAGAAAGAAGGAAATATAGAACTCCATGCTGTTTCCTGCCAAGCTTGGAGTAATAGACGATGGCAGGGGCACCTTTTTGACATCCTGGAAGCAGCAGAACATTTTGCCATAGAAATCTCATACCCGAGGATATCCCCCCACAGGTCTCCATGACATTCACGCTGCGAACACTACGTTTGGTGTACTTTTTACGACATACTGCGGCGCAGGTGGCTGGTGCGGTCTCACTCCACAATTCCAATATTTTGGGGCATCGCAAGTCATAATTGTTATTAAGCAAAAAATGTGGTATAAGCCTTCCGTCACCTGGCGTTCTCTACCGCCGGCAGCCCCCCGCACTCCGAGGCACTGGAAGCTTTGGTTGGGGTTGTTGTCAGATATGTTCAGGTTGGGGGGGGTGGGTTGGCGTTGCCAGTAGGTTTGTTTCTGGCGTGGGTGGAGGGAGGCACAAGGGGGGGGGGTTGTTCCAGTTAAGCTCGTTTTTGGGGGGATGAGTGGGATGGAATCCACGATTGTACAATATCTATTCAGATCTTAACCGCATCCTGGGCACTTAGAACACTGTATGGGCAAAGACGGTTTTGTGCTAGATATACTCTTGAGTACTCATGTCATCTAGACAGGTTTTGATGTTTTCTTTTTTTTAGCAATATATCCCCATAAATGGTCATGACACACATCCAAGAGAGGGCAGAGGGTAGGGACAACAAAATCACGTTGTTGACCTGGAATATATGGGGGTTCACAAATGGGAAGAAGGCACGCCTGATTACAAACTATGCCAGGAACCACAAAGTCAATGTCCTGTGTTTACAGGAAACCCATCTGCTGGGCGGGTGGGGGAGGTAAGCTCCCTAGCCTTGGGGGATGGGCTAGCCACAGGTACTGCTCGTCCTTCACCACACACTCCCGAGGGGTAGCGACATACATACATCACTCTCTGGAGTTCAGCCTCCATGAATAAATAGGGGCCAGGGACGGGAGATATCTGTGGGTAGCCAGGGAGATTGCGTGTTGGCGGCTCCTTATTGTCAATGTGTATGCACCAAACTATGACAACCCAGATTTTCTTCAGAGTTGTTCAGATCACTTATGCACCTTTCCGAATTATGAAGTGATATGGGCAGGTGATTTTAATATGGCTCTCTCGCTTGACTTGGATATATCACTCTCTACTCGGACCACCCTCTCAAGGGCTGCCCAGAAATGGGCCTCCATAGCTGCATATCACAATCTTATAGACTCCTGGCGTCTCCTTCATCCTTTCAGCAGGGAATGCACGTTCTACTCCGGAGTCCACAGCAGCTTGTCTAGAATAGACTGTTATGTTGTCCCCCGAGCTGGCCAGGGTGACTCTGCAAGCCCAGATACTGCCTAGAACTATATCCGACCATTTCCCAGTTTTGGTGCAGCTGACCGGTCCCAGTCGCCCTCCCAAACAGCTTGCGCTCTCGAGTATACTGTCTTCCGAGATGAGATTAGACAAGACATCTCTACCTTCTTCCAAATCTGTTCCCGATCCTAGGTTGGTGTGGGATACTTAAAGTATACCTCTGGGGATTCTGTATGTCCAAAGAAGTTTTTTTTTTTTTTTTTTAAAGTATCTGCTGGTCCACCTCTACTGTAGAATACAATATCAAAGGGTTGGAAACGCAACAGGGCCGCCAAGACTCCCCGAATATACAGGCTCGGCTGCGGGTAAAACAGGCGGAAATGGGTGACCTGATGGATCTGGAGGAACGCTTCTTGGGGGAATCCAATAGCGATAGCCACGTATGGCGATGGTGATCGCCTGAGTAAGACGCTGGCCTGGGCTATAAAACAGGAACGACAACTCACCAGATACAGTAAACGAATCAACGAGGCCTTCTGTGAATTTTATGGCCAGCTGTATACCACCTAAACAACCGCAGGACACAATTCAATTACTCAGTACCTGGACAGTGTCACACTGAGCTGGCTAGACCCCAAGCAAGGTGCTCACTTCAAAAACCCTCTGTCTGATGAGGAATTCCTTAAGGTGATTCGGTCGCTCCTCAACGGAAAGGCCCGTGGCACCGACGGGATCACCGCAAAAGTATAATAAGCATACCCTGACTTATTAATTCCCCGTCTACGTGATATGTACTAGGCGGCCCAATCCTCCGGGTCACTCCGTGAGTCCACCAGAACGGCCCTGGTGACAGTTTTGTTGAAACCCACCAAAGACCCTCGTAAGCGATCCTACTATAGGCCCCTTTCCCTGATTAACACTGAAAATAATATCCTGGCAAAACTTCTGGGCAGAAGGCTTCTCCCACATATGCCCAGCCTAGTCATGTCAGATCAGGCCGGTTTCATTCCAGGACGCTCCACTCAAAACAATCTTTGCAGATTGTTCATGCTAATGTCCAATGTGAGCCCTGAGATCCCGATAGTAGTTGCTGCGCTGAATGCCGAAAAGGCGTTTGATTCAGTGGAGTGCCGTTTCTGTTCGAGGTCCTGCGACTTACCGGCCTGGTCAACTCCTACATACAGTGGACTTGTCTCTTGTATACATCCCCCAATGCCCTGGTGTATAGCAATAGTATGCGATTGGAGGCAATCAAGCCTTCACAGCGTACCCGCCAGGGCTGTCCCTTCTCCCTCATACTGTTGCCCAGGTAATTGAACCCCTGGCTTGCATGCTGAGGGAGTACCATGCACACAAAGGGGTGAGAATCCGCTCCTACAGCTCCGTCGTCTCCCGCTATGTGAACAACATGCTGTTGTATGTTATACACCCCAAAGAGAACCTATGGTGGAGGAGATCCCCAACTTTGGTGAACTCTCAGGCCTACAGATCAACTGGACAAAATCAGAGGTCCTTCCCCTGGCCCCCTGTGTTGCCAAGGAAGACATTGGGGAAGCCTTTGGCTGGTGGGATCAGTGCATTCGATACCTGGGAGTAAAAGTCTCGACATCTCCGGTATCACTGTACAAAGATATTATACTGGCGTCTTGGAATGCCTAGAGCACAGTATTGATGCATGTGACGCATGAATCCGCTGCCCTATATCTCATGCTGCCAGGATCTCGCTGGCAAAGATGCTGATCTTACCGAAATTTTTGTAAATATTTAATACTGTCCCGATCTGGCCCTGTTGGGTATTCTGGGTAAGACTTAAGGGCTTGATGAATAAGCTTATTTGGGCTGGACTCCCATATCACTGGACAGAATGTGCTGGCCTTCTTTACAGGGGGATATTGACTTCCCGGACCTATTTTTGTATTTCCTGGTTGCCCAGCTTCAATTTTTGGTTTGGTGGTGGTCCGCCATGACTGACCTACCACATACCCTATCGAAAAGGAGACGCTACTTCCTAATGATGTCAGAGGTCTACTGTGGGGGTCCCCGGAAGGGCAGCCGAGAACCAAGGTACACTTGCGGAAACACTTAAAGCTTAGGATCACCTGGCCTGCCTGGTGGATTTGAAACAATGGTACTCCCCCTATATGACGATATACAATATCAGTGATAGCCCTCTTACCCACAAGAAGATGTTCTGACAACTTTTTGTCAAAATAAACGTTCACCTCCTGGGAGATGTGGCTCCAGATGGCAAGTTTGCCTGATGGTCGGAATTGAGGGAACGGGGCAAATGGACTCCTATCACTGTGTTATACTACCGACTCCGCCAGGAGATAAGATCCAAGTGGATGGATTTTCCAAGCACCCCGCCTGTCTCCCCCATAATGCAGAACATCACCTCTCCCCCCCCTACCACGAGCAAGCTTGTCTCTTCATTATACAAAATCATTAGAGCAAATCGGCCCACCCCTACAGGGCCCTATAGAAACAAGTTGGAAGACACCCTGGAGAAGACGTTAACGTCGGCACAATGGGGCATACTGTGCTCACAAACTAGAACTATATCTATGAATAACCAGTTCCGTCTGGCCCATTTCAAATATCTACACCAGATGTATTACTCAGTGGCCCGTCTGAATAGATATTACCCTGCTAGGTCACATAATTGCAAAAAATGCAACCAAAATCTTGCAGATTTTTATCAGAGGGTATGATCATGTCCCCTGGTAAAAGCGTTGTGGAGCAAGGTCTAAGCGGCTGTCTGAGATGCTGGGAAACTCGCCTAGGCATTCCTCTGAGATCTGGCTCCTAGCACTGGTGGAGGAGGGCACCCAAACGGTGAAATGTTTTGTGGGTATGGCATCCATATTAGCAAGGTCTCTCATAGCAAAGTACTGGGGAGCCAGCAGAGCTGCCACCTTTTTGAATGGCTTAACCATATGGCAACGTGTGAGAGGAGGGAAACACAATACGCCCAAACACTCCCTCTAAACAGTAGACCACTAGATATTTGGGCCCCTCTTAGATAATGTATGCTATTAAGGGCAGAGGATCTCCCGACCTCGCACAGAGCACCGGAGGTTACCCAGGGGTGAATCGTTGCAATGTATTGCAATGTATGGGGGCCTGACCTGGGTTTGTTGGTCCCACCTGACGCTGACCAAATCCAGAAAACAAACCCTGGACCCCTCCGTTAGACCACAGCATCACTTTCTTTGTTGTGTTTTTCTACCCGCTCTCTAGATACCCTCAAACTGTGACTGACTCCCTGATGTTTGTATGATCGTTTGCATAAACCATTGCACCTGGCTCTAAACAGCGCTCAGAGGGGGTGGGGTTGCAGATGAGGAGGGGGGGGTGGTCTCCCCGTTAACGTCCTCGCAATTCTTGAATGTGTTGTTTGTATTATTTAAAATGCCAATAAAAACAGTTTAAAAAAAAAATATAGGCAAAGATGGGCCATTCCAGACGTTTATCAGCCCTTTCCAATGTCTGTTGATGATACTACGTATCTTGAGAGTCGGGTTAGTAAATGTAGAAACGTACACAAGTCTGTTACCTATTGTTTAGGAGTATTTTCAAGAAGGGCCTCTCTATTGTTTCAAAAGCGTCTTTAATACTACTATTGCGCTTGAGGCACAAAAACTTTCCAAAGGGCAGGTTGTCTCAAGTGCTTTATGTGATGGCTCGTGTATTCTGGGAGAGTGTTTTTATCTATAGATTTATGATAAGGTTTAACCAACTTTGTCCTTCTTGGTGAAAAATAGTGATATAGAGAAAATTAGTGCAATCATTGTTTTGAGATTTAGTGAACTTATGGTAATGTATTTGAGTGTTAATCAAGTTAAAAAAAAAAGATACTCCTATGTCTCGTCCCCTTTGCTCCATACTTATGGGACATTCCGTCCTGTGGGACGGGACCGCTGCACTTTTGTAAAAAGCATCACATTTTTCAAAAATATGTCCTTCTCTTTTTACGTGGGGTACCGCACGTGGCTGTAACCCCGCCCTCCTTAGCTCTGCCCAGCGCATCTCCAATCAGTCCTTTTCTCCGCGCTGTTGGGACTGGACACACTTGCATCTTTGGAAGATTTTTTCCTTCCAGTGTCCTTCTCTCCTGCTCCGGTTTGGCGGTCGCGTAGTAGTCAGTCTATGCCAGTTCATTTAGAATTTCCTTCTTGTTCTCCTTGCGAGTGACCCTTTGCTAGGGAGGATCCCCATCCTTTTTGTTTGAATGTTTGGGTCCGGATCATCATTGGGACTCGTGCTTCTACTGCGATTCCCTCTCGGTCCGGGCACGTCAACATTTTCTGGAGCGGCGGGAGGACGTGTTTCAGCGTGTTCCTTCTCCGCATTTTCTGAATTTTATTGACGCGAAGAAGAGATGCCCGGTAAGTTCTTTAGTTTTTAGGGCACCCCGGCCAGGGGACTCCTTCTTGAGGTCTTCCCGGTACGAGAGGGGCTTCAAAAGTTCGATTACCAAGGTTTCCCCTGAGGTTCCGCCCAGGCCTAAAAAAGGTACCAGAGTTTTCTCCGAGGGCTTCTGTAAAGGGCCTGCCAGCACCGGATTACAATCTGAGGCCCCTCCTGTGGGTGCTAATCGACGGCCCAGTTCTACTGAGGCGGTGGGTACCGGAGCTTGCTTCGAGGTCTCCTTGGCTGAAGCTTCCCATACAGACACCGGGGCTTGCCCTGAGGCCTCGGTAGAGGCTTTTTTACCGAACCAAGGTTCGAGGGACCTCTTGAGGGAGCGGTTATCGGACTCTGGTCCGAGGTTCCTCTTTCTGAGGCTAAGGTGACCACCAAACTGAGAGACCTGTCAAGGTCTTGTCTGTGAGGTGGATTCCTCAACGTTCCCGTCTCTATGCGGTGATGCCGGTTCTGTTGAGGGGGCACAGAGTGAGGTCGCTGACCGTAATTCTTCTGTTACCGGCTCTGCCAAGGTTCCTCTTCTAGAGGCTAATTTGTCTAATAGTATGTCTCAGAAACTAGGCCACACAGTAACGGCTCTGCCGAGGGTCCTTGTGTCAAGACTAAAGTCAAGGCCCCTGACCCGTCTGTGGAGATCCCTGCCTCACTCACACATGTGACGAAGTTCTCCTCAGATGCTGACAAAATGGCGCCCTGTTCCCGTGTGAACTACGGCAGCCATTTTGCATTCCTCCCTTACACCTATGCCATCGACGTTGGGTGCTGGGAGCGTGTTTTCAGGTGAACATCGACTTCCTGATGTGAACCCTTTTCATCCAGTTTGACTGGAATGCTCAGATGTCATTACCGCACACGGTCTCGCTGCCTGCCACATCTGCTCCTTTTGATCTATGTTGATCTGACTGGAGGAGGCCCTTCTTGGCAGCCCTTTCCCTTTTGGCCTTGGAATTACCCCTCTCATGAGCGGCCTCTCCCCACTCCAATGCCTAAGCCTTCGGCGGAGGATGCCTTTTTCAGAAAATGTCAGAGGCTCATGCACTCTCACCCCATGAAGGAATATTTCAGAGGTCTTTTTAGGGAAATCTGCCTTCCAGCACCTGCTCCTGTGCCGACGGTTCCAGCTGTAGCATGGGTTGTCCTGGCAGCTGTTCCACCTCTACCGATTGGCCCACCTCCAGCCCTTCTCTAATAGACAAGTCTTCGGCAGAGCTAGATGTGATGCAGGTCGATCCGGACGTGTTGGATGACACGCAGGGGGGGGGATCAGGATAGCGAGGACCAGCTCCGCTCTGTTAGAGCGTTCCATGACTGGGTTCTGGACATGTCTCTTCTGGATGTACCAGTACCTGAGGCGCCCGCTCCACAAGAGGGGGTGCCTTCTGGGGCGTTCACCTTGTCTCCTCAGGAGCGTACTGGCTTGTTCCTCCAGAGGGACGCTTTGGCCGAGGTCCGCAAGGTCTGGGATAAACCACACTGTGGACTTCACGTTAACAAGAGGATTGACGCTCATTAAAGACTTCACATTTCGGAAGAGGTAGCCTTAGCGTCTTGCCTGTTCCCTTCCTCCACAGTGGTGGCGGCTGCCACATTACAATCCAAACTGCCTTCTGCGTCTTCTACAGCGGCAGCGCAGGTTCTGGCCAAGGAGGACAAGTTGCTTGACTCCCTGGTGAGAAAGATCTTCGCTAATTCGGCCCTGAAGTTGCGCCAGGAGCTCCTGGCTTCAAGGAGTGGATCCAGATTCCAAAATGATACTGGTTCCACCTTTCATGAGGACAGACCTCTTGTGGTGGTTGTCTCTCAGCAGTCTGTCGGTGGGTGCTCCTTTCCAGGACCCTTGCCCACTTTTGACTGTCACGACGGATTCCTCCCTTCCGGGTTGGAGTGCGATGTTGGGTCATCTCCAGGTTTTCGATCCTTGGTTGCCACAGGATAGACAGCTTCATATAAATTATCTGGAGCTCCTGGCGATATTCCTGGTGCTGAAATCGTTCAAACCATGCATTGTCAACAAGGTGGTCCGTGTCCGCACGGACAATGCAGGGTGCATGTTCTATAACAACAAGCTGGGGGGTACCAGGTCTCCTCTTCTTGTGGTTATTGCCATTCAGATTTGGGAATGGGCCATTCAGCATGGTATCTGGCTTGTAACAGTTCACATCCTGGGCCAGCTGTATGTCACTGCAGATGCTATCAGCTGACCAGAAGTGGTCAGCTACGAGTGGGAACTGAACACAGCGATCCTCTTGGATATGTTTTGCTCTTGGGGTACTCCAGAAGTGGACCTCTTTGCGACATCGACAAACGGGAAGCTTCCTTTGTATGCCTCCAAGAAAGGGCTCGGAGCCTCCTCTCTGGGAGACGCTCTCGAGATTCCATGGCACAACATGATGGCCTATGCTTTTCAGCCCCATCCTCTGATCTATTGGGTGCTTTGCAAGCTAAGAAACACAAGTGAATTGCTCTCTCCTGTTCATAGCCTCTTGGTGGCTGGCCATGTTTTGGTTTTCGGAGCTTCAGCACCTATTGGTGTGTCTGCCGCTGGTTCCCGATCTGCTTCACCAGAGCGATCAGCAGTTGTGGCACCCCTCCCCACAATCGTTCAGCTTGACAGCCTGGTGCCCGAGTTCATATCTTTAGAGCGTTTCAATTTGTCTGCGGATAACATGCGCATTATTCAGGCTGCAAGGAAACCTTCAACAAGATCTCAGTATAGGAGTAAATGGTTACGGTTCTGCCACTGGTGTTTAGCTAGGCAGCTGGACCCAGGGAGGCTACTATCAACATAGTCCTGTCTTTTGTCTCACATCTGGCAGAATCAGGCATTCAAGTCTTGTCTTTCAGGACTTATTTGTCAGTTGTCGCTGCTTACCTGTTCACTGACAAGTGCTCGTTTTCACTGACGAATCAGGTCATTAAAAGACACTTTGCAGGCCTATTACATCTTTACCCTCCCGTTCGCAACCTGCATCCAAGGTGGGATCTGAATGTGGTCCTTATGGCCTTGTGTCATAAGCCTTTTGAGCCCACTGAGCTACCCTCGATTTTAAGTAACGTTCGTGGAAAGTGTCCTTTTTGATTGCTGTGACTTCGACAAGGTGTGTAAGCGAGCTTCAGGCCTTGTCGGTAGAGCATCCATTCCTTACTATTCATAAGGATAAGGTTGTCCTGCGGACGAATCCCTCCTTTCTTCCGAAAGTGGTCTCTTATTTTCATTTGAATCAGTCACTTTAATTGCCTGTCTTCTTTCCAGACCCGGCCTCAGAGGCTGAAAGGGTTCTGCACTGCCTGGACGTTAGAAGAGCCCTTAAGTTCTATCTGGACAGGACATTGGAGCCTAGGAACTCTTCGCAGGTTTTTGTGACCTTTGGAAATTCGCAGGAAAAGCCGGCCTAGAAAGCAACCTTCTCCCGATGGATTGCTGTCTGTATTTCTGAGGCGTATACCATTCAGGGTCTTCAGGCCCCAAAGGGAATTCATGCTCATCTTGTGCGCGGCAAGGCGGCTGCCGTTGCCTTCCAAAAATATGCTCCGTGGGATACCATCGCAAAAGCGGCTACATGGGCCTCCCCATCGGCTTTTTATAAACATCACTGTTTGGACCTGAGCTCCAGGGCTGATGCTTAGTTCGGTCAAGCTGTGCTTAGGAACCTGTTTCAATAATGAGTTTCCATCCACCCATAATTCCAGTGAGGAGTGCTTGGGAATCCCCCAGAAGTATGGAGGAAAGGGGTTGGGACGTAAGAGTATAATAGTTACTCACCACAGTGACTACCTTACTCCTAGTACATAGTCCCCTTTCCTCCATACGCCCGCCCGTCGTCCCCTCTAATAAGTTTCCTCTGTTATTGCTTAAAGGTCTCCGACCTGACAATAGAAAAGGACTGATGGGCGATACGCTGGGCGAAGCTAAGGAGGCCGGGGTTATGGCCACGTGCAGTGCCCCCCATAAAAAGAGGACGACACATTTTTGCAAAATGTGATGCTTTTTACACAAGTGCTCCATTCCCGTCGCACAGGACAGAATGTCCCATAAGTATGGAGGGAAGGGACTAAGGTAGTCCCTATTGTGAGTAACTTTATTATTTGTTGACTCTGAAGATCCTTCCTAAATGATCAAAATATTGTTGATTACTGACTCCACTGTATAATCTGTGCTATAGAGGTTGCGGTCAGAACACATCTTACTTTTCTCGAAATTCTCTACATAGAGATTAGATCGGCTTGGGGCCATAGTTGCTCCCATAGCCGTGCCCTCCATTTATTGGTAGAATACCACCAGAAAATCAAAAAAGTTCTTGGTTAACGCAATTTCAACACACCACATCGTCATCAGTTCTATTCCATAGTACCTCTTCTTCTATCACTTCCAATGAAGCCTGTTGTGGAATATTAGTGTAGAGAGAGACTATGTCCAGACCCATCAGAAAATATTTGTTGGTCGAATTTGAGATGTTCAAGATTTTTGATAGCACCAGTAGTGTCTTGCAGATAAGAGGCCATGTTGCTAACAACCCCTTTGAGGTAGTAATCTGCATAATCCGTTATGGGAAGTCCCGGTGCATTATCCATCAGTAAACAAGAGGCTGTTTTTCTGGTTAATGAGGAATCTACTGTGAGGGGTCAGAAATGTGAGGCGGACAACTTTTAGATGGTTTCTCAAACTTTGCTATTTTATTAAAGTATAGGTTTCATCAAACACCTTTCTATCCCTACTCTGACAATGATTTTCCTGCCTATCAAAACTAAAGGAAACAACTAACACAGGATATCTGGCCCACACACTTAAACATCAAATGCATACAGAAAATATATGGCACTTAATAATCACATCAACAGTGATATTCACGGTCTTTCTTGGTAACCTGATTGACCTTCCCTTCCCCAGATTTCAAGGTAATTTCAGTTGCAATGTACAACAAAAAGAAACAAGGAAATCCAGATCTGTAATGAAGTCTATACAGTTATTGGCTCCTTCAATAGGTCAAAAAGAAGATTTGTTAGCCAATGTTCGAACAACAGAAAAACCTCTCTTCTTGTTGGAATATAGACTTTCCACTTCATCAAATAGCATCCGTGTTATTTCCAGCCAAGATGCTTTGCCACAACTTCTGCTTGTCACAGAAGACATACCACAGATCTTTGTTAGGTTCAAATAGACACAGCTTCTGGTAATGTTAATGAAATACAGCTTTGGTCAACACTTAGTAAGTCTTTCTTTTACGATATAAGGAATCAGTTTCTATGTTTGTCAGGATGACTTCATAGCACTTCTACTTTCATTTTAGCAACTCTCAGCTTAGAGTAAATTCTGCAAGATTTCACCATGAGGGTTGATTCCTCTGCCTCATAGGATTCCACCTTCAGTTATGCTACTGAAGTGCAAGAAATCTACTGACAACCAAAACACCACCAGAGCTTCAGTACTTTGTGACTTTAAACAGTTTTCAGATATGGCAGGATTCACTTTAAGGTACTTCAACACCTTTAAGTAAGCAAGGCACTCTTCCTCTAAATATTCCACTTTCAGAGGGGCAGCCTCTTTGCTACTCTTGTCTGCCACAATAACAACCAAAAATGTCCTTTAGGATACACTTCTCTTCTCCTACTGGCTTTGACATTGTGTGGTGTATCAGCTATATAGAACAATTACAAGTAGCCAGCTTCCCTTTGCCCAACCTTGCCTTTAACTCTTGGTATTCTGCCAGCCAGGATAATTTACCCAGATGGTCAGTCTCTCTTGGCTTCAGGTAATGCTTGCACACCCTTGGATTGGGCCATGCTGGTGTTCTATTTGGCTCACAGCAATGCTTACACCATTCTTTGTCTCTGGGAAAGGCTGGTTTCACTCCAATTGGAGAAACACCTTGTTAACTCACAGCTTGGGCAATGCTTGCTCTTTACAACTTGTAATGATATTGTTCAACTGCTTATCTTCTATTGTTAGATTTATTTAACTGCTTGAGTATAGATTCAGAGGGTACTCTTCCTCTCAGAATCTTTATTGAGCACACGCGACCATTCCTTTTTGTGTTTTCACAAAAGTAAAGTTCAATAATAAAGTTACACCGCATTTCTTTTACGCGTGCGTTAATGAAATATTTTTCAATTATTCGCAAGTGCTACATTTCAAGTGCTCCATTGTTAAAAATCACCGGTCAGTTTAGCATTGCTTTTGCTATTTTCAGGTGAGGACCTTAGTTATTGAAACTTCAATGAGTGTAGTGAGACTATTCCTTTGTCTCTCCACTACAGATAGGATCTTGACAGCAGTCAAGCTTTTTCTCTGGAATTCAGTTATCCTTCCAGAATGCTCCAGTAATTCCTTCGGTACATGGCACAGGTGCACACACAAGTACATTGATGAGGTCAGTATAACTTTGCTTTGACAGTTCAGAACCTCAGCGCCACCAAGGTTTTGTTGCAAGTGAATTGAATCTTTTTCGGATTCTCTAATGCACACATTTCTTGGTGTATTCACAGACGGATTGAGTAAGAATCTCCCACTGGGATATAGTTCCTGTGTACCTAATAAGAGAACCCCACCACACGCCCTTAGAGGTAATTTACCCTATCACTTTTGTTTGCCTCTCTAAGAACAAGGCAAGGGATAGTCCCACCCTTCCACCTAAACAGTATAGCACTAATGGCTATATTTATCTGTCTTGGTCATTTTTGCAATGTGGAAAACCTCTAGTATCGTACAAGACTTTAAGCTCTGCCAGCACAGTAGAGCTTGTTTGAGGACACCTAGAGAAGGGTCCTCATACATAAAGAGTGACAATCAATACCAGCGCCTGAGGAATGTTCAACCATGTATTGGGATAAAGAACAGAAATATGTTGAGCAATGCCCCCTGTATTTAACAAGGGTGTATGTAACCACTCCAAGTACTTTAAATAAATGTGATCTGTGATTATACACGGATTAGGATGATTACATTGTCTACTAATTTCTCACACAACCATTTCTACTATATTTTAAGTTTGGAGTCATGTCAGCACTTTAGCTATCTGCAGCTCTTTTATCACTTTATCTGTTTTTTGATGAGCAATTGAATCCTTGACCTCCTGTCTTAATATTGTGTAAGTCTTAATATTGTGTAATTATCACTGCTATTTGTCAGGACTTTTAGCCACAAAGTTTATATTGATTAAAGCTTTTCTATTTTTCAAATTGTTTTAGTATTTTTGGGCATTCTTCTGTTGTTTCTCCTCCCACTGTGCATACCTTGCCTTCCTGACCCATTTTTGTTTCATAGTACTTTTTGTTTCTGGTGTGGGGTCAGGCCTGCACGTACTCTTGTACTGGTGCGTCCCGGAATTCCCTCTCAATTTGGTTGTTAGATCATTTGATACCTTAAGATAAATACTCAGCTATTCTTTCAGTTGAGGAACAAGAGCTGACCATTCGCCCTCTGTCTGTTTGACTTATAGCTTGCCATTTTGTATCTCAGTAATGACTGGTTATGCTTAGTTTTGTACTAGTGGTTCTTGGATTGGTTCTGGGCTTCCTCCGTGAGATCTCTCAACCTAGTATGATTCTGCTTGGGCAGTTTTAGCTGCTGTGTGTTTGTCTCTGAGTTTTAAACTTCGGAGTGGTTGCTTGTTTCATTTACTTTAAACGAAACATGTTATATATAGTAGTCTCCTTTCAAATCTTCCTCCATTTGCAAGGCTTGAAAAACTGCAGTCTGGAAAGATAACAGAACCCGGATAAACAAACTGGCTTTGAAATGTTTGATTAAACAGTCTTCATGTTCTTAAATACCCTATTGCCCAGCTGCCTCTTCTTCAGGCACATTTGTCTCGTATATGTTGTACTGAACAATCTTGTACAAACACAATAGCTACAAATCAATACTTCTTTTTGGATAGTATGTCTCTGTAAGGTTTGTTTTGCTGCATATCTCTTCATTGTGGAATTGACAGGTGGTGCACTTCTGTAAATGCTTTGAACACCCTTTTTCAAGAAGAACCTGACTGAAGGCTAAGCTAAATTATATTTCCTGTTCTACCATACAATACTGTACAGTTTTCAGTGATCAGTGGCTTTATTAGCACCGCCTTCTCTGTGTGGCATCGTTTGTATGCAGGAGTTGCATAGTTTCTGAAAAAGTCTTATTGAATGAAATTTCATTGCAAAGGTCTTTCAGTTTAGTTTTCACTGCTTGCTTTCTTGCGTTAAGCAGTGACATAACATGCTACTGCGGTGCAGTGGTCGGTGACGAATTGAACATCAACCTTTGCGTTCCACAAAGATGCATTGATTGGATTGTGATCATCGAAGAACTTGAGGCCTCCTATTACTTGATACACACTGTGTCACACTTACCTGTTCATCGTAGGCACTTGGTGATTGAAGAGCAGAATCAGTTACCTCTGGAACCAACTGAGTGTCCCTCAGTATACACAAGGACTAAACCGCATGGGTGCCAGGAGGCTGTCTGAAGGGAAACCCTCTTGGGGAAGAAAATTCTTCAGGTCTGTTGATGGGGAGGATCTTGACTCCATTGTGGCTGGATCACTGGATGAATGTAGCCGACAAACTGAATGCACAAGAGACTAAAAAGATTCACAGGAAGGAGAACGGAAGCCAGGAAGGCAAACCGAGAACAGAGAAACAAAAGTCTGCTTGAAAGCGAAATGTTGTGCCTCACTGTAATTGTGAATCCATGGTGTATTCTGTCAGACTCGTTCAATGTAGACTGATGGTCACCATCTTGGATTGATGTGATCAGCTTCCTGACTGACGCCACTGCATGTAATGTGGTTAACATCTTGTTAGGAGCAAGACATCACGTTATTACTTCCATCTTGGAAGGGACTACGTGGTGGTGACCGAAAGCGGGGGAACGCTAACTTTTCTACAAGGACCATAAAGTTAAGGGGTTGTGCCTGACACGCTGTGTCAAACAGCATACATTAAACTGTACACCTGCCATTTTGTGTGTGCAGGTCTGAGAACGCCCCAAAAACATTGTGTTTCATTTGCCTTCGCTCCTATAAAGTTTTTTGCAACATTCCACATGGTGTCATTGTAAATGTAGCAGTTGTTCCCTGATATGTGTGCTCATAAAATCTGGAGCTAGGCTCCCACCCAGACAATGGTCCAAATTTCACCTGGACAATAGCTTACAATCAGAGTGAGCTTTTGTGACCATAGATGTTTTAAATATTTTATTTTATTCAACAGAATTGTGTTTCAAAGCACCACAAGGCTAAATGGGAAGAGAACAGGGGAAATAATGACAATGACCAAAAACAGTAATATGCAGCCGTGGTCCTACTAGGCCTTGTGACCTTGGGCCGTGCAAATGCATTGAGAAGTGCAGGGGAAGGGGGTGGAAGTGGGAACAGAACAGTGGAAAAGTGCTGGAAGAGGGCCCGGTAGGGAAGGGCTAAGGAGGAGAACCTCAGGCTAAGTGCTAGTACAGGCGACTCTCAGTGTGGTATGTGGAGCCATCAAGCAGGCCAGTGCATTGAGGGTCAGGGGTGCTGGTATTGACTTGGAGGAAGGGCCTGGGATCCAGTGAGATTCACGAGGATCAGGCCACCAGTCAGAGGGCAGTCGGGGGATTAGCAGGGAAGAGAATGAGGTAGAGAAGAGCAGAGTTTTGAGAAGTTTCTGGAACTGAAGGAGGTCCGGCTCAAGTCTGAGAGGGGCAGGGAGGGTGTTCCAAAGGGAGGCAGCAGCTGAGGAGAGAGACCTGCCCCCCCACTCTCTGTTTGGAGAAGCATCTGACAGTCAGAGAGTTGGAATTAGACCAGCATAGGACTATATTAAGCCAATCAGAGTTCTCCAAGTGGTATGGTATCCGCCACCCTGCCAAGCAGCTGCTGCCATACACAAGCCAGTGCAGTGATCACCTAGCTGGCTGATGACGATCTTTGTTCTCCATCTCTTCTGGATTGATTTTTCAGGCAATTATTATATTCCTGCCAAGAGCAATGTCTACAAATGTCGCACCCTTCTAGCACTTTGTACCTTCCAGAGCCAAGGGTGTCTGGTGAACACTCCACATACTGTGGGTAAATTGTATGGTGTAACCCCCTTTGTTGGACTGCGGTCCACAGTCAGCCTCTCGCTGCAAGATTCTGCTTGTTTGTATTAGTCTCTTGCTCATTCTTCCCCAACCTCACTTCTTTCCCTGAGCCTTTAGATTCAGTTCAAATGTGGTTTCTGATGGGGAGCTGTTAGGCAGAATTACATGCAGTACCCTTTGGGAACACTACACACAATTAAGACTACAGGTGTAAGCACAATCTCACCTTTGGTACAAGCCTGTACTACACAGTTATGTGGTAGCAGTTGCTGAGCAGCCAGACTTAATCTCAAGAGGGATGTGAGCTGTACAAGATGTTGCACAAACAACACTTACTCAAGGTTTCTTGATAAAAGAATACACATTTATTTACACACTTAGTTAGAAAACATTCCACTAGTAAGTGGCAGCTCAATATCACCTATACTACATTACAGTACACAACCAATGCATTTCTGAACAAGTTAGGCTCCCCTGAAGTGGGAGCAAAATGGCACTTCAGTAACTTTCAAAAGGGGTAGAAAGAAAAAGGTTGAAAGAATTAAAGCACAAGTACTTTCATAGGCAGGGCAAATAGTTTCAGTTCACTGCAAGAGGCAATTCAATTCAATAGGCCTGGGCCAAAGTCAATAGTTCAGTGTCTTGGATAGGATAGCAAAGTTGTGGTAGTAAACGGTTAAGTCTTTGCCAATGTTCTAAGAAGAAGTTTGCCAGAAAAAGAGTTATATGTCAGTTTAGGAGCAAACAAGACTCCAAAGTTGGGAAAGTTTCACAAACTTTCACTGCGGCAGAAAGGATTTCCACACCTCGTTTGCACAGTAGCTGAGGCAGTTGTTCCTGGCAGTTCCTGCAGATCTCGCTGTTCCTGAGCTTCAGTCGTAGGGACAAGGACGATGCTGCGAGGTTCCTGCACTGCCCAGGGAAGAGGCCACAAGCTTGGAAAAACATCGGTTTTAAGGTGCGAGTGCCTTAAAGTCCACAAACTGGCATCCTCCTCACTGGCTATCCAGTTTTCAACAGCACTCTGATGAAAATCCGACTAATATGGAGACAGTGTCCAGGTGGCTTACGAGTTGGTTGTTCCCACCAGCTCAAGGGAAGAAGTCGCCCTTGAAGGAGCTTCTCTGTTGATGGAGTTTCAGGCAATTCATACCTGCAGCAGGGCTTCACCAGGCAAACCAACGGTCCAGGAGTTGCAGCATTTGTCTTCCTTCAGCTCGTCTTCGGTTCTTTTGTTCCAGTGGTCGACTCTGCTTTCCAAGTCCCAGAGACCTGCTTTTAAACACTTTTCTCCCATTCATTCCAGCCTAGCTGTCACTCACCCAGCAGGGTGGCTGTCCTTGCCGGACAGTCATCCAGCCAATCACACCAGAGTGTATTCAGGTCTCCTAGGAGACTAAGCACAGGGAGTTTCAGATAATTCCCTCACATCCTGTCCACCCCAGACACACAGGCGCCAGAGGAGGGCTTCAGCACTGAAGCCCGCCAAAGGACATCGAACAAAGGGACCGAACCTGGTTTTGCGCGCAGAGTTAAACACAAGAAGGACTTTTTCCTAAAAGAACCGGTGAAAAAAGATGACCGGAGTCTGTTTTTACAGAGGGGTCTTGAGCGCCATATTGAAAAACATGGCTGACCCGATTTTTAGCTACCAGTGTTCGCGGTCTGGAAAAATCATGGTAGCTTGTTCTAAAACCACTGCCACCAGCCATTTCAAGAGGAAAGGGTAACATTTGTCTGTTACATGAGTGTTTAGACATAGGGGATGCTAGGCAACCCCTCCAGCACTCTATAGGAAGATAGTGTGTGCTGGGTCTATGAATTTAAAAGGACTATCAAACTCAATTTAACGTTACATGCTCTGGGAGACAGAAGTCGCTCACAGAGAAGGCATTTAAACCTTAGGAAGCCTGAAAGACACCCCTGTGCCACTGCACTGAAGGTGCTGTGTGACACACAAGAAAAAGATTATGCCTTTGGAGTTGTTTTAAAACTCCATACCCACAGAACACTAAAGTAAAACACACATCAAAATGCATGAAATAGTGGGGAAAAAAGGCTCACACTCTTTCCAGGTGAAAATTTAAATCCTAGAAATCCAGCAAAGTTGCTGGAGGTCTCAAAAGGTAAGGGAAATTAGCACATTCTTGAGAATTCTCCCTAACAGGAGCATGTTCCACTTCCGTCCTGGAGTCCTAATGATTACCTTGACCTAAATGCTCAATAAGCTCTCCTGACTTTGCCTCACAACAAGCCCACTTTACTTGGGTTCCTAATGATCCCTCCTGGCTCAGGTTCTGAATGAGCTAGTTTTATTTGTACTTATTTGATTGCCATGCCAGTCCCAACAATGAGCAGACTGTCGCTCCTGGCGACACCATCAGTTTCTCAATGTCTGCCTTGCTTGAGGTCTTTCAGGCTTTGGGGCTAATATGTTTTTGGCCCTGTCCAATAATTCTCCTCCCCTTTCCCGCCTTGCAACCTGGCTGAACCGGAACTCTGGTCACACTGGTTTTGCCCCTTATCTTTTTTGCCACTACCAGGCTTTGGCACTCTGGCTTGGCTATGTACCCCTTCCTCCTCCTATGGCCTTCCTGCATCTTCAGCTTCTGCCTCTCAGCCTTTCTTATTCAACCACCTCTGGTGTCCTCTTTCTTCAACCTTCCTCTTACTAATCTTCCCTGATCTCATCCCAAGAACTATGAGATCAAATAGTAATGCACCTCAAAAAAAGATTCAACCCATCAAAGAATATCTGAATAACATAGGACCACCGTCGACCCAACACTCCAAGGGAACACTAACCCTTCTAACTACCTCCCTTATACTAATCACCTTCTGCCTTTTCTCCCTACAGGGCCTTCTCAATACTGTCGACTTATGTAACCCTTTGTGATCCTCAGAAGATCCCTGTCCCCCCAATCTATTTGAAATCATGAAACATCTGGAAATTATCCCTGTATTTCTATCAATCCTCAGTATCTCCACCACCACCAGGGTCATCCCACTAGTATTAAAATCAGCCTACTCCAGGTCTCTCCTCAAAAAGCAGTGAAAAAACTTAATTGATGGGTGTCTGTGGATGCTTTCCTTACGAATATTAGCATTGTGCATGCTTTGCTTATGAATACTAGCATTTTACTTTTTATTTCCCAAATGCAGGCTATCATTTGTAGATATAGTTTTTTAACTATTTTGATGTATTTATGACCCTATTGATTTTAACGTGCTCACAATAATTTAAGGAAAACCCGGATGTTCATGAAATGCCAAAATGTTACGCTTTGCACTTTTATGGGTTTTACCCATTATATATTGTTGATTGTGATGTTGTATATGTGAATGTGTTTTTTCTATGTGTGAAATGTTTTATGGAATACCTTTTACCAAAAGAAGCATGACATGATGATGAAAAAGCAGACGGATTGCCAATCTCAAAAACTCCTTTCATCTGGAAAATAGTACCAAATTCGAGACTTAGTTGAAACTAATCTGCTTCATGAGACACAGCATGGCTTCAGACCCACAAGGGGCACAGAATCAATATTGTGCTTAATAGGGGCTATGCTAAAGAAGAACGTGACTGGTTCCTTCTGAACATCTCAGCAGCCTTTGACACCATTAGTCACAAACTACTTCTAAAAGGACTGGGAGACATTGGTATCAAGGAAACTCTATTACGCTGGATAGCCTCCTTCCTCACAAGAAGAAATTCTATTGAGATCCTATACAGATATTATCAATGCCGATTGGATTGTGAAGTACACCAAAGTTTCACACTATTGCCTCTTCTTTTCAGCATCTACATGACTCCACTAGTAGAACTCCTCAGCCTCCCCAGACTCACCTGCTGCAACTATACAGACAACGCCCACACTATATACAAACACTTTAACTACTGGACCAGACCTAAAAAGATGACTTGCACTGGTGGATGGATGTGTGGATGATGACAAATGGACTAACACTCAACACCTCAAAAACTCCTGATTTGCAAAACGATTCTCAGACCCCTGGTCTTCTAAGATGAGTGTCTTTCTCATTGTTAGGCTCTAAACTTTGGGATGTCCTACCTAAACATCTCTGCATTGAAGTGAACCACCAGACAATCTGGAAACAAGTCAAAACACGGTTCTTCAACTAAAATGAACTAGATACTTTTTTTTCATCATTGTGTTTGGTTTCTTACAAACGTCTCACAAACAGTAAAGAAATAAAACATTTCAAATTGTGAATTCGACATATGATGAACATACCGTAAAAGAGATTTATATAAGCTTGTAGAGAAGACCTTTGCGTATAAAAGGGTAACAAAAAAGCCAATCACAAAAGATAATATAAAAATCCAACATTCAAAATTCTGTGCAAATAATTAATAGCTGCCATAATTAGTGGAGTTTCGCTACCATTCCCTGTCCTAAGCCTAAATTTATTTGTCACACAAGTGTAGGTTGATTGTTGACAAAGCTTTTAAAACATCCAATAAGTGTTGTGTGCAAAATTGTGAAATCTGTAAACAAGTGCTCCATGGTTTCAACGTCTAGGGAACAATATCTGAATAACTTAAGATCTCTCAGGATTTTTTGACGGGATCAAAGTATCTCTGTAGTCGGATACAAATTGAGTCTCAGCTGCAGAAAGGTGCGCATCCATTTCCTATTGGGAAATTTTGATGTTTAGGTTGGGTTTTAAAAGCCTATTCATTGGCAACAATGTGAGGACATAATTTATATTTACTAGCCAAGTTCCTCATTTGGATCCAGTTCCAGATGTGTAACCTTTTCTTCACATTGTTAGGATTTGCAATCAGATCAAGCATAGTATGATTCTGGTACTCCACAATAAAGAATGCACCCCTGGATCCACGTATTGAGAACTGAACAGGCCTTAGAATACAGAAGGTTATGAAGTTCAATAAACAAATAATTAACTGGGGGATCTAAACATGTCTTAGTAAAGACTATGCTCCTACATCCTGTCCCCTTTCCTCCATGCTTGTGGGGCATTCTGTCCATCAGGACGGGACCGGAGCACTTTTTTAAGTACCAACAAATACATTTTTTGCCCTTCTTTAATTTTTATGCTGGGCCACCGCACGTGACCGCAGCCCCGCCTTCCTGAGCTCTGCCCTGTGCATCGCCCTTCAGTCCTTTTCTCCACGCGGTCGGGTCGGACGCACTTATATTTTAGGGAATTTTTTCTTTTTGTTACCTTGTCCTTCATTTTCCTGCTCTGATCTTCTTTCTTCCGTCTATCCCGGAGCGTCTGAGATTCGTGTCCAGTTCTACTTGTGAACGTCGTTTCATAAGAGCGGAGCCCCACTTGCTCTGTCTGGAGTGCTTGGACGCAGAACACCGGTGGGACTCTGGCTTTTACTGTGACTCCCTCTCCGTCCTGGCACTCCAGTGTCGACTTGTCAGGTAGGAGGAGGTGTTCGAGCGGATTCCTACTTTACATTTACAGCATTTCATTGAAGATAAAAAGTAGAATCCGGTAAGTTCCTTCCTTTTTAGGGCATCCCGGCCAGGGGGCTCCTTCCGGGGGTCTTCTGGTTTCGGTAGGTGCCCAAGTAGCTCTGGTACCAGGGTTCTCCCTGAGGTGTGCCGAAAAGGGATCTAACCTAGACTCCAGAGTTTCCTCCGAGGTTCCCTGTAAGGGGGCTACCAGGAGCAAATCTTCATCCGAGGTTCCCCATTTTGGGGCTAAGGTTAAGCCCAGTCCTTCTGGGGCTGTTTTCACCGGTGTAGTTCCTGAGATTCTGGAACTAAGTGTACCAATAGTTGTCTCGAGGTTTCTGTTAAGGCAACTAAACACAACGGGGTTACTCCTGAGGATCCCCAACTTGGGGCTATATCTAAGACCAGCAATATCGAGGGGGCTCCTCTGAAGGCTCTGGCTACTGGGGGTGACCCTAAGCCTTCCCACACACAAGCCTGTGGTTGAACCGATCCTGGTGAGGGGGCAAAGAAGGCAGTTAAACACCTTTTAAGTATTCAAGTACTGTCGCCGCTGAGGTTCCCTCACTGAGGGCTAATTCTCCAGCAGACTCTGTGGTCACAGAAGCACTCTAGATCTGCTAGCACCGGCTCTTCCGACGTTCCCTGTTACAAGGCTAAAATGGAACATAAGTCCCCTGATACCCATGTGGTGACAACGGCCTCACTTACACCTGTGACGCAGTACACCCCAGGCAGTGACAAAATGGCAGTTCAACCCCAGTGGACTGCAGCAGCCATTTTGACTACCTCTCTCACACCAATGTTCTCCATGGCTAATTTCGAGGGGCCTGTTTATGAGGTGGAGTAGCTTTTTCCACGTAATGTGGGTAATAAGAATCCGTTACCCTCCGATGGATTGGCGTGCTTGTTTTCCGCTACCACACAGTCTTGCTCCCTCCTACAGCCGCTCCCTTGGTTTATGTGGATCCATTTGGCGGAGGGCCTTCCTGGCAACCATCCTCTTTGAATTCCTGGGGGTATGCCCCTTCCGAGCGGCCTCTACCCACTCCAGTGCCTAGGCTTTCTTCTGAGGATGCGTTGTTTGGCAAGTGTCAGACGCTTATGCGCTTTGATCCAGTGAAGGAATACTTTAAGGATCGTTTCAAAAAAATGTATCGTAAGCCACCTAAACCGCAACCTGCTCCGGTTACTCCTCCGCAGGTCCTGGTAGTGCCACCTCCTCCCCCACTTCCAGTGGGGCCGCCGTCTCCACTGCCTCCTATGCCTCCTCTGCCTCCACTTTCACCTGTGCTAAAGATTCCCTTTGCGCAGTCAAGTCTGCCCACAGGGTCTGAGGTGCCACATGCTGCGGAGAAAGGATTCTGTTTCCGCCGCACTGGATAAAGATCAAGCAGATCAAGATAGCGACGACCCGCACCGCTCTATTAGAGCCTTTCACGACCGGGTAGTGGATATGATGGCGTTGCGAGATATTCCATTGCCCAAGACACCGGCTCCACAAGAAGATGTACTTTCTGGAGCCTTTATTCTGTCGACACATGAGCGCACCGGCCTGTTCCTTAAAAAGGATGTCTTGGCTGAAGTCTGCAAGGTTTGGTAAAAATGTCATTCTGGACAGCACAAAAACAAGAAAATTGACACTCGCTACAAGCTTCACTTGTCTGAAGGCCTATCCTTGACTGCATATCCACTTCCCTCAACGACAGTGGTGGCAGCAGTTACGCTCCAGTCTAAGCCGTCCTCTACATCCTCCACTGCAGCGTCCCAAGTCCTATACAAGGAGGACAAGCTTCTTGACGCCATTGGGGAAAAAAGTATTTTCCAATTTGGCCCTTCAGCTGCTTCAGGAGAATACTGAGGTCATCCTGGCGGCTGCTAATCTCAAGCTGCGTGAGGACCTTGCTGAGTTTCCTCCTGCCAAGCTGAAAGACTTTAAGGGCGGCTTATCCGATGCCAAAGTTCTGGTGCAGGACCTGCTGGAGGCCGCGCCCCATTATGTTGACACTTCCGCTCGGGGCCTTATGGTTGGAATAGACATCTCCTGCCAAGCGTGGCTGCATGCTATGAAGTTCTCGAAGGAGGTTCAGGACAAGTTACTTGTCCTTCCCTTCGAAAAATAAGGAACTATTGCACTACTTCACTGATGAGGAACTCACCAAAACCAAGGCAAGCACGCAAACTGGTAAGTCTTTCAGTCCTTTCCAAAACCCCAGCTGAGGCAGCTTATACTCAGAGGTCAGCGTCTCAAAAAAGGTCCTTCTCTGGTTTCAGAGGGTTTCAAGGCTGCCGTGAGCACCAGGCAGATGTTCCCGCGCCGCAAGCAGCAAAGGCAAGGTGGCCTGTTTTTCTGTCAACAGCCTCCTCTTCAGAAACGGGTGGTCTCCCCGCCGATAAACCATCTAAATGAATTTTTCCATTGGTTGCACGAGACTCCCTTGGGAGGACAAATTTCATCTCATCTGGAGGCGTGGCAGACCATCACAGAAGACCGATGGGTTTTGTCCGCCGCTTGGATTGGCTTCCGCTTGCCCCTCCCCTTACACTGCCCTTTCACCCTCCTCTTCAGCAGACTGGGTTGCACTCCCTCAGAGCCGAGGTACAGAAATTTCTAGACCTCAGAGCAGTGGAGCCTGTTCCCTTGTAGAAGCAAGGGAAGGGCTATTGCTCCCGTCTGTTTACAGTGCCCAAACCCAACCAGGCTGGCCGGCGTACTGTCCTCAATCTCTCCAATTTCAATCTCTTTCTATCCCAAGAGAAATTTAAGATGATTACGCCCAGCCAGATAAAGTCCTCTCTCCGGAAGGGTGATTGGCTCAGCGTGGTAGACCTTCAGGACGCCTACATGCATATCCTGATCTAGAGCCTGCATCGAAAACAGCTGCGGTTCTCTGTGGGAACGGAACATTTCTAGTATCAAGTGCTACCATTTGGTATCAGCTCTGCGCTGCGTGTCTTTACGAAGATGATGGCGGTCATCGCAGCATTCCTCAGACTGCAGGGAGTTCATGTATATCCATACTGGACGACATGCATATCCATACTGGATGATTGGCTCCTGCGCACTCCTTGCCCACAAGCCTCAAAGACCAATCTTCAGTCACTCCTCCAGTTCCTGTGCCATCTCTGGCTGTCGGTGAATGGAAGGAAATCGGCGATGATGGTTGCTCAAGACCTGATTTTTCTAGGTTTCTGTTGGGATACTGTCCGTACCAGAGTGTTCCTGGCAGAGGATAGGGTTGCAGACCTTTAACCCACCTGCCATCTCTTCCTGCAGTCCCCCCTTATGTTGGCTTGGTGTTTCCAGAGACTCCTGGGCTTAATGGCCTCTTGCGTGTTAGCTCTACCTCTTGCACGAATGAAAATGAGGCGCACTCACTCAGCTTGCTCTTCAGAGCTGCTGGTCTCAGGCTACGGATCCGGACTCCAAGATGATTCTAGTTCCATCCTCCACGACGACAGATTTTCAGTGGTGGTGCTTCTTCCAGGAGCCCGGCCCACAAGTAACAGCTACTACTGACTCCTCCTTTCTAGGGTGGGGAGCGACACTGCGTCACCTGAAGGTGTATGATTTGTGGACGCCCCAGGACAGGTGGTCCATATCAATTACCTAGAGCTCCTGGCAGTTTTTCTGGCACTGAAGGCTTTTCAACCCTCTTTCACCAACAATGTGGTTCGAATTTGCATGGACAATTCCGTAGCGATGTTCTACATCAACAAGCAGGGGGTCACCAGGTCTCCTCCTCTAGTGGACCTACCTATCCAAATTTGGAATTGGGCTACCCAACACAATGGGCCTCATTCTAAGTTTGCCGGTCCGGTAACAACGGTACTGGTACGTTTGGCGGTACCGTTGTTACCGGACTGGCAAACTACGAGTTCTGCTCGTGGGTGCCTTACCGCCCGCCAGGTCTGACCTGGTGGGCGTACCGGCACCCATGAGGAGAGCATGTCGGATGCACCGGCACCATTCTGAATGGTGCTAGTGCATCTGACCTCCCCATTCCCATTGAGCCCTATAGCACCCTATAGGGCTCAATGGGAATGGGGAGCATTTTTTTCTGGCGCCCCCGAATGGGCAATTACCGGGTCTGGCGGGGCCATAATGACCCGGTAATTGCCCATTCGCGGGTGCCAGAAGAAATCGCAGGTTTGGCGGCAGCCTGCCAGTTTTACTGGCAAGCCTACCGCCAAAGGTGTAATGAGGCCCAATGTCTGGCATCAGGCAGTGCACATTCCGGGTCACAACAATGTGGCTGCAGATTCCCTCAGCCGCCAATCTGCGGCGAGTTATGAGTGGGAGATTGTCAATCAGCGGGCGGGAGGCAGACAGTGGTTTAGAAAAAATACCTTTATTCAGGGTAATGTATTTGTGAATACAAAGAAAAGGACCAAAACGAAATTGTCCAGAAATCTGTCCACCAAGTGTTTTCCCAGCACGACTATATTTCCTTTCAGTGTCCTCAATAATGTTCTTCCCAAAGTACCAGGAGTTTGACTTGGGTTGCAATATGGGAGAAATATCCTTTCTCTCGGAGGGAAAAACCAAAACATGCGCCTCTTCTGGTTAGGTGCGCCATGCTTACGTGGATCAGCTCGGCGTGCGCCTTAGTTCAAACGAATCACCTGGTTAAGTGTGCTAGGCTTTTGTGGGGCAGTGCGGCGTGCACCTCTGCTGTCGGGTCGGGAGTAAGGGCTCCTTCGATTCCGTTTCTTTGTAAGCCCAATGGAAGCTACCCGTGGCTTCACTCCTCTTCGTTGTCTCCGTCTCTGGGCAGGTTCTGCTGGTGAGAATAGAGCCCAAGAGTGATCTACTTGGCATGCGTTTTAAAACACCCTCTGCTCCACCCTTCCAATTATTCGGTTCTGGTATCTCTAGTGGATGAACCACCCTTTTCCTCCCACCTGGCTGCAGTGGTTCTCCTGCCTCCCGCCAGGTCCCTGATTCTGCTCGTAACTTTCCACCCGGCTACGGTGTTCCTCCCACCACCCTCTCTATCCCTGGCTCTGTATGTACCATCTCTGAACAAAATTTTTCGTGGTGTCGTGGATGTTTGCAGGCATAAGGTGAGCCTTCTTTGTAACAAAACTGTGTGTTTGTTTGATTTTCCTGCGTTGTTGTAACATTTCCGTAGCAGTCCTGTGGTGCCTGCTGGGAATGGTGTCTCCTGGTCCAGCGGTTTGTTCGCTTTGTTATTCAGGCTTTGTTGTAACATTGCCTTAGCAGTACCGTGGTGCCTGCTGGGAATGGTAGTCTCATAGTCCTGGGGAGTCCTGTAATCGGGATAACAGCGGGCAGTAGACATCTCTGTACCAGGAAACATTGGAATCCTTCTGTTACCATAAACATAGCCGGCGTATAGGGAGGTTGATTCTTGGGGTTGGGCGATTTGGATTCTGCCACAGCGAGATCTGGTAGAGCCCATGGTTTTGGTTGCTTTGCATGATATGTCCCACAAGTCTCATGTGGTCCCACCCCACAGAGATGAACACCGATGTTCTCACCAAGATCTTCCAGCAATGGGGTTCTCCAGCGGTGGACCTCTATGCAACCTCAACGAACAGGAAATGTCCTCTTTATGCTTCCAGGGACGGTCTCGGAGTGTCTTCCTTAGGGGACGCTCTCAAGATCCCTTGGGGCAACATGAAGGCTTACGCCTTCCCTCCTTTGATGCTCGTACATCGGTCGCTCTGGAAACTCATGAGTGCTTCCATCTGCACTCTCCTCTTCATAGCTCCTTGGTGGCTAGCCAGGTATTGGTTTTTGGAACTGCAGCACCTGTCACTATGCTCCCCGATCAGGTTGCCGCAGATTCCCGACCTTCTTCACCAGAGCAATCACCAATTGTGGCACCTCTCCCCACAATCCTTCAGCTTGGCGGCCTGGTACCTGATTTCTGATCATTTGCCCAGCTCAAACTTCCTGAGGATAACATGCTTATAATTCAAGCAGCACGTACACCTTCTACGAGGGCTCAGTACAGGAGCAAATGGCTCCGATTTTGTCATTTGCATCTAGCTGAATAGCTTGATCCCAGACAGGACTCTATTGACTGTCTTGTCTTTTGCATCAGACCTTGTAGCCTCTGGCATCCATGTCTTATCATGCAGGACATACCTATCTGCCATTGCAGCTTATCTGTCCACAAACAGTTGTTCTTTTTCACCGGCAAACCCAGTCATCAAGAGATATTTTGCAGGTCTTCATCGTTTTCTGCCTGTTCGGCCTCTTCATCCCAAATGGGATCTCATTGTGGTCATGACCTCCTTGTTTCATAAGCCGTTTGAACCTATGGCCACTAACGAGCTTAAGTACCTTTCTTGGAAGATGGCTTTCTTGATTGCGCTAACATCTGCAAGAAGATTAAGTGAGCTTGAGCTCTCTGTCAAACATCCATTCCTAACTTTCCACAAGGATAAGGTTGTGTTTTGCACTCACCGACTTTCCTTCCCAAGATGTTTCTGAATTCCACTTAAACCAGTCAATATCTTTACCGGTTTTCTTTCCGGTCTCCGATGATGAGAGGCTTTTACATGACCTAGAAGTCAGACGTGCTCTGAAGTTTTACCTCGACAGAACAAGTGAACTTAGAAGTTCTTCACAATTCTTGGTTTTGTTTGGTGACCCAAAAGGGAAACCAGCCTCGAAAGCATCCATCTCTCGTTTTTTTTTTTAATTTTAATTTTTTATTTGACACTTATAAAGCACACCATAACCCTGAGGTATCAAGGCGTTATAATTTAAGAATACGGTTACAGTACAGTTACATTAAGTGCTTAAGGGTGCAATATTTAAAGACGATTGTTGGGCAAATATATGGTGCAAGCCACCTGTTACATGGCGGCAACTACACAGAGATGCAGGGTCAAAATCAGTAGGCAAATACATGGTGCCGGCCACATGTTGCATGGCGGCAGCTACACACAGGTGCATGGTCAAAATCAATAGGCAAGTACATGGTGCCAGCCACAAAATACACGGCAGCAACTACATGTTGACGCATGGTCAAACTCAACCGAGAATAGCATGGTGCCAGCCCAATGTTGCAGGGTGGCAGGTGCATACTGGTACATGGTAAGGTCAACAGACAAAAGCATGGTGCCAGTCTCCAGTTAAAGGGCGGCAGCTAAACCCATATGCAAGGTCAAATCGAAGGGGGCACTCTCACCAACACACAGGCGACCAAGGGGGGGGTGGACACTCATACCAACACACAGGTGACCAGGGGGGGCACTCACACCAACTCATAGGCGAGCGGGGGGGGTGGGCACTCGCAATACACAGGCGGCCAATGGGGGGTGGGAACTCACCAATCCACAGGCGACCAAGGGGGAGGGGGTGGGCACTCAAACCAACACACAGGTGACAAAGGGGGGGTGGGCCTTCACACCAACACACAGGCGACCGGGGGGGATACGGGCCACTCACACCAACACACAGGTGAGCAAGTGGGGGGGTCACTCATCAATACACAGGCGACCCGGGGGGGGGGACACTCACACCAACACACAGGCGAGCAAGGGGGGTGGGCACTCACACCAGCACACAGGCGACCAAGGGGGGGGCACTCATACCAACACACAGGGGACCAAGGGGGGTGGGCACTCACAACAACATACAGGCGAGCAAGGGGGGGCACTCACACCAACACACAGGGGACCAGGGGGGGTGGGCACTCACACCAACATACAGGCGAGCAAGGGGGGGGCGGCAGTGCGGTGTACCGTGATGGACAGGGGCCAGGATCGGGCCTTTGGAGGAGGGCCGGCCAAGCCTGCCAGCCTCCTGATTGGCCAAGATGAAACAGACTAGAATCAGGACTTTGGAGGAGGGCCGGCCAAGCCTGCCGGCCTCCTGATTGGCCAAGATGTAGCAGGCCAGGATCGGGCCTTTGGAGGAGGGCCGGCCAAGCTTGCCTGCCTCCTGATTGGCCAAGATGTAGCAGGTCACGGCCAATCCTGGGACCTATTCACACCAGACCCATCACTCCAGTGCAGAGCAGAAGGGCACAGCCATCTTGGAATGGCATACTCAGTGATTATAATGAGCGAAACACAAGAAAGTACAGTGAAACGGAGCGGTTTTAACCTCCATAAAGTACAAGAGTCCTCGAAGACGATGGCGTTCTTTTCAGAAAAAATGTACCTTCATTCCGGTATTATGCGCAAACGTGCGCCGCTCACTACTTTCCAAGGAGGCATGCCATGGAAAATGGAGGTGCACCCAGTGCACTACGAAGGCATCAGGCGGAGGATAGTTTCATGTATTTCTGAGGCCTACAAAATTCAAGGCCTTCAGCCCCCAAAGGGCATTCATGCACATTTGTTCCATGGCAAAGCGGCTGCTGTTGCCTTCCTAAAATACGTCCGTTGGCTGCTACGTGGGCTTCCCCTTTGTGCTTTTTGCAGACATTCAGCCTCATTGCAATTTTGCCGATCCGGAAACAACGGTACCAGTAAGCTTGCCAGTACCGTTGTTTCCGGACCGGCAAACTACGAGCTCTGCGAGTGGGAGCCTTTCAGCCCGCCAGGTCTGACCTGGCAGGCAGAACAGCACCCGCTCGCAGAACTCAAAGGATGCACCGTCCTCCCCATTGCCATTGAGTCCAATTGGACTCAAATGGGAATGGGGAGTAACATTTTCTGGGCCCCAGGAAATGGGCAATTACCGGGTCCGCTGGGGCTGCAATGCCCCGGTAATTGCCCATTCCCGGGTGCCCGTATATTCATGACTCCGGCGGCAGCCGTACCAGTATTTACCGACACGGCTACCGCCTGGGTCGTAATGACCCCATTGTCTTGAATCGAGTTCCCTGGCTGATGCCCAATTTGGCCAGGCAGTTCTTAAGAATGTGTTCCAATAAGGTACATTTGTATCCACCCGTTTTTCCTTTGGTCAATGGACGGAATGTCCCACAAGTATAAGGAGAGGGCACTATGTACTAGGAGTAAGGTAGTCACTACAGTGAGTAACTTTGTTGTTTCTTCCAACAAATAAGTGCCGGAATAGAGAGAAGCCCAAGTTCATATCTAATTGACGCTATGAGAACTGCATTAGGTAAGTTGAAGACCCTTTTCCAGAAGAGTGCTCCCACTCTTAACCAATCTATTTTTAGCTTGGCTTGGTATACTTCAGTGCCATAAGTAATTTTTCGGATGAATTATTGGTTGTAGAACCTTACAGTGAGATTATTAGAAATACAACCAAATGTCCCATTCATTTTTTTCATCTGCGTTGCTAATGACACAGCATACAGACACAGTTCAGCCAGACTATCCTTTAAATTGATTATTCCGTTAATTAAGAATCTAAGGTGCTTTCATTGATTAACTTTTTCCAAGAGTAGCGCCATTCACAGACAATTGAACCGAGCATTACGATTTATGGGATTGCTATATCATAATTTTAGTTTGATATTTGTCCATATGATTCTGCTTCATGCAAGATTTGTAAGTGTTATAGGAGTACTGTAAACCAGTCAGAGTTTGATCCAGTATCACAAGATCATCTGCATAGGCAAGGCACTGAATATGCGAATTAGCTAAATGAGTCAGAAAGGCTGTAGAACAAGCCAGGGCTGAAGCCAGGTCAGCCGTATGCATGTTAAATAACGCAGGCACCAGAACAGCCCTGGTGCAGCCCTCTATTTGTGCAAATTGCGGAAGACAGTCTACCATCTAAACTTACATTTACTTGTAGCCTGGTGTCAGAGAGCAGATATCTCAAGATATGTAGTATATGAGGTGGGCATTTCCGCTCTGTTCACCCAATCGAAGGCACAAGTCAGATTGATGAAGGCTACAAAAAGGCGACATCCTCTCCTATTACATCATTCAGCAGTACGGCAAGCAACAGTCCATTGAGATTAGTTCCCAAACTTTTCCTAAAGCCAGACTGGGATTTATCAATAATTGACTTACCCAGTGTCCATCGGTTTAATTGAGCGAAGATCAAAGCCGACAATATTTTGATTGGAAGCATCCAGGGGGACCATAGGTCAATAATTGGCTGGGGATAGTATTTCCCCCTTTTTATGTCGGGGAATTTGTTTTCGATCTCAGCAGGGCTTCTCGTGGTCCATCTCTCAGACCAATATTTACGGACATCTCTAGGTAAGCAGTTGAGTCAACTCTGGTTAGTCTTTCATTATCCAAGTGCCAGGAGGTTTTATTGGATTTTTCCTTTGGCTGACTGCAAAATTAAGATGTTTGATTTTGCTGTGTTGGCTTTCAAACCATTTTCCACCACATATGCTAGCAAGGCATTTAGTTGATGTTGGAGGCCAATGGACGTTTGGCCAATTAAGACCAAATCCTCTGCGTATAAGCGTATAATAAGCGGTTGAGAGGCTCTCCATTGATTTTTAGGTGGAAAGATCCTTGCTTTTCTAACAAATTCAGACCGGTCTGAGATAGATTAAATAAAGCGGGCGCCAACAGAAAGCCCTGTTTCAGGCGCCTTTTTGTCACAATGGTACCTGTCATTGACCCACTCATGTCCAACTTCATTTGCAATAAAGTCCCTGAATAAAGGTATTTAATGACTTCCAAAAGATCCCTTGGGCAACCCCAGCTGTCTAGTTTGGTCCAGACAAGACCTCTATCGATTGAATCAAAGGCGTGGGCAAGGTCGATGAAGGCCAGATGTAATTTAGTTTTGTTCTTGATGGCCCACATTTTTAGTATGTTGATCAAAAAAACATTGAGGGATGTGCCAATCTTTTTGATAAATCCCAACTGGAAGATATCAAAACGGCAAGAATTACTCACCCAGTCCTCAAGGCCTTTCAAAACCAGTGTAGCGAATATTTTGCCCGCAACCTCAATAAGGGCGATTGGGTGGTAATTTTTAGGGTCTGACTTCTTGAAAATCAGAACCACTATTGATGTGCAAACAATATCGACAAACGTTGGACCACAATTCAGGTTCTTCTCCGAGCAGTGCGTTTGTTAGCGCTTTAGGTCCAGGAGCCCTTGAGTTACTTGCTTTCTTAATCAAAGTCAAGATATCCTTTTTTTCGGTTGTGAATGTCCATTCCGACAGGCATCCCTCTCCAACTTGATTAGGATCTTCTGTGTTAAATAAGGTTGTAAAATGTTGGACCCAGGTAATGTCCACTACAGCGTTTATTTGGAGTGCCTGCTGCAGAGTATTTAGTGATGTATTTGTTTATTTATTTGATTTCAGGTGTCTCCCATTCTTTCTTGTGATTTTTTTTTTTTAATAGCATTTGCTCTGCATCCTGTTGGACCATTGTGCCTTTTCTTGCTATTAACCAATTTTTATTTTGTAGCTTTCTGGATTTTAAAAGTGCCACACGATCCTGATGAACCCCTGTTTTTATCTTCCTTAAATCAGATTTTAATTTCCTTTTTCCACAACCAATTCAACGTCCTAACAATGCTTCTGAAAAAAAGAGGGTTTCAAGCCCATTTTTCTCTTTTCAATGAAGCCCATCAGAAATCTTGGGTAATCGAGTAGTATTCGATAATTACAATTATGCATTTTTACTACATGGTTAGAAAATGTGTCCGTCAACAAAGTTATTCTGGTGGAATTCATGATCAACAGATTTGTAGCTTATGAGACTTCAACTGATGTCACCGAGGACTTCCCATGTTAGAGTCCATGTTTATTTCCGAATGTCATGGTCACTGGATACGGTCGGTAGTACCCAAGCATGGGACCCAGGGAAGAATATTATACAAAGAAGAAATCCAGGATCTTGCTTTGTTCACCACATTTCCGTATTGAATGTGCCGTGATATCTCAGTTGGTGAGGCCATTTTGGAGTTGTTAACTTCTTATACATGTTTCCTCCATTTTTTCTGGCTAGTTGGGCATGTTTTCTTAAAATCTAGACATCTGTGCATTAGCTGGAGTAGTTATATTTAAGTCTCCACATATGATTGTGACCGGATCTGCCAAGGATTCCCAGAACTTGTCAGTTTGCCCCATGACCGTATTTATAAAGGTAGTCTTCAGTTTGCATGTAATCTATACTGGAATTCAATGGAATCAGCCACTCTATACTTTTAGTTCTTATACTAGTAGTGCAGATCTGCAGCACTTGTATGTATGCGTTTGGATTCCTTATTTTCATTATTTCTAGTGCTCTTCCGTTCTTTATTAACGTTTAATAGTCCTGATGTTGGTCTACCTTTCACTTCCCTTCAAACCTGTATTCAGGTGGGCTATAAAACCATCCAGTATCGGTATTGGCTGTAACCACGTTTCCTGCCAGCAGATGTCATAATCGTCCCATTTCAATTCTTTATTTACAAACGGATGTCCAAAGCCACTCGTGTGCAGATACCCAATACCAGTTTATTCCCTGATTTTAGCTGACCTTGTTAGGTTTTTCTTTTATTGAGCACTAGCGCTTCAGCCAACCATTTCCAAAACTTTCAGCTGCAGTTTGGAATGATCATTCTGATGCATTGCTACTTTCCTGACTGAAGCTTCAGATCCTCCAATGGTAATTGTAAATAAGGGTTTTGCTGCATCCGCCAGATCAGATCTTCTATGATTGGCGGCAGTTTTTTATTAGCTTATTACTAGACAATCCTTCTGTCTCATCACTGGGTTGGCTCTTTGCTTCCTCTATTATGTTTGCCTTCTTTTCATCTGGCCATTTACATGCAGTCATCGTTTCTGCAGGCTTTTCTACCAAATTAAAGCCCACTGGTAGAAAAAGCTGCGCCTCTTCTAGGATAGCCTGCTTGATTAAATTAGATTCAAGACAAATCGCTACTTTATCAAGACACCCCTCATTTAGAAATTCCACCCTTGCTATGTTGTTGCTCGTAATTAATCTCAATCTTGGAATATGGTTGAGTAGCCTTAGAACGTTTACCCTATTCATTGTCAGGCCATCTTCAAGATGTAAAATCCTTTCCAAAACAATACAGGTTTTTTGTCCTACAGGCTTGGTTAATTCTGTGTAATTTCTCTTCAGGTGTAGGAACTTGACTACAGAGCTATTGTCATGCCCAGCAGTAATGTTGGTATGTATTGAGGACATGGACAAGCTCTTCTCTTCCAGCGTTGAGATATGAGACGTGCTTTCCTTTAGCTATTGGAGATTTTATTTTATTTTGTTATCAAAATAATTAAGTGGGTATACCTCTTTGGTTAACTGCAGACAGCTCTGCTCCATCGTAACTGCCAGGCGTCTTTGTTCCAATGTCATAAATGAATCATATGATTTTGCCATCTGTTCCTCCAGATAATTTTTGATCTTTTCATTTATAACCACGGCCGTCTGTTCAATCATCAGGTCATCGACCAATGCAGGAGTATGCCTTACCGTGTCTTCTGCATTTTCGTCCTTGAGCGAATACATGGATAGATTTAGAAGGGATTCAATACAATCATCTTCCAACAATTGTCTTTCCTGTTGCTTTTGGAGGGTATTATTCGCTCTTTCTTCATTACTCCCCTCTGATCGTCCTGAGTTATTCCTGGTTGCGGCATGTTGGTCTGTGGGCTAACTGAAATGTTTCTCAAGTATGTACAAGAGTCATTAGATTTGAGTCTTATATTTATTTGTTTTCATTTGTTGTTATTGGAGTTCAGATTGCTGTTGTATTTTGGAACTTGTTTTCGCTCTTTTGGTTTTTGAAAATATTGGGAATTCTTTGATTTTCTTTCTAAACTTGGTCATAGCTGCTGGAGTGTCTTCATCACCCGGCACTCGCCCTACATCATTTATCACTTCTAACTCCATGAGTTCCAACAGTGACCCGTCATCTACCATCTCAGGTGGAGGTACAGTGTTCTCAGTTTGGCTCCCTTCATGTGTGATTTCAATTGTGCTAGTCTTCGGGGCAGGCTGAACTGGCTCCTGTAAGACCGTAGTGCTGGCATCCAGGGTAGCCGGCTTAGAAAATACTCTCAAGGTACTTTGATCGCCTATGCCACCACTGGCTGTCGACGGTCTTCCGTTCCTCTATTAAGGGATCAAGAATACTGTGAAATATATTCACGGTTTGTTCTCTATTTATATCTAGGTTTTCTACCTGGACTGCTGTCACAAAACCTTTTACAAATAGCATCTTGGTGAGCTGGGTGTTCTCTCAGACAACCCTTTAAGATGAGTAGCTATACCCTGGAGATGGATGGGGATGCAGATTTTATTCATACATCAATAATCAAGACGACACAAATAATTTGGCAAAGTTCGTCTGTTTTAATATCAAGTATCTAAAACAGGGAGTACAACGAACATCAGCAAGCGCTCAATCCTCTGACTCCCCTTACTTCATAAAAGTACAGGGCTTTTATACCCACAATTGGTCATAATTGACATTTCGACCTGCATCATTACTAACGTCATCTTACATGGCAAACTACAAAAACCTAATGGAGGGTGGGATTGGGTCTAAGTGTATTTCTAAGTATAGGCTCTATATCTGTATAGTGCCGTGGAGGAAGGTGATAGGATACTTAACATCAGGTGGGGCAACTAAGCCCTCCACTCAAAATGGCCACTATGAACGCCACTACATGTACGACGTCCCATTGGCTACACAAGCTATAGGACCCTTAATTACGCAGTCCCCTACAATTGGTTAGCTCCTAACCCCCGTCATTACTTTTCCACCTACATCTAGCAGCATGAAGACTGAACAACCAGATGCGGGTGAGCTCATCTTAGCACCAGCTTCCTACCAGTTAGCATATCATCCATCATCTCAATGGTCCAGTGTCAATTAGTGTTTGAAGTTTGGCCTTGAGTCTGTACTGTGTTCTGAGAATTTTAAGGAGTATGGCCACAGCCGGCCTCCGTGCGTAGGTGTGACCATATTGCTCGTCCAACTTCCCTTTATCACGTGACTGGACACCGTGAAATTGAGCCTTTTCGTGTATTCAATTTTATTCTTCAATAGTCCCCTGACGTCTTTTGTTTTTGCTTGACCTTTCTGAACAGGAGCCTTTGTTCTTTCACGTTAATTGTATCCAATGTCGGCCAATTCCAGTTTTGATAAGACCTTGGCTTTCTTGGCTCGGTCAACTCCAAAGCTGAGTTTTTATTCTGTTTAATTCAATTGCCTTTTTTAACTGCGACACTGAAATGAGGCTGCCTTGCGTTGTTCACTACTGCTTATATGCGTAGTGGAAACATCCATCCTTTACTTGTCCATATGTATCTATATGTGTATATCTTTGCGCTTGCCTCGGTCTAACTATTCAAAAGCATGTGGCTCGCTTCATGATTGCTTTGCTGCTTGCGTTTCATTGCATCTGTACACGTTTAAACTAATCTTCATCGGTACTGTGGCATAAGTTTCTTCACCTTGATCCCTAGATGCCACGTATCTTTGATACTGTCTTGATGGTTTATAAATAGTCTGCATCCTCTGGTCTGTTTCTCTTCTATGGGTGTTAATTAGATTTTGTGTGATGTCACCATTGAACTTGTTCTTCAGGAATCTCGTTCAAATTGCCATCATATTGTTTTGTATGCAGGTATGGTTTCCTTAATGGGTACTTTACCTCCCATATTCTCTTAGGTATAGGTATTCTTGTGGGTACTGCACAAAGTCCTCGCTCTTCTCTTTGTTGGTTTAACTGTTCTGTGTACGTCACATACTTTGGTTCATGTTTTTCAGGTAATGTAGGTGGGGCAGCTGGAGTGGGAGTACTTGACCCCTCCTTTACACTTGGAGTTTAGCATGGCAATAAGCATAGTTTTATCTTTCAATTGATCACTTATGGCCTTAATACCTGGCAGTGTAGAGTCCCTTTTAGCCTGATTACGATCCTCTTTTGGGGTTAGCTGTTCGATAGGATATATAAGGTGATTCTGTAGTTAATAAATCACTTGAAGAGGTGATCACGGAACTATCCAACTCAATCCTCCGCCTTTTCCTACTCTCAAGCACCCCCTGATTCTGTAGGGAATCCGCTTTTCCCACCACTTGTATAGGTCTTTTTTGGTAGTTTTGTATTCCATTGGTCGGAGAGGCTCGCAGGCTGATTAAAACCCTCTGACAAATCTTGCGCTTTATTTACGGGCACAAGATCAGCATCCCGACTCCTCAGTAACACTGGGTTACCATTTAGGTCTTTCGACCTGATGCCATCCTCCCTTGGTTCAATTATACTTACGTTCTCTAGTTGTAGGGGACCCTCTTGCACACGAGTTTGCACATGAGTCTGCGCCAGCGAATTCAGGTTGAGTGTTAAATGCTGCCAACAAATCACGTAAGATTAAGGCACAAGTTTCATTTGTATCCGCTTTGCATCTTAAATGATCTCTAATGCTGAGATAGTAACCAGTTCAGTGCTACACCTGGGTCTGAAGCCTAATTGAGCAATGTCTACAAGTTGTACATTTTCATCAACATTGTCAGCAGTGAAACAATTTCCCTCTCCAGTTTAAATAGGAGAGGTAGTTGAGTAACAGGAAAGTAGTTAGACAGGTACGTAGGGTCCAAGGAGGGTTTCTTCAAGAGGTTTTAATGACTGAACATGTCTAGGTTAAGGGGACAATTCCTGTGGAGCGTGAGGTGTTGAAAAGAGGTAAAATCCTATCGACAAGGGCTGGACCTATGTCCCTGGCAATTGTGGAAATGGGTCTAGTGGGGGGTGGGAGGAAACCCTGAGCCTTAAGCAGATGTCAATCCAAGATGTTATTTTGAGGGGCCTTCTGGAGACTAAGTCCTAAATGTGATCTTGTTTCACTTGGATTAGTGTGGTTTAGCTCAGTTCTGATTTTATTCAATCTTTTCTTTAAAATGTATGGCCAGCTGATCAACTAGCTTTTGGTATGGGGTAATAGAGGAAATGTTGGGGTGGATACAGAGCTTGTTTACCTCTGCAAAGACCTTCTTGGTAGTAATGACATCAGACACTATATTTTTGCCAAAAATAATCATGAAGCCTTTATGATTTCTATTTTGTACACAGATTGGTAATGTTAAGTGTTCCAAGATCCTATCATTGGAATGTCAACACTTCCTCTCTAGACTTCAGACTTTGTGACGTAAGGAGTTAAGCCTACGTGGAATAATTGTTTGTTTACGCGTTTGTGCCATGCAGGTTCTAAACAGGACAGATGGTGCCAATGTATCAGTCATCTCTGTGATGAGGATGTCTATGTTCCCAAGCAGATTCTTTGTACTTCATTGAGTTTTGGGATCTTGGCCTAGTGGCAAATAATCCTGCTACAGATTGTTTAGTAATTCTATTCCATGGCCTTTTCGTACATTATAGGGGCAGCGTCGGAGGCAGCGTGTAAGGCGGTGCAGCTTGACGTTGTTTCAGTTCCTGTAGGGTCCCTTACTCTGATTCCTTCATCCGGAGACCTTAGAGGTTGGAGAGTCACAGCAAGCATGGCAGCAAAGTCTGCAGCAGTGACTGTAGCTATGCATGGAGCCCAATTGATGAGTACATAGCAGGGTTCTGCACGCTTACGGCGGCTTCTAGACCCTGCTCTCATTTCACTGCCCCTCATCCCCCCCTGCCACGCTCTTCCTCCCGCCATTGCTTGCCTGTACCGTGGTGGTCAGCGGTCAGTGTTCTGATACGGGGGTTGGAGTACAGACCTCCAAACATTTGAGGGCTGTCCAGTCACCCGCTTAAGCTGCACACAACACTCTCTGCGGGTAAGCGAGTAACGCTGACTTGTGTTTGCTTTTCAAGTGTATTGAAAGGACCAACTTTTCGGTGTTGAGAAAGCCCGGTGGTTAATCACTGGCCTTTTCAATCATGCCAGTGACAAGGACGCAGTTAGCAGCAGGTATCATCAAGGTTACTGCTTTCCCCCCACTACGAGTAGTGAGGAACCCAGGCCACCTCTCTCACTGCTGACACCTCACAGGCATAGCAAGGGGAACAGTAACTACTTCTCTGAGGTACTAGCTCTTAGTGCCAAACGTAGACTAAGGCTACAGCAAGAGCAGCTTGCTTGCGCCAACTTCTTGCTAATCGGTAAGGAATCCTAGAATGATCCCCGGATGGAGGATAATGTTGCTGATTTTTGGGGGGGGAAGTTAACGTTGCTAACCCCTCAACACCACCTGGTACACCCCCACAGACAATATCAGCCAACTCCCAAGTCAACATAGGAGGGTATAATGGGATTGAGAATACAAATAGTGAATGGACCTTTTGGAGGGTCACACAATGATGGGAGTTCTTCCTGTGCTTGTTCAGCTAGAGACAAAGGGGGAGGTTTCAGGGCTAAATGTAGCAGCTAAGTGGACAAGGGGCCGATGGACTCTGTCGACTTCGCCAAGAGCAGTTCGGTGGGAGCTGGAGGCCTGTGATAATATAAGGGACTTTGAGAAATGGGTGGCCTCTGTTGGCTCTGTTGGTTCTAACTTGCCCACTATTTCTGTACCGCCGGAAGAGACCCTGACTTCTTCGGAAATTAATAGAATGGACAATTCATCACAAACTTCACCCTCCAAGAAAAACAACTTCTGTGACGCCCATGCAGTCGGCATAGAGTACTGTGCTTCTGGCATGCCCCATGGGAGTAAGAGTGTCACCCCCGCCTTAGGACGGAGGGTCAAGGCCATGCTAGAAACTGTCACTTCACTCACAAAGCCATCCCCTACCGTGGACTGGTTCTGCGTTGGTCCTGGGGTTTTCGGGACGCTGGCATTCTGCCGAGTGGTTTCACCGCCATTCTATGCTTCCCTTCAGTCTTCAGCGGATCCGCAGGGGCACTGTCTCTTAAGGTGGCTTTTCTTCAGTTTGCCAGGCTCCCTGTGTTCCTGGAGCGCCAGGAGCTTCTTCCTCCTCTCTAGTGGTTATTCCACACCGGACCGCTTTTGGGCTGTGCTGCTCTTCTCGTGGTGTCCCGGTCTGACTTCTCTCTCCCGCCACCTGCACTGTTGGACATTGCGATTCCTCCAAAGTTGGTTTGTCAAACGTGAGTCGTTCATCCCTTTTTGTGGCATTCATAGTAAAACAAATGGACCACATTGACTAGACTGCTCTTGCTGGTTCCGCAGGGTGCTCTTTAGCACTCTGCCATTTCTTTGTCTCAGTACCAACACAGTTTTCATTCACTTGCTTCCTGATTTTCTTCCTCGTCCCAGTTAAGGATTCACATGGGTAGTCCCTACCGCTTCTTGGCTCGGTGTAAGGTATTGATGGAGACTAATCTACCTTGCACAAAGGGACAGGAGCGTGTGGGAGTTAGTCCCCCTGCATAGTGTAAGAGGTTGCAGGAGGTTGGAAAGGGGTGGGGGGCATACTGCGTTCTCCCTGCTATGTCGTCCCTCATCCCAAAAGGGATTTTCCTCCCCATAGTGTCCTTCCAAAGTGCACCACCCCCAGAGGGATTGTTGGACTATGGCTGCACCACCCTGGCCCCATGGGAAGGGTTATCCCCTTTGGGAGAGGAGAATATATATATATTGAACTACCCGCCCACTTCGAATCTGTCTGCAAATTTTAGTGAGGTTTGGTCCAGGGGGGGCAATGTTATAGGGGGCGGGGTCCCAAACATTTTTTTTTCCATAGACATAATGGGAAAAAAACGTTCTGCACGCCTACAGCTCAAACCGCTGGATGGATTTCCACCAAATTTGCGGCATGAGCGGCGGCTTAGTCCCGAAAGCGTGCTTTTGTTAATTTGGCATAAATCCGCCCAATATTCTTTTTTTAAATGGCCAAAATGTAAGGCAAAAAAATGAGTGATCTCTATATCCACTCCGAGGATACACTTCCTGTTCTCTCCACGGAACGGACACTGATTGGCTGATCGGCTTGCATCATGTCCGCGGACACGCAACGTGTTCTCTGATTGGCTGGGATGAGGCGTGAGGTGCGTCGCATTGCTTCGATGCGCCCACCATCTTGGATCCGCCGACAGCGCGGCGGCGAACAGAGGCAAAATGCAATTTTGGGGCGTGTGTTGGTGTGCAGAAGTGCTTGGGAAGTAAGAGAGGGGTCAAATACTGTATTTGTTTAGGTGGCAGGTGCCCCTGATGTGTTTGCCATGTCCGCGGACATAATAATTGCACTACTGCCTATTTTATTTTAGTATGATGTTGGTTTTGGGTTGTTGGTAGAGGATTGATTGTAATTAATATCCCCTATAAGCAGCTTACATACCACAGTCAAAATGTTTGTTATTATAGGTGTGTTATGCTGAGGTGGTTGTGGCCAGGGCCTAGACTCTTGGGTGCATAGCCGAAGGACGTAGGCTGTAGGCGATGCACCCAAAACTCTAGGCCCTGGCCACAACCACTGCAGCATAACACACCCATAGAATCAAACGCCCATCAAATATCCACAAACCAAATGTTGGTGTACTGTTTCATTTGTAGAGTTTGTATGTGAAGTTTTGGCGAGGTTATGCAGTTAAGATTGTGGAGTAACAAGGAGTGCTGTGTTTCTGAGTTTATTTATTGTTTACTTACTGGTTGAGTTTTTTGTGGTTGTATGCAGTTGTTTCATGACATGGGTAACTGGACCAGATATACCTTTTCGATATCTGTGATAAAAGAAAAGATCATATGTTAGAGCAGGTAGTTCATAATGTGTTATTGCATTGCATAATAGACATTTCTGTATTTTTCTACCCTCATATTTAGTACTTTACAAGTACAATAGTTCACTTGCTCAGTTTCTGTGTTTGTTTTCTAAATCATTGGGTCTGGGAATAAATTCCATGCTGGATTAAAAAAAAAACTTCTATGTTGTGGTACAATATATTTCTTTCATTGTTTTACCGTTAATTTCTTGTTTCTTGCTAATCTTCTATCTTTGGCTTGTTGCAGATTTTTGGGGCACTTGGATACCTGTTGGCATATTCTAATTGTTTATTTCTACTTTTATGCTATTCATCTATCTGTTGGGTTGTTGCAGATGTTTTGGGGCAGTTAGATACATGTTGGCGTATTCTAACTGTGTATTTCTTGTTACATTTCAGTAGTATGTATTTATCTGTTTTCTTGTTGAAGAATCTTGGGGCATTTGGATACATGTTGGCATACTCTAACTGCGCACAGTTTCGAAGTTGAAGTTTTGCTTATGTTCATACACAGATTAGGTATTACATTTTGGTTTTAAGAATATTAAGTAAGCATTTACAAGATTTGCTGGCAATCTGCTTTAGAGTAATGGTACTATCATTACATTCGAACAATCCACAATTCGTTTTTATATATGCAGTGTAGTGACCTGCATTGGTTGTGGCTCCTAGATGGTAGATTATGTTGTTGTGAAGGTTTTCTTACCAAGTGATACTTGACCATGTGTGAATCCAGTCAGTTTACAGTTGTTTTTGGTACCATCTGCATTGTAACGTAAAAGCATTAATATTACGTATTAATTATGTGTCTGTTTGTAAGGTGGAGCGATTATCTGAATTGCAGGTAGTACATATTCTGCCGTGGTTTGCATTTTGTACAAGTTGCTGAAATGGAATGGATTCACAGTTAGGTATGGATACATACACAAAGTGTTCATTAGGGACTTCTTCCTGTGCCACGTGGTTGCAGAGAGTGCATGTGTGTTTCCACATGTATGAAATCTGAAAGATTTCATTTATAGGTATGTTTTTGTTTTCCAGTACTTGTAGTAAGTACATTAGAAATTCTTGTGGATCTTCTTGTGAGTTTATAGTGAATTTGACAATTCCAGCGCAGTAGTCCAATTCTTGTCTTACTCCATGAACACTGTATATGTTGTCAGGATTGTCAGTTGCATTTCTATGAAGGAGTAACATTTGCAAACACGATTGGTTTACTGTGTAAGTAAATGTTCTCAATAATTGGTGGCAATTGAAATAGAATATTTGCTACATTTGCGTAGCAATTTACAGAAGTTATATTTGAAAATTTGAATGGACTTGATAGTTCTGTGTCAGTCATTTGTTCGGAGTGTGTGTTGCTTCATTGAAGAAGTAGTTGAGTTACTTTGACCAGTAGCTACTTCTTTGGTTGTGGTACTTGATGAAGTATTAGTTTCTTTTTTTCCTTTGGAGGAATTGTAGTGATATCCTGTATCGTTTCAGTTTGAAGTAGTTTTCTTTTGCAACGTTTTGCTTTTTGTGGAACAGTGTGGAGTGAACGCAGCCTATTGTATTCTAGAATGCAAGGAATATCTGCATTTATTTTACTTGCATCAAAGTTGATTATAAATAGCCCGTCAAGTGTATGTAAGTGTGATAGTGCTACATAGCTCATGCCTTCTTTAACGACTGTGCTACCAATATCTATGAATGCTTTATCTAGAGTAAGACCTTGTGATTTGTGAATGTTAACTGCGTATGCTAGAGTGAGTGAAAATTGTTCTCTGCGTGCATACATGTCTTTGAAGAGAAGTAAGCGGGCTGTTGAGCATCCTATCCTTTTAACTTCTGATAGTTTGTCAAAGAGAATATTGACAAATTGGATGTTGTTGTCACGTGGGTATGTTTGAAAGCCAACAACTGTACCAAGTGCTCCATTACCTAGTCCTCTCTCCACGTCAAGGTTACATTTAAGCATTACTCTACAGTTTAAAGATAATTTTAATATTTTCTCCAAACCAGCTGTGTTGGAGATGGTTTTCTAGGGTATTTAGCCTTGTTGTGGCTTATTGACACATTGGTAGTGTCATACCATGTACGTCTAGTTTATCTGTGGAGAAAATTTCAATTATTGGTTGCATTTCTTTTTTCAACATTGTTTCATTGAATTTTGAACCGCTTGCAAGAGTTGGCATCAAGGACATACAATTGACATTTTTATTTGCTAAATGTTCCATGACATCAGTAGCACATGAGTTATGGCCATAGAGTGTCTGGATGTGCATGGTTTTTAATATTACTTGTGCTTCTTGAGATAGTACACCAACTCTAATACTTTTTAAAATGTTGGCGTATGTGAGGTCTGCAGACTGGCACATGTTTTCTGTTAATTGTCTGTATTGGAAATATTGACAAAGGTTGACATTTCCTATGCTGCCAAGAGTTTTACGGCACAGTTTGTACCCTAAGGTTTTAAAAATAGGTTCATCTTTCACTGTTGTCAATTGAAGATCTCCAAAAACAATGTGTTTTCCTCCAAAGAGCTGTCCGTAGTCTGTTTTGAGGACCTCTTGTAATCTGAGGTGAATCAAAGTCAACATTAGGTTGGAGACCATGCTCACCTCATCTATTAGCAGCATTTTCATTTGTTTGAAAACGCTGCGTAGTTCCATTGCAGCTTCTGTGGAAAGTTTGTAATAGTCTAATTTGTTTTGGTGTTTTACTGGAAGGAGTAGTCATCGGTGTAAAGTGACACCGCCTATGTTGTAGGAAGCTAAACCTGTGGGGGCAGTTACAACCGCTGATAGTTTCTTGTTTGTCAATTGTTGAAGGAACTTGCTGATGAATTTGATTAAGAATGTTTTGCCCGAACCAGCTTCACCACTCACGTATAGCAGTATAGGTTTGTACTCTTGGCAGATACCGTTTTTATTTTCATGTTACACACCATGCTCAATTTGTTTTGTTATTTCTTGGAAAATGCTATGCTGCTCATTGTTCAGTTGTGATTTTAGTACAGCAAAGTCTTCTGTAGCTTGTTCATACTGCCACATTGTGTTTTCTACTTCTATCATGGCTAGTTCTGCCTCATTTGCTATTAGTGGCTGTCCAAGTGGTTCTTGGCTTCCTGTTACAGAACGTTGACTACTGTCGGGCGTGTCCACTTGTAGTTGGGCCTGGAGATCTTCTTTGTGTTGCTGTTCATTGTGCAACATTGTTTGGTACTGTGTAAAGTTTACGTCTGTTACAGTGCTTTCATTTGCTTTGAAAGCGTCTTCATAGTAGTCATATGTGTCCAGTAACTCTTCTTCTTCTCTCCATGGTTTAAAAAGTTGTAGCAGGGACATGCAATACAGTTCGTTATGTTGAGGAGTTTTTAATGACAATTTGATATGATTAATTGAGCTGTGTTTGGTAAGTTTCACTAAGCTGCCTTCACAATTTACTGCTCTCTATCTATCTTTCTTTTCATCTGGTTTAACATTATTTTTGTATGTGACATTTACGTGGTAGAGACACATGGTTTCCAAAGTGGTACTCCTGTTTGGGTAGTATGTGTCTAGTAAATTGCTTTTCAAGATGTCTTGGCTTTTGGGATCATTTTTGGCTATTGTTTCTATGTCCTCATATGATTTGAGAACTCTTTTTCTAGATTTAGCAGGACCAAGACTTAGCCATACTATATTGTCAGATTTCCCATACAAGGCAGTACCGGTTAAACGATCTGCAGCTTCATAGCAGCCACATTCTCTGAGAGAGCATTTTTATGCCTAAGCTGTACAATTTCTGTGATAGTGTTTTGTCAGATGATATGTCATCCCAGAGGTCCTGAAGCTCTGTTTTCTCTGCTTTGGTTAAGTGGGATGTGACATATTGTGCAACTGCTGTGGAATTGTCTGCAATGTACCGCACATCTATGTTTGCATTCCATAGGAGGGCAATGATTGTGTTGTAATCATTGATGTATTTTGATTCCTCTGTTCTTTTTATGTAATATTTGTTCTTAGGTGATTTACCTTTGACACTATGACTGAAGACATGAAGCTGTTTAGTTGACCTGTTGCTGAAGCTGGCCTAGGGAAACCAAAGCAGCATTTGGTGTAATATTTCCCTTTTTTAAAAAAAATATTTGTGACAACAATATTTCCTACATTTGTGTCTTTGAAATTGTAAAATGTGTGCATGAAGGTCACTGTGTTGTTTGTGAAGGGATTTTACAAGTGACATATTTTTGGATGAACTGCAAAACAGTGGCATCACTGTCCTGACCAAATTTAGGAGCATCTTTAATCCATAATAGCATGTGGATGTGTGGTGCTCCTCCGGCTTGGTATTCTTTTCTCCAAAAGAAGTGTTGAACTTCTCCGAGGGGAGGAACAGTCTTATTACAAATGAAGTGTAGCATAGCAATGAAGCGATGATGGAAATATCTTGATACATTTACAGGATCTAGAGAGCAGAGTTCTCCTGGTGTTTTCATATCTATGTTTGTTTTATTTTTGTTTGCTATGCATAGGAAATCGTGTAAATCTTCCCATGCTTATTCTGCACAACTTAATGTAAGAAACCAAGTGGGTGGGCCAAGCTTTCTTATCATACAGCGTACATCTCTGTGACGTCGGAACCAGTATTCTTTTGTACCACTCATGTTTGCTAAAAGATTTGTAATACTTGACTGTAAAACCATCTTTTTCTTGCACTTTTTGTAATAATTACATAGCTGACATATTTTGAAAATGGGTACCTGATTTTAATGTGTGTGCAACTCCGTAGCATAGAGTTGCTAGTTCACTTTCTTTTTTTTTATTATCATAGTTCTTGGATTCCACAGATTCATACAGAGAACAACATTTTCAACAGTTTCATAAACCCTTATCTTACAATTTCAGTCGTTACACCTTTTATATTCCCGTTAGTAGTCTGTTGGCTCTGTGGGTTTTAACTTTTCAAATTCTGCCTTCAAACAACCTCCCCCCCCGCACTCCCTCCCCATTCCAGCCCCACCCCCAACTCATTCCGCTCCAATCCTGCTTGCTATTGAGAGGAGTTCCGTATTTAGATCCAACTAGTTGCTCCATATTCCTTTTTTAGTAGGAGTCCGGATTTCTGAGTATCCTGGGCCTAAAAGGTGGTTCTTTGTCCTTTACCAATTCTCTAAATGGTTCCCAAATAGCCAGAAATTTGAGGTAACTACTAGCTTGTAATGCACAAATCTTTTCCGTTGCTATATTTTAATCCCATATTTTAATCCACCACCAAGCAATTATTGGACCTTGTTTGGGTTCCACCGCTGGGCTAAGGTCAGTCTTGCAGGCGAGAGCAGATGCGTAATTAGTGTAGGCTTATTCCCTGCTGCCGCATACTGATTTTCGGCTATCGCCACCAGCAGAACAACCTTCGGGCCACATGGGAGTGCAGCTCCTGTCATCTCTTTAATATGTCCCAGGACTTCCTTCCAAAATATCTGTGCCTTTGGACAGGTCCACCACATGTGGAAGAAATCCCCTACTTCCCCACATTTCCTCCAGCAGAGCAGTGAGTATCTAGAGTATTTTGTGCAGTCTGGAGGGGGACATGTACCACCGATAACAAATATTATACGCCTATTCTTTGATTGCCGTACATCTAGAGCTTTTGTGAGCTCTTTCCCATTTCCTTATCCTCTCTTCCACCTGAATGGTGCCCCCAATGTCTTTTTGCCAGCTCTTCTTGTACTGGAATATGTCCTCTGGCAGGGCCCTGTCCAATAACTTATAGAGCCTAGAGATTCCCCTTCTTGTTTGCCCTGCTTGTATTGATATCTCGAGGCGTGTTGGGGGTCTATTGGCCACCCTTCTGACAGTTGGGTGCGTGATCAATGACTTATTTGGGTATATCTGTATCTCTGGCTCTCTCCCACATGACATTTCTGTTTACATTCTTCGAAGGAGAGTGGTTCCCCGTTTCGATACATGTCTGACAGAACCAGAGATCCAGACGCTGCCCAACCCTCCCAGAACTTAGATTGGCGTCCCGGGGTAAACTCTGGATTGTAGGCTACCGGGGAATGTGGGCTCAAACCGTGTGGGATATTCCTCCTTCTTAGCTCATCCTCCCAGCTATTGAGCGTCAGTTTGGTGGCTTCTAGCAATTTGCCTCCTATGTGTCATTGGTGCAGTGGGAGGGTGCGCAGAATTTTAAGTGGAAACCTGGAAGCCTCTTGCTATATTTGTGCCCAACCCAGGTGCGGGCTTTGAGACGCCCAGTGTTGCATGAGTGCTATGTGTGTGGCCCGGATACATCTCTGTATGTCCGGCAATCCTAGGCCTCCAAGTAGCGGGGGCTGTGTCATAAGCTTTTAATGTACCCTAGGCCTCTTACTTCTCCATACAAAGGCAGATATGGCTATTTGTAAGGCTTTCGAGGTGCTCGGAGAGATCATTATTGGTAGAGAATTAATAAGCATCTTGTGCCTGCCGCCTATTTCTCAAGTGAAGCTATAGCCTGGGTACAATCCTTCCTAGCCAACCGTACGATGAGTGTTCTCCCCCTTAGCTTCAGCGGACCCAACATAAATCACCTGTGGCGTCCCACAAGGTTCATGTGTCTCCCCAACAATGTACAACATCTTCACTAAGCCACTCTTCGACAAACTTGACAGACTGGGGGTAACTTACACTAATTACGCGGACGACACTCAGATTCTCATACCACTATCTGGCAACTTTGTCGAAAACACAGCTCTAGTAAATAAGATTTACCTCCTCATTCAGGCTTGGATGGCCTCTCACGGCCTCTGCCTGAATGATGACAAAACAGAGATACTGATCCGGGTTCCGACTCCAACCTTAAACTTAGCCCCGGTTATACTGCCTTTAATATAGATGGTAATGTAATCAAGGTGGTAACCGAGTTCTACCTTGATTACACACTATCTCTTAAAAAACAAATAAACTCTTTGGCTTCTTCCACAGCCTACACCTGTAAATTGATCAGGGCCTGTAGACCCTACCTCTCCAAAACCAACTGTATAACACTAGCCAACGCACTAATAATGTCTAAGTTGTACTATTGCAACGCCCTGTATGCAGGCGCCAAAAAAACTGTCATAAATAAAATGCAAATATTGCAGAACAATGCTCTTACATACCCCATAGAGAGCATATATCTTATATCAGGAAAGACCACCACTGGTTAAAAGTTAGTGACAGAATTCTCCTCAAGACGGTATCTCTCACCTATAAAGGACTGAACAATACTGCGCTCACATATATTTCTGCTAGATTGACCAGAAAATCCTCAAGTCACCACACCAGAGCTTCTAACCATCTCTTACTAGATATTTCCAGATTCAGACTAACAAAAGTGGGTGGAGCTAGCTTCCCTGTTAGAGCTGTTCGTGCTTGGAATGCACTCCCCATTGCATTGAGAGCTGATCAGCCCTATTCTAGATTCAGATGTAACGTGAAAAGTTGACTCTGGACCAATGACGCCCATCAAACTCTTCCTCTGCATTAGATCCTGGATTTCTGTATGTAACTAGCATGATTTTCCTGAAACCTGTACTATAGACCATCTCTCTTCTTCTTTTGTGATGTACCCATATCTCGTATATATGTACTGCCAATACTGTAATAATCATGTACTGCAACCACTGTATGTAACCAAGCTTAAATATTCTTGTTACCGCTGCGCCCGGCTACCCCAGGGTTTGGAGCGCATTATCAAATAATAAACTAACATATAGCATACAGGGAAGGAGGGTCATTTTCACAGCCTTTATTCGGGTAAACCAAGACAATTCCTGCTTGTCCCAGCTCCGGAGATCATCTTGCAGTTGCTTCCATAGTGGCTTTATATTTAATTCGTATAGCTCATTATATTTTCGGCTTAGTCGGACCCCCAAATATTGCAGGGATTCCCTTTGCCAGGATAATGGGAACAATCTCCCTACCTCTGCAATCTCCCCTTGCTCTTCAGTTATATTCAGGGCTTTAGATTTCTCATAATTTATGTGAAACCCAGATACCCCCGCTAACTCCCGGGTTTCTGCATTATCTTCGGCATAGTGTCCCTGGTGTTAGACATGAACAGCATAAGATCATCTGCATATAACGCAATTTTATGGTGTATGTCGCCACATCTGACCCCCCCCCAATACCGCTATCGTGTCTGATTTGTGCTGCAAATGGTTCCATTGCCATAGCGCATATTAGAGGGGACAGGGGGCAGCCCTGCCGGGTGCCTCTTCCTATCCTAATCTCCCCTTAAGTTTGCCCATTGATCAGGAGGTTCGTCGAGGGGATCTGGAAGTTTGCCATTACCATATTGATAAACTGTGGCCCACATCCAAACCTTTCCAACACTAGCTTCAGATATCTCCAGTCTTAGCTGTCAAACGCTCTTCTAGCATCTAGAGCTGCCAGTGAAAAGTGTTGGGAAGTTCGGGCGCCTAAATCAATGATGTGTATAGCGCAACGTATATTATCTTTGGTGTTTCTGCCTGCTATAAAACCGGTTTGGTCAGTGTGTATGATTCGTGGGCGGATCTTCCCCAATCTAGTTGCTAAAATTTGGCATAAAGCTTAGCATCTGAGTTCAGTAATGCTATGGGACGGTAATTAGAGGGTTCTAAGGGGTCCTTCCCTGCTTTCAGTATTAATAAAGTTGGGGATCTACTCATGTCCGGGGTAACTATGCCTTTTACCCTAATTAGATTAAAGAGTTTTACAAGTGGGGCCAGAAGTTGTGTACGGAAAGTTTTATAGAATCCTCCTCTGAGGCCGTCTGGGCCTGGTGTTTTATTTGTCGAAAGGGTCGAAATCACATTGCTAACCTCCTGTGACGTTATCTCCGAACATAGTGCCTGATTTTCCTCTGCTGTGAGTTGAGGAAGGGTGGTCTCAGCCAGATACCGTTCCTGGGCTTGAGGAATGAGTTCCTCCTGCTTTAATAACTTTGCATGGTACTCTAACATTATCTCCAATTTCTCTTTTTCCCCCGAACGGTTCTCCTTGGTCCCCCCTCAGTTGTGCCATATAATTGCGGGACTTTTGTTTTTGTAACTTGGCGACTAAGAATTTGTTTGCTTTTCCTCCATGGACATAGTAGGATTGTCTGGTACGCAGGAGGGACTGTGCTACTCTATCTGCTGTATGGACCTCTAATTGTGCTCTTATTTTTTTAAGGGCTCTAAACGTTTTTTGTGTCTGTTTATTTTTGTGTTGGGTTTCCGCCTCTCTGTTCATTTTCTAGGTTTTGTGTTATTAGTGCTCTTTCCCTCTTGTATATTACTGCCTGAGAAATGAATTCCCCCGTATGACCGCCTTTCCCGTGTCCCAGACCGTTCCGAAATCTGTCCCCCCCATCATTTTCCCTAAAGTAATTGAGGATCGACTCTTCTATATGGGCTCTAAGGGCTATGTCTCTCAAAATGAGTTCATGTAGTGTCCAGCGCTTTGACTTATATGTTTTAACCTCTCCGTGTCCATGTGAATTATTACTGGTGCATGATCTGTCAGATACTGTACTCCTATATCGACTTTCGTTATTTGTGGCATCAGTGTAGCTGATACTAGGATCATATCAATCCTAGAGTATCCCCTGATGGATGGCTGAGAAGTGCGTGTTCTCCCTGTCCTTTTCATGGAAGAACCTCCAGGTCTCAATCACTCCTAGTTCTAGGAAAGGTTTGCCTAATATCTGCATATTGCTCCCATCTGCAACTGTCGGTGGTAACGTTTTATCTAGTAAGGGGTCCAACACACAGTTGAAGCCCCCACCAATTATTGTTTCCCCTTTACACCAGTCACCAAATGTATCCAGCACCCCCTGAATGTGTTTGTCCTGATTGTGATTAGGCATATATAATGCTATGATTGTGTACTTATGCTCCTTGATCCGTCCCTTAAGAGCTATAAACCTGCCTTCTGGATCTATAAGCATGTGGTCTTTCCGGAATCCCAGTTCCCTGCTCAATAAGATTGCCACTCCCTTTGATTTCTTTCCCGCTGAAGCAAAGAATTGCTGTGGGAATAGCCTGTGGGACATTATTTTCTGATCCACCGGGAGGAGATGTGTCTCCTGCTGGATCACCACCGCTACCCTAAGCTGTTGCAACCTCCCCAGGATTGCTCAACGTTTTGCTGGAGAGTTTGTTCCCTGCACATTGAGGGACAATATTACCATTTCATTCATTGCCCTTGAGCTGTAGGGTCTGTCGCTCCTGAGTACTCTTCCATATCCCCTGGGTTTTCGATTTTGCTTATTAAATCACCAGTCTCCATAGTCCAATTTCGCATTCGGAGCAGGACTGAGATTTTATCCCCTCTATCAAACCCCACTCTCCCCAGACTCCCCCCTATCCTCTCTCCCCCTCCCCTTTCCCCTTCCCTTCCCACCCCCTTTTTGACCAGAGCACCAGCGGACTCTTCCTGAGTCTTGATCAGGGTTGTAGGTCTGCTTCACTCCAAACCCTCTCCTTCGACTGGACCTTAACACATCCAGCATAGAGATCCAAAATTGCCTCTCCCTCGTTCTCCATCCTCGCTTGTGACTATATTTTATGCAGCTTTGCTCTTATTTGTCTTCTCACAATCCCAAAAGATACAGATTCAGCTGCATCCCATTCTACTGGATCCTGTGCGTCAGTTCATGTTTGAGCGGGGGCCCGCCAGGGATCCCCCTCGGGCCTTTTTTGCCGATTTCTCCAACGACCATTCCTATTGATTGTTTCCGGCTTTCTGGGGGACGGGGGGCTGCTGTGTGGCCGTTTCCAGCTGATCTGTGTCTTCTTCGATGTGCAATATTGACATTCCCTCCTCGCATGTGGTGATTCGATGGGTTCTTCCACCCCATGCAAAGATCAGGCCAAAGGGGTAGGCCCATTGATATCTTGTGTGCTTGGCAGTTAGTTCTTTTGTCACCGGTCTCATCAGCCTTCTCTTATGTAGGGTAGAGAGGGCCAGATCTTGGTAGAGTTGTACCCGGCTCCCATTAATTGTAAGTTCTGTTTGTGATCTGACGCTTTTCAGGATTTCTTCTTTCTGGGCAAAGGAGGTGCAGGCAACTAGTACATCTCTAGGCCTCTGTCCCGGTTCGTTTCCTCGTGGGCCAATTCAATGTATTCTGTCAAAGCGTATCTCTTCAGGAGGGGTATCCTTCATAAGACTGCGGAAGCATTGTTGTAGCGTGGGACGGAGGTCCGCATCAAGTACTGTCTGGATCAGGCCTTTGACTCTGATGTTTGATCTACGGGATCTATTTTCTAAATCCTCGCCCTGAATTTCCAGGTTGGTCGTGGCTCTGGCAAATTGTTCCGACAAAACACTATTCTGTTTGGTATCCTCTGCCACACACGAGAGACCATTTTCCAATGTGTCAACTCTCTCCCCAAGATCATTCATGTCTTTCTTAATATCTTGCAATGCCTGTTTCAGTTCATCTTTCAATTGACCAAGTTGATTCTGGAATGTGTTCATCATTCTTGCTTCCATTCCCCTCGGGCATGTCAACACTTCCTCCTTGTCAGAGGCCATGTCTATTGGGGCTCCTGCGTGATCGGCTTCTGCTTTCTTCTGTTGTACCACTGGCGATGGGGGGTTTCCCCACTGGATTATTTTTCCAGCACCTCTATATCTAAAACTCTACAAGGGCTTGTACCCCTTTAGGCTTCCTTGGGGCACCCTTGGATTTTGCACCTGGCATCAGCTTCTCCCCGGTTGTGACGCCCCGCCACTCGAGATGGGCCCAGGTATGCGGCCAGAGATCTTCTTGATAGGTTCAGGGTTGTAGAGACCCCACCTCCCCCCTTCCTTCCTTTGCAGGTTTATGACTAGGGGTGTCTGGGACAGACGTCCTGTTCTGTGTGCGAAATGGGAATCTCAGCTTCAGTGCTCCGATTACTAGATTTCCCTCGCACTCCTACCCCAGTCCGTTGTCCCTGGAACCAGGGGGTGGGGGAGTTCCCTTGCAGTGTCTCCAGCATCAGATCTATCCAATCTTGGGTGTCTTCCAGATAAGGCTATGAGTCCCAAGCCCAAGTGCTGTGATTATGGTGCACTAGGCACTGCAGTATGCCTTGTGAGGGCAGGACCCTAAAATCATCTGTGCTGGTCTATCATCATACCTTCCTCCATTTCCAGTAGGAAAAAGTAGAGGAAAGGCCAGTGCTTCTATATTTTTTACCCATATGCTGATTGGAGATCTTTTGGCTTGTCGCATTTGGTACATTTCGAGAGCATCATCTATAGTGTCTTTAGAGTGTAAAGGATGAATTGTATAATTGTCTAAAATATTGGATTCTGTAGCAGGATTTAGAAGTTCAAATTGACAAGTTTCTGATGACTCTTGAATTATTGCATTGGTTTCTCTCAGGTTTTCTTCAATATTAACTTGTCTAACTTTATGTAAGTCCACGAGATGTTGGCAAATTTGTTTGTCTTTTGTAGGTACGCTATTTACTAACACAATTAAAGATTGATCTATTGGCCGATGCACTCCTAGAGTGTACATTTTCTTTGAGATCTAATGGTAAATAAACTACTTTGCCCCAAATGCCTTTGATTAATTCAGAGGGAGGTAATTATGCTGTGTTTGGTTGGAGGCGTATTATTACTTGAAATGGGTACACTGTTTGAATTATTATGCTCTCATATAAATTTAGTTGTGCAGGGGTTTTGGTAGTGGGAATAATTCCAAGTTATTTGTGATAGCACGTGAAGGTGTTTGGTTGTTGTCAAGTTTTGCAGTGCAGTAATTGCAAAGTATTAAGGGGTCAATAATGTCGTATTTGTTTTCTGCTATAAGGTAGAGAGCTAATTGGAACCATTTCGAATCTTTACTGTCTTCTATTTCGTACGTTATGTATATAGTTTTTGTGGAAGTTTTATAAGAAGTCCTGCGGCAACACACACACACATGGTACTTCAGCGGAGGTACTTTTAAACTTTAGTATTTCTTTTTTGTATGTGTTTAATAGAAGGTTGCTATTTGTACAGTAGTTGCTAGTTTGTTGTACATCTATTTCATTTTCTAAGTGGCTTTCAATTCCAAAGTATTTTCTCTGGATATGCTCTATTTCTTCGAGTAGTTGCTTGGCTGTACCATGTAGAAGATTGTTATTTAAATTGGCTAGTGCTAAAGCAGGACTTTAGCATAGTAGAGTTTTTGGACTAGTTTTCTTATAGTTGAATGATTTGTTGATATCATTTTGATATGATGGAAGGTGATTTTGCAAATAGGTCCTGAAATGCAGGCTAATGAATGTCCTTGTAGTCCTATGTATTTGCGCACTGGACAGCCATCCATATTTTGTAGTAGTTTCATTTTGATTTTGTCTTTGCTTTTGCATACTGATTGAGGAACTGGCGTAAAGATTTGAAAGATTTTTTGGCAATTTTACACATTGATGTGCACGGCCATTTGTAGAATGGACGTTTTGGTTGAGTATAATGGGGAGGTGATACTGAGTTTATTGTTCCATGATGGTATTAAGTTTTTCATACCCCCGTCCACTGCTATGTAAGGCAATTGGGTTTGTTTGCTTTCTTTTGTTTATAGGCTTCATTAAAATATGGTTCTGTGGTCGTGGTGTGACTCCATTCACCTCCACAGATGTTTAAGGAGTTTTTTTTGTTGATATTCCGTTTATTGAGAAGTCTTTTTTTGTAGTTTAGTAGTTAGTTTTGTTAGTGGTTTCATCCTGTTTCAAACTAAAATACATAACTTCTTTTTGAGAAGGATTGCACTCTCTACGAGAGCTTCTAGGATTCATTTTCTACGGTAGGTTTTAAGGCTTGTTTGTGCATGATTTTTATCCTGTTTTTAAAGGTTCTGAAGGACTCTGTGGCGGAACATTTTTTGTAAAACAATTCTTTTGAAGGGATTGTTTCCTCCGACGTATTCCTCATCTTAGATATCTCCTTCCAGCTCTGCTGGCCTTGGAAAATGTTTTCTCTAGAGGGCGCTGCGCGTCGACGTCCTCCGAGTCGATGTCCTTCGACAGCCACCGTGTCGACGTCATCCTGCCTATAAAGGCCGCGCGCAGCGTCCGTTGCTCAGTTCCGTTTTTCCGTGCTTACTCAGTGCCTCGGAATACCGTTGCTCAGTTCTTAGTCAGATTAATCCTATTTACCTAGAGTTATTCGATCCGTACTCGATGGCTTCCTCGTCGGAACCGACAACTCCTCGATCCGGCTTCAAGAAATGTCGAGATTGTGGGAAAAAGATGTCGTTGACCGATCCTCACAGAATTTGTCTGTGGTGTTTGGGAGCTGAACACCATTGTTCGGAATGCGAGGACTGTATGTCCATGACAGCTAAGGCCCTGAAGGAGCGTAGGGGGAAGCTGGAGAAAGGTAAGACTTTTAAAGCTTCTTCTTCGTCGACGAAGTCGAGACATTCGTCTCCTCGTCACCATTCGCGCTCCAGGTCTCGGAGTGGGTCTCATCACTCCTCGAGATCGAAGCACTCGAAGAGGAGACGTCTAAGATCCCCTTCTCCGTCTTCCTCTTCCTCTGTTTCGCCAAAAAGAATCCCTTGCCCCACGAAACATAGTTCCCGGGCTGAATGGGAGGAATTCCGAAAAAATATGATGAGCGTCTTCGAGAAAGCGGCCTCGACCCCCTCGAAGACTGCCGAGAGCGATGCTCTGGTTGAAAGACCCAAAGGTCAAAAACGCAGCGAGTCGCAGTACCCGGTGAAAGAAACCTCTCGAGCGCGTCTCGAACCCTCGAGCAGGACTATGACCTCCAAACCTTCCTCGAAGGTTCCGTCGACGCCGTCGGCGAAGGTTCTGTCGACGTCGAGGTCGATGTCTTCGACGTCGTTGTCGAAGGGACCTCCGACACACGGGTCTGTCGACTCGACGCCAGCTTCGACACCGGCGTCGACGCCAAGAAAAGTCACGGTTACCACACATCCAGTGACTATCCCCAGGCCCTCGACGTCGATGGCTTCGATATTGTCGAGTAGAATTCCAATTCTGTCGAGGCCTCCGCCTGTGTTTTCGACGCCACGCTCGAAGCCTTCGACGTCGGCGTCGACATCGACGTTTTTGAGGCCAATAATGACAAGTTCGGCACCCTCTGCCTTGGAAATGGGATTTACTCCCTTTATGAGTTCAGAACAATTGAGAACTATATCCTCAATTTTAGAAGAGGGTGATTTGTCTGAACAGGAAGACACATTTGAGTTACAGGGACCTGTAACCCCAGTTAGAGAGGAATTTTCCTCTGAAGAGCGCAGGTTAAAGGATCTTCATGATTCTTTACATGAGGCAAGTGGGTTAGACACTTCCCTGAGGTGGAGTTTGCTAAACCAGACCCGGGGGAGCATGCTGAAACCCCCTACAGAGCCTTAATGGCCAGGATTACAGAGTTCATGGGGTGGTCTGCACCTTCACAATCTTTCCAACAAGATGACCTCATGGATATTCTTGACAAAGGCCCACAGGAGGATCCTGTGGTGCCTTTTCATAAAGCTCTTCAGAGAAAGATCATGACAAACTGGGAAACCCCAGATGTAGTACCAGCAGTAAATAAAAAACTGTCTACAAAGTACAGGGTATCTTCTACAGACCCAGAGTTTTTGTCTAAACACCCATCCCCAGAAAGTCTGGTGGTACAGGCAGCATCCTCTACCGATGTCAAGACGGCTTATCCTACCGTCCCACAGGACAGGGACGATAAAAAATATGATGCTATGGCAAAGAAAGTCTTTTCAGCATGTAGCATGGCGTTAAAATCTGTTAATGCTACTTGCACCCTTGCCATACACTTTGGGAGTGTGCTTCTACAGCGGCTGACTGCATCCCGGAGGGAGAAGAAAGGGATGCGTTCCTGAATATTATACAGGACGGTAAAGACGCTATGTGTGAATCCCTCCAGACGGGCATTGATTTGGCTGACAGTATCAGCAGAGCAATGGCGGCAAGTACATCAACCAGGAGATTCGCTTGGTTGAGAAAGTCGGGTTTTGCCCCAGATGTGCAAGCCAGGCTCTTGAACATGCCATTCGATGACTCTTCTTTGTTCAGGAAAAAGGCGGATGACAGTTTAGAGAAACTGCAAACTTCAAAAGCAGCAGCAAAATCCCTAGGAGCTGCAATCCGTCAGACTCCTTTTCGTCCCACAGGAACCTCTGCGAGGGGCAAGTCCTTTCGCTTCTACTCCGCATTCGGAAGAGGTAGAGGACGACCGGCTCAGAGGGGACAAAGAAGAACTACCCGAGGTGGACTGGGTAGATATTCAAAAGCCGCAGCAACAGCAGGTGCCTCTTTACCATCGGCATCTGCATCAGCCGCCCCAAAACCACTCTGAGGACTTCCCTCACAGGACACCTGTAGGAGGCAGGTTGACTCAACATCTGGCGGTATGGCAGGCTATCACGTCAGATGCTTGGGCATTGGAAACAGTTGCCCAAGGTTACTGCCTGCCTTTCCTACGTATACCTCAGAGTCATCCACCGGGGATCAGCTCTCAGAAAGCTCCAGATCCGCTCCTCTTGCAGGAAATTTGGGACCTGCTAGAGAAAGGTGCCATAGAACCGGTACCTGTAGCGGAGAGGAACAAGGGTTGGTACTCCCCTTACTTTCTCATTCCAAAGAAAGACGGAGGACTGAGACCCATCTTGGACTTGCGAGAATTAAACAAATTCCTCAGAAAAGACAAATTCAAGATGGTCCCTCTTTCTCAGATCCTCCAGGCCCTTCAGTTCCAGGACTGGTTGGTATCTCTGGACCTTCAGGATGCTTATTTCCATGTGCCTATCCATCTCAAACACAGGAAATACCTGAGGTTCGCAATTGGCAACTCTCATTATCAATTTCGAGTGCTGCCATTTGGGCTGACCTCCGCCCCGAGGGTCTTCACCAAGTTAATGTCGGTAGTGGCGGCAAGTCTAAGGAGGGAAGGGATTCACGTCTACCCCTACCTGGACGATTGGTTGATCAGGGCTGTATCTTCGGAACAAGCTCAGATCCAGCTAAATCACGTTTGCCACTCCCTTCACAGACTGGGCTTCTCCCACAATTTAAAGAAGTCACAAATGATACCATCGCTGAGACTCCAGTTCATAGGAGCGATCCTGGACACTTCCCTGGGAAAAGCCTTGCCACCTTAGATGAGGGCTCAAGATATTCTACAGATGGTTACCAAGTTCCAAGATGCCCAACGTCTCCCAGCCTTCGACTTTTTGAGGTTGCTAGGCCTCATGGCATCCTGCATTTTCCTAGTGCCAGAGGCTCGCCTGAGAATGAGATCCCTCCAGTGGGCACTGAGGACTCAGTGGTCACTATTCTCAGGGAGAATGACAGATCTTCTTCAGGTTCCCGACAAGTTGGCTCGAGATCTTCAGTGGTGGGCCTGTCAGGAGAACATTCTGAAAGAACAGTTTTGGCAACCCTGGCCGGAGATAACAGTAGTCACGGATGCCTCACTCACGGGGTGGGGAGCCCACGCCAACGACTTGACCATCAGCGGTCGTTGGTCTCCATCGGAGTGCAGACTACATATCAACCTGTTAGAGCTGAGAGCCATCAGACTTGCGCTGAAGGCGTTCCCGCTAGCTGTACAAGGGAAAAATGTCCTGATAATGACGGACAACATGGTGGCCATGCATTACCTCAACAAAAGAGGAGGCGTAGGATCACTACCCCTGTGCAGAGAGGCGATGCAGCTCTGGTTTTGGGCAATCCAAGAAGGAATCTCTCTATCGGCAGTTCACCTAGCCGGAGAGAAGAACTTGACAGCGGACGCTCTGAGCAGGCAGAGCACACACTCCCACGAGTGGGAACTAGCTCAGGAAGTCCTTCAAGAGATCTTCGCCCTTTGGGGAACCCCTCAGGTGGATCTGTTCGCCACCAGTGTCAACAGGAAATGCGATCTGTTCTGCTCAAGGGAATTTCCCCCGAGAGGAGCTCTGGGAGACGCGTTCATAGTGGACTGGGAGTTTCCGCTTTTGTACGCTTTCCTACCGTTACCTGTCATTCCTCAAATGATCAGGAGAACCATGATCCTAATTGCCCCGGATTGGGCCAGGAGAACGTGGTACCCGGACCTTCTAGACTTGTCCATCTGCCCTCCAATTCGACTTCCACTCAGAGAGAACCTACTCTCACAGAAGGGAGGTCAGGTTCTCCACCCAGACATCAAAACCCTCAACCTTCACGCTTGGCTTCTGAAAGGCTGAGGTACAAGGATTGGGACCTCCCTGATGATGTTATGGAGGTGTTGCTTTCGGCAAGGAGGCCAGCAACAAAGTCTTATACCGCTGCCGTTGGAACAGATTTTGCAGCTGGTGTAGAGAACAGAATACCGACCCCTTTTCATGTGGTACACCAATGGATTTGTCCTTCCTACTCTATTTGGCGAATTCAGGCCTTCAAGTTGGCACCATTAAGGGCTATCTCGCAGCGCTATCCATCTTTAAGCGCACTGTGGAAGAACCATCCTATTTCAAGTTACCCTTGGTAATACAGTTTCTAAAGGGGTTAACCAATGTTTATCCCCCAAGACCATTCCAGGTTCCCCTATGGGATTTAAACTTAGTCCTAACTTTCCTGATGGGCACACCTTTCGAACCACTCCATTCTTGTTCGTTAAGATTCCTTATGCTTAAAACTGTTTTATTAATGGCACTTACATCTGCTAGAAGGGCGAGCCAATTACAAGCTCCTTCTTGTAAACCCCCTCATACAATCTTTCACAAAGACAAAGTTGTCCTGCAAGTGAAGCCTAATTTCCTCCCAAAGGTGATTTCTGAATTCCATATCACTCAGAAGATTACCCTACCATCTTTCTATCCTCCTCCTCATTCCGGGAAAGAGGAAGAGAGGTTACACAGGCTGGACCCTAGAAGGGCTTTAAGTTTTTACATTAGTAGACTTGCCAGGGTAAGACAGGCAGACCAGCTGTTTGTAGGTTGCACAGGTCACAAGCTGGGGTTACCAATAACTAAACAGACCATTTCCAGATGGATCATTCTAGCCATTTTGGAATGTTATAAACTGGCAGGGAAAGAGCCCCCTCAAAACCTTAGGGCTCATTCGACCAAAGGTATTGCAGCTTCATCGGCCCTCAAAAGAGGTGTGCCGGTTAAAGACATCTGTGCGGCTGCTACATGGTCGTCCGTCCATACCTTTACACGATTTTACAACTTGGATTCCTCCTCCAGTCAAGAGACTAGGTTTGGAGGGGCTGTACTGCACTCTATTCATCAATAGAAGACAGCGTGAAGTCAGTGCTCCCTCCTCCAATAATAGAATACTGCTATGGGAGCCTATCTAAGATAAGGAAAACGTCGGAGGACACAATCCCTTCGAAGAACAAGTTACTTCTTACCTTGTAACGTTCTTTCGACGGGATGTTCCTCTGACGTATTCCTTATCTTAGATATCTCCTTCCAGCTCTGCTGGCCTCGGAAAATTTTTCTCTAGAGGGCGTTGCGCGTCGACGTCCTCCGAGTCGATGTCCCTCGACAGCCGCCGTATTGACGTCATCCTGCCTATAATCTCGGGCCCAGCCCCCCTGCCAGTCGCACACCTGCACTGCCCTCCTGGAAACCCCAGCACTTGGCGACTGTTCTCTGTATCCCTTCAGTCCTACCACTAGCACTTGACACCTGATGCCTGCACTTCCCCTTCTCCCTTGCACTTGCCACCTGCTGGCCATTCGTTACTTTATTTATTCTATTATCCCATGTATTGCACTGTACCCTCCCCCCCTGCACTTCCCCTTCCTCCCTTCCCATGCACTTGCGCGATCTGAATGACACTTGGCCTAGTAGGATCGTTGTCTGTCTTCCCTCTGTTCCCCCTCCCTTGCCTCGTCACACCTTGAAACACTTGTTTATAGGCGTGTTATAAATGCCAAATCATATCATGTTTTGTAGCACACACGTTTTTCGCAGTGATGGAGTACATCTTAGTTATGCCGGCAATCAGATTTTTCGGCGAAATATATAAAATGCATTGCAACCTTTTTTGGAATTGCAGCAATCCATTTTGCAGCAGGTGTTGACCATTTGAAGCTTTTGAAACACAAAAAACACCACAGAAAGGCTCTTTTCAGAGCCACGACTTCTTCCCAGAGAAAAGTGAAATGGTTGTGACAGGGCAGCGCTGCACAGATTTTAGATGTCCGCGGACTTCTAAAAATGCACATGGCCCTGCACTATTTATTTGTCACTTCTGTTTTTAAACTGTGAAAGGCAGCTCTGAAAAGAGCCTTTTGATAAAAAATGTTTTTTTTTTAAACACGACACACAAGGAATGGAGGGGAAAGGAGGGTAAGGAAGGAACACCAACCACAAGGATAAGGAAGGGCAGGTGGAGAGAGGAAGATGTAGGGTGGGCCTTATTCAGGTAGGTCGCAGGCCTTCTCATGCTCCTTGTCCGCAGTCTCCAAAGCAGTCTAAAGGTTGTCCCCCTTGCACAGTACTGCGTTGCAGTGCATGCACAATATTGTGACCCTCGAAAGGTAACGGTCAACCGCATCATGAAAGGAGTGTCTTTTGTGGTGACAGGCGTGGAAATGGAGGATGCTGCAGAGGAACTCAACCTACTGTGTTTATTGCAAGGAACAACGTTACGAATAGCCCCACCGTGGAATGACTTTAGGTGTCGCTTCATTGATGTAGTACCAAAGCTTTACAAACCAGGCTTGCCACAACTCAGCACCATGTGGCACTGAGTGCAGATCACCTTGTTCGTATTAGCTTTTGACTTTTCATCAACGGTGGTAAATAACTGCCACACCCAAGACTCACAATGAGTGCTAGTAGTAGGGACTTACACTACCTCATCCTCTTCATCCGTATCCTCTGCATCCTCACGCCTGTTCCCCTCTGCAGGTCCTTGGGGAAGTGGTGGTGGTGGGGGTGCTGATGCGGAGGCAGTAGTAGCAGAAGCAATTTGGGCTGCCATCTGGAAGGTTAATAACCAGGAACTAGGAACCAGGAACCATGAACAGCAACCTGCACAATTGTCCTGTTGGAAATCCTAAAGCAGAATGAGGATCAGCTCTGGGGTGTGGGCTTTTATAGGGGCGCTGGGGAGCGCTTCGCGGACACCTGCGCCGTCCCCGAACACTTTGAACACCAAGAACGGGCTCAAGAACTTCCAAAAAAGCATGTAGATTGGCAGGGACATTGTCTGGAACATGTGCAATGGTGGACTTTTACTGTAAAATACCTTGGATTGTTCAGAAAAGAACTTTGTAAATGTTTGGGGGCACGGACAGTGTCCGCAAAGAAGGACACGCTCAGCGTCAGTGCGGTCACATGATGACGTCGCGGACACGTTCGCAAACGGGACAGCTGTCCGCAGGACACCGAATGCGCAGTGACGGTGATGCGCATGCGCACGAGTGTTCTGCGGACAGTGTTCAGGTCCCCGAACTAATTGAAAGTGCGACACACGTGCTGCGGAGAGGCGCGATGTTCGTAGGACCCAAGTGTGTGAGGCGCATGTGCGCGGGTGTTCTATGAACCATTTGATGTCCCCAAATCAAATAAATGTGCATCAAAACTTTGCAGACAGGATATGTGTTTACAGATATATTCATTCTGGTTGCAGAAATTACGAACAGCAGGCGTATTATTAGGACACCCCCATTTTGGGTGATTGCGGAAAGGCGGACATCTTGTGTGTTCTAAGGACACTTCCATTTTCATTACAGACAGTACGAACAGTTGGTGTCCTTAGGACACCCCTATGTTGGTCAATTGAGGACACCTCGGACAGCCGCGATGTCCACGGACACCCTGACTGTGTTTAAAAAAGAAAAAAAAGAAGACACGGGCATATACTAAGAACACACTTAAAAGGTTAGTATTGTTTAACAGTAGAAAAATTAGGAAAGAGAGGGGGAAGCAGAAACTGAAACAAATACAGGGGAATTATGGGTTTGGACATGATGTATGGGAGGGAGGAAGGGATGGAAGTCTCATCGTACCGTTTTTCTTGGTGGGGGAGGGTTTGGGGATAGTTGGCTGGGACATGGAGAGGGGGAACAGGTACATGTGGGACAGTGGTATTCAATGTTTTCTTTAATGTGGTCCACAACGCATTCTTTTAAGTGATTGAAGTGTTGAATTAACAAATCCATTTTTAGATCCATTTTTTTCAGAGGATCTTCATATGTCTTTTGGAAAATTATTTATTGGTTGTCAGGTCTGTTAAAAAAAATGTGTTAAGTACACATAAAGTCATGGTTATTAATTGGCTTATATAGAGAAATGTTGTCGACCATTATTATCACTGTTTTCACTCATTTTCTCTCATGGGAAATTTTCTTCCAGCCTTTCCAAAGTACTGGACATTTCTGTGTTAAAAAAAATATATATATATTAGCTTTAGTATACATACTACAGAAAATGTATAAGTATATGAAATGTAGTGTACTTTTTTACAAACCTTTGCTGTTACTGCTGTGTAAGTATGCTCTTGCTTCTTGCTGTGCAGTTTCTGTGAGGTAATTTAGTTGGAGGCATATTTATTTTGTTTTGGTACATTCCATTATATTGGAAATGCTACTTCAGTGGATGGTTGGTGTCTTACTTATACAGTTTCCACTTCGTATTTATTATTAAATATAATGTATTTATGTGGTGCTTTTTGAATATGTTTGGTGTTTTTATTGTATGATAAAATAATGTAAGATACCTCCTGAGTTTTTGGATAGTGATTATGGTGACCGTGTCCGCCCGCGGACATGCGCACGATCCACGGACATCAAAATCACTAGCAGGACAGGGGGTTTAGTATATTCTATGTTCTATAAATGTAAAGTAAGGGAGTTTTAGTAAACATTTTTCACATTTCCATTATCTATATTTATATTCAGTGAATTTGAGTCAGATATTTACCTCATAACACAATGCTGATCAGAAAACTGGATACAATGTCTGACATTTGCACACAAAAAGAATATTCACATGGGGGTTATAATCTAAAATGTTTAAAAATGCTTTGACACAAACAATATATTTTTTGTAAACTTGGTTTTATTAGCATTTATAAAGAGAACAAGATATTTTCAATATAACAAACGATGAAAGTGTAACCCACTTTAGCAATAAAAGTCTGAATCTCCCAACCTCCCCGCTTCGCTTACACCCCCCTTCCATTACCCCCTCCCCACCCCATTCCCCACCCAGCCTCCCACCACCCACATCCTCTCGTCTAAATAAACTCTTGTTCAACGGTGTACCTTTCTTCTATCAATGCTTCAGAGGTGAAGCTTCTCATAGTGCCTGTTTAGAACCATTGCTGGCTCTCTTCCGGGGAATCACCACCACATATGGACCAGAGTTCTTCAGCTCCCACAACTCCTAGGGCACATGGGGGATGCTCACACGCACATTTTGGACGATTTCACCAGGTCCCTGTGCCACCCCATTAGCATATTAAAATTGTGTTCTATTGTGGAGGTAAACAATCCTCCCTGGAAGACCACTCTGTATATTCGTGTCTACGCCTCCTCTGGGATCTCTTCACTCAACAATTCCACCCAGTACCTCTGGAATTTTTGTCTCCCCTGTAGGCAGGTCTTGTTCATAGCTTTATATAGTTTGGACAATATGGCCTTCTTTGTTACGGATTGGTCTAGGACTTTTTCCACAGTTGTTAATTCTCTAGCTATCCCCTCCCCCCCAATTTGGGTCCATCAGAATACCCTTAATGCAGAGATATTTGAATATTGAAATTGAGTCCCTTCCCAGTACATCCCGCACCTTAGCCCATTCCTGGAAGCTTCCACCTTCAAACCATTGTCCCACCCTCTCAAGCCCTGCATCTAACCATCTTTGTGAGCGGGCGAATCCTTGTTGTCCCAGCTCCAACGGCGGCCCCTATATATATTGATGACATAGGAGAGGGCTACGATGTATAACCCTGTGTGTCTCTGGATTCCTGCCATACTGACCAAAAAACTCCCAGTGTAGGGTGTGGCTGAAGATGTTCTATCATCGATCTGAGCAGGGACCAAAAGTAACCCCTAACCTTTAGAAGGTGTGCGACAAGATCTTCCAAGTAGGTCCAATAGGTCCTTCCCTCATATGTTCTAGCATCCCCCTAATTTGCAGTGCTTTATAATATACACGTATGTCCGGGAACCCAAATCCCCCTTTGTCCCTTGGAAGGGTAAGGGTAGCCATTTTCACCCTTGGGGTCTTGTTCCCCATATAAATCTACAGAGCTCTCCTGTGACTTCCAAGAAAAACCTTTCCCAGGAGCTGTCTCGGAATAGCTGCAAATAAGTATAACAGTCTGGGGAGCACGTTCATTTTTAGAATGGTCATCCTGCCATGCCATGTCAATATCAATGGGTGCCACCTCTTTAGGTCAGTCAGGGATTATAGTTAGCCGTCACCATCTCCTCTAGATTCCTTGTTACCCAAATGCCCAGGTATTGAATGCTCCTTTGGTTGACTGTCATGCCTAGATAGCTCTCTTTCGTGTGTAGGAAGGGACTCTGTTCCAGTAATGGCAGGATAGCAGATTTTCCCACGTTAATTTTGAGGCCCGAGAGGCGGCTGTATCCCGCAATCTGGGTCATTACAGCCGGCTGGGAAACCTGAACATTTGTGAGGTAGGTCAGCATATCAACAGCAAATGGCTACATTTTGCATTCGATTTCCCCCCCACCCTACACTGCTATACCCTAGATTTGGTTGTTCATTCAAATTGTTATTGCTAGTGGCTTCATAGCAAGGGTGTATAAGAGGGGGGAGAAGGGGCATCCCTACTTAGTACCTCTCGAGAGTTCGAAGGTCTCTGTAACTCCCCCGCTTATCCAAACCTTCTCCCTGGGCCTGTTATATAGTCTGCCACCCATTTCAGGAAGTTGGTTCCCAGTTGCATCGTTCCCAGGACCTTCATCATGAAGGGCCACTCGACCCTGTCAAAGACCTTCTCTGAGTCCAACGCCACTAGGCATGCATCCAGGCCTCCCACCTGTGCCCCATGAATCAGGTCCATAGTCTTTCTAATGTTATCCGATCCTTGTCTTCCCCTAATAAATCCCACTTGGCGCCCATGCACTAGAAGTGGCATCCCCTCCTCAACCTTGTTCCCAGGACTTTTGCCGTATCTTCATGTCTCCATTGAGGAGTGAAATGGGCCTATAAGAGGAGCACTTGGTGGGGTCCTTCCCCTCCTTTAGGATTGCAACAGTGATTGCCACCATCATCGTAGTGGGAAGGGGTTCTCCTCCCAGGCATGTGTTAAATACCTTTTACTAGAAATGGAGCTAACATGGATTTGAATAGTTTGAAAATATTTATTGTAAAATGGTCTTCCCCAGGGGCAGTCCCTGATTACATCCCGTGATGGCCTGCATGACTTCCTCTACGGTTATGGGGTTCTCAAAGTTTTCCTCCATTTCTTTGGGGAGCCCTGGGATTGGTGGCCTACTCAAGGATGTGTCCGTTTGTGTCTCCTCCCTCTCCCATTCCGACAAGTAGAGGGTACTGTAATATTTTACAAATTCACTCCCAATGCTCTTGACCTCATATAGGCACCCATTCTCCTACGTCTTAAATAGCTCCTATGGTTATTCTCTTCTTATCATCCCTCAGTCTCCAAGCCAGGATCTTATCTGCCCTGGCCCCCTTCTCGTGATATTTCTGTTTCAGGAAAAGGAGTTTTTATTTCAGTGTCCTGCATCAGGATGGCCTTTAATTGTGTCTTATACCGTCGGAGCTCTTTCGCGTTGGCAGGCGAGATATACTGTCCTTGGGTACCTCCAGGTTGTATATGTTCTTTTTTTCTATGGATTGTAGCCTCCCTCTCCCCCCTTCTCTCTTTTTCTTGGAACCTATTCTCATCAGGGTCCCCGGAATAGTTGCCTTGTAGGCCTCCCAAACTGATTGGAGCCCCAGTCCCCCTGGGTCATTGAAAATAAAGTACTCCTTGATTCCCCTAAGCAGTTCCTGTTGCACTGCTTTGTCCTCTAGCAGGAAATCGTTACATCTCCAGTTCCCCCGGGAGCCCCTTGACCCCCCCACCAACTCCCTTGTCCACTAAGCTGTTTACCATGTCGTGGTCTGACCACGGGATAGGGGCACCCAGGATTGCAGGACCTGCTCTTTTAAGGTTGAGTCTACCAGAATCAAATCAATACGTGAGGAGTTGTTGACAGCAGAATAGAAGGTAAATGGCATGTCCCCTTCTGGTATCAGGTGGAGGGAGTCACATAAGCCCAATACTTAATTAACCTCTTTAAAGCATTCTGAGTCGCCAGGGTTTGCCGTGCTCATTTGTCCCTCCCCCATCCTCTTATGGTCCCTTAGCGGGTCGAACACAATATTAAAGTCCCCTCCAACCACCAGTTGACCTTCAACAAATTCAATTAATGTATCCCTGACCTTCTCCCAGAATGCACATTGATGCACATTTGGTGCGTATACTGAACCAATCGTAAGCTTAATAGCATACAGTTAACTCTTTGCAAACACATACCTCCCATTGGGGTTGGCCAGAGGCAAGTGTACCGTAAAGCCCAGCCGGTTTGAGACCAAGACTGCAACCCCCCCACGCCTCTTCATGACGTCTCAGGCCATAAACACCTCACCCACCTTCCGGGAACGCAGTTTGGGTTCCCCTCCCCTCTTCCAGTGTGTCTCCTGGAGACGCATCCGGTCGAGGTTGGCCCTCTTGAACTCGGAGTACCATAGATCTTTTGGACAGTGAATTGAGGCCCCAAACATTTAGGGAGCCAATATACATCTCACCCTGGCCAGACATCGCCTTTTTTCCAGTACCACACTACTCCCCCCTCCTCTGAGACAAATCCATGATTGGGCCCCTTTTAACTGGGCCTCTACACCGCACCAACTTTTGAGGACATTCATCCCCTGAACGATAACCACCCTCTCCCCCCATTGTACCCCCATCCCTCCTCCATGGCATCCAACCCCGCCCCGGGACCATCTCCTCTGATGGGATTGAATCACCAGTGGTCCTTACCACACAAGGACCGCTTAACTAAGCACTCTAGTTTGAGCCCCCTTCCTTGCCCTCTTTTCCAACAAGCTTCAGTCCACCTGTTAGCCCCCCCCTTGTGCTATACAGTGACAACCAGAGCCATATTTCCCCACATGTCCCGTTGACCCAGGATAGACCCGCCGGAGTGGAGTCGAGCTTCCTGAATTTTCTTGAACCTGGGACTTTGTCTATTTGGACCCTTTATGCGCCATTGCCTGTCCTCCTTGCCCTTTTCCTCGTCAGCCATTTTGTGCCTGTCTCCTCCCATTAACTCCTCTGTGACCCTTCTTATACCTTCCTTCGTCACCAGTTTGTAGCTTTAGCCCTCGATTTCAAAGGCTATAGAGAAGGGGAACCCCCATCGATATCACACTCCCTTCTCGCTGAGCCACTTCGTAAGGAGGGGAGCATAGGTGCATATTTGTCAGTGTAAGTGCAGATAATCTTGGTAGATCGCCACCTTTGTTTCCTAGGGATACAGAACCCAGGCCCCTCGCCTTCTCCAGGATTTTTTGTATATCTGGGTAGTTATGGTAGCGTGCAAGCACAGATCGTGGGCCCCTCCCAGTCGCTCCAGCTCTATAAACCCTCTCAAGTTTGGGTTCATCTATTTTCTCATCGTTGAACGTCTTCACCACTTCGTGGATGATTCTCCTTAGGTCTTTTTCCGTTTTGTCTACCTTCTCCGGGATCCCAAAAAATCTCGGATTATTTCTTCTCTCCCAGTTTTCAAAGTCCTCCATCTTTAGGGCTACCTCGCTCTGCCTTCTCTCCAGCTCTGCCAGCCTCATGTCCATCTGTGTTTCCAACGTTTCGAGAGAGGTCTGGTTGTTTTCCACCTCCTGTAATCTCTCGTCCATACTGTCAATTTTGATATCTATTCTGTTTACTTTTCCGAAGATGTGTGCCCTCATTCCCCTGATCCCTTTGAGGAGGGAGGCGATATCTCTCTTGGTGGACATGGCATCGCTCCCTGCCTCTGACATGAAGGGTTGCTTTCTGGTATTCAAACTGTCCCAATTTTGTCCTCCAGTCCATATGCGGGCCGGGCACTGTTTTAAATGGTTGGGTCATGCCTTGTCCCAATTCCCTTGTTGCTGATCCCGCCCTTTAGTATGGCCCGCTGCGCTCACCGCCGGGGGCCCACACCCCGCTGCCGGCCCTCAATGCTATTCTTCTCCCTGCAGTCCAGGTACGTTAGGTGGTCGTGGTGGGGGTGGGGCGGGGGGGTCATAGGATGAGACCACTCCCTTCCTTCGCCTCTTTTAGGTGGGAGGTCTACTGCCTGCTTCAGCGTGATCTGTCTGGGTGTATGGGACCATATGGCGTGGATCTTCCTTAACGCGGGCACACGCCCCAGGTGGGAGTCCAGGGGGCGCTCACCTCGACATGATGCACTTTGTTCTACTGGGCCCCCACCGGGCGGTTGGAGGGGCAGATTCTACTCCGGCTCTCCCCCCTCGTGGTGTCCTCTCTTTCTCTTGCTGCCCGGCTAGTGCCCTCGGTTTGTTGGGGCCGTGGTGGGGAGTCCTCCACCAGGCGGGCACACGCCCCAGTTGTAGACTTGGAGACCCACACCTTTGTAGGATCTTCTTAAGTTGAGCTGGTCTCTCAGGCCTCCTCCACTACTTGTCTGGGTCCACCATGGGCCTGTCTCTCCTCTACATACTTGTCATGATCTCTGCTTCCAAAAGGTCAGGGTTTTCCCAACTCCCTTGGAAGCAGATCCATAACCCAGGTTCCGAGTGCCAACCAGTCCCAATTGGGACCTTTTGGACCCAGTCCTGGCGCCAGTGGCACCAGGCTCATAAATATGCCCAGTCCCAGCGCTGGAAGCGCCGGGCTCATAATGCTTGGGTGGACTTACCTGCAGCAGACCATGCTGCTTACTTGCCTGCCAGTTGAGCCTCTGATCCTCTTCTGTTTGGAACTACTTTTCCTGTTGGGTGGGGCAGGAGCCACTCCCTAGATTCAGAACACTGGAACTCTTCTGGAAAGCAGGAACTCTTTTCTTACCTAGGCGTGGCTATGGAAGGAGACACCTAAGCACTACAGGAGGCTATTTAAACCACACCCGATGGATGAATCTTGCTTTGCGTTATTCTGCATCCTCTGCAGCAGAACGCTCATCGTGTCTTCTGCATCTGATCCTGGGCCTAAGGAAAAAGGCTTACCATCCTGAATCCAGTCTTCAGCAACACCTATAAAGACAAGAAAGAACAGGTTAGCATTATGGTCTTCAGTGACAGCTCTTCACTTACCTGGTCCATCGGCTGTCACCAACGCCTTCGGCGCTGCATCCCGCATCTGAAAGACAAAACAAGGTGCGTTTAAAGACATTGGGGAACTTTAATACTCACGTGCCATTACTCCTTTCCACATCTAACCCAGTGGGTATTCCGGCACCCTGCAGCCGCTCCGAACTTGTACCTGCAAAATAAAAAGACAGTTAGAGCGCATCGTGAAGCAGGCAACAAGCGCTTACTTACGTGCTTCCAGGCGCTTCTATTCATCACACAGGCTCCATCTTCAACTCACTTCAGCCCATCATCCGCCATCGCCGGAACCCTGCAAAACAAGAAACATCATTACTAAAGACTTTAAAGACATTAGAATTACTCGAAACTTACCGTTTGTGCAGTAAACGACGGACAGCAGTCCTCTGAAGTCAAGAGGCCTGCTCCCCTTATCCAGTGAAGAAACTGGTTACAGCACCCTGCCCCGAGGCAGTTGGAGAGCACGGCGTTCACTTACCTAAGGTGAGAGCGTTAACCTTTGGGGTTCTACAGGAGAAGAGAAAGGGAAGAAGAGAGAGACATTCAATAACCCAGTTCCTTAATCCCATATTTTCTATCTGCAGACATCTTACCCTTCCAGTCAGACATACAGTGCACAGAGGTCCAGCCCAAAGAGCCAGCCGTGTGTTACACATCACCTTTGAAGATACGGTATACGCCATGTCAAGACCGGCGCCTCTACGGGAATCAGGTGAGCGTTACAATACTCCCCCTGCAGGCCTCTCTCCTCTCCCCCCCCTGGTCTCCTTCTGCTTCTCCCGATGCAGGTGGGTTGTGTATCCCCCGACCCGATCCCACACCAGGCCCTGGCGGGGTGATTACTGTGCGCGTCCCCTGTAGGCCGCTTCTCTTCCTAGGGAGGTTGGGTCCCCTCCTGTGGTCAATTGACCATGTTCACCCCCAAGTCTATAAGGTGTTGCCCTCACCTCCGGTGGGGTGCAGGTTTAGACGTACCGGATAGGAACACCCCTTCTACATGTGCCCTATGACTCCTATATGCTCCGACTCCGGGGCTCGCCAGTACTTCAGGCAGTCCCCTCCTCTCCAACACCATGCAATGCTGGCTCTAGTTCTGCCTCCAGGCACTATTTCAATATAAGGGACCCCCTTCTCATGGGCCCAAGCATGGCTCTGTGCTGCTTTGCACATGCAGAGTGCAGCCTTTTACCTTGATAAGGGCATGTACCAGGGCCCTGCGCTGTCTCCTCGTATCTTCTGTGGGTGTCCCCACAAGCCCTGTTTGGGCACTGGCCCAGCTCCTCCGTTCCTTAGGGCTGCTTTCTCTCTCCTCTGTGGGGGCCCCACAGTCGTCCTCGGGTCACCTTGTGGGCTTGGGGCGATTCTCTGCCCCCACCGCTGCCGCCGATGGAGGCCTCCCCTTGCCCCAGCAGATCGGCTCCTCCACATATGCTGGCCGCCCAGGTGACGGTTAGGGGGGGATCCACACTCCTGCAGCTGCGCTGCCGTTGGTTATGCCGAGAGGGGGGGCACAGACTTACCTGCCCTCCTCCCTCTGCCTGCTTTCTTTGGTCTCCCGGATGCCGGCACCTCTCCTGTGTGCCACCACCCTCTTCAGTGCTCCAGCCGGGAGGGGAGAAACACTTTCGGTTTTGGCTGGAAACTTGTCGACTGATTCTCCTGCAATACCGGACCAATTTTGCATGTTTTTCACAATCACATTGGGTGTACAATAGTTTCAGTAGGATAGGGGTTCTTCATTTTAGACGGTGGCAAAAATACATTGAATATCCCTATAAATCAACAGGAAATAATTGACAAAATGTAGTAATCCTGTTCATGGTTATATTTTAAATAAACTATTTAATGACATTAAACGTGAAAGAAAACAGTCTTGACAATGCCCATCTCCCTAATCCAGAACGAAGAGAATACTGATGCATAGGGACACCCTTTAAACCCATGTGAACTCACATCCTTGTATAAGCCGCATACCAGAAGAAAAGGGAGCGTCATTTAAAAGTTAGTAAACAAAATGAAGTGCCAGCTTCAGTAACATATTGAATGGAGCCAGACCTGAAGGAGGTTTATGAAGAGTTTCTGCAGAGACCGTGCAGGTATGTAAGCCTAGACACAAATGGGTCTAAAATACTATTTTGTCACTAACTTAGTTGCATCTAAGAAAGTAAATACAGAAGTAGAGCCAGCGATCAACCTCTTGTAGAATAATAAAACCTCAGTACCAGACGATTTGTCTGCTTGTTTTTATCGAACATTTAGATCTATGCTAAGCAACCCATTGGCATTTCTGCTTCATTCTTTCCTGGCTTGTAAATCAATTAACCTAAAGATGGCAGACTCTTCAGTGACATTAATATTGAAACCAGGTAAATTGCAATTGCAGGTCATCAAATGAGGTCAACCTCCCCTCCCAACCCTAATAATCCCCGCATTCACCCACTTGGGCAACGGCTCAAACTTCCGGGTCTCAGCTAGGTTGTTGTTTTGCCAGAGGGGTTGTGCGGTAGTAACTTTGTTTCGAAGGGATTGTGTCCTCTGACGTATTCCTCATCTTAGATATCTCCTTCCAGCTCTGCTGGCCTCGGAAAATGTTTTCTCTCTAGAGGGCGCTGCGCGTCGACGTCCTCCGAGTCGATGTCCCTCGACAGCCGCCGTATCGACGTCATCCTGCCTATAAAGGCCGCGCGCAGCGTCCGTTGCTCAGTTCCGTTTTTCCGCGCTTACTCAGTGCCTCGGAATACCGTTGCTCAGTTCTTAGTCAGAGTAATCCTATTTACCTCGAGTCATTCGATCCGTACTCGATGGCTTCCTCGTCGGAACCGACAACTCCTCGATCCGGCTTCAAGAAATGCCAAGATTGTGGGAAAAAGATGTCGTTGACTGACCCTCACAGAGTTTGTCTGTGGTGTTTGGGAGCTGAACACCATTGTTCGGATTGCGAGGACTGTATGTCCATGACAGCTAAGGCCCTGAAGGAGCATAGGGGGAAGCTGGAGAAAGGTAAGACTTTTAAAGCTTCTTCTTCGTCGACGAAGTCGAGACACTTGTCTCCTCGTCACCATTCGCGCTCCAGGTCTCGGAGTGGGTCCCATCACTCGAGATCGAAGCACTCGAAGAGGAGACGTCGAAGATCCCCTTCTATGTCTTCCTCGTCCTCTGTTTCGCCAAAAAGAATCCCTTGCCCCACGAAACATAGTTCCCGGGCTGAATGGGAGGAATTCCGCAAAAATATGATGAGCGTCTTCGAGAAAGCGGCCTCGACCCCCTCGAAGACTGCCGAGAGCGATGCTCTGGTCGAAAGACCCGAAGGTCAAAAACGCAGCGAGTCGCAGTACCCGGCGAAGGAAACCTCTCGAGCGCGTCTCGAACCCTCGAGTAGGACTATGACCTCCAAACCTTCCTCGAAGGTTCCGTCGACGCCGTTGACGAGGTTTCCGTCGACGCCGAGGTCGATGTCTTCGACGCCGTTGTCGAAGGGACCTTCGACACACGGGTCTGTCGACTCGACGCCAGCTTCGACACCGGCGTCGACGCCAAGAAAAGTCACGGTTACGACACACCCAGTGACTATCCCCAGGTCCTCCACGTCGATGGCTTCGAGATTGTCGAGTAGAATTCCAATTCTGTCGAGGTCTTCGAGGCCTCCGCCTTTGTTTTCGACGCCACGCTCGAAGCCTTCGACGTCGGCGTTGACGACATCGACGTTTTCGAGGCCGATAATGACAAGTTCGGCACCCTCTGCCTTGGAAATGGGATTTACCCCCTTTATGAGTTCAGAACAATTGAGAACTATGTCTTCAATTTTGGAAGAGGGTGAATTGTCTGAACAGGAAGACACATTTGGGTTGCAGGGACCTGTAACCCCAATTAGAGAGGAATTTTCCTCTGAAGAACGCAGGTTAAAGGATCTTCATGATTCCTTACATGAGGCAAGTGGGTTAGACACTTCCCCTGAGGTGGAGTTTGCTAGGCCAGACCCGGGGGAGCATGCTGAAACCCCCTATAAAGCCTTAATGGCCAGGATCACAGAGTTCATAGGGTGGTCTGCACCTTCACAATCTTTCCAACAAGATGACCTCACAGATATTCTTGACAAAGGCCCACAGGAGGATCCTGTGGTGCCTTTTCATAAGGCTCTTCAGAGGAAGATCATGACAAACTGGGAAAGCCCAGATGTAGTACCAGCAGTAAATAAAAAACTGTCTACAAAGCACAGGGTATCTTCTACAGACCCGGAGTTTTTGTCTAAACACCCATCCCCATAAAGTCTGGTGGTACAGGCAGCATCCTCTACCGATGTCAAGACGGCTTATCCTACCGTCCCACAGGACAGGGACGATAAAAAATATGATGCTATGGCAAAAAAAAGTCTTTTCAGCATGTAGCATGGCGTTAAAATCTGTTAATGCTACTTGCACCCTTGCTAGGTTCAGCCATACACTTTGGGAGTGTGCTTCTACAGCGGCTGACTGCATCCCGGAGGGAGAAGAAAGGGATGCGTTCCTGAATATTATACAGGACGGTAAAAACGCTATGTGCGAATCCCTCCAGACGAGCATTAATTCGGCTGACAGTATCAGCAGAGCAATGGCGGCAAGTACATCAACCAGGAGATTCGCTTGGTTGAGAAAGTCTGGTTTTGCCCCAGATGTGCAAGCCAGGCTGTTGAACATGCCATTCGATGGCTCTTCTTTGTTCGGGAAAAAGGCGGATGACAGTTTAGAGAAACTGCAAACTTCAAAAGCAGCAGCAAAATCCCTAGGAGCTGTAATCCGTCAGACTCCTTTTCGTCCCACAGGAACCTCTGCGAGAGGCAAGTCCTTTCGCTTCTACTCCACATTCGGAAGAGGTAGAGGACGACCGGCTCAGAGGGGACAAAGAAGAACTACCCGAGGTGGACGGGGTAGATATTCAAAAGCCGCAGCAACAGCAGGTGCCTCTTTACCATCGGCATCTGCATCAGCCGCCCCAAAACCACTCTGAGGACTTCCCTCACAGGACACCTGTAGGAGGCAGGTTGACTCAACATCTGGCGGTATGGCAGGCTATCACGTCAGATGCTTGGGCATTGGAAACAGTTGCCCAAGTTTACTGCCTGCCTTTCCTACGTATACCTGAGTCATCCACCGGGGATCAGCTCTCAGAAAGCTCCAGATACGCTCCTCTTGCAGGAAATTTTGGACCTGCTAGAGAAAGGTGCCATAGAACCGGTACCTGTAGCGGAGAGGAACAAGGGCTGGTACTCCCCTTACTTTCTCATTCCAAAGAAAGATGGAGGACTGAGACCCATCTTGGACTTGCGAGAATTGAACAAATTCCTCAGAAAAGACAAATTCAAGATGGTCACTCTTTCTCAGATCCTCCCGGCCCTTCAGTTCCAGGACTGGTTGGTATCTCTGGACCTTCAGGACGCTTATTTCCATGTGCCTATCCATCTCAAACACAGGAAATACCTGAGGTTCGCAATTGGCAACTCTCACTATCAATTTCGAGTGCTGCCATTTGGGCTGACCTCCGCCCCGAGGGTCTTCACCAAGTTAATGTCGGTAGTGGCGGCAAGTCTAAGGAGGGAAGGGATTCACGTCTACCCCTACCTGGACGATTGGTTGATCAGGGCTGTATCTTCGGAACAAGCTCAGATCCAGCTAAATCACGTGTGCCACTTCCTTCACAGACTGGGCTTCTCCCTCAATTTAAAGATCCCTCAATTTAAAGAAGTCACAAATGATACCATCGCAGAGACTCCAGTTCATAGGAGCGATCCTGGACACTTCCCTGGGAAAAGCCTCGCCACCAGAGGTGAGGGCTCAAGATATTCTACAGATGGTTACCAAGTTCCAACATGCCCAACGTCTCCCAGCCTTCGACTTTTTGAGGTTGCTAGGCCTCATGGCATCCTGCATTTTCCTAGTGCCAGAGGCTCGCCTGAGAATGAGATCCCTCCAGTGGGCACTGAGGACTCAGTGGTCACAATTCTCAGGGAGAATGACAGATCTTCTTCAGGTTCCCGGCAGGGTGGCTCAAGACCTTCAGTGGTGGGCCTGTCAGGAGAACATTCTGAAAGGAGAACAGTTTTGGCAACCCTGGCCGGAGATAACAGTAGTCACGGATGCCTCGCTCACGAGGTGGGGCGCCCACGCCAACGACTTGACCATCAGCGGTCGTTGGTCTCCATCGGAGTCCAGCCTACACATCAACCTGTTAGAGCTGAGAGCCATCAGACTTGCGCTGAAGGCGTTCCTGCCAGCTGTACAAGGGAAGAACGTCCTGATAATGACGGACAACAGGGTGGCCATGCATTACCTCAACAAAAGAGGAGGCGTAGGATCACTACCCCTGTGCAGAGAGGCGATGCAGCTCTGGTTTTGGGCAATCCAAGAAGGAATCTCTCTATCGGCAGTTAACCTAGCCGGAGAGAAGAACTTGACAGCGGATGCTCTGAGCAGGCAGAACACAGTCTCCCACGAGTGGGAGCTAGCTCAGGAAGTCCTTCAAGAGATCTTCGCCCTTTGGGGAACCCCTCAGGTAGATCTGTTCGCCACCAGCCTAAACAGGAAATGCGATCTGTTCTGCTCAAGGGAATTTCCCCCGAGAGGAGCTCTGGGAGACGCGTTCATAGTGGACTGGGAGTTTCCGCTTCTGTACACGTTCCCACCGGTCCCTGTCATTCCTCAAATGATCAGGAGGTTGAGAAGATTCCGGCGAACCATGATCCTAATTGCCCCGGATTGGGCCAGGAGAACGTGGTACCCGGACCTTCTAGACTTGTCCATCTGCCCTCCAATTCGACTTCCACTCAGAGAGAACCTACTCTCACAGAAGGGAGGTCAGGTTCTCCATCCAGACATCAAAACCCTCAACCTTCACGCTTGGCTTCTGAAAGGCTGAGGTACAAGGATTGGGACCTCCCTGATGATGTTATGGAGGTGTTGCTTTCGGCAATGAGGCCAGCAACAAAATCTTTATACCGCTGCCGTTGGAACAGATTTTGCAGCTGGTGTAGAGAACAGAATATCGACCCTTTTTCATGTGGTACACCAATGGTTTTGTCCTTCCTACTATATTTGGCAAATTCAGGCCTTCAAGTTGGCACCATTAAGGGCTATCTCGCAGCGCTATCCATCTTTAAGCGTACTGCGGAAGAACCATCCTATTTCAAATTACCCTTGGTAATACAGTTTCTAAAGGGGTTAACCAATGTTTATCCCCGAAGACCATTCCAAGTTCCCCTATGGGATTTAAACTTAGTACTAACTTTCCTGATGGGTACACCTTTCGAACCTCTCCATTCTTGTTCGTTAAGATTCCTTACCCTTAAAACTGTTTTATTAATAGCACTTACATCTGCTAGAAGGGTGAGCGAATTACAAGCTCTTTCTTGTAAACCCCCTCACACAATATTTCACAAAGACAAAGTTGTCCTGCAAGTGAAGCCTAATTTCCTCCCAAAGGTGGTTTCTGAATTCCATATCACTCAGAAGATTACCCTACCATCTTTCTATCCTCCTCCTCACCCGGGGAAAGAGGAAGAGAGGTTACACAAGCTAGACCCTAGGAGGGCTTTAAGTTTTTACATCAGTAGACTAGCCAGGATAAGACAGGCAGACCAGCTGTTTGTAGGTTACGCAGGTCACAAGCTGGGGTTACCAATAACTAAGCAGACCATTTCCAGATGGATCATTCTAGCCATTCTGGAATGTTATAAACTGGCAGGGAAAGAGCCCCCTCAAAACCTTAGGGCTCATTCGACCAGAGGTATTGCAGCTTCATCGGCCCTCAAAAGAGGTCCGGTTAAAGACATATGTGCGGCTGCTACATGGTCGTCTGTCCATACCTTTACACGTTTTTACAATTTGGATTCCTCCTCCAGTCAAGAGACTAGGTTTGGAAGGGCTGTACTGCATTCTATTCATCAATAGAAGACAGCGTGAAGTCAGTACTCCCTCCTCCGATAATAGAATACTGCTATGGGAGCCTATCTAAGATGAGGAATACGTCGGAGGACACAATCCCTTCGAAGAACAAGTTACTTCTTACCTTGTAACGTTCTTTCGACGGGATGTTCCTCCGATGTATTCCTCATTGACCCTCCCATCCATCCCCGCAGTTCTACTTCCCTTGTTGTTGCAGCTTACGCTCCTTCAGGGTGATTAGTTAGTCCAGAAAGTATTATTGTGGGCTACAAAACGGAACTGAGCAACGGACGCTGCGCGTGGCCTTTATAGGCAGGATGACGTCGGCGTCGATACGGCGGCTGTCGAGGGACATCGACTCGGAGGACGTCGACGCGCAGCGCCCTCTAGAGAGAAAAAAATTTCCGAAGCCAGCAGAGCTGGAAGGAGATATCTAAGATGAGGAATACGTCGGAGGAACATCCCGTCAAAAGAACGTTAAAAGGTAAGAAGTAACTTGTTCTTTCCCACCCAATGAATCGGTGTCCTTGTCTCCACACCGTAATCATGTGTGTTGTTGTTGTTGTGGGTGGGGGAGTTCTCGGGAGGGGTTGATAGAGGAGGGACAGCGGGTCAGTGTTCTGCATAGTGGCTATCTCAGCACGTATATGGGGCAGATCTCGGTTTCCGTGGAGAAGATCATTAACCACTACCAGTTGTGATGCCCAGTAGTACGTTTGGAGACGGGGAACTCCTATTCCTCCCTCCCAGATCGATCTTTGAGTGTAGTTAACGCAATTCGTGGTTGGCCTCCCCCCCATATGAGATCTCTGAGAAGTGTCTCCACTTGGTGAAACTCCAGATCGGGTATTTTAAGTGGGGCATTCTGAGGAACGTAAAGGAATCTGGGAAGGGTCATCATTTTAAAGAGTGCCGCTCTTCCCATAAGTGTCAGGGGGAGGAGTTTCCAGTGTTGGACGTCAATAATGAAGCGGTCTGTGATCGGTCGGAGATTGTGTTCTATATAACTTGTTAGGTCCCCAGATATCCATATTCCCAGGTATCGAAAGCCCTGTCGTTCCACCCGGTACGGGCACTCCTGGGGAATTGTCTGTTCTTCACCCTTTACCGGAAAGAAGACTGATTTCTCCCAGTTGATTCTGAGTCCGCTGATTTCCCCAAAGCGGATGAGCAGTTGTGTTACAATGGGGGAAGACCTTGGTGGGTCACCCAGATATACAAGGAGGTCGTCTGCATACAGGGATGTATGATCCTCATGTCCCTCCGGCCATCTGAATCCTTTCCAGGCTGTGTTTTGGCGAAGCCAAAGAGCCAGTGGTTCGATAGCAAGGGCGAATAAGAGAGGGGACAGTGGGCATCCCTGTCGTGTACCCCGACCCAGGGGGAAGGACCTGGAGGACCAGCCATTTACTTTCACTTCAGCTTTGATGTTAGTATAAAGTAACTGCACCCATCCCAGAAAGGCCTCTCCGAATCCCATACGGCGCATGATCTCCCAGAGGCAGTCCCATCGAATGGAATCGAACGCTTTTTCAAAATCGATTGCCAACAGGGCCAAGGGTTCGTTTATGGTCGGGGATCTCTCTAATGCTAAATGGAGGCGGCGTAGATTCATCCGAGTCGATTTGCAAGGCATAAATCCACATTGGTCAGGGTGGACCAGGGTGGGTGCAACTAACTGTAATCGGTTCGCTAGTAACTTAGCGAGGATCTTAGCCTCCCCGTTGATCAGTGATATAGGTCTATAGGAGGCACATTCATGTGGAGGTTTGCCAGGCTTGGGAATGACCACGATAGTCGCCTTGCAAAGATCTGGTGGGAGGGTCCCCTGTTCCCGGGCAGCAAGGAACATTCTGTGTAGAGGAGCCGCCATTTTATCTGCTCCTAGCTTTTGCCAAGTTTCGACAGGGAATCCATTCGGGCCCGGTGCCTTCCCTGATTGGAGCCGAGATAGCGCCTCTGAAATCTCAGCCTCCGATAAGGCAGAGTCCAGCTGGTCTCTCTGTTGCCCCGACAGAGTCGGCAGCGTTACCGCATCTAAGAGGGAGGGGTTTAGCGGTGAGGTCGGGACTCGGTACAAGTCTGCGTAAAACTCTGCGAAGGCCCCAGCAATCCCAGAGTCTGAGTGATAGCTGTCCCCCTGTGGCGTAACTATTTCCCAGACATGGCGTTGTCCTTCGTCCCTCCTCTGTAGCCAGGCGAGCAGTTTACCCGCCTTGTCCCCTAGTTCGTACACCCTCGCTCTAGCCTGCCAATGGGCCTGCTTAGCGTCATCCATCGCTCTGTTCCGGAGGCACTCTTGGGTGCGCTGGAGGGATCGATGGGTCTCGGGCGTAGGGTCAGAGATATGCTTAGTCTCCCAGTTACTCACTTCCTCCTCGGCCTTTAGTATTTCCCAAAGCCGGGTGTTTCTTTTATGTGTCGTCCAGGAGAGAATCTCACTCCTGAGCACTGTTTTATATGCCTCCCATAGTATCACGGGGTTGTCCACCGACTCCTCGTTAATTTCGAAGTATTCGGCAGATACTTCCTCTAGGCGATCTATCAGTTCCGGGAACCCTAGATAGTAGTTGTTAAGTCTCGACGTTCTAGGGCGAAGGGGACCCTGCATACACAGTTCAACTAAGAGAGGTGAGTGGTCCGAGATACCCCGAGGGAGTAGATCTGCGGACATTGCCCTGTAGAGGTCGGTATGTGGCAGAAAGAGGTAATCCAGTCTGGACATGGAGCCGTGAACGCCGGAGTGGAAAGAATACTCCCTAGCATTCGGTGTAACTCCCTCCATACATCTCGGCGCCCAAGAGCAGATGTAAAGTTGGCTAATCTAGTAGGGATGTCTGGGTTGCGATTTCGGAGATGGGAACGGTCAATGTTATCATTCATGGTGTCATTGAAGTCTCCCCCCAGAACGAGTTTATCAGGGTGGTGTTTCCCTATAAGGGTAGTGAGGTCGTCCAGTAACTCCCGTCCCAGCCCAGGTGGAGAATAGATTGAGGCAATAGCCACCGTCTGACCCCAGATCGTTCCCATGACGAACACGTATCGGCCCCTCGGGTCCCGTTCAACCATTTGCTGAATAAATGGAATGCGATTGTGTATCAGAATGAGGGTGCCCCTGGAGCCCATTGTGTACCCCGCCTGAAAGGCAAGGTGGTAGTTAGTCCTCTGAAAAAAGGCACAGTTTGATCCAGCCAGGTGGGTTTCTGTCAGAAGGGCCACATCAGGGGAGTGTCTATTTAAAAATTGCCTGAGAAGACGCCGTTTAATTCCCGACCCTATCCCATTCACGTTCCAAATAAGAAATTTCAGAGATTTAGTATGTCGCATGGGTGTCCTGTTAGTCTGTGCGGAGGATGCTTATTACACATGATGGGGCTGTCAAGGGTGTAGCAATCAGTGAGAGATGGCGATATGGTACCCGCCTGTATCAGAAGGGCAGGGGTGCTCTGTAAAGCGGTACAGAGCGTCTTGAACCAGAGATAATGGTTCGCTTGACCTATGAGCATGTGACAGTCTTGAAATAACAAAGTTTTGAACATTCCCAACTCACCCCCACCCTATACTCCACCCCAACACGAAGTACCTGTCGCCCAAACATAGCTGAACCTTCAACTTAAGGTGTCAGCTCAAAAACCAGACCCTTGGGTAGGGTCTAGATAAGCAAGAAAGAGAAAAAGGGGGGGGGAGGGAAAGGGAAAGGGAAAGGACTTGGCTGGGGGGGGGGATGAGAGCCTCCTCCAGAGTTCCCTCCCTTGCGCCAATGTCAACATTTTCCATGGTGGACTACTTATGCGTCGGGCTCAGGGGTGCGAAGAGTGCACGTCCACATGTCAGAGCATTGCTCCTAGGCCCCCGGAGTAGGGGGCAATAGTCTGTTTAATGTTCTTCCTGATCTACCACTGGCTCCAGGATCTCCTGTCCTTCCCGGTCTGGGTTTCTCCTCGGGGAAGCTCGCCTAGGCCTCGGCCGGGGTCTTCCTCTCGGTCTCCTTGGTCTTGCAGTCCAATCGCCTTCTACGTGTGCCTCCGCCCACTTCCATGCCTCTTGTGGGTCATTGAAGTGAACAGTAGTTCCTTTATGGTATATCTTTAGTTGGGCCGGGAAGAGCAGGCCGTATTTCACATTCAGTTGAGCCAGTTGTCTCTTGAGTGGTTCAAACGATTGTCGTGCCCGCTGCACTTCTCGGGTATAGTCCGGGAAGAAGGCGATTCGGGAGCCGTTATGGGTAATCAACCCTTGTGATCGTGACAGTTGCAGGAGGGCATCCCTATCGCGATAGTTGAGTAGGCGGGCAATAATAGTACGTGGCGGAGCACCCGGGAATGGTTTGCCCGGCGGCATCCTATGAGCCCTCTCCACTGAGAAAAACTTTGAGAAGGATGTGGACTCGAAGATGTCCACGAGCCACTAATCCAAGAATAGTTCCATGCATTGTCCCTCTTCCCCCTCCGGCAGGCCCAGGATGCGGACGTTGTTGCGGCGGGATCTACCCTCTCCATCATACACTCTTGATTCCAGGGTTTTAAGGCGGTTTAAGGCCTGGGACAGTTGACGATTGATCCCGCCAATGTTGTCTTCCACTTCAAAGATGCGGTGTTCCGCCTCTCCTGTTCTGGAAGTTAGTTTCTGCAGGTCGTGGCGCAGGAAGGAGACATCCGCCGCCATACTGTCTATTTTGGTCTCCATGGAGGATCGGGAATTAGCAATGGCCGCCATTATGTCGTGTAGGGAAAGAGAGCCGTCCCCCGTGGGGGAGTTCGGTCGTGTTGCTGGGCCCGCCGGGGCCGGGGTGGTAGCGACGGCAAATTGGTCCATACTGCTCTGTGTGGATGGTTTTTTCTGCCTGTCTTTCCCCATGGTTCCGAAGGCCGTGGAGCATCCGGCACAATGGGTCGAGTGATATTATTTATACTCAGTTGGATCCTCTCCGTTGTGTGGTGTTGCAGCCCTGCAGCGGATCAGATGGAGAGCCGCGGGTCCCCCAGAGCGTCCTCCAACAGGATAATATGTACTTTGGGTGGCAGGGGCTCGGCGTCCTTTATTGGGGTTTCACGGGGCCTCCAGAGACCGTGCAGGCCTCCGTTGTATCTCACAGTTCACTCGCTAGGTGGGGGTCCCCTTATGCCTCCTATGCGGCACCCGAGTTCGTTTTCTGTATGGAGCAGGGGGGGGGGACGAGCCGCTGCTGTCTTCCACCGCTCGGCGCTGGGTCGAGACGGCCCAAGAGCGGGAGCCGCCTGTCACCGGGCTCGGGTCTGTCCGGGCGTCCTCCGGATGTCAGCAGGTCCAAATGGTGTCCGCCTCGTGTACCGCTCCACACCGCACCACGTCAGGCCGCCCCAAGCTCCAGTCATGCGAAGGAGGTCTGCCCTCAGGCCCCGGCGGCCATCTTGGTGTCGCAGTTCGGACGGGGCCACCTGCCTTCAGCAAACTGTAGATTTGGCCCGCCGGGTGGGCAGATAGGTGCCCAGATTTCAGTCGATCCCAGCCCACAGCTTCACGGGCACAATCGCGGCGTTGATGTCGCCCGAAATCCCCAGGAATCAGGATAAAAGTACAGGATTGTATCAGCGCTTACGGGAGCTCACTCGGCTCACGTCCGCATCGTTCGCGCGCTAGGCACGTCCCCCGTTATTTTGTAATTCTTTATTAACACATAAAACCCTCGCCAACTATCCACAACCCTATACAAGACTTTGCTTAAATGGTGTTGCATGAGACCCATACGCAGATTGCTTTATTGAACCGCCAAAGGTGCTGTCTCTCACCTTTGATCTTTGCCTCGCCCCCTTCTGTGGATATCCAGAAACGAAAGAATGAAGGGTATCTCCTTCCCAATTATTCAAATGTTCTTGAGAAGGTGGTCTTTGACTGGATCCTTAAGTACCTTGAGCATATGACCTTGGATATCCATGTTAATCTGGCTTCCGTAGTAAACATTCTTCCAGGACTGCACTCATGCATGTCTCCACATTTCTCTCTAATGCTCACCTCTCCAAACCCTCTTCAGTGCTAATCCTTTTAGACCTTTTTTCTGCTTTTGACGCTGTCTACCACTCCTCTCTCCTCCTCACGCTCCAGGACCTTGGCTTTTGCAAATCTGCTCTTGAATGGATCTCCTCCTACCTGGAAGGTCAATCCTTTAAATTCTCTCGGGAACTTGAAAACCTCTGATGCCACCAGTTTCACTATCACTGTCCCACAAGGATCAGTACTTGAACCGTTGCTCTTTACCCTCTATACCTCTGCCCTAGGAAGACTTATCTAATCCTTTGGCTTTCACTATCATCATTTTGCTGATGAAGCTCAAATATATTTGTCCTTTCCCTCCTTCACACCAGCCACCGCATGACTCTCTGCTTCTTCATGCTGAACTCTTCAAAATTGAAGTCTTTATTCAAGCTTCTAATGCCTACCCTCCCCTCTCCCATCTCCTTCCTGCCCGACCTTATTGCTCCCCCATTCGGGGATCGCAATCTTGGGGTCCTCTTGGGTAGTAACCTCTAACAGCACCAATTAATTTCTACCACCTCCTCTACTGCTCGTATTAACCTACTCAACAATCAGAAAAAAAATCCTTTTTTACTAACCACCTGCAAAAACTCTAATCTCTACTCTTGTGCTTAGCAAACTGGACTACTGATTAAGCCTACTGCTGGCCTTCCTCTCTACTCCTTCCTCCCACTAGAGAAAGTCCTCAGCTACCCGCACTCTCTACAACCTACTAAGAACCTCCCCCACTTATACCTACCATCAACATGCTGGTTGGCTATCCATACACAACAACTCTTTTCAAGTTCTTTCTCCTAGTCTACAAAGCTGTCAATGGTCTTTTTCCTCAGCACCTGTCTGATTTTATCTGTTTACTCACCATCTCGTTCCTGCTGATCCTCTTTTGCACTCAACCTCACCGACCCTTAGCCTCCTTGTGCCTTCTCTCACTTTTACTTTCTCCATACTCACCCCACTTGAACACACTGCCCGTAACAATCAAAGCCAGCCCAACTCTGGATCTCTTCAAAGCTTGGCTTAAACTTCACTTACTTGCTCAAGAGAGAGGAAACTGAAGCTACCAGTTGTGGTGGGGGAAAATATGGAAAATCTTGACATTGTCAAAAATCACTGCTTTTCTGATAAACAGGTATGTAAAGGTTCTCCGGATTTCATCACCAACCATTCTTCATGTATGCTAGGAATTTCCCTGAACTGCATATGCCATCAAACCCCCATTATATCAACTGTTAGCACTATAATAATTGCCCCTTAGTGTTGCAGGGCAGAAGGGAGGGGTGCATTGGTTGTGGAAATATATGTGATTGCCATTGTAATCATGAAATATGAAATGTATAACTGGTAGAATGGTGTAAGTGCTTAAGACATTCATGGAAGCCCTGATGGTTGTAAACTTATTTGGACCCTGAAGAAAATGCAATAAACAAACATTGTTAACAACAAAAGTAAACACTGAAACAGGATCAAAACAATGAGCAAGCAGAGAGCTGAAAAATGTTTTCTGTAGCGAGCCCTTAACAAAATGAGTAAGGAATGTCCAAAGCACCCCATCAGGGGACTGAGAAGTAACTTCAAAGGCGTTTGTAACAAGCACAAATGGAGGCAATCAAGGAAACTAACTAAGGATGAAAGTGGGAAGCACTACAACTCTAGTAGAGATGTAAAGATAGGTACAGGGGAGATTAAAACAAATGAATACCACCACCGCCTTGTCATTATCTAGTACAATGCAAATGTCTGCTCATATCAGATGGCAAATCGTGTCGAAACATGCTCCAGCTCAAGTCAAATGTACATATAGAGAGGACACAGTTCAAATCATTGTCAGCCGGTACCTACCAACAGCAAATCTTCACAGAAATTGCGGCATCATAGGGTGACATATTTTCAGAGTAGTTAGTTCCAATGACGCTACTTATTCAAACCCTGAGTGTGGTTGTGCAGTCTCTGTATTTTTTCTTTTTCACATTTATTCTTTTTCACACTTAGCAAGACGTTATCATCAATCTATCCATTTTTGCATTTTTCAGAGCATCGAGGACTGCCCATGCAAATTGTTCACTGAATTGCAGAACCATTAGCGGTTGTAAATATTTTTACTGTTTTCAGAAAGAGGAGACCAGTGCATAATACACAGCGACTAGTCGTGCCTATGTGCAATTTATTGAATGGACCGATTATTATAACTCTCACCACATTTCTGATCGGACAGTTGGTATGTATTAATGACTCCAAGGAAAACTCCCTATATTTAAAGGGACATGCTGTCATGTAGACGCACATGACAGTTATGTTTGGGCAATACCCAGTAATAGCTGATAAACCCTAGATCTCAGCGAAAGTGTAATTTTTCTGATCTGAGCCACAAAGGGAATGAATTTAATTATTAGGTACATTTTTTTAACCTTTATAAATGCAAACCAGGGTTGTTCTACTCCTGGTAGATAATTGTTTAATATTTTCCAGTTCTCTTTGAATATTATGTTTAAATTGTCTTAATTCTTCTTACTTTTACGTCCCGTCCCCTTTTCGCCATACTTGTGGGACATTCCGTCCTTCGGGACGGGATCAGAAACTTTTATAAAAAGCATCACAAATTTTTGTTTTTTGGCCTTTTATTTTTATTTTTATTTTTTATTTGTATTAATCATTTAGATTTTAACAAAGTCAGTTTAAGTAGACCGAAAAAAATCCTTATTTGTTGCAGTAATAATTCAAATTCGTTTTAACGAAAGGAGTTTTGTGTTCACGTGTTCTAAAATTTTGAATGAAGCCAATTGCCACGAGGTTCTATCCCCCACCATCAGTTTTGCCCAGCAGACGTCTTGGTCACTTAGTAAGTGCTCTGGAAAGATTTCTTTCAGATGCACTGTTATTCTTCGAGTACTAGGGCATGAGAGAAGGAGATGGCGAATCGATTCTGTTACTGACGGCAAGTTGCAGAAACGACACTCCTTTGTCGTTGACTCTCCTCTGATCGCCAGGATTTGGTTTGTTTGTAGAAGGTTCAATCTTGCTCTCATTATCAATTCGCGAGCTGGCCTGGATGGAAATTTTTTAATATAAGACTGCAGTTCATTGAATTTCCTGGCGTTAGGTGGCAGATGTTGTATCAGTTTGTTGTTTGATGCTGCTTCTTTGGTTTGTATCCAGTCGAGCTCTTTTAAATTTTTCTGGATTTTGGTGGGGTTAGTGAAAAGGATCTCTTCATCACATTCCGTAGAGGCTAGCAAGTCTAGATTTGCTTTAGACCAAGAATTAAGCATCCTGTTTTGTCCGCTGTTGCTTTCTTTAAGTATCAAGTTGAAGATCGACAGTGCTTTGGATATTCTGCACTTGCGGTATAGCATCAGTGTTAATTTTCACTATTCCTCCGAGCGACAGTAAGCTCAGTTCTTGCCTTATTATCGTGACTGAACTAGAGTTTGGGAGTCCTAGAGTGGATCTCCAAAACATTGCTTCCAGTTTCGGCCATAGGGTTGCAGGTAAGTTGGGCAATGCGTTTGCGCCGTAGGCAAGTGTTGGAACCACCTTTTTCTTTGGAAAAGTCAAAGACAGGGATTAAAGAGAAGCAACCGAACTTTCTGTTGATGGCCTTAGCTTGCGCGATCAACTTTTTAGTTAATTTCAGGTGCTCCTGCATTGCAGTTTCATTTCTGGAACTGTGCAGGGTCACCCCCAAGTATCTGAACTCTTTCACTTTTTCAGCTGAATGGTTGTTCAGAGAGATTTTTTCTTTTTTCTTGGTGGAAGCCGCAATGATCATGAATTTTCTTTTTTTCGTTAATCTCAATTTTATTGCTAGTCGTCTATTCCAAAAGATTAGATAGTTGACGTTGCAGATCTAGGGAGGTGTGATCGAATAAAATCAGATCGTCCGCATATAGCAATCTGTTTACATGAGCGTTGCCCAGTTTTGGGGGGAAACATCGGACAGTTTGGCTTGTGTCCTGCAGGTCTCCCAAGAACGCAACGAAGAGCGCCGGGGCCAAAGGGCACCCCTGTTTCACTCCTCTGGCTGTTGGTATCTCTGGAGAGAGGAGCCCTTGGTGGTTTAGCCTCACTCTCATTGTAGTTCCTGTATACAGCGATTTGATGGGCTCCAGAATTGCTGGGGGGCAGCCCCTGGTCTCAAATTTCGCCCACAGTAGCGGGCGCTCCACTTTATCGAATGCCTGAGTTAAGTCAATAAAGATGGTAAAAAGTTGTGGCCCTTCTTCTAGAGCTCTGCTCTTTAACGCACTGATCAGGATGTTGGCAGATGTTCCCAAATCTTTTTTAAAGCCAGTTTGCAGGTAGTCTTTGCAGGCGGCCGTTTTGGCCCATTCGTTAAATTCTCTGAGTAGTAATGACCCAAACACCTTCCCAATGCAATCAAGTAGGACAATTGGCCTGTAGTTTTTTTGGATCATCCTTGTTGCCCTTCTTATAGATGGGAACAACAGTAGCCGTTTTCCAGGACGATGGGATATATTTCAGAGTTGCACATCTCTGGAAGATTTTACTGAGGAACATCGCCCACTCCGGGGCAAAAGTCTTCAGGTCTACGTTGGTGATGCCGTCCGGACCCGGCAGTCGGGAGTTTTTTAATTTCTTCATTTGGGCTGTAATGTCTTCGGTGTCGTCCAGGTTAACCCAATGAGTGGGCACTTGGCAAGACGTCACTTTGACCGGGCTTGCCGACTCCTTGAATAGGGTCTGAAAGAAATTCACCCATATGGACTCACCGATGTTGGAGGTGAAGGCAGGCTCTGCATTCGTGGTTGCTGATTTCAAAAGGGACCAGAACTCTGTTAGTGGCGGTTATCGCTTTTAATATGGTCTCTGCATCCTGTTGGTACAGGGTCAAACTGTAGTTCTTAAGCCAAACTTTGTATTGACGACAGTCTTCAACAGCCTCCAGGATTGCAGATCGGGTTCTACTTGATTTTGCTTGTCGTTTTAGTCTTCTCATCTCCTTTCCTTTGATCACCACGATTTTATCGTAGGTGTGATTTGTGCTACTTTGGGTGCCCTTTTTGTAGGCCTGGAATTTGTATGTCCATAATAGAGGCAAATAGTCAGTCTGCTCAATTGGTTCAGCGTATGTCTGTACTTGGTACTTTGACCTAAGGTCACGTATTGCTGCCGCCAATAACTTCAATCTTGTGCGTTGATTGTTCTCACACACCTGAGGGTGTGAGTATGCCCTTTCGTTCAATTCCGTTGGCCAAGATGTGGAGAGATAATTATGGTCACTGGCAGACGTGCCTATTACTTTGAACGATGTTGTCAAGGCCAACAACAACGTAGACACAAAGATATAGTCTATCGTGGCACTTGTTGTGTCTCTCGCCCATGTCGGCAGGCACTCGGGATCTAGAAACACTGTGTCAAGATTGTGGAGTTTGCGTGATTTCATTAGCTTTAGCCACTCCACACACCTTTTTGCAGCTGGGCTTTTCGTGTCTTGTTTGTTTTGGTGATTATTTTGAGGCTGGCATATTGCGTTGACGTCGCCACAAATCAAAAGATAGGAGACTAAATGCACCGCAAGTGCGTCGTCGATTGCCCGTTCCATTAGTTCCAAGTACGCTGAGTCACTGATCACCGCTGGGTTACAGTAAGTATTCATGATGATAAATGAGGGCATTGCTTTTCCTTTATGCCCCTCCGGTTGAGACCAGACGGCTTTGCTCATCAGGATAGAGGGATTACTGATGAGCGCAGCTTCTAAAGCGAGGCGGCAGCCTTGTCGGCATGCTGTTAATATTCCTGAGGACGGTCTCCCCATTGATCCCTTTTTTGCTGTTAGGATGATTTCATATCCATCTAATGTCGGGGCCTCTGTAAGCCAGGTCTCCTGGAAGCAGAGGATGTCATAGTCTGATAACACGATGTCTCCTTGTCTCGTCAGGTGCGAATGGCCGCTTGTGTTCCATGAGCCCAGCTGGATGTGGGATCTACGTGTTGTCATTTCCGTGCTGGCTTTGGTGCTGGGCTTGAATGGCTTGAGTTGCTATTTTTTTGTTTCTCTCATGATGGCTTTTGGTAGCCAAGACCAAATACCCTGCGCCGTGTTGGGTCTTGGGTCTGGAGTCGGACCTCGACTTTTCTTCCGGTGCCTCCTTCACGATAGTTCTTGTTATCGTAGAGTCTCCTCTACCGTGATTTTGATTTCGAAGTTCACCACTTACCGACCTCACGAGAGCCGGATTTCTTGTGTCGTTCTCTGTTTTTCTGCACCTCTCGTCGGTGCTTCGGCTTTTCCTCTGGCTCCACCTGCCGTTGACTTGCAGCTGTGTGAGCATCTTTTGATGTTGAATATCTTTTTTTTTTTTTTTTTTTTTTTAATGAGCTGCCGTCCGGTTGGGACTGAAATCATCACTTGTCGGCACAGATGTGTGGGGTTCTCGTTCTTTTCTCTTGTTTCTTGGACTATGCCCTGTTGCTCTTGTGGAGTCAGTGATGTCATACCCCAGTTTCAGCAGGACCTTTGTCTCTTCTTTTAGTAGATCATGGACTGCCCTTGAGGCGATATAAAGATGTGAAATGGACTTATGGTGCCTCTGACTTGGGTTGTACGATTAGTAGGTCTTTGGTTTTTGTACACCAAGTTCAGGGCAAAACCCAATAATTTTAGTTCCGATCAGCGGTTTAAGATGACCTTGTCATCGTTTCTAGGGATCTGTTCTAGCTTTAGTACCCACTTCTTCTTATCTTGATTTTTTTGTGGTCTTGTGGTATTGGTCAGTTCTTGTGACAAAATGGGATTTTTCGTGTTTTGATGACTGGGCATGTTGTCGAGGTCTCGATTTATTTTGCGAACAATGTCTCAGATTAACTGAAATGGAGTTGTGTGTCTTAGGCCTGGTTCTGTTATTTTGTTTGGCTGCTGGTGACTTAAGTGCCCAGGTTTCTTCTTTTTGCTTGGGCACAGTTGTAGTTCGCTCTTGCCACTTCCCCTTTTTTGACAATTTCTTGCAACGTTCTTCTAATGTCAAGAAATCATGGCTCGTTTGCTCGTCCCCTATTTCGTCGTTGGAGCGATATGCTCGCACTGGGCTCTGAACTGAGGCTACCGGAGGATTTAAAGGTTTCTGAGCCAAACCTTTGTCCTCACTCAAATGTTGACTCGGGTTCATCATTGTCTTGTCTTCCAGAAAGTCTTCTACAGACTTTGGCAAAGCGACTGCCCTTGAGAATTTAGTCCTCTCGCTAGAGGTTTTGGTCAATATATCTTGTGTCGTGTCCTTCTCCTCCCCTATCCGTCATTTTGGGTCATGTCAGTTGGTTGTACGAATTTATTTTCTTAGAAGCTGATTCACGTGGTTTTTCCTTTTCAAGCAAGTAATTAAGCATTGTTGTTGTTTTTAGTTTTTCTCCTGGCGGTTTGACTTCCGATGTCTGCTTGTTGTAATCTTTTATTAAGCATCCCACCCGTTGACTGTCTGCATTAGTGATTTGCAAGTCCAAGACAGAAGAACTCGTTAGTTTAGGAACGTGAGGTCCCACGCGGACAGTCCAGTGAGGCTCTCCGATTTAGAAGGTGCAAATAGAGCTTTTGCTGGATCGATGTGCCGGGGGCTTTCGGTTGAGTGAGCTCCACTGATTAGCTTATTCGGAATCTCGCTTATGTTGTGGTCCCCTCTTTCTCTCCCAGATTGTCCCTCATCGTTCTCCCTAATTAGTCTCTGAGGAGGGGGACTCCTGTGCTTTCTGTGGCGGTTTTCTTGAGGGGGTACGTCTTCGCTGCAAGGTGTTAGAGCAGTGAGACTAGCCTCTTCTTGCTGGGGTTGGGACTCCCCCTTGTTTGTACTCAGTGGGTTCAAGATTTCTGAGACCGTCGCATTGTCATTAGCAGCTGCTCTGGTCGGCGTAGGTACAGGCGTCTCTCCTTTCGTCTGTGTATCCTCAGGCCTCTCCTTCAATTGCTCTTCTGGCCCCGACTTCTCGGTCTGGACTTTAGCGGGAGGTCTGTCCTGTGGTTCTGGCGATTGGCTGTGGAGCGGCGTATGTGAGTCTTCAATTCTTCTGCATTTTGCATGCGGCCAACATTCCTGTAGTGCCTGGAGAATTTCTACGTCTGATATTTCTTCTTTGTCTCTACTCGAGTGTTTTGAGCTCAGTTGAAAATAGTTTTTTAGGCTATGCCCCGCTTCTGGCCTTTTTTTAACTGCTTTTTTAAGGCCTTTGTGAAAGATATTCTGTCTCCATCTGAGTTGGAGTTTTTTTTTTGACGGTTTTCCTAGGTTTTGTTTGTTTTTGCAAGCTCCACACTTTCTCCTGCAGTTGGAATCTGCAATTGTGGTGCTCTGGTTTCTTTTTCTCTTTGAGTTTTTCTGTGATGTTTTAATTGGAGATAGTGCCGAGTCTAAAGTCGACACAGTTTTCTCAGGTCTCTCTTGATTTTAAATGTTATTGTTTGACTGAAAGGGAGCATGTACCAATGCTTTCACCGTCAGTGCTCCTACTAGGCTCGCCTCCTTATTGACAGTGGGCCGAAGCCACTCTTCAGTCAAGCATTCTTCCGTTTCACCGACTGTGCGGGTCCCTCCCGCTTCACCTTCTGATTCCGACAACAGAACTCCGCCCCCCCTCAGCTCTCGCGTCCCGGCATCACGTGACCCGCGGGGACTTCCGCGCCTCCATCCTGTTTAGCTACGGCGATGCCCTCCTAATCAACCCCGGCGCTCTCACTATCTAGCTGATCCTCTGCCAGGGAGACCCGCAAGGTTAGTGGGGCGTCTGTGGTCAACGGTCGATGGGTGGGCGGTGTTGCAGGGCTACTGACTGTATATGCAGTTTCGGGGTTCGGTGTCGGCGAGGTAGACCCGGTGGCTCCTGGTGTTATTTTGAAGTCTTTCGAGTACATTGGCACTGACTCTAAGTCTGACATAATTAGCTGTACCGTGTCCGATGTACTTAGGGGAGCGGGGGCTTTATTATTCATTACTTTCCGCTCCCCTTTTTTGGACCTGTTAACTTGAAAGCTGTGGATTGGGTGTCGCCCGCACCAGCATGAAGACACAAGCACCTCAGACGGCGACCCTCCTCTTCTAACGAGTGCTGCCCAGGCGGCGTCCTTTCACTCCTGGCAGTCATGACTGCAGGACTGCTCACACTCGGCTCGCACTCCGTGTTCCGCTCTGTGGAAAAACAGTGGTATATGTGGGCTCCTCCTTCCACAACATGCACTGTGAACAGACTTCTGCAGGACTGCTTTTATTTTTACGCGGTGTACCGCACTTGGCCGTAACCCCGCCCTCCTGAGCTCCGCCCTGCGCATCGCCCTTCAGTCCTTTTCTCCATGCAGTCGGGGCTGGAAGCACTAGCATCACCAGGAATTTTTCTTTTTATTCCGTTTGTCCTTCCTTCCTGCTTCGGGTCCACGGTCATCTAGTCCTCCGTCTATGCCGAAGCATCTGGGATTCGTGTTCTGTTCTTCATTTGAACGTCGATTCGCGAGGGCGAATCCCCACTCTTTGCTTGGAGTGACTAGGCCCGGAGCATCTCTGGGATTCGTGCTTCTATTGCGATTCCCTCTCTGTCCGGGCACTCCAATGCCGCCTTCTTCGGTGGGAGGAAGTGTTTCAGCGCATTCCTCCACCTCATTTACAGCTTTTCATTGATGAAAAGAAGAAACGCCCGGTAAGTTCTTTACTTTTTAGGGTTCCCCGGCCAGGGCACTGTTTCCCAGGGTCTTCCAGGTTTTTGAGGGGCTTGTGTAGCTCTATCACCATGGGTTCCCCTGAGGTGCCCCAAAAAGAGCCTAATAGGTGCACCAGAGTTGTCTCAGAGGGTTCCCGCAATGGATCTGCCAAAACCAGACACTGTTCCGAGCGTCACAATTTAGGTACTAAAGTTTAGCCCAGTTCTTCTGTGGCTCTGGATATTCACGGGGTTCACCTTGCGGTCTCTATTTCTAGAGCTTTCCACACCGATACCGGGGTACGCCCTGAGATTTCCATTTCGAGTCACGGCTCGAGGCCCCTCTCGAGGGAGCAATTTGTCCCGGGTTAAATCCCAAGGTTCTTCTTGGGGCTAAATCCACCACCGACAGAATCGAGAGATCCTCTTTGAAGGTCTTATCGGTGAGGTACGTTCCTCAGCTGTCCCACACTCAGGGTCGTGTTCATACCGGTTCTCTCGAGGGGGCAAAGAAGGCGGTCATGGACCGCAGGCCTTATAGTACCGGCTCTGCTGAGGTTCCTCTTCCTGGAGGCTAATTCTGGCGCAGTTCCTAAAATGTCCAATAAGCATCCAAGACCTGCCAGCACCGGCTCGGCTGAGGATCCTTGTTTCAAGGCTAAAGTTTTACTTAAGTCACCCGTCTCCCATGAGGAGACAATTACCTCAACTTCGCATGTGATACAGTTCTCCTCAGGTGTAGACAAAATGGCGGGCCGACCTCCATGGTCCACGGCGGCCATTTTGGATACCTTCCTTACACCAAAGTTCACAACGTCTGGTACTGGGAGCATTTCTTTTGGGGCTGAGCAGCCTTTTCCACGTTATGTGGACAACAAAAATCTATTCCGCCCTTGATTCGACTTGCATGCTCAGGCACCGCTCCCTCATACAGTCACTCCCTCCTGGCTCTGTTCCACTGCTCTATGTGGATCCGGCAGGTGGTGGGCCTTCCTGGCAACCATCCTCCTTGCATTGAAGAGCGGCCTCTGCCTGTTCCAGTGCCAAAACCTTTGTCTGAGGATTATTTTTTTGGGAAGTTTCAGATGCTCATGTACTTTGATCCCATGAGGGTGTATTTCAAGGGTCTTTTCAGGGAAATGTACCCTGAACCTACTGTCCCACCTTCTGCCCTGGCTGTTTCTATGCAGGTCCCGGTGGTGCCACCTCCTCTACCGCTTCCTGTCGGACCTCCTCCACCACTTCCTCCTCTGCCCTCGCTGTCGCCTATAGAGAAGACACCGGCAGAACGGGATAACACCTTAAAACATGAGGCGGCACGCATGGTGGACCCGTCTTCTGTTCCTGCTTCGCTGTATGAGCCTCAAGCGGATCTGGATAGCGATGAGCAGCCCCGCTCTGTTAGAGCATTCCATGACGGGTCTTGGATATGATGGCCCTGCTTGATATTCCAGTACCTGAGGCCCCCATTCCACAGGAGGGGGAGCTTTCTGGAGCCTTTACCCTGTCACCTCAGGAGCACACCGGCCTATTCCTCCAGACGAACATCTTGGCTGAGGCCCGTGAGGTTTGGGATAAACCCCATACGGGGATACACCTCAACAAGAGGATTGACACTCGGTACACACATCACACCTCTGAGGAGATAGCCTTATAGGCTTGTCCGCTCCCTTCGTCAACGGTGGTGAAAGCAGCCACCCTCCAGTCCAAGCCGGCCTCTGCATCTTCCACAGCAGCAGCCCAAATCCTTTCCAAATAGGATGAGCTTCTGGACACCTTGGGCAAGAAAGTCTTTCCGAATTCGGCGCTCCAACTTAGTCAAGCTCATCCTGTCAGCAGCCAATCTCGGGCTGTGGAAGGAGCTAGCCGATTTCTAGGAGTGTATTCCTGCGGATAGGCTAGAAGATTTTAAAGCCGGTTTGTCGGACGCAAAAGTGTTGGCGTAGGATATACTGGAAGCTGCGGCACACCACGGACATACCTCTGCTCGAGGCCTTATGGTCGAGGTTGATGCCTCCCGCCAGGCGTGGCTTCACGTGATGAAGTTCTCAAAGGAAGTGCAAGACCAAGTACTGGACCTTACTTTTGATGGCAAGGAATTGTTCCAATCTTCTACAGATGAGGAACTCGCAAAGACTAAAGCGACTACCCAAACCACCAAATCTTTATCGGTCCTGGCGAAAGCTCCAGCTAAGGCCCCTTATACACATAGGTCAGGGTCCCAGACTTGGTCCTTCTCTGGATTCAGGGGGTTTCAGTATCGCTGTGCGCGCTGCACTGAAGCTCTGGTTGGCGGGCCCCACCGAAAACAAAAATGGCAAGGTAGTCGGTTGTTCTCGTGCCCATCAGCCTCCTCTACAGGGACAGGTAGTCTCCCTGCCGACAAGCCATACAAATTATATATCTGGTCGGTCGCACAAGACTCTGGAGGGAGGACAAATCTCTTCTCATCTAGAGGCGTGGCAGACCATCATCCATCGCTCGGACGGGCTTCCTCTTGCCCCTTCCCAGCACCCTACCCTTCAACCCTCTGTTCTAGCATATTGGATCGTCCTCCCTCAGAGCCGAGATACAGAAGCTTCTAGACCTCAGGGCGGTGGAACCTGTTCCCCTCGGGGAGCAAGGGGAGGGCTTCTACTCCCGTCTGTTCAGTGCCCAAACCCAACCAGGCTGGCCTGCGCACTATCCTCGATCTTTCCCAGTTCAATCTTTCTCTTCCCCAAGAGAAATTCAAGATGATCACCCCTTTCCAAATAAAGTCCTCTCTTCGGAAGGGCGACTGGCTCAGTGTTGTGGACCTTCAGGACGCATACATGCACATCCTGATATGCAGCCCGCATCAGAAATATATGTGGTTCTCCTTGGGAGGGGAATGTTTCCAGTTCTGTGTACTCCCTTTTGGTCTCAGCTCAGCGTCGGGTGTCTTTACAAAGATGATGTTGGTCATCGCAGCTTTCCTCAGGGCGTTCATGTATATCCATATTTGGGCGATTGGCTCCTACACAGTCCTTGCCCACAGACAACATTGATCAATCTCCAGTCCCTCCTCCAGCTCCTATTCCACCTTGGGCTGTCAGTGAACTGGCGGAAATCTTCCATGACGGTATCTCAAGAGCTGAACTTCCTAGGTTTCTGTTGGAATACGGTCAGTACCAAGTTGTTCCTAACGGAAGACAAGATTGCAGACTTATCAGCCACGTGTCAGCTCTTCCTCCAGTCTTCGCACATGATGGCTTGGTGGTTCCAGAGACTTCTGGGTCTAATGGCTTCTTGCGTGCTAGCCCTTCCTCTTGCATGTCTGAATATGAGGCGTACTCCGCAGGTTCTTCGGAGCTCTTGGTCTCAGGCTTCGGACCCGGATTCCAAGGTAATCCCAGTTCCATCCTACATGACGCAGGATCTAAAGTGGTGGTCTTCGATCAGCAACCTTTCGGTGTGGGCCTCCTTTCAGGAGCCCAGCCCACGAGTCACGGTTACCATGGACTCCTCCCTTCTGGGCTGGGGCGTGATGCTTTGTCACCTCAAAGTATTCGACCTTTGGACACTTCAGGACACGCAGTTTCATATCAATTATCTGGAACTCCTGGCTATTTTTCTGGTGCTCAAAACTTTTTAACCAGCCATCACGATCAAGATAGTCCACATTTGCACTGAGAATTCTGTAGTGATGTTTTACATCACTAAGCAAGTCAACAAGCAAGGTGGCACCAAGTGACCTCTCCTTGTGGACCTAGCCATACAGATTTGGGAATGGGCCATCCAGCACAAGGTTTGGCTCCTGGCTGTACACATCCAGGGTCACATCAATTTATTGCAACTCACTTAGCCGCCAGTCAGCAGCCAGTTAAGAGTGGGAATTGAACACAGATTTTTTTTCACTAGTAGGGCACTCCAGAAGTGGACCTCTTTGCGACTTCTACAAACAGGAAGCTTCCTCTGTATGCATCCAGAGACGATCTCTGGGTGTCCTCCTTGGGAGACGCTCTCGAGATTCCATGGCACACATGAAGAATTATGCCTTTCCTCCACTGCCTTTGATGCATCGGTCACTCTGAAAACTCAGGAATGCATCAAATTGCACTCTCTTCCTCATAGCTCCTTGGTGGCCTACCCGATTCTGGTTTTCAGAACTTCAGCATCTGTCGATTATTCCTCCGATCGGATTGCCGTTGATTCCCGACCTGCTTCACCAGTGCGATCACCAGATGTGTCACCCCTCCCCACAATCGTTCAGCTTGGCTGCCTGGTGCCTGAATTCAGATCTTTAGCGCAGTTTAATTTGTCCGAGGACAATATGCACATTATCCACGTGGCTAGAAAACCTTCTACGAGGGCTCAATATAGGAGAAAATGGCTCAGTGTTTGCCACTGGTGCTTAGCTAAACAACTTGATCCCAGGCACGCTACGGTTGACACTGTTCTATCATTCATATCTCGCCTCGCAGCTTCAGGCATTCATGTCTTGTCTTGCAGGACTTACTTATCGGCCATTGCGGCCTACCTGTCCACTGGCAGCTGTTCCTTTTCTCTGACTAGTCCGGTCATTAAAAGGCATTTTGTGGGTCTTGTGCATCTTTTCCCGCCAGTGAGCACTCCTCACCCTAAATGGGATTTGAATGAGGTTCTCACTGTTCTGCCATAAACCATTTGAACCCATGGCCACTACCGATCTCAAATACCTTTCTTGGAAGGTCGCTTTTCTGATCGCAGTGACATCGAAGAGGGGAGTAAGCGAGTCCCAAGCTCTTTCTGTGGAACATCCGTTCCTCACCTTCCATAAGAATAAGGTTGTGCTCCACACTCGTCCTTCTTTCTTGCCTAATGTGGTTACCGATTTTCATTTGAACCTATCTATCTCCTTACCTGTCTTTTTTTCCTAACCTGGCATCGGAGGCCGAGATAGTTTTATACAACTTGGACGTCAGGCGCGCCCTGAAGTTTTAGCTCGAAGGAATGAGTGTACTCGGACTCCTCACAACTCTGCCACATTCGGAGATCCAAAAGGAAAACCGGATTCCAAGGCAACTATCTCCCGATGGATTGCCTCCTGCATTTCAGAAGCTTATAGCATTCAGGGCCTTCAACCTCCGAAAGGCATCCATGCTCATCTTGTATGTGGCAAAGCGGCTGCTGTTGCCTTTCAAAAGTATGTCCCTTGGGAAACCATCGCCGAGGCGGCTATGTGGGCTTCCCCATCAGCTTTTTGTGAGTATTACTGCTTGGATCTGAGCTCCAGAGCTGATGCCGAGTTTGGCCACGCTGTTCTTAAGAACTTATTCCAGTAAGGGGGTTTTCCAGCCACCCAAACTAACTGTGCTGTGTGCTTGGGAATCTCCCACAAGTATGGAGGAAAGGGGACAGGACCTAGGAGTATAACAAAGTTACTCACCGTAGTGACTACCTTACTCCTAGTCCATAGTCCCCTTTCCTCCATACGCCCACCCGCCGTATCCTCTATTATTGCTTAAATGTTCTCAGACCTGGTGAGCGAAAAGGACTGAAAGGTGTTGCGTGGGGCAAGGCTCAGGAGGGCGGAGTTCCAGCCACGTGCGGTACCCCGTGTAAAAATAAAAGGACAAAAAACAAAAATGTGTGATGCTTTTTACAAAAGTGCTTCGGTCCAGTCCCAAAGGACGGAATGTCCCACAAGTATGGAGGAAAGGGGACTATGGACTAGGAGTAAGGTAGTCACTACGGTGAGTAACTTTGTTATTATTAACGTTCCCAAATACTCAAGGTTAATGGGACATATGCAAGTTTGTAAATTACTAGTTGGCCTGGGGAGCCAAAAGTAGCTTCTGGTTTCAAGCTAAGAAGACATTCCTAGCCTAGAAGTAGGAGCGAAATGGCTTCCAGCAATTTCGAACCCTGCTTTTAAAAAGAGGGGCCTGGGAGAAAGTCTTTAAGCCAGCCGGGTCCACCTTTTTCTCTTGTTGAATCCTAAAACCTCATTCTAATCCCTCTCCCTCCATCTAATATCTCTGGCGCCTACTAGATTTTGTATAGTTTTGTTTTCTCCTCACTTCCTTCTACTAACACTACTATTACTGTCCACCTTAATAATTTTCTCCTCTTTCTTTACCCTCACATTCTGTTTCCACACTCCCTCCAACCACCCTTTCTCATTGCGATCTTTGTTCATTCAATCTCTTCCTTCTTACCCTATTTCCACTCATATGTCCCTGCCCCTAACACTTTCTCCTCCCTTCCCCTAACACTTTCTCCTCCCTTCCCTTGACATTGCCTCTCTTCATACTACTATTCCTCTCTACCCTACTTTCCCGTTTTCTTTTCCATCCCTGCACATCCTCTTTTAAGCCCCCACAACCCTGGCTTACACCTGCTATCAGTTCCCTTTGCACTACTCTTCGTAGATCTGAGCAGCAGTGGAAGTGCCCTTCTGACCTTACTAAACTGTCTTCTCTCCACTCATCTTACAATCTGTCCTTAGTGGCTGCTAAGACATGTTTCTTTTCTGAGTGTACCCTTTCTATCTCCAGTCGCCCTCACCATCTCTTCTAGCTGCTCCAAAATATTATTTCCCCTCACTTTCCTGATCATTCTCTCATCTCCCCTCTCTTCTTCTGACTTTTTTGTGAATTAGTATACTTCCAACATCGCTTCTCTCAGTTCTTCTTTTCCCTCTAGCACTTCCTCTCCTCACTCCTCACTTTCATCCTTCTGTCTAATTTGCACTATCCATCTCTCTGCTGTTATATATTCCTGTAACTTATCTGATCACTCCTATGCTGATGATACACACATTTTTCTTTGTCTCCTCATTCAATGACTCACTCCATCCCACTGTCTCTAACTGACTTTCTGCTATACAACTCTGGATGTCCTCTCACTTCCTGCACCTAAACCCCTCCAAAACCGAGATTCTTTCCTTGCCTGCCAACACCTTACCCCCTCTTTCCATTTCTTTCCCTCTTTCATCTCTTCATTTCTTTACCTCCGCTTGCAGCTTATTTTCAATTTGTCTTTCCTTCGCTCTCCATTTCTCAAACACTGCTCCTCCACTGTTGTGCTCCTCTTTGTCTTTTCACGCCACTAAGCTCCTCATCACTTGTCTAATTTTCTCTCGCATCCACTATTATTCTGCCTTTCTAGTTGGTCTTCCTGCCTCCCATCTTGCTCCTCTCTGTTCTCTCTAACTCTGCTATCCTTCTCCCATTCTCACCTTCCTAACACTCCTCTATTATTGTCTCATTTTTATCTTTAACGTTCTTACCTTTTGATGCACTTATTGTCTTCTCTCTGCTGTCTATAAAGTCACCCATGGTTTCGCCCCACTCCTTTTGTCTTACCCTTGTTTCCCTTTATTCTCCCCCTACCTTCCTTTATTCCAAAATCGAGATTCTACTTACTGTTCTTAGACCCCCTTTTGCCTCATCCCTTTACCGCTCTTTTTTCCTTCCTGCGCCAAAGCACTGCAATGCCCTTCCCTTCTCCATTCATTATTCATTCTATTACCATTTTCCCAACACGAATCAAAGCTCATGTTCGCTCTTCCCTTTCTGATACCTGACACCTCTTCCTTCCTCTTTCCCTGCCTTAAATAATGTTTTATCATTGCTTCTATTCTACCGCTTTTATCATTATGTTCAGTGCTTTGACGAAAGAACTTAATAAATACAAATGCCCTGTGGGCTGGCCTTTGTCCTGCCATGGATCTGTGGAGAATCGCTTCCACTGCAGCAAAAGATGGAATACATTCCACTTGAGGAAAAAGCCTTTGGTGTGGAATCCGGAACATCTCTGCCTCTCTGGACTCCACCCATGCAAATACTGAAAACACTCCTCCAGAGAAAACCCTAAAACTCGGCTTGCACTTCCAGATTTTGTGAACTTTGTGACTTTGAAATAAAGTTAATAGAATTGCCTACCCTTATTATTTCTTTGCACTTGTACTATCTACTTTGCTCTTCTCCAACCCCTCTCCTGCTGCACTTAACTGATTTGAATGTTTCCAAAGACTCTGAAGATTAGAACACGCGATCCCCTCATTTTTGCATTGGAAGCACTACGAAATGGCCATACACGTAGTTTGTAATTCAGGAAAGCTTGATTGAATGAAAGAGCGTGGTGCAGAGACAGCCTACATGGCTGTGCCTTTAATCTGGTATATAATATAAAGAACATTTTGTATGTGGAAATAGTCATGCACTTGATGATAAATGAGTTTGGTACATCACAAGGAGGCGGTCTAGTACCGGGGTTGAAACTGGCAGGAGCTGGCAGCAATTCTAGCTCTTGCTTGTAGCATAGATGACTTGACACCAACAGCTAGCTACCTTTGATTTTCCAGGCTAACTGGTGACATAAACACATACCTATGTGGCATTGGTGTTTGTGAATGTGTCTAGAGGTGTATTAAGGCACACCTAGAAGGTATGTAAACCTTAATGCTTATATATAGCAAATATAAGTTAATCATATACCTCCCACATTTGCAACCCACTATGAACTAGCTCCTGTTTCCTCTGGAGTTGCTCCTGCTTACTGGGTGATGGGGATACACAGGAACTACATTATGCACCTACTGATCAAGTGTTTGTTTCGGTGTCCATATGTATCAAGTGTCATTGTAGCTACTTCTATGGCTCTGTTTTGAAAAATGTTCTTTGGAGTCCACAAGAAAAGTTGGTACTGATTGAGCTAGTGGTAGTGGGAAGATATCAAATATGCATCAATTATTCATAAATAGTTGCAACCAGATACGATAGGTTGACTTGGTGGATTGATTTCAGTGTTGTGAAGTTTAGAGGGGGCATACAAGCCTGTATGTTTGAGATCGATATTGTTTAGGAATTTCGATTCCTGAGTATTTTTATGCTTATTATCTAGCCCACCTTTGGCCAATAATGTGCCTGAGATGTCTCTGGTAGTGTATCTCATTCCAGAACAAATAACCATCCCTTTGTCAGCAGGCTTTATTATGAGTGTTTTTATTATTTTTCAGTTCTGTAACTGCTTCTCTCACCTGTAGAAATATTGGGATGTACGTATTGAGCTCTAGATGTTATATAACAAGCCTAAGTACCCGGCAATGCCCGGGATGGCCATTCTCAGATTTTATTTCATATTCCACTGAAAAAGATGAACACATATTGGTGTTTGCCACAAAGGTACGATTTAGGTTAATTTCACTAATTAATTGAACACCACATTTTCATTTATCTCTGATTTACTCTGATTATTTGCAGTGTTAGCAGTAGTGGCCATTGTCACTGCTGAACGCACACTGCAAAATATCAGATGATATTCATGTGAGAATTTAATTGGGAGGTAAATAAAAATGTGGTGTTCAATTAATTAGTGAAATTTATTTATTTATTTATTTATTTATATATATATAGCGCCAGCCGCCCACAGGCATCGAGGTGCTTACAATTAGACGTATACATAGCTTAAGAAGGAGCCAGAGTGAGGCGACGGGACGGAGATATATATGGACCAGATAACTGATTCAGAGGGGCCAAGACGGGGGTTACTTGAAGAGCTCTGTCTTGAGTTTTTTGCGGAAGACCAGAAGATTGGGCTCCAATCTAAGGTGCTTTGGCAACTTGTTCCAGTTGGAGGCTGCTCGGTTGGGGAAAGCTCTGCCCAAACCGAGTTCTTTCTTGAATTTCAGGGGTGTTATGAGTCCATTTGCTTCTGATCTTAATGCCCTGCGTGGGTGGTAAATCGTATGTTTGGACTTCAAGTAGGCTGGTGCCTTGCCATATAAGCACTTGTGAGTAAGGCACATAGACTTGAATTGTATACGGTCCTCTATTCTCAGCCAATGAAGGTCTAGTCTAGCTTCACTTATGTGTTCACTTCTTGCTTTCTTTTTGACCTTTCTGATCGCGTTGTTTTGGACCAGTTGGAATTTTTGGATGCTTTGCTTATTAGCTCCTACCAGGAGAGCGTTACGGTAGTCCAGGCGTGACATGGCGGTCGCTCTTGCTATTGCACAGTTTTTCTCACTCAATAGTGTTCTGGTGGCTTTAAGTAACCGGATATAATAGTTATAATTTTTACTAACATATGTAGCCTGGGCATCAGAATTGAGAGATGCTTCCAGCTTCATGCCTAATGTTTTAACCTTGTCTGTCACTGGAATAAGGGTTTCTTTGATTTGGAAAGCCTGATATTACGCGTAGAGTTTGGCACGGGCCTGGGTGGAGCCGAATACCATTAATTCGGTTTTGTTTCCGTTCAGGCACATCCAGTTATTGTCCATCCAGTCTTCAATGTTTCCGTAAAGTGTATTTAGAGTCGTACTATCTTTAGTGTAATCCCCACTCAGTTCCAGGACCAGCTGCGTATCGTCAGCATAGTTGGTAAATAATATCTGGAGTTATTGTAGTAGCTCGCATAGGAACCGGATGTACAGATTGAAGAGCAAAGGGGATAGACTAGCTCCCTGTGGTACCCCGCATAAGATATTAAATTCAGAGGACAATTTTTCGCCCCAGTGTACTCTCGATATTCTGTTTTCTAAGAAGGATGCTAACCAGCTTATGGATTCCATGGAACAATTAGCGACCTTCTCCAGTGCTTTTTGCAAGAGCTGGTGGTCAAGCAGGTCGAAGGCGGTGCTCAGATCTAACAAGATGAGTAAGCCAGCCTTTCCCTGGTCCATAATTACCAGCATTTTGGACTGTAAGTCCACCATGGCGGTTTCAGTGCTGTGAGCTGCTCTAAAGCCAGATTGTTGCGGATGTAAGATCTCATGGCTTTCCACATATTCTTGGAGTTGGGCTGTTGCTATTTTGTCTAGTACTTTAAGTGTAAAATTACAGTTTGTGATGGGTCTTAAATTGTTGGGGTCGCGAGGGTCAAGGGTAGGTTTTTTTACTAGCGGTGTGACAGTAACCTTTTTTATATTGTTAGGCACTACTTGGTCCCGAAATTAGGTGTTGACAATTTTAGTAAAGAGTGGCGCGAAAATTTCTGGATATTGTAGGATGATCTTCGGAGGGAGTAAGTTTTCAGCGCAAGTGGATGGTTTCATAGTTGCTAACGTTTTTAGCATAGTTTCTGAAGAGATGGACTGAAATTGAAACTTTTCCTTGCCCATTCTTATTGGTTGTTCTGCAGGGAAGCTACGTTGAGGTTTATTAGCTTGTGATAGTGCAATTCGTTCTCTAGCTTTAGATATTTTGTTCACAAATGCAGTCTGAGTATTTTCGCATTCTGTTTGTGATGGAATAAATTCCGGGGCCAACACCTTAGGTTTAACATGTATTGAGTTTATTGCAAAAGAAATCAATGAAAAGAAAGACACACTCACTCTCTTCTAAAAAAAAAAAAAACAGTTCAGCACAACCAGCACGATGATGAGCACTTTCGACAAATGATCTGTAGATGGTGCACAGAACACTACAAAACGTAATACCGAGTAATAAAAAGTTAATTATTTCAGAAATGGGATGACCTATTGAGATAGAAATAGTAGCATTAATTTGTCAATGAAATAAAGAATATTCCATGCAAAATTTGTGACGCCAGAGCTCACCATTCATGAGGAGTTATGTCCCCAAGAACAAAGCCACATACAAACCCATAAACATGACATAGTTCTATATGTATATAGATGTAAACCAGATATAATCTGTTTGTCGAGTACCAGTATCTTTGGCTACTTGCTCTGAGCTGAGAGCATGACAGTTGGTTTTGGGGTGAGTCCTGAGGCATTATTAGAATTAGGAATATTTGTATATGAGAGAAAACACTCTTAGACAAATGGTTTAAGTAATATCCACCCCCTAACCATATTCCCATGACTAGCAGCAGAATGCATGGTTGGTCCCGACACAAGCCCTGCATACTCCCACATGAAATTCAAAAAGGCCATCATGGTTGATATAGAGTGATGCCGCTCACCAACCCTCCCGCCTCAATTCGACCCAGATGAGGCTGGAAGCTCCAGCTGATCCATGCCCTCCCATAGCTAGAAGCCACAGCTGCTGGCCTTCAACCAGTGTCCCTCCCATGGGGAGGGGAGATCTCCCTATATAAGGCAGGCAGGACAGTTGTATAGGGGTGTGGGTTATTGAAAGTTGTAGCTGGTGGTTGGAGTTTGGAGAGCTGGTGAAAGTCAGGAGGAGAAGGTTGCTGTTATGAATGTAAATGGTTTCAACATTATTCAGTGCAATGGCTATTAGGGTAAGAGTTGTAAATAGTTAAAATAGTTGAAACAGCATGATAGAAGCTTGGAAGTGTAGGGGTGAGGTGGAATCTGGAATGCAAGGGAAGAATGTTATGAGAAGAGAAGTGGCGGTTGAAAAAGAGGGGGCAGGTGCTGGGGCTGCTGCTGCTGCTGTATTCATACAACTAATAAAAGCAAGGTGGAGAATAATGTGTCTCCTGTGAAGTTAATCCTGGCAACGAGCGACTGGCTTGATGAACCTACCGCCAGCAACCGCAGCAACCCTGATCTTGGAGCGGTTTGAATCTGGATTGAGTTCAGACTTGTGAATGTGAAACCCTTATGATTGTGAGCAGCTTACACCTTCCTGATGTTGGCTCTGGTACAATTCCCATCGGGCATTGTGGGTGGAGTACAGAAGGGAGAGGCTTGCTTGCACACACACGTTGAAGACTGCTCAATGCATGGACGTCTCCATTGCACGGCTGCATCAGCGCAGTGGTTGCAGAGGAACGAGGACACAGGCTGCATAGGATGCCCCGACCAACATCCCTGTTGTCTGGCAACGAGCCACACCGATCCCAGTTGAGAAGACGACGAGGGAGATGGTGCGGAATACGACACTGATGTGCAGACTCACGTTGGTGAGCCGCTTTCGTTGATTGGAGTGAGACGAACTGCAAATGGATCTGACAAATCTGAGGCTGTCGGACCTCTTACCCTAGGGGGAGCCCTCTCCCATGGGGCTGGGGCAGTGTATTCACAGTACAATAATCCTCTAATTGGTCCCCAAGGAGTATCACATGTGTGTCAAACCCCCTTATGGGTTTGGGGACATCCATGCTCAGAGAACATGTTACTCTGCCGCGTTAGTACACCTAAACCCTTTTCCAATATCAAATCCTCCTTCCCTTTCTGTTGATAGGGCCACTGTCTGTTATTGCCAAATTAGACAAACTTACATACTTAACATTAAAATATCAGAGAAGGCAATGTATAATGCATATGGCTCTATTTCAAGTTTTGGAAAACCTAATATACTTGACAAGATTCAAACATCACATAATGCAAGGTATACTGCTTATGCCCCTACTACATATATTGGGAAACTTCATTTTCTTCACAAGACTGAACCATTAGAGAATGTAAATATGTTACATCTGACTATTGTGTGTACTGAGAAGAAGATGGCCAGGAGTCCAAGGATCATTATGGAGAAACAGAATGAGTACTCTAGCTTCTCAATGACGGAGAAGACAATGATAAGGAGTCCAAGGAACATTCTGCCGGAGCAAAGTGAGCGCTCTAGCTTCTCAACGAACGTGATTGGCAGCTCACGTTTCCCACATAGGAGTTGAAACATCCCACAGCTGAGATGCAGGAGTAGATCAATCTTCCAAGAAGGAAACTAGTGAGCCGTGCAGCAGCAAAAGGGATGAGACGACGGCAGAGGAGGAGAACACGAGCGAGATCCCAGAGGCAAGGACGGCTCGCATTGCTGCCGTGTGGAATCTCTGGGCATCCAGATCACTGGCTGGAGAGGATGCATCACCGGGGAGAAGCGGACATCAGGAAAGCCACTGGCGACCGCGACAAAGCCCCGAACGCGCCCAGAGCCTCTAGCGACACAGCAACTGCTCTGGAAATGCAGGTACCTACCAGAAGGTAGCAAACGGGTATGTCAGTTACCAGAGTGGAGCCGGATTAAGAGGGTCTGGGACCCTGGGAACAAAGTGAGAGTCTGGGACACGCACCCATAGGAGACACTGAAATGAAGCCAAACAGAATATTGTGATTCTGGGACCCGCACCTAAAAAGAGTCCACGTTGGAACTGTTGCTTGGCAGGAGAAAAAGCCGAGCAACTGTAAATGTTACAAGTCTGGGACTCGCACCTTGGGACAATCCATGAGAGGGTGAGTGCTTGGCAGGAGATAATATCAAGCAGTTTCTTTTTAAATTGCGAGTCTGGGACCCCTACCAAAATAAGTTTATGAGAAAGGTAACTGCTTGGCAGGAGAGTGAACCAAGCAATTATATTGTGAGTCTGGGACTTGCACCCAAAGTGTGTGAAGAATTAATTTTGCAAACAAATCCTACGCTTGCCCAAAAGGAGTGAGCCAAGTTGGTGGGATAAATAGGAGAAGCATAATTAGTATATTCTTGTGCTCTGCCTATTGATGTTTGGTTAAGCAAGTACAGGCCTGAGAGGCCCCAAAAGGAATGTGCAGGTGGCCTGGGAGGACCCAAAAAGAGAGAACCTGTAAGGAGGATTCTAGGGGAAAGGATTACAACCCTAACCTTGGAGTACTACAGTTTTTAACATTTCTTTATTTTCTTGTCACTTGTGATTATCCAAGAGACTGGGAACTTTTCTGTTGGTTAGATCTACTAAACACTATAATAAATCTAGGAGACATTACAACCCTGACCTCGGAGTCCTATAGTTGTGAATATTTCTTTGTCATGAGTTCCTATTACTAAGAGACTGGGAATCTTTCTGTTGGTTGGATCTACACAGAACACTTTACTTTAGGAGGGGATCATGCTTGTACAGTTGGTTTAGGTTATTAGTGTTAAGGACAGACATAGACTTTCTGAGACACGACATTGACCGACTTTATGATTTGGACATTGTAACCATTTCCTTTGTTTTCTTAGAGGCAGGGAATCCACTCTTAGTTTTAGAGACAGAGGGGCATTTTGCCAACCCTTTTTCATACAATAAAATTCTCTACCCAAATACATGCCACCATTGTGTTATAGCCTTACTTCTGCTCCCTCCCAGGACACTGAAGTAAAAATGCCTCAAAAGAAGTAGACCGTTAGAGGTACAGTTTCCATGAATTGAATTACATGAAAGCTTAAGGTTGTATTGAGAGGAATGAATATTTAAAGACACAGCTACTACAAAGGAAACTATAAACAAGATTAACAATCCACGGCGTACATGGCAAATATACCTGGGCCAAAGCTATTTTTGCAAGTGCCAGAGGAGCCCTCCGTCAAGTGGGTGGTTTGGAAAGCAGGTTTCCTTAGATGTGTACACTGGGTTTAAGGAGCAAACTTTGTGGTGGACACGAAGGATTCGCTACTGTATCATTGTTTGGGCCATGATGGCCAAATAATATATAAAAGGCTGGCTCAAACTGCAGAATGCCTTACCACCTTTGAAGTGAGTCTGTTGAAAATCGATCACTTTCTGGTCAAGGAGAGTAAAATCCTTGCTAGATATTACTTTGCCACCGGGGAGCAGAAGAGGAACAAGACCATTGAAGAGTGTGTGACCATATTACGAGGATTAACGATAACATGTGTATTTCAGCACTGCAGGGAGGGGCACTTCAGGGATCAATTGATGATCAAATGCAACAATCAGAAGATTATAGGGGCGTTGTGGAGAGAGGGTGACATAACGCTTGAGAGAGCAATAGAAGTAGCAAAGATAGTGGAACATACTGAAGCTTGCATTAAAGAGTTGGACAGTGAGGCTGGAAAATTCCAGGCAGACAGTGTAAGTGCAGTTGGACGACTAACATGAAAAAACGGCCAAGGAACACTCGAAGCAGATTATAAACAAAGAGAATGGAACCAAACCCAAGCAAGATATGAGATATAGCGGACCCAAGAAGTGTTAGTGTTGTAGTCTTGACCACCTAGCCAGTGACCGGAATTGTTTTGCAGTTCACATAGTGTGCAGATAATGTATAGCCTGGAATACTAGTGAACTAGAATATTTGAGCTAGAATTGCTGCTTATTTTCATTTCGCTTTTAGAATTTGAATTGGAAGAAGTATCTATTTTAGGACCTTTTAAACAATTGTGTCTCGTAGCGTTGTAATTTTTAGTGCTCCCATGTAAGATCTTAAAAGTATTTTAGCTAATACTTTCCTCGCCCTGTGCATTCATAGGTTAATCTGCTGCTGATCAAGCGCTAGCTTTGTACTACATTACCTAAGACTCTGGTAGTTTTGGCGCCTTTTTATTTGCATATCGGGCATGAGAGCACCTGCGCGAAAACCTGAAGCAGTCTGTGGTGGTCAGTGAAGGACTGTGAAGGCGGTACGTCTTAGTCTTGAATACACGCTCCTAGCCCTTGTTAATTTACACAATTAATTTAATAACTCTGAATCTAGGCGAACCCCTTTTTGCTCAATCACATATATACTTGCTATCACACTCACCTCTGTCTATTTTAGTAACTGGCTTGCAAGTGCCTGTACCTATCCACTAGCCTCCAGCCCACCCACTCTTGCCTGTTCCCTGCACCCTGCAAACCTGCATCTAGCGTGCCTGTTTTAGTAATGTGTGCTTAGGTTGCCCAACCTACACTAGCCCACTATTATGTATCTACCACTACTCTACACAGTTCTACTCAGAACCATCCTCCATTTGACCACCGTTCACAACATGAACCTAGCTCAACCACAGAATTAGCTACTTCATGGTAATGTACCCCCGGAGCAAGCTAACATGGCCATTAAACCATGCTGCCTCCAACAGCGAAACCTTAGACTGCGCGCCAGACTCCCAAGAATGTATGACCCTTTAGCCAATGCCCAACCGGCCTCTAATCACAACAAGCTCACCCTGTTTACCACCAACAATCCACTACATATAGTCAACACCAGCCAACACCAACTACAACTCAACAGTCGAATCTTTAGAGACTCCCCTTCCCCTAAATGCCAACACAAAGCCCAACCGCCCTCTGCCCCACTCACCCTACCTGGAATAATAGGCGCCTTATTAAACGCCCGCTCTATGGTAGCCCATGCCACCGAAATAGCGGACACAATCCAAAATGAGAACTTGGATCTCTTGGCCATCACGGAATCCTGGCTCCATCCCGCAGCAGGACCAGCCATTATGTTAGCCACCCCAGACAATTACACTCATATACGCATCGATCGCACCACGTCTAGAGGTGGCGGCCTGGCTATAATTGTCAAAAACAACCTAACCCTTAGACTCTCCTCACCTCATAAAACCAATTCCTGCGAATCCCTCACAGCTAAACTCACTATTGCCAATAATCAAACCATCATCACCCACCTGATGTATCGTCCACCAGGCCCCATAGGCTCCTTTGAGGAAGACCTCACGAACCTATTATCTGACAATTTAAAAAACTCTACTCAAAGCCTCATCCTAGGCGACTTCAACCTTGGATTTAATGACCCACGTGACCCCAATGCCCTACAAATTAACAACACCCTGGAGGAATTAGGATTCTCCCAAAAGATTACAGATCCCACACATATCAAAGGAAGGACCCTCGATTGAATTGCCGAACATAACTGCCCAACTACTATCACCTCTATAATGCCTCAGCTATGGTCCGACCACCACATGGTATCCTTTACCTTAGAAGCCACCACACCTATGAACAACAGTACCCTAGCCCCACTGCACCTACTAGAAACAAAAAAAATATTACCCCTGAAAATGTTATCCCCCTCATTCTCCCCACCTTAAATTCCATTTCAGATCAGTCTGACCCAGCATCCATGGCAGAAAAATACAATGAAGTGATGCTTGCCTCTCTGGACACTATCGCACCACTGAAAATTAGGAAGAGCAACCCCACCAACACCTAAATACCTTGTTCACACCCTTACTGAAAGACATCAGACAAAAGAAACACCTAAGCGAAAAAACCTGGAGAAATTAGCCACCCTCTACAAAAAAGAAATCATCTTGGCGAAACAAACCTCCTACAACACCCGTATCACTGAAGCCAAATCCAACACAAAAGAACTGTTCGCCATCCTGAAGGAAGTAGAATCCCCCACCCAAGCTCTCGACTCCTGCCTCAAGGACAAGAACTGGTGCACAGGCATACAAAATGCCCTTGCCAACAAGATAACCATGCTTCAGGCGAAGATCAATAACAAAAAAGCATCCATAACTGCCCCAAACACTGTTAACATAGGCCCCCCTTCGGAGGCTACCACAAACCCATTACCGTCTCTGAAACCACTGAACACCCCCCCTTCTACTTTCGCAAAGTCTCCACCAAAGAAGTCGAGAAAGTCATCCTCACCGTCAAACCCTCTAATTGCCAGGGCGACCCATGTCCAGCCCAAATCATAAAAGACGCCGCCCGCGAACTCTCACCTTTCATTACTAAACTTATAAACGCCTCTTTCACATCGGGCACCATACCCAGCAACCTGAAACATTCCTGGGTCCTCCCCCTCCTCAAAAAGCAAACTTTGGACCCCTCCATCCCAACCAATTACCCGATAGTCCGGCTTCAGACCACAGCATGACACCGAGACTGCACTCCTAGACCTTAAGGCACAAATATACACACTAAGAGATAATGGCACGACTTCACTCGCATGGATGCAGTCTTTCTTAGATAACAGGACAATGCGAGTCTTCTCTCCTCTAGCAGCTGCTGACCCTGCACCCATTACTTGCGGCGTACCCCAAGGATGTTGCTTATCTCCCACCCTCTATAATATCTTCACAAAGCCCCTTTTGATAATCTAGACGGTCTTGGTATCACCTACACTAACTATGCAGACGATGCGCAGATCCTCATCCCGCTGACGGGAGATTATGACAAGGATGTGGCCTTTGTGAATAGAGTCTACCTCATCATCCAGGCATGGATGGCCGCCCACGGTCTATGCCTGAATGATGACAAAACTGAACTCCTCATTCTAGGCACTTCTTCCAACATCAAAAAACTGGGCACCAACTATGAATCCTTCATAATTGACAATAACCTCATTACTGTAGCCAAAGTAGTTAAAACCCTCGCTTTTTATATAGACACCACGCTTACCTTTGGTAAACAAGTGAATTCCATGGCTTCAGCCACCTCCTATACCTGCAAGCTAATTAGAGCAGCCAAGCCCTTCCTTTCACCTAATAACTGTGTCATTCTAGCAAGAGCATTAATCCTGTCGAAACTAGATTACTGCAACGCCCTCTACATAGGCAGCAACAAATACATCACCTCCAAAATTCAGACACTGCAAAATAATGCCCTGAGAGCCACCCTAAACTTCCCTAAAAATGGTTTTGCAAAGGTAGCGGGCGCCCCTCTCTCGAAAGAACAGACTTGATAACCTGTTCAGTGGTTATCAACCACTTGAGAGTTCGCAGCCCCTGCTTTTACTCACTGTGCCTTTCACAGATGGGAAATATCCATTTGCATATCAGTCTTTGTCCTGCCCAGGGGCAGTCCAGCACCGAAATGCAATGGCAAATCCAACCTGAACGAGAGTACCACCAGCAACCCCATACACGTGTTTCACCCTTGTTGGGGATCATCAGTGAGGTGAAGCTGATGCCTCTCTAAGCACAGTGAGAGGGAGACCACGTCTGGTTGCCCCCAGGAGACCTAGGGTTACCAATCCCAGGTTCCTTGAAAAATAGTTTTGCAAAGGTAGCGGGCGCCCCTCTCTCGAAAGAACAGACTTGATAACCTGTTCAGTGGTTATCAACCACTTGAGAGTTCGCAGCCACTGCTTTTACTCACTGTGCCTTTCACAGATGGGAAATATCCATTTGCATATCAGTCTTTGTCCTGCCCAGGGGCAGTCCAGCACCGAAATGCAATGGCAAATCCAACCTGAACGAGAGTACCACCAGCAACCCCATACACGTGTTTCACCCTTGTTGGGGATCATCAGTGAGGTGAAGCTGATGCCTCTCTAAGCACAGTGAGAGGGAGACCACGTCTGGTTGCCCCCAGGAGACCTAGGGTTACCAATCCCAGGTTCCTTGAAAAATAGTTTTGCAAAGGTAGCGGGCGGCCCTCTCTCGAAAGAACAGACTTGATAACATGATTCCCTAAAAATTCCCACATATCAGACCTTGGGAGATCTACCAACTGGCTTTCCACTAAAGACAAAATCCTCCTCAAAACAGCCTCCCTTACACACAAATGCCTTAACCATGCAGCCCCGCAATACATTATAGACAGATTCACAAAAAGTTAACTCTAACCTTTTGTTAGTACCCAGATTTAAGCTTACTAAATCTGGTGGGAGTAGCTTCACTGTTAAAGCGGCACAATTGTGGAACTCCCTTCCAACTGCTCTAAGAGAAGATCTTCCTTACCAGCAATTCAGATCCAATCTGATCCAATGGCTAAAAGATCATGATGCTTAACTTCGCTCTATTGTCATTTGGGATCTCATGTATATTTTGTATATTTGCTCTGCTCTATTTATCTGTCACATCTGCATTTTTCTAAAGCTACTGTACATATTTCTATGATTTTTTGACACTACATGTCTACGGCATTGTAACCATAGCTGTACTCCGTTTATTTGTAACATGTAACCTAAATTGAACAACCCTCTTTCTGCCTTCGTGCCCAAATACCCCTGGGTCTGGTGCGCAATATAAATAAATAAACAAACAAACAAACATTGGTATCCTGGAGGTACTAGAAGCAATCAAGAACGCTAGGCCTAGTTGGGATAACAATAAATATACTTCTGCTTCGCATGATAGGAATTCAACGCAATGTCTGCAAAGGGTTGCTACACCTGGGGTCTCTAATAATGCCAGCACCCCGCCATTTCATGTGCTCCCGGGCTCAGAGCTTTCCTGTGAGTTTGCTTTTAAAGCCCAAAAGGAATATGAGCCAGGAACACAGGAAGCTGAAACCAGGTCTTACAGGAGAGGCACTCTTTTGGGGGAGAGCAAACCTACACTACCATACAGCAACCAGTCAGGCACAATAATTTGGGAACCACAAATGTCGCTGTAGGAGGTGAGGCTAAGTTGACCACTCTTAGCAACCACACCACAGATGTAGTGAAGCGACCTACGTGTACACTCAACATTGTGTTAAACACCAGGTCTCTTCTCTCACATGCTGTTGAAGTAGCAACACATATTCAGGAACAGAATTTAGATATCTGTGCACTCACAGAAACATGGAGCCGTGATGCAGCTGGCCCCTCTTTAGGTTTGGCCATTCCGAATGGATACATCATTTTGCGTCAAGATAGAAAGGAGGGCGGGGGCGGGTCGCATTGATTTTAAATCAGCCCTACAGATCTGGGAAGCCAAGTTGGAAGACCTACCAGGTTCAGAATGGATGTTGGTGAAAATAGGCACAAGTGCTGAAATAACCCTTAATGTAATACTGATATACAGAGGTATAAAGGTATGCCGTTATAGATACCGTGAACAGCTTAATTGAACTATAATAACCGCCACGTTGTTTATGCCGGTATACCGTTTTAGGGCCTGCAGCTATTAAGTGAGTTTTTCAATCTGATTTGGAAAGGCTGCAGTAAGCAAGTGCTGCGCATTCCGGATCTTCCACTGTGGGATGTGGCGTTTGGCAGACAAGAGCATAGGGAAAGTGAGGCCACATTAGTAAATGCAGCTTTGATGCTGTGACCACTCTTTCTCTGTGATCAGTAGAGTCGGGTTAAAGATCAGCCGATTTGTAGTTTTCCCACCAATTTGAAAGCGGGGGGAACTAGACATTCCAGAATTCAAAGGGGAGAATGAACCGGATGCCCTTCTGATGCATGTCCACAAAAAACATTAGCTCTGTAGACTGTATGAACACTGGGCCTATCAGTGCTTTGTGCTAGTATATAAACCCCTCCCCCGCCCCCACTGTCCTCCGTGTAGATTTACACATTGGCACTAGAGTTGGTGCTTTGCTTGATCCTTCACCTGCCTTCTGCATATGGCGCTGGACTCAAGCAGGCAGGACAGCTTCTACATTCAATTTGAAGTATCGAGAACAATGAGGGTGAGAGATTTCTCAGGTCTATCCTCGATTTGTGACACCACCCATGAAAGCATTCCTCCGTCTCAACTCACATGACAAGGGTCCTAATCCGCTCAGACCTGGGGAAAATGGTAATGATGGGACTGTGGTGATGTGGTGGTCTAGGCCATATTTGTGCTGATATGTATTTTATCTTTGTCATTTTCAAAAAGGGTTTGTGCCACTATCTTTAAGAAGGTAAATGCACACGTATTGCAAGAATCAAGAAAGAAATCAACAGCTCCGACTGAATGCTGTCCCGTTAGGATTACATGGTCAGTGGTGACTCCAACATCAGACCTTTATAATACACCAGGCAGATGGTAAACAAGCTATACTGATTTGACCAATAAGCAACCTTTCGGTGTGTGTGTGTTGGCTATGACATTTTCCCAAAAGAAACACAATGACATGGGCTTTCAGACCTCACATGAGTGACTTTTCTCCCTTTAATGGGATAAAGCGTTATCAAAACAAACTTATGACTGATCGCAGCGAGGGGTCATGATGCCATGCCATGTGGTTCCAAAATAATGCAGGTCGAGGCCAATTTTCAAAGCGATGACCTGTGACTGAGCAGCAAGCTCATTGCTCAAAATGTACATTTTAACACTTCCACTAGTCACTCTTTCATTCAAGGCGATCAACGAGTGAGCGCCATGAAAGACCAAATCCGCAGCCGCCTTAGTATCCAGGAGGATCAGCTAAAAATGTGCAGACAAGTTTCAAAATGCTGACAATTTTTGACCTTTATGAAAATATTTGTTAAGATTAGTTAACTCCACCTGCTCTACCGCGGTAACCATGATATACCATCATTTGGCAAGAATCATACCGCCATAAAACCAATACTGTGACACCCCTAATTACAGAGCGTCAAATGCAGGGCTCGATTTCCCAGACCAGTTGTCTAACCGTTTATTACCTCTGCTCAAACCAAATAAAAAATTGCTGATACTGGGTGACCTTAATTACTGGCTCAGTAATAATTTGGATGCTACAGCAAGTGCCCTGGAGGCTGCATTAAGCACATTGGGGTTTTGCCAAGAGGTCACAAAGAGCTATGCAGGTAAATGGACACACATTAGATTGGGTCGCCTCCCATAATGTGCACACCTCTTCCTTCGAAATCCTGCCATGTCCTTGGTCGGACCACTCGTGCATCTACTTTCGGTTCAGTAATGAATGTTTTATAAAAAAATCCAACTATGGCAGGATACTGATTTTACTAAGGAACTTCAAGAAACTTACCTTGGATACATTAAAACCGTGGGTTTCCACCTTGACTGCAGAGATTTTGGAAATGGGCACACTGCAAGAAGTGACCAATGCTTTTCTCAATTCCTTTTAATGAAATTTCAGAAACCGTAGCACCACTAATGAAAAAATATTGCTTTGAAGAACGTAAGAATACCAGATGGTTTAATGGAGAGATTAAAGAGCTCAAAACAAGGAGCACCAAACTCTTCTATGCTTGGAGGAAAAGGCAGGACACTCCAAGCCTGGAATTGTATGAAGAGGTCACAACAGCTATGCAAGTAAATGGACACACATTAGATTGGGTCGCCTCCCATAATGTGCACACCTCTTCCTTCGAAATCCTGCCATGTCCTTGGTCGGACCACTCGTGCATCTACTTTCGGTTCAGTAATGAATGTTTTATAAAAAAATCCAACTATGGCAGGATACTGATTTTACTAAGGAACTTCAAGAAACTTACCTTGGATACATTAAAACCGTGGGTTTCCACCTTGACTGCAGAGATTTTGGAAATGGGCACACTGCAAGAAGTGACCAATGCTTTTCTCAATTCCTTTTAATGAAATTTCAGAAACCGTAGCACCACTAATGAAAAAATATTGCTTTGAAGAACGTAAGAATACCAGATGGTTTAATGGAGAGATTAAAGAGCTCAAAACAAGGAGCACCAAACTCTTCTATGCTTGGAGGAAAAGGCAGGACACTCCAAGCCTGGAATTGTATGAAGAGGCTGCTAGGATTTATAAAAATGGAATCCTGCAGTCTAAAAAAGATATGTTCAGTGATAGAATATTAAATTCTATTTCAAATGGTAGAGAACTATTCAAGATTCTAAAGGGACCCAGTAAGTAACCACTGGTGAAAGATAAGGGATGGTGCGCATCAATTCAGGAGGCCATGATGAATAAATTAGAGAAAATCAAAAAAGGCATTAATGCAAAAAAAAAAAAACACCTTCAATAAATGATCAGAAAGAGATCATGTGGACGTCACTAGTAAGCCCGGTATTCAGCAGGAATTTAAATTCTCTCCTATCACAGAAGTAGAGCTGGCAAAAGTCATTGGGCAGCTAAAAACCACCAGATGCAAGGGGGACCCATGTTCCTCCCTGATCATCAAGGAGTGCGCTTCCACACTAATACCGACATTCACCAAATATCTAAATGCCTATCACAAAAAATGATTTACCAGAAGGGTTGAAGAAAGTGTTATGCACGATAGGTCAGTCACACACCCACACAACACCCTGCATGACACTCCGATACAAAATACTGTCAGGCTCCCCGGTTCACCGCCCAACCCTCCTCATGTCCCATCACCTAGGGTGCAGGGGAGTCGCCATCACCGATGGTTGCGGATCACACGAAGAGGACGGTGTGGTCTGTTTCCTCGTCTCCAATGGCAACTGCCATGGAGATTGCGATCGGGCTGGAACAGCCGATCGCGATCGCTTCCTGGTTGCACATCAACTTCCCGATCACGTGCACGGAGCTCCACTCACGTGATCGGGAGGCGGCTCGCATAAAAGCCGGGAGCTTTGAAACACTCGCCGCTTCACAGCTGTTCTCCAACACTGTTCGGCGTTCTTGACTCTTGTTTTTGACCTCATCGGATTTCGACCTCAGGCTTACTCTCACGGATTTGATTAACTCTTGCTCCTTGGATACGGTTGCCGATACTCTGCACGGATACTGGTACTTTGGACCCTTTTACGCTTAACGGACTGCTTTGGATTTTCCCTGTCTGTTCACTTGCTACAACCTGGATTTCGACCCTTTGAAGGTTCAAGACCTTCCTTCTGTGCAGTCTTGGAAACCATTACGGATTACTGGTGGTCAGCTCGTACCCACCTCCAGGTACTTGCCGGTTTGAATCATCGGCGCTCCCTTGCACCAATTCCTCAGGCTCCCTTCCATTGAACATAGGTAAGAAAGTATCCTTTCTTTCCTCTTTACTAAAGCACTGTTTTTGCCTGTATTAACCCCGACTTCCTTCCAACAGCCTCTGGAGTCCTCGGCGCCACCTGATTCTACAACCAACAAACCACCTGTGGCCTCAAAGCTCGCACAGGGAGTGTTTATCTCTCTCTCCCTGTGGGTGATTTGTGGACAGAGGCTCAATACACTTCACTACGCGGCAAGTATCGACAGACTGTGAAGCCACGCGTTGTGTTGAGTATGGAGCCTGTAGCCGAGGACCCCGTGGCTGCATTGATACAGGCACTCACAGTTTTGAGGGCAGACATGACAGCCGCCAACGCGGCTATACATCAGAGGTTAGATTTAATCCAAAGTGTACAACACCCATTACCCGCTGATGTAGAGTTTGGGGAAGCCGCTGCCCAACCCCCGGTTGTCCAACCTATTACTCCCCCTGTAGCGCCACAAATTCCTCTACTCATGCCTACGCCTTTTCCCTTGGCAGCTCCAGAAAGATTCCACGGAGACCCCAGAAAGTTCCGCACTTTTGTGAATCAATGCAAGCTACATTTTCTTTGTAGACCTCAGGCCTTTCCCAACTCCACCACAAAGGCAGCCTTCACCTTGTCCCATCTGGCCGGCACTGTGGCAGCATGGGCCAATCCCCTACTGGAAAACAATAGCCCTGTCCTATATGATTTCGAGTTATTGGTCACAGAAATGTCTCATGTATTCGACACCCGTCACAAAGCCCAATCCCGGGATCTTGAATTGTTGGATCTAACTCAAGGAAAGGGGTCACTCATAGAGTACATTGCCCGATTTAACCAATTGGCTGCTGAAACATCTTGGCCTGAACCCAAAAGGGCAGTTGTGTTTTACCGGGGGCTTAATAGTACCATGAAGGATGCTATGTCCGTTGTTCCTTCTTTGCCCACATCTCATACTGACTTAGTGGATCTCGCCCTACAGATCGATGCGAGGCGTTCCGAACGCAGGTTCGAAACAGGGTTCCCTACTCCTAGTTTATCCTCCCCCTCCTCTGATACCGGTGGTGAACCTATGCAAATAGGCGGTATTCGTAGCCCGATCACACAACTAGAAAGGGACCGCAGAAGAACCGACCATGCCTGCTTCTATTGTGGCCTGAGTGGGCATTTCATAAAGTCCTGTCCCAGACGCCCCAAGTTAAAAAATCCGGTTTTTAGGAATGCTCGACCCTAGATCCGGGGGCCGGATCGAGCAATCCTTCAACTCCCTCGGACAGGTTCCCCACATTTGACAGGATCAGGCCGGTGATGGTAAAGGCTACGTTAAAACCCACACCCGACATCGTTCATGTTGTTTCGATCTATATCGATTCTGGTGCCACTGGCAATTATGTCGATATAAACCTGGCCGGATCATTGAATCTGCCCCTGATTACCAAACAACGTCCGGAACCAGTACAGGCGGTGGATGGCACAGCACTGACTTCTGGCCCAATTCGACAACAAACTGCCCCGATCTCCCTAACTATACAGAAAATACATCAGGAAGTCATATCCTTTGATTTGATTACGATGCCCCAATTCGGGATTATACTAGGGCTCCCATGGTTACATCAACACAACCCTTTAATCGACTGGAAGTCTGGGCAGGTTCACTTTGAATCGGAAATCTGCCAGAATTTTTGCCTCACCGCACCTGACGACACCGAATCTCCTTCACGTGCCTTGGGGGCCGTCGCACAACTTACCCTACACGAGGAAGTGTCCACGTCCTTGGAGTCTCACGTAGTGGGGGTGGTGGCGACAAATATCCCTATGGAATATAAGGACTTTCATGAGGTCTTTGACAAGGGTTCTTCGGAGGTACTACCACCACACCGTTCTTACGATTGCCCTATTGATTTCATCCCTGATTCCAGCATTCCCTCAGGACGTATTTACTCCCTGTCCCCCTCAGAGGAACAGGCATTGAAAGAATACATTCAAGTGGCTCTAAAGGTTGGCCATATACGTCCTTCCACCTCTCCGGCAGCTAGCCCTATTTTTTTTGTCCCCAAGAAGGAGGGCGACTTACGTCCTTGTGTGGACTACCGACGCTTGAATGCTATCACCATAAAGAACCGGTATCCTATTCCCCTGATTACACCATTGTTGGACAGATTGAGTCACGCCAACATCTTCACGAAACTCGATCTCCGCGGAGCCTATAATTTAATCAGAATTCGCCCCGGAGACGAGTGGAAAACGGCTTTTTGCACTCGTTACGGACTGTTTGAGTACGTAGTCATGCCCTTCGGGCTTTGTAACGCCCCTGCCACGTTTCAGCGTTTCATGAATGAGATTTTTCATGATTTGTTGGACATCTGTGTAGCGGTATATCTCGACGACATCCTAATATTTTCACAGGACCTGAAAGAACATGTACTACATGTCCGCGAGGTATTATCTCGGCTTCGCCGTTTTTCACTCTATGCAAAACCAGAAAAATGTCAGTTCCATACTGGAAGTGTGGAGTTCTTGGGATTCCACATTACCCCTGGGGGTTTAGCAATGAATCAATCCAAGGTTCGTGCAGTTTTGGACTGGCCAAAACCCTGTAACGTTAAGGCATTACAATCATTCCTTGGGTTTTCGAATTTTTACAGGCGCTTTATCCAGGATTTCTCGTCTCTTGTATCGCCTCTTACTGCCTTGACCAGCCCCAAGTTGCCTTTTATCTGGTTGGAACAACACCAAAAGGCTTTTGATGCGCTAAAAGCTGCATTTACTACTGCTCCTGTACTGAAGCATCCCGACCCGGAACTCCCCTTCATTGTAGAGGCGGATGCATCCTCCTTTGCTCTTGGAGCGGTATTATCCCAACATTGTCCTTGTTCCGGTCGGCTACACCCGGTGGCGTTTCACTCTCGTAAGTTTACCCCTACAGAAATGCACTATACGGTCACGGAGAAGGAATTGTTGGCCATCAAGGATGCCTTTCAGGTCTGGCGGCATCACCTGTTGGGAGCAAGACATGCGGTCACGGTATACACGGACCATCGTAACCTTCAAGATTTAGCCTCACTCAAGTGTGTCAATAGTCGGCAGGTGCGGTGGCATTTATTCTTTGCAGCCTTTGACTTCCAGATTAAACACCGGTCGGGTCTGTCCCACGGGAAGGCGGACGCTCTATCGCGTTCTCCTGGTGGGGTATCCTTGCCTGTTTTTCCTGAAAAACTATTAGATCAGCATGTCATTTGCCTCTGTACTCCTCCTTTACCGCTTCTAGAGTCCATTCGCGCATGGGTTTCGTTATATCCCGAACAGACCTCTGAGTGGGATCCGGTGTTACATGATGGGCTGCCGTTCATACAAAACAAATTATGGTTACCGACATCCGACACTCGTAATCTTGCACTAGAATGGTCCCACGACAGTGCCATTAATGGTCATCCTGGACAGAAGCGCACGCTGGACCTCCTCAGGCGATGGTGTTGGTGGCCCTCCATGAAGCGCGATGTTGAAGGGTATGTCAAAACGTGCGCCGTGTGTGCCCAATGTAAACATCGCCGGGGACGTCCGGTGGGGCTCTTACTTCCCTTGCCTATACCTCCTAGGCCCTGGCACACAGTGTCGATGGATTTTGTGACAGACCTACCTCGAACCAAGGGCTTCGACACCATTTGGGTAGTGGTCGATTCTTTCTCTAAAATGGCCCGTTTTGTTCCCTGTTCTGGCATCCCATCAGCACCGGCTCTGGCCGACCTTTTCTTTAGATCAATCTTCTGTCTTTTCGGGTTACCCACTATCATAATCTCGGACAGGGGACCCCAGTTCACTTCTCGGTTCTGGCGGGCGCTCACAGGCCTCTTGGGCATTGATTCCCGTTTTTCCTCCGCATATCACCCAGAGACAGACGGCCAGACGGAGAGGGTGAACCAGGCCATGGAGCAATATTTACGTTGCCTCATTCTACAGCACCAACAGTCCTGGCTGAGTGTACTTCATCTCGCTGAATTCTCGTATAATAATTCTCTGCATTCTTCTACTGGCTTTTCTCCCTTTTTTGTCTTATATGGCCAACACCCCCGCACCTTACCTGTTCCAGACCTTACACATTCCATTAACCCTGCTGCTGTTTCCTGTGCACGTGACCTATCGGCCGTTCATGCCCGGACTCTCGCTCACCTTCGTGAGTCCCAAGCCTCTGCTAAATCTGCGGCTGACCGGCGGAGGGCCGTTGCACCTTCCTATGTTGTGGGGGACAGGGTGTGGCTTTCCTCTCGTCACCTCCGGCTGCCCGGTTGTCGCAAGTTGCTACCCCGTTTTGTGGGTCCGTACAGGATATCTGCTGTGATCAACCCGGTGGCTTATCGCCTTTCAGTTCCCGCCTCCTGGCGCCTTCACCCTGTATTCCATACATCTCTGCTAAAGCCTTGTCCTGCTCCTACTCGCCTTAGGTCTACGCCTGGCCCTGTGTCTGTGGGTGACTCTGTGGAATATGAGGTGTCGGGTATACTGGGTTCTCGTATGGTTCGTGGTTGTCTCCAGTATTTGGTGGACTGGGCGGGTTATGGTCCGGAGGAGCGGTGTTGGGTCCCCGCGAGTGACGTCCATGCTCCGAGGCTTGTCTCCCGTTTTCATTTGGACCATCCCACCTGCCTACGCGGTCGTGGGCCGTTGAGGGGGGGCTCTGTTATGCACGATAGGTCAGTCACACACCCACACAACACCCTGCATGACACTCCGATACAAAATACTGTCAGGCTCCCCGGTTCACCGCCCAACCCTCCTCATGTCCCATCACCTAGGGTGCAGGGGAGTCGCCATCACCGATGGTTGCGGATCACACGAAGAGGACGGTGTGGTCTGTTTCCTCGTCTCCAATGGCAACTGCCATGGAGATTGCGATCGGGCTGGAACAGCCGATCGCGATCGCTTCCTGGTTGCACATCAACTTCCCGATCACGTGCACGGAGCTCCACTCACGTGATCGGGAGGCGGCTCGCATAAAAGCCGGGAGCTTTGAAACACTCGCCGCTTCACAGCTGTTCTCCAACACTGTTCGGCGTTCTTGACTCTCGTTTTTGACCTCATCGGATTTCGACCTCAGGCTTACTCTCACGGATTTGATTAACTCTTGCTCCTTGGATACGGTTGCCGATACTCTGCACGGATACTGGTACTTTGGACCCTTTTACGCTTAACGGACTGCTTTGGATTTTCCCTGTCTGTTCACTTGCTACAACCTGGATTTCGACCCTTTGAAGGTTCAAGACCTTCCTTCTGTGCAGTCTTGGAAACCATTACGGATTACTGGTGGTCAGCTCGTACCCACCTCCAGGTACTTGCCGGTTTGAATCATCGGCGCTCCCTTGCACCAATTCCTCAGGCTCCCTTCCATTGAACATAGGTAAGAAAGTATCCTTTCTTTCCTCTTTACTAAAGCACTGTTTTTGCCTGTATTAACCCCGACTTCCTTCCAACAGCCTCTGGAGTCCTCGGCGCCACCTGATTCTACAACCAACAAACCACCTGTGGCCTCAAAGCTCGCACAGGGAGTGTTTATCTCTCTCTCCCTGTGGGTGATTTGTGGACAGAGGCTCAATACACTTCACTACGCGGCAAGTCTCGACAGAAAGCATGGCTAACACCCCTTCTTAAGAAGCCAGATCTTTGCCCTCACACAGCAACAAACTATAGACCAATTACTAACACCATTTCTTCTAAAGATTCTAGTCCTACAATCAAATCTCGTCATACCTCAACAGTCCTCATATTCTCAACAAGTATCAATAGGGTTTCAGACAATATCATGGGACTGAGAGGTTCCTCCTTGATTTGAAATGGAAGTTGTTGGAATCCATGAATATTGGCCAAGCCTCGCTTCTCATGATTCTCGATCTCTGTGGCCTTTGATTTGGTGGATCACTCCATCTTGATCAATAGGCTAAAAGACATTGCTTCATTTTCAGATCAAGCCGCTCACTGGATTGCCTCATTTCTGAATGGAAGGCGGGGCAATGAAGCCAGTGGGGAAGCTGAAGCTGAACCAGTATCGTTGGCTTACGTGGTACCTCTGGGTGCATGTGTCTCCCCGTGTTTGTATAACATCTTCATGGTTCCCTTTTTTTGACATGTTAGAACATAAAGTTATTACATTTGCTAATTACACAGATGATACACAATGGGCCTCATTGCGAGGCTGGCGGTAGCCGTGCCTGTACTTGGCTGCCGCCTAGTATTCACTTTTTTTTCCGGCGCCCAGAAATGGGCAATTACCGGGTCATTATGACCTTGGTACCCGGTATTTGCCCATTCCTGGGCGCCGGAAAACAAATCTTCCCCATTCACATTTGAGCCCAATAGGGCTCAATGGGAATGGGGAGGTCGGATGCACCGGCACCATTTACACCGGTGCCGGTGCATCCGACATGCTGTGCTTGCGGGTGACTTTCATTCCGCCAGGTCAAGGCACCCGCGAGCACAACTCACCGGTACCGTTGTATCCAGACTGTCAAGCTCGTAATGAGGCCAAATGTGTCATACGACTAACGGGGTCACACAGTATAGATGAACTCCAGATTAATAAGGTATATGATTTTATCCAAACGTGGATGGTACAAAATGGCCTAGAGTTAAACAATGAAAAAAACTGAACTCATGGTGGTGGGAAAGAACAATAAATGGGCTAAATTAGGACCTCTGTTCAACAGCTTTAACATAGTAGACTGCAACATAGAGGTTCAAAAGAAAGTCAAAACCTTAGGCATCATTTTAGATCAGACTCTAAACATGAAATCCCAAGTGAGAAATCTGGTCTCCTCATCCACCTATTACCTCAAGCTATCGGCTCATCTCCGGCCCTTCATCTCACAAAATAACGCAGAAACAATAGCCAGAGCTATAATTGGCACAGACATAGACTACTGTTGCACTCTGCTCATCGGGGCCCCACAATCTGAGATCAATCAGATTGATTCAGAATAGTGCGGTCATGGTGGTGAAGGGCCTTAAAGGTGAGAGACCATGTGTCTGAGGACAGGCGCAGTCTGCATTGGCTTCCAGTGAAGGCAAGAATTCAATTTAGATTGCTACTGATCATCCATAAATGCTGTCTGGGTCGTATTCCAACGTACCTGATGGAGGGGGTAGTTGAGAAACCGAGCCAGAGGGCACTGAGATCCAATAAGACCCACCAACTGCGAACGCATCGCTGCAAATTCAGCAAAGCACTCAAAGGAGCATTCAGCTTTCCATCCAATGGCATGCAACGCTCTTCCCATGGACTTAAGAGAGGCAGAGTCTGCTGATATTTTTAAAAAGAGACCAAAATCGTTTTTATTTTATTAAGTTCCTTGAGTAACTGAGAGACATTAATGTCGAGGTGAGCACAAACTCAGCTCCTTTAAATGTTCTTGTTCTGTTTGCGTTAGTTATATGTGCGCTCTTAAGCCTTTGGGTACCTGGATCGCGTTATAAATGCAAACGTAAAGTATGTGTCAGAAAGGGCATATATCAAGATGCTGTAAACAAGTGACTGGATTCAGCATGTCAGCGGAGGAAGTCTCGTCGTCCTTGGGTCATATGGAATTACTCAACTATGAAGATGATGTGGTCTGCATGGTGAATGAAGTGGATGCTCGGCCAAGGAGGTTAAAACGGTTTGTCATTGATGTGAATGGAGTAGGCATCAAGATGCTGATGAACAGTGGGGCAGATTACACATTAATGACCATGGACACTTGGAGGGAGAAAATGAAGAGCTGCACTTTACAGGCAACTGCGGTCTCAGCAAAACACTTATGGGGAGTTGCCCATAGAGACAATAGTAAGAGAATGTGAAGCTCAATTTCAGTTCAAGGGTTGGGAAGCAGCAGGAAATGGGGAGATGTATTATCTTGGGATTCGCAAGCAGACCTGGGAATTAAGCTGGACCCAGATCATCCTGACTAAGTGTACACTGTATTGAGAAAAGAGTTGTTTGAGGATAGAAAAGGGTGTCTCAAAGGGTTTGTTCACTGCATAAGAGTTAAAAGGGGTGCAGTACCGATGAGGGCGAAAGCGTGTGATTTCCTTCTGGCTTCGAGAACTGAGGTGGAGAATGAGTTGGAAGCTGGAGAAGGAAAGTGATCATTCAGGAGACGGCAGCCGCAGAATGATTAAGTCCAATAGTTGTGGTTCGTAAGAGTAGTTTGTGAGGTTGAACCCCTCCTTACTCCCAAAGGGTCTGCCATCTCCCCAGTCATATTCAACATCTACGTTCAGCCTCTGACCAAACTGATATTCTCTCATCGGTCAGGTACAGCTGCATTGCTTGCTGCTCTTTCTCAGTGGCTGTGTCGGTTCTCTGGAATGCTTTACCTCTGTCTTAGAACTACCCCCATACATTTGGTTTTTCATAAACGTTTGTAAATGTTTGTTTTCTAGGCTATTTCTTCCCTGCTCTGTAGGGAGCACCAAGATGCCCTTGTGCGAATGTTGCACTATACAAAAACCATTTCATTCCATTAAATTCCTGTATAGACCCGAGATGTCGCAATAAGAGAGTGAAAACAGACAGGTTTCCGTTGCCAAAAATTAACAACCTAATAACAGACGTTTCTGGGGCAAACAAAATTCTGTGATAGATCTCAAATCAGCTTACCATCAGATAAGTCTGCATGATAGTTCAGTGGATTTGACTGCCTTTGTCATGCCACTTGGTTTGTACAGGTGCAAGAGGATGCCATTTGGCTTGGTATCAGCGTCAAGAGTGTTTCAGTGGGTGAGGGACATGTTGCTAGGGAAGGGAAAAGGAGCAAGCTGTGACCAAGATAATGTACTGATTTGGGAAAAGGATCAGGCGGAGCATGATGAATGATTGACGGGACTATTGAGGAGTTTGTGTGAGGCGGGGCTAACCATATATATGAGGAAATGCAGGTTTCAGAAGAGTACAGTGAATTATTTGGGGCACTAATTGTCTGAATGAGGTGTGAGGCAGAAACCTGATGCCTTTGAAGCAGTGCAAAAATTAAGGCAACAAAGGATCTTTTCTTGGTTTTATTGAATACTATGGGAAATTCTTAAAACATTTGGCAAACGAAACAAAAAACATTAGGAGTCTGATAAAAAGAGGAAATAACATTTGATGGAGCGACTTGTGTGAGAGAGTTTAAAGGGGTAAAACAGAGTTGGATTGAAGCCCCGGTTCTAACCGGTTTTAAGTATTAACTGTGATGTTCTTGTATTCTGACGCAAGTGAAAGTAGAGTAGGTCGCGTGTTGATGCAGCCAGATGAAAAAGAGATACATGTGTTGCACACTTAGAGATGTGGAGAGGAGGTACTCTGTTTTAGAGAGGGAAGCTTTCGCATGAGTGTTGGGAGCAGAAAGATTCACATGTTATGTGTGGGGGAGACCTTTCTCTATAGTGACGGATCACAAGCCCTTGGTATCGATATTCTGCGAGAAGGGCCTTCACTGAATATCCAGGAGAATGTCACAGCAGATAAGTGGGATGCAAGGGCTTGACTTTTAAATAGGATCCGTTAAAGAGAATCCGAATGTAGTTGCAGATGCCTTATCAAGGAATCTAGGTGAAGACAATGAGGTAGATGTTCATAAGAATGTATATAAGGAGGCTGAAGTGTTTGTGAACTCTGAGATGTTTGATGAGAAGGCCTGGAGAGACAATTGTGAAAATGATGAAGGTTTTAAAAAAAGTAGTGGAGTTTGTGTGCAGTGGGTGGCCTAGAGTAGCTGTTGGAAGAGCTCAGGATACATGAGAGTGAAGAATGAGTTAGGGGGGTGGTGGTGCCAGAGGGCATGAGGGAGGTGATAATGGGAATTGCATATGAAGAGCATTTTTTGGGTCCAAGTAAGACCAGGGGGTTCATTATGGCAGAATATTGGTGGAGTGGCATGGATGAGGACAACGAAAGGAATGAGTGTTAGAGCTGCAGAGTTATTAACAAGCCTCCCATGAAAGTGGTAGTGGTCCCGGAAATGGTTTGGGATGTGGTAGAAGTGGATATATTAGGCCTTCTGAGCATAAGAGGAACTCGGGGGAGTTAGCTTGTTGTGGCAGTTGATGTGTTGTCTAAATGGCCAGAAGTGTGTTATGAGAGAGATTAGTGCATGGAAAATGTTGCAGTTTTTTAAGTCTTTTTTTGGGGGGAGAAGTTATCGCGCTGATGGTAATTTTGAATAATGGTCCACAATTTATCTCTATAGAGTTTGAGGAGTTTTTGGTGTAGAATGGGATAAGGGATGCAACAACTGACCTGTATTATCCCAAAGTGAATGCAGTGGTGGAGCGATTTAATCATATGCTGATGGATGTGGTGAGGATAGCTATGGCCATGGGAGGGGATTGTACTCTGGCGATCATGGAAAGGGTCTTTCAATACAGGATGGCGCCACATGATGCTACAGGATTTGCTGCTGTTCGAGAGACTGAGGCATCGCATGCCTCATACAAATCTGTGCCCTGTGTGGTATTAAATAGCAGGTGTGGTTGAGGTGGGTGTGGCTGAGATGAAGGAGAGAATGAGAAGAAGAACATTGCAAAAGAGAGATGTAACTGTTTGTACTGTGTAAGGGAGTCATACATGCCTAGGTCAAAGCTGGTGAAGGTTAGGTTGGCGAGAAATGTACAGAAAGGACTTTTGAGATATTTCAGGAAAATGATGGTGGCTGAAGACCTAGGAAGTTTTGTGAGACAGGAAAATGGGGAAGTGTGGGATAGGGAGGGTGGCTAGGTTGCTGAGGGTGTGGCAACCACGCTCATGAAGGACCGAGGCTGCAGAAACAAAACTGCTGATTTCTGTAGAGGGGAGGAGGTGTGTTGGGAATGTACATGCTTTCAGCATTATTCAGTGCAGTGGCTATTTGGCTATTTAGGGAAGGAGTTGTACATAGATAAAGCATGCCAGCGGTCTGGAAGCGTAGGGATGAGGGTTCCAGTGAAATCTGGAATGCAAGAATGTTCTGAGAAGAGAAGTGACGGTTGTAGAAGAGGGGACTGGAGAAAGCAGTCCTTACTGGGGCTGTAGTCATACAACTAATAAAAGCAAGGTGAAGAATCGTGTGTCTCCCGTGAAGTTAATAGTAACACGCCCTGGAGATAATGAAGAGTTGGAGGTGTTGGCTAGTTTGGGAGGAGCTGGTGAGAACATGGTGGAGAAAATAACATTAGGAGGTAGTAAAGAATTGGAGGACTTGGATAACTTGGGTGGAGGTGTCGAGAGCTTGGATGCTGTAGTAACAACTGGAGGAGGTGTCCAAGAGCAAAAGCAGGAAAGAGGGTGGTGTTAGATATTCCTAGCTCCAGCAATACCCCTTGCAGAAACTGGATTTGTACCTACAACTGGTAGAGGGTACACAGACACATAATTGAGGGTTTCGACAGAGCACTTTTATTTTAGATAGCTGTGGGCGCGGAAACTGGGAAGGCCGACATCTAGCTAGTCAACAAGCAGCAGTGATTATATTTGAGGTGACTGGACGGATCAACCACAGTGGGAAAGACTTTGTGTGGATGTCTTTGAAGACTTTTACCATTGGTGATATTGCCCTTTGTGTTGCCCTTTTAATTTGTAAAATAAAGCACTGTAAACGTGTCTTCGTGAGTCCATTTGTTTGTGTGTTCTGCTCATCCTCCGTGACAGAGGGGACAAAACACAAGCTCTTCCTAAAAGGAGGCCTTTATAAAGTATTGTTGCTTCCTCTGTTCGATTGAAGTTTGCAGAGGGGGCTTTAGTCTCCCGAGTTACTGCCTGAGGAGTCAGCAAAATGAACCTTTTATGGATTCATTGATCTTCTTGCCCCTCTTACTCACAAATTTTGAGGACAAATCAGCTGCCAGCTATGGAAAGGCTGCTTCTTTTGTAAACTCACCTATATATCTTGATTTCGATTAGTCAATTTTGTTCCGAAGTGTAAAGTTCGTGAAATCATTGAATGCCTTGTTAATAGTGGTCAACTCATTATTCTCATTAAACTGGTGATGGATTTTTCCATAAATCTTTTTTGTAACTAGTTGAGTTCTACTTGCGATTCAGTGCTCCCACTTTGAAAATGCCATTGTGTTGCATAAGGTCACAGCTACATTTCATAGCAATCTGGCTAAAGCAAGTATTTATTTTTGACAACTTTATTTAAAGATTTATCAAAAGAAATACATATCATTCCAAAACAACAATTATGATAACAAGAAAACGACAAATAAAACGAAAAAAGCATTATACAAGTTGATACAAATAGTACAGAATAAATAAGAAAAACCTATCAATTATCTCTACTAATCGCAACAAACCTAATTTGAAATGATAACTAGCCAAAAATGAGAGGAACACGAGAAAAAAAAAACACAAACACACAACACAAGACAAACACAGTAAAAAGAACACAATAGAAAATTAACCACTCTGAAACAAAAACCATTGCCCATCAGCACTTAATTCACACATAGAGTTCATTAAAAGCCTCCCATTGTTCCTTATAAAATTCTTCTTTATGTAAAGCATAATACTTAATCCTCTCAAATCTTGAGAGCAACTGCACCTGCGATAACCATTCATCAATACTTGGTTTCTTTCTCGTCTTCCAGAGGCGTAAAACTTGACGAGTGGCCACCAAATTATTAGCCCAACACAGAGTCGCATAGCTAAAGTGACGAGTGCCCACTGGTGATTTCAAAAGAACTGATGATGGTGTCCTTGGAAAAGAGATGTTCCCGACCAAATCAACTCTATCCAAAACCTCACTCCAAAAACCTTTAACCCTCGAACAATCCCATAACATGTGAAGCAAAGTGCCTTCCTCCGTAGAACAACTCCAACACATACTATCCTCCCTTAAGCCAAATCTGTGCATTTTAACTGGAGTCCAAAACAGACGCCCCAAAATCCTCTGTTGAATATATCGTAAATTTAGATCAATTTTCATCCTAACTGGAGCCTTCCATAGAACCTCCCAATCCTGCATAGAAATATCTCCACCCAGTTCAGCACACCACAGAAGTCGAAGAGCATTCCATGAAGATCTAAATTTCTCTTCTACCGGGAACAACCTCAAATAACTAGACACTGCACGAGGCGCAACTACAATAAAACTACACCTTTCAGGTCTTTGTAACAAAGGGTCAGTAAGCATTAATACTCTCTCAGAAATCAAATCTCTCAACAATCTATATCTCCCCATTTCCCTATTATGTAGCATAAACTTCCGCTTCAGAGACTCAAAAGATATCATACCGTCATCATCCCATATGTCTCTAATAAGTAATATACCCTTGTTCATCCAACTCCTCCCGCATAGCATCTTATTATTGATCTGCAACCCCGGATTCTGCCAAATGGAGGCCTCCCCATAGAAATGAAGTCCCTGTCCTCCACTTACAATCAATGATGTGACTGCATCTTTGGAAGCATGGACAGCCTGCAATGTACTGACCGATTTAGGTAACTTTCCAAGAGAGTATAGTGATTCAATTCGGAAGGGTCTCATCTTAAACTCTTCTATCTGAGCCCAAACTGGAATGTCTGATTCATTCAACGAGAAATAGGATACACATTTTTTAATCAAAAAACTTTTGTAGTAATTTTCAATGTTAGGATAACCAAAACCCCCCTCATGTACACTCCTAACCATTAAATACCTGGGTATCCTTGGTTTCCTTGAAACTCCCCATAGAAACTCCTGAAAGACCCCATCCACACGGGCCAAAACTTTTTTCGTAAACCTTAAAGGTAGCGATTGAATAATGTACAGAACCTTAGGTAGGAGCACCATTTTAATAGCATTAAAGATGGATAAAGAGAGTCTACTCCACCTACGGAACATAGTCCTCATGCTTTCCAGAACTTTATCTATATTGAACTCCGCCATACCTTTCACATCTCTAGACAAAAAGACACCTAAATATTTCACCCTACAGTTTTCCCATTTACAATTCCAATCTAATAATCGTCTACACACCTGAGCATCTCGAGCTGGAAACACAACCGTCTTCTCTCAATTAACTTTATAACCTGAGAGCCCACCAAACTCAGAAATCATATTCTTCAAGATGTTTCCCCCTTCTACAGGATTACTAAGAACAATAACTATATCATCAGCATACACCAAAACCTTAACTTCAACTTCACCAACTATAAAACTGGATAGGCAATCCGACTGCCGAATATATGACAAAAATGGCTCAAGAGCCAAATTAAAAAGGTAAGGTGATAGTGGACATCCTTGACGTGTGCCTTTAAATAATCTAAAAGAAGATCAAAGTACCCCATTCACCCAGACCTTTGCACTAATACCCGACTGTAATGCCCCAACAGCATTTATAAATAGGGGACCAAAACCCATCTTAACCAAATTAAAATTTAAAAAAGCCCAAGCCACATTATCAAATGCCTTCTCAGCGTCAAGAAATATGAAAATCAAATCAATTCCTGAGGATGACAAATTCAAAATATCCAAGAGAGTCCTAATATTATCATATCCATGACGTTGCTTCATAAAACCCACTTGAGACCTACCAATTAACAAACCCATATATTTATCCAACCTGGAAGTCAAAATTTTTGTAAATAATTTTGCATCCATATTCAAAAGTGAAATGGGGCGATAATTACAACAATTCGATGCATCTTTCCCCTCCTTGGGGATTACCGTAATCACTGCCTCCCTCATTGAAGGACATAAAACACCCCCCATAAGAAGTCGATTATAGAGTTCACATAATTCTGGAGCTAGCTGCTCAGCAAAAGATTGGTAAAACTCAGTCGGCAGTCCATCTGGGCCAGGTGACTTACCAGACTTCATTTTAATAATGGCCTCTACCACCTCTTCCACTAAAATAGGAGCATCCAGAAATTATCTGGCCTCATCAGACAGACAAGGAACTTCAATCTTATCAAAGAACTCCACCAGATCACTTTCTAACAGCACATGCTCTTCAGAGTATAACAATTCATAATAATAATAAGCAAGTCTTAAAGCAAGCCTCATCGAGAGTTTTCACCTTTAAATATTACCATAAAACTCGTGGCTCAGCTATCAACTGGTTCTGTGTAAAGCTGAAGGTGTCTGCCTCAGCCATGATACCCCAACTAGATGCACCAAATTGATGGCTGCTTGCCTAGTACAGCCTCCAGGTTGTTGGCCGGTATTCACACCAGCGGTGAGAGTCCTAAAGGATTTACAGACAAAAGAATGCTTATGCAAAATAGGATTTGTCTTAGTCCGCAGTAGAATACAAAGTATTCATTTTTGTTTTGATTTTTCCATTAAAGGGCAGGAGTGGTGGTGGTACAAAACAGTCCCCTCTTGAGAATCCCTCTTATATTTCCTCCGACTCTGGAAATGATAATGAGAAGACGAGACATTTGGAACTGGAAGACTTTGGGAACTTTCCTGGATTACAAAAATAGTGATCGTAGGCAAATTAGTGTACATCTCTGTCCCTTGGCCACTTCAAAAGTGCTGCATATATTTGTCTTTTAAAAAAAATGTAATGTATAGTGTTGTTCAGTTTACAATCAATCCTCCCACTATTTATTTATGTTTGCATTTATAGCAGCGTGCCAAACCCCCGGGCATCAGGGCACTAGCTAGGTCAAAAGGATCATCAATTAGTACATTTTTCATATAACATCATAAAATATATACATCATTGAGAATTGATATGATAACATTGTGCCTAATCTCATCTATAAATACAACCAGATAATATAGAGTAATCTTAATCTCATTAAGGTATAATACGGTAATGATATCCAATATCATGGAAACAGAAGACTTCAAATTGATTAAAGGAAAAGGTAACCAGTTGAATACTCTTCCTATACTCTAAGAATTTAAAATTACTATCAACTTGTCTTCAAATTTATCCCAGAGATTGATGATAGTAAGTGATAAAGATAATAGCGCCTACCAAACATCTGAGCCAGAATGCTTTAATGTGGAATGTGTTCAGATTGTACAGACATTTGTCTAGACATTCTCTGTGCAGATATTCACAACTATTCCAGCCCTTACCTCTTTTATTTTGCTGGATTTGCAGCTATTGCACTCAGTATATGTTTCAATGTTTCTGTTATAGGAACTTTGCATAGCCGACTGCTTGTATTCTGCACAGGTAAGCCCTGATGAGGACCTAATGTCGATAATACGGGTAATTGATTTAACCTCATTAAAACAAAGGTCCTCTTTGCATGGTGGAAGGTAATTTGAGAATGTATAGTTTAGGTTGACCTAAGATGAGTATTGTAGAGTCAGTCAGCCAAGGTTTTTAGGCTAGTCACATACTCCTAATTACGCCACTCCCATAATTTCACTTTAGTCGTGCGCTGTTCCTTAAATTCATGGAAGTTGAGAGCCCAATCAGTTTCACAATCAATAGCATCAACACATGTCTCATTGTCTATTCTGAATTGATGCTGTTTCTGCATTTTGCCACCTTTCAGGGCCTCACCCATAATGGACAGCAAGGGGCATGAGGGTGTAGCACAGGCATTAAGATAGAAATAAGCCCTCCTCAGCTTGAGACGAGCCTTAAGGGCCAATTTGAACCTGATTGACTTTATCGATACACATTGAGATAAGGATAAGACTGTATGCTAGATTTCCCCCTACAATATGTTTAACCATGACATATCATTAGTGCAGTCTTCCTCCAGTCTATATAATATGGCCGTTATTATGTTTTATGCGTATTCGCCGTAGCATCGCCTTCATGCTGTAACCCTTTTTTCCCCAATAAGTTTTTATTAGCAGTTTACAATACAACAAGCAATGAAAGTTTACCAACCCCATTTATCCCACAACAACTGCTCCCCCCCCCCGGCCACCCTCCCCCCCCCCCTTTCCAGATCCTACAGGTTTGCTGACTGTAACCCGCCATCTTCTTGACAAAGTTTCTGTCACACAACATCAAGGACAGAGCTCTCAGGGATTTACTACAGAAAAGCTCAGAGTTTTTGATTTTATTGATGAGGTATCCAAGATAAACATAGGAGTCAACCTGCAAGGCTCACTGAGGATGTATGCCTCAATAAAAGCTATTAGCGGGAGTTTTACCTATGCACATTATTTTAGATTTATTAGGATTTATGTAATGTCTTTTGAGAATGGCATAATTGCGAAAAGCAGTTGGCGATCTGGCAAACCCAATGTAGGTGTAATCTAAAAAAGACCACAGAATCTGCATAGGCAGCAAGGGTATATGGGTGTTTACTATTTTAGGAGGAAGATTTCCAGTGCATTGGGTAGGTCAGCGATGCAAAGACTAAAAGGTGGGGGGGGGGGAACACACACACACACACACACACACACGCACACGCACACGCACACACGCTTCAAGTCAGATTTGGTGAATATATTCCCTGTGTATTGCCCATTCAAATGAAACCTCAATTTGGACAGCGATGCCAGAGTATCTAACTATTCACAATTTAAGTAGGTCCGATCTTGGGTCTTTTAGTTCAACTTTGATCATTTCTAGCCAAGAAGCTCAGGGATAACCCCATCAAATGCTGCAGGGAAGTCCAGGCATATTTAGTACAATGAAGGGTTACCCGTTTTTGCAGGGTCCTCCTTTTTAACATATTGAGCTTGAGAATATTATGGGAAGTGGCGGATACACTGCGAAATCCAATTTAAAGGGGACTGAGCAGCGTTTTGTCTGTCCCATTCCTGCAATTCTTGGAGGATTAGCGTGTTGTACATTTTACTAGCAGTTTATAGTTGCCTGGGTCTATACGTTCCCCCCTTTTGAAAACGTGTATTAAAAGAGAATTTTTCCCCGAAATTCGGAATAATGCCTTTCTCCCTAGTTCAAAAGGCCATTTTAAAATCTGTGCCCATTTATGAGGATCGGACTTTAAAACAACTTTAGAAAGGCCGCCAAGGCCACAGGCTCTGGAACTTTTCAATTTCAGTATTATATCCAAGCTGTGGTCTATGGTATGACTGATAATGGGTGTTGTATTACTTATAGGATAACATCACCTACCAGCACTTGCGTTATTACTAAATACTTTCATAATGTGTGCTACCCACTGTGTTTCACTTATGGGATTAACTAGGGCCTGTAAATCACGGCGTATATTTTTGAATATCTCGCAAAATCTTTTGGTGCCACTTCTGCACAGTATGCTGAATACCATCTGCCATTTAGTGTGAAGAAATGACATCCTATGTCTCTTAAGCCAATTACGATAACTCTGCCTAGCCTTTTCCATTAATTTCTGCGCATTACCTTTGTGCAGATCCCCGGTTTTATAAATTATACGTAAGTAGCGTTTTAAGAGGTGTTTCTCATGAGCAATTAAAGGGTCATAAGGCTTATTGAGATTGGGCTCCTTTTCCCGCAAGCACATAGGTGTACTCTTTAGAGCCACTGCACTAGTATCTCCTGTATCCAGTCCTCAATCTGTTGTGGCGTGATTCCCCTAAAGGTGATCAGTTGTGGCATATTCAGCTCTCTAAGCAGTGTGGTCATTTCTGTCAGTATGTGGTGGCCAGTCCAAGATATTCTATTACAACCTAAATTGACTGTGATGGGTTTAGTCGTAGGCTGTTTATGCGTAATGATCACACACTTCACATCAGTTTTAAAGTTGCATGTTCACTCTGATCACCTTGTACTACCTCAAAAAACAATCAATAGTAGGACAGTACCTGCCATTGGTCCATGTATAATTGCCTGGTCTGTCACCCGTAACCCTTCCATTCAGCATGTATATTAAACGATTTTCCATAAATTCGGTCCAGTTTATACCTTTTTACTGAAATATCAAAAGTACGAAATTGGCACTCGGTTCTTCCAGGAATTGTTTCGGGCTCGATTATCTTGCTGTGTTATATGTGCAGCTCTTCAATTGTAGACTAACTTATAGAGAACGATTTGTAATAAGCAAAATAAATGTGCATGGTTAAGGGTTCCAAACTCTGAGCAGGTTGCAAGGTTGGTTCCGCCATCATGAATAACAACACTATGCGATGTCTCTAGATTTGTATGCCCCATTTATGATGCCTTTGGTCAATCGACCTTTTTCAACCTGCCTAAAGCACCAATCAAGGAATGCATGTTAGGGGCCCTAGGCTTGAAAGGCTTGAAAGCTTATGTCTGTTTTCCAAATAGAGTACAGATAAATAAGACGTTGATCATTGAATTACATTTCCGGATTGGAATTTCTAGGATGACGCTGTTTAGAAAACCAGCGAATAGTGTTTATATCAACAGTAGGTGGTGAAATAATACAATTGGCAGTTCCTAGGTTTGTAGGTGTTTTGGTGCCTGTCTGTCCCCTATCTTTTGGGGTGGAGATAGGGTGTCTCAATCGTTATGGTAGAACGTGCTGGTTGGCCCACTATATGTAACTATGTTGACATTGAATGCTCGCATACTTTAAGCCAAGCATGATGGCTAGAAATGTGTACTTTTAAGTTGTGAAGGGAGAGTTGCAAGAGTTGCTGCCTCCCGAGAAAGCATACCCACTCGCTGCTCTGTTTTGGCGTGTCAGCAGTTGTTTCCGACTAAATAAGGCAATGCACTAGTTGGTGTTATCCGCGGTTGACAGGAATACAGTTCATTGACAGCTGATAAAGAAGCCCATGGCTTTGCTGCTATCATCGGCCGTCTTACTGCTGCACTGAGGCATATTTATCACCTGCTGTGCTGCTGACTATGCTCAAAAACTCCTCCTCTGCATTTCTTACCAGAACGTGTCCGCTTTCAGCTCTATAGTTCCGAATTAAGCAGCTTTTGCAAGCGGGTTCTGACTTTACGTCACGAACATTATTAACAGAAACAATCGCCCAGTAACGCCTTTTAATAATTGTATTGAAAGCAAGTTGTTTCAATGTATTAATTTATGTTGATCCAGCTAGCAAATCTGAAATATCATTCATCTTATTTCATCCTTTGTAAAAGGCGTATCATATTTATAAGAATCTGTTTTTTTTTCCAGCCCATAAGATCACAAGTTTGGAGATTACACCAGTTGATTATTAATGAACAAGAATTACCTACTTTAGAAGTTATTACTGCTATTTTAACCCCTCAAACTAAAAGCATATACTTTTGGCTTTGGAAAGACCGGTTCCCATGGTGACTGATGGTTTGTAAATGAGAATTTTAGTCAATTGGGATTCGGAATATTAACCGTTCTCAGTGTGCGTTACTACTGTACCCTACGCATGGTTTATATACTTATACATCGACTATCTCTTCTCATCTTATACATTATATCAAACATTTAAGAGTTATTGTGATGCTATGCCAGTTGCAATCCTTCACGTAGTTGTTTTCAGATCTGTAATCCGAATGCTATTGACCTGGATTAAATGAACATTTGTTATTACATGGCTTTGAAACTAACTCTGATAACATGCTTATCATTCTATATAGTGACAGTGCTTTCGGTAAAGTCTGCACACTATCAACTGTTTACACAGTTCTTCTCCTAGTTGGAGGGTATCTTGTGGTTGGAGTACTGTGAGTATTCTTGGGATTCGCACACATGGAGACGCACAGGGTCTCGCCACACCAAGAGTCGAATCTGCATGGTAAGATTGTTTCCATGATGCATGGCATACATTTCCGTATTCTCTGGTGTCCAGCGCCTGATCTCACTTTCACGGAGCGGCAAACAATGACTAATGACATGATAATCCTGGGTGCATAGACTCCCTGCCCAATGTATGCCACCCAACATGCAAATACCTTCGAGTGATCATTTGTGTGGTATAACCTTTATAAATGGTGATTGGCTTCAATGTGGATCACCTCCACACATGGTGCAATCCTCTACAGACATACCGAAGGTCAGCTGATTCCACTAAACGCAGTCTAGTTTCTGCGGGATGATGATCCTATGTGGTCCAGCATATCTGCAGCACTGTGAGAACACAATTTGCAGACACCTTGCCGGTTAAGATACGATATGGATGTGGGAAAAAGTGGGCTACTGACTTTCCAAGATTATTTTGCTGCATCTGCCGGGGTGGGGATGAAGCTGTTACTAGAGGTTTTTTTAAATACATTTTTGTAATGCTTTAATTTCCTGAGGCATTATAAACTAAAGGTATAGTTATTGTCTATTTTTCTGAACATACTACTGACGGCTGTTGATAGTTAAATGTATTTAAAGGAGAGAACCAACCAGAACTCCAATAGACACGTATGCAAGCATAGTACTTACTGAATGGAGATATTTTCTATAACAAAACAAAGTAATTCCAAGGCATGCTCCATGAAATGTAACATGGCACAGAAGCATATTTTAGTCCGCATTGGCAAAGCCAAGAGGCTTTGGCTTCCATGTCAAGTGCAACCTTATATTTCCCAGTAATGCATTCATATGTCTTGCATAGTCTCCAGTCTCTATATTTTAAGGTGCGACACTGCACATGCAGTGCAGCTGCTGCCATCACATGCCATTCGAAGCCACAAATGGACCAATAAGGGGCTTCCTTAATCCCCCAAATAGATAACTGTAGATCCTGCGGGGAATCTTTGACTAAGGTGCGAGCCACACAAGTGGACTTTTCCCCCTACAAACTATGAACAAACTTACTCTTAAAATGCTGTTGTAATCTTTTTTTAGAGAAACATTCACCAGTAATCCAGATAAAGAAACGCATCTCTTTTTTGCTCACTGACATATCAACTAAATCATACATGTGTGTTTTATGTTCACACCATTATAGGTCTAAATGGCTGTATGTTTAAAATGGCACACAGCTTTTCCCTGCACCACCAAGGCAGCTGCGGGTGACTACTTCGTACAACAAGGAACGAGGGAAAGAGGGGCGGGGGGCGAGTGTCACATTGCTGACTGGTATTAATGGATCAGACAGTCAACTCAAATGGGTGTTTTAAACTGTGTGGGACAAAATGTCAAACATGGGATGGCATGAAGTATAACAGAAATTGTCCGGATAACTTAATTGAACTAACTTATAGTTGAGGTACAACTAATAGTTCCGAATAGGGATTTTACAATTCAGAGTCTTACCAGGGGTTCAATTTTCACCATTGGATCTTGCTTGTGGAGAGAACAGTCCTGCGGTAGTCTCTGGGATGTCAACTCATCCTTTCCGACTCAAGATTTTGGGTTTCCCATACCTTGGTTTTCTCACCAATGTCTGGATTGTGCGCTCTGTCTTACTCATTTGGAATGTTTTTTTTGCAAGTCCTTTTTGGGTTTTCCCTTGTCCCTGCCACAGGGATTGGTTCTCATTCCTCTGACATCTGCTCATCGTACTTGGGCAAGGGACTAAGCATCCCGGGCAGAGGCCTGCATACACACCAGGGCCCCAAAGAAAGACTGGAACGTTGGGATCAAATGAAAGGTTGCTGATCTAGTTGTAAGCCCATTTCTCTCTTCACCAGGGATCCCTTTCATTTTCTCGACTGCCTGCTTGTCCTGACCACACTTCCACTACCCAGTCTACTCTCTTAGGAGTTCCTCCACCAACTTCCTATCTGTTTCTTAGAGCTCCTTTTCCTTCATTAACCAGCCAGTTGTCTCTATTTTCTCCCCCTCTTCTCTGTTGTCTTTACCATCTTGTTCACCCCTTTAGGCATTCCTCCCCATCTAATCCCCCTCACTGATTGCTCCAGTTTTCCTATTCCCTTCCCAAACCATCTCTAACATTCTCCTGCCACTACCACCTTTTTCGCCCCTTGGTCCCTTCTTTTTGCCTCAGTCTCCCCCCCCTCCACTTATTCACCTTGTCTACACTTGGGATGTTCACTACTGGTCCTCTCCTGATATTCCCTTTTTACCACCTCCTACCTTACCTCAACCGCATGTCCTAATGGCCACTACTCCCCCACTCCTTGGCTTTCCCTCCAGCTCATCTTTCTAACTTGTGGGCTCTTCCTTTGGCTCTTCTCCTAACCTCATGAATTCCACCTCCTTCCCTCTCTTGAGTTCTTGGGCTCCTACTTCAGCACCTCTCCTGTAATCTTAGGCTCCTGCTCTTGCTCCTCTCCAGCTCCTGGGCTCTAGTGTCGGTTATTCTCTTGAATTGTGGTTGTCCTGCTATAGCCCCTCTCTTGGTTCTGCCTCAAGCCCTTTTCCGGAGCTCTTAAGTGCCTGCTACAGTCTGTCTCCTTTGCTTATGACAATTTGTATTGGGGTTTTAAAGACGTACCCATATCAAAATCAGTCATAAACCTGAATTAATTGGAGACATAAATAAATCTAGTGCCTGAGCTTCAAAATTACATCCTTTGTGCGTTGTGCAAGAGCATTTAAATACTTTCTTCATCTTCTCTATTTCAGCACCAGCCTGACCCACTCTTTTCTTCACACCCAACAGAGTATATTCAATGCTGGAAGGATTCCCAGGGTCCCTAGGTTTTCTTGAATTTGCAGACCATCTTCTGGTGAGATAAATTACATTTTACTGGAGCCTGACTATCCATATCTTCCCGTGGATAGCCTTGTGGAGCTATCAGTGCCCTGTTGTAGAACAACAAAGTGTAAATATGCTTTAAAAGTCCTGGGCATTGTCTCCCCATATAGCCAGCAGGGTTAACTTGGGGTCAGGTCTCATCATCCAACCCACCACTCTAGAGAGTGCTCTTAAAACCTTTTCCCAAAAATATCTTAAAATGCCATAGGTCTAGGCTGTAGACTGTTCCTTTCTCTGCTCCTCCCTATCTTCTGAATCCTCTCTTGGGAGTAATATACTCAATGTAAGGAAATTTTACTGAATCAGACGAAACCCTGCTCTTGCTGATTAAAGCCCTTCCATCCAGTCATTAAACCTCCTCCCAGATCATTGGTTCATTTTTGTTTTAAATAGCCTCTGCAAAAATCGCTAAAGCTTTATAGAGAATAGAGAGATGTTGGCAGTGTAGAGCAGTCAAGCACATTTAGGTTCAGCGAGGAGCTAGCTGGTAGGTCCAAATTGTTACCCAAATTGGATTCCAAGGCATGACAGATCTGCAAGTATTTAGACACATCTTCTATCAAATTCAAACTAGTCTTTCAGCTTTGCAATGTCTTCACTGCACCATCCAGAAAAATATTGCCCACGGTTTGATGCCCTTTTCCTCCCAATTGGGTAAACCCCATAGTCTATTTCTTTCAGTGCAGTTCCTCCCCACAGTGGGGTCATCTGTGACGGCTTACCCTTACACCCCACCATTGTGTACACCTGGCTCTGTGCCAATCCAATAGCTCTAGACACCAGCATGCCCCTGTCACATATAGGAATCTGCCCATCCCCTTGTCTCTAGATGTACCCGCTAATTGAACCAAATGGTTGCATGCTTTAAAATCGAATTGTTTACTACCCCCAGTTGTGCAGTCCATTTGTAGGTCTGGCAAGCCCAGACCCCTTTACAAATGTAATTATTTATTGTTGTGTTTGGCACTCTATGTATGACCCTGCCAGATTAGCCTCAAAATTGTCTTGACTTTCTAGAAATCGTGTCTGCCTACTACTTCTTGGGCATTTTGGACAATATGAATAAATACAGGGAATTTCCCTATTTTATGAAGCACACCCTCCCGATCATTGCAACAGATATCACTCAATGGGAAAAGCTCCCCATGGCAAAGAGGTTGACTAGGACAAGATTCATGCACTGGAAAGGTGGAGTATCTCCACCCACCTGCAACAAAGAAATTGTAAAAGTGTGTTGTGCTACTAGCAGTAGGCAGATGCTTACTATGGCTCTTGTTCCTCCCCTTACTGTTAATTGTACCAATTTATTTTAATTGCATTTCAACTCTGTATGCCTCCCAAATTCTCTTATATCCATTACTTTATATCTGGTGAGCTGTGGATTCTTCAGCTATAACAAATGATCTTCTCAATAGTGGGGCCTCAACACCAACAAAAGCTTTCTAATGGATTGTGTCCTCCCGTGTAGTCCTTATCTGTGATATTCGATATCCAGCTTCAGCTGCTTTGGAAAATATTTTTGGTAGAGGGCACTATGCGTTCATGCAGTCCATTCGATGTCCCTCGAGGACTTTCGTCTCGAGGGCGATGTCATTGAATGTGTGTGTGTGTGTATATATAATATACATAGTTTGTCCGTGGTGTCTCGGTGTGGAGCACAAGACCTCGGCCTGCTCCAAATGCCAGTCAATGACCAGAAAAGCTCAGAAGGAGCAAAATGGGAAATTGGCAGTGGGTAAAAAAAAATAATCCCCATCGATTATCCTGTCGAAAAAACCTTCTTCGGATGAGCCGACAGGCGACTCTCCTCGAAGGAGGAAGGTTAAAAGATCCAAGTCAAGGAGTGACTACCACCACTCCTCATCGTCGTCAAGGAAATTGAAAAGAGGCACCACAGGTCGCCCTCTTCGACTTTGACATCAAACACCTCCCCAGAGAGGGTATCTTGTCCCACAAAGGCCTCCACAACAGACGAATGGGAAGCATTTAGATCAGAAATGCAAAAAATATTTGTGAGGCAAAAACCCTCAGCTAGCCATGCTCCTACTGCGCCTTGCAGGGAAGCCGCTAAGGAAAGGGCTCGAGCCAAAACCTGCATGCCCTCGAACCCGGGACAAAGGCCAGATCCTCATCGAGAGTTGTTGAGACCTCGATGCAATGACAAATCATCAAAGGATCCTTTGAGCTGTAAATCGAAGGATAAGTTGAGGTCATCAGTGCCAGCTGCGCCCTCGATGCAAGCCGTGTACCATGGACGCCATTCGACACCATTGAAACTTTTGAAGCCGAAATCAACTTCGGTAAAGATATCGATGACACCTCGAGCGGCAAGTTCAAAATTTCTGAAACCTGCAATGCCCATTCTGGATAAGACATATATTCCTTTACCAAGGAAAGATTACTTCAAGTTATTAACCTCAATTTATGAGGAAAATTAGCCATCAGATGCTAATGGGCCATTTGGGCTTCAATATGGTACACCAAATGTGCCGGAGAGTTTTATTCCAGAAGAATCAAGATTAAAATATCTTTGATAACTTGCAAACAGCCAGTGGGGTAGACATTTCACCAGAGCTGGAATTTGGTAGACCTGAAACTGGTGAGCATGGAGATGCATCATATAGACAATTGATGTCTAAGTTTGTAGACTACTTGGTATGGAGTAGGCCTATCCTCCCCTTCGGGCAGGATGATCTGACGGACATCTTTAATAAGGGTCTGCAAATGTATCACATTTTTGTATCCCATTTTACCATTTCACATCACTCTCCAGAAAAGGGTGGAAAACGCCAGAATCTAATCCGGCAGTAAACAAAAACCTGACTAGAAAATACCACCCATCTAGTAGTGACCCCAACTACTTATCAAAACACCCCTGTCCAGAAAGTCTGGTGGTGCAGGCAGCTATGGCAACCTCAAAGCAAGCGGCCTATTCTACCATCCCTCCTGATCGGGGTGACAAGAGAGTAGATGCATGGGCAAGGAAAGTATTTTCTGCAGGGAGCATGGCTCTTAAATCGGCCAACTCAACATGTGCCTTAGCAAAATTCTCATTCACTCTATGGGACTGTATGTCCATGGCGATGGAGCACATTCCGGGGGGTGGGAGGGGAAGACCGATTCTTGGCTATTGTTAGAGACGGCAAAGAAGCCATGTGCGACTCTCTTCATTCGGGACTGGATTCTGCTGACAGCATCAGCAGAGACATGGCTACACGCACCGTAATACGTAGATTTGCGTGGTTGAGGAAGTCGGGATTTGCATCAGATGTGCAGTCCGGACTCCTTAACATGCCTTTTGACCGGTCTCACCTTTTTGGCAACAAGGCTGACGAAAGCCTTAAGAAGTTGCAGACCTCGAAGGTGGCAGACAAATCCTTAAGTGCAGCTATTAGGCAGCCTCAGCCCTTTCACCACAGTGGACAGCCCTGGAGGGGGTAGATCTTTTAGCTACTACTCCTCAGTTGGAAGAGTGAGAAGAATGGCTGGTCAAGGAGGCCAAAGACGATTCCCTTGTGGTGGACGAGGGAGAAGTGTAAAGCCCGCTCAAACAGGGGCATCCTTACCAACAGGCACTGCGTCCGCCGCCTCAAAACCTTTGAGGTCTTGAGTCACCGAACACCAGTGGGAGGCAGACTGTCTCAGCATCTGAAAGGATGGCGAGACCTTACTTTGGATGCTTGGGCATTGGAAACCATAGCCCAAGGTTACTGCCTTCCCTTCATTGGAGACTTCAGAACTATCCCCCGGGAACCACTCTGACAGTTCCGGACCAGCTCCTTCTGCAGGAAATGAACCTGCTAGAGAAAGCCGCTATAGAACTAGTGCCTGTAGCGGAGACGAACAAGGGATGGTATTCTCCATATTTCCTAATACCCAAGAAGGACGGAGGACTGAGACCGATCTTGGACTTGAGATACTTGAACAAGTTCATCAGGAAGGAAGAATTCAAGATGGTCACACTTTCTCAGATCCTCCAGCCCCTCCAACTCCAGGATGGGATGGTGTCATTGGACCTTCAGGATGCTTACTTTCATGTGCCTACACATCTCAAGCACATAAAGTACCTGAGGTTTGCCGTTGGCGTTTCTCATTATCGGTTTTGAGTTCTGCCATTCGGGCTGACCTTCACCCTTAGGGTTTTCACCAAGCTGATGGCAGTGGTGACAGTGAGTCTCAGGAGAGCGGGGGATTCACTTCTACCCTTACCTGGCCGATTGGCTGATCCGTGTGCATTCTCCCGAACAAGTCCTGTATCATCTCAACGTCACCTGCCACTCTTTTCACAGACTGGGCTTCTCCTTCAATTACAAGAAGTCCCATGTGATACCTTCTCAAAAGCTCCAGTTCATCTGGGCTGTACTGGATACATCATTGCGAAAGAGCTCGCCACCCGAGGTGAGGGCTCAAGACATTATGTCCAACATCTCCCGGCCTTCAACTTTTTGAGGTTGCTCGGCTTCATGGCATCCTGCATTTTCCTTGTGCCAGGGGCTCGCCTCAGAATGAGATCCCTTCAATGGGGTTTCTGGACACAATGGTCTCCATTCTCAGGAAATATGTCAGACCTACTTCCAGTTCCAAGCAGGGTCGCACAGGATCTCCTGTGGTGGGTTTACGAGGACAATATTCTGAAGGGAGAACTCTTTTGGCACGGGGTGGGGAGCCACGCCAACAATCTGACAATCAGCGGTCGTTGGTCTCCATCGGAGTCCAAACTACACATCAATTTTTTAGAGCAGAGGGCAATCAGACTTGCGCTGAAGCCTTTTCTGCCCTCTGTATGGGGAAAGAATGTCCTGATAATGGCGGACAATACAGTGGCCACGTACTACCTCAACAAGAGAAGAGGTGTAGGCTCACTACGACTGTGCAGAGAGGCAATACAGCTCTGGTACTGGGCAATTCAAGAAGGAATCTCCCTATCGCCAGTGTACCTAGCCGGAGAGCAGAACACGGCGGTGGATGCTCTGAGCAGGCAGAGCACAGTCCTCAGGAAGTCCTTCAAGAGATCTTCACCCTTTGGGGAATCCCTCAAGCGGATCTGTTTGTGACCATTGTCAACCAGAAGGGCCACCTGTAGTGCTCCAGGGAATTTCCTCCAAGAGCAGCTCTAGGAGACGCTTTCATGGTGGACTGGTTGTTTCCACTCCTGTATGCGTTTCCTCCACTCCCCGTCATTCCTCGCGTGATCAGGAGGTTGGGAAAGTTGAGGGAACTCATGATCCTAATTGTCCCGGATCAGGCCAGGAGGACGTGATACCCAGACCCTCTGGACATGCCCATCTGCCCCAATATGTCTTCTGCAAAGAGAGGACCTTCTCTTGCGAGAGGAGGGTCGGGTTCTCCATCCAGAGATCAAGACTCTGTCTTCACTAATGGTTTCTGAGAGGCTAAGATACAAGGATTGGGACCTCCCGGATGACCTAATGGAGATTTTGCAACAAAGTCCTTGTACCGTTGCCGTTTGAACACATTCTGCAGCTGGTGCAAGGACAAGAATGTAGACCCTTTACTATGCCTGACCCAGAGGTGTTATCTTTCCTACTATACCTAGCCAATCTGGGGCTCCAGGTTGGAACAATTAAAGGCTATTTGGTGGTGCAACCATCTTTAAGCGGTCATCAGAGGAATCTTCATATTTTAAGATCCCACTGGTAAATCCATTTCTAAAGGGACTCCCCAATGGGTCGCTCCTCCCCCCCCCCCCCCACCCGCCCAATCTCCTTTACAGGTTCCAGTTTGGGACCTTAATCTGGTATTAAAATGTCTTGTGTGCACCTTTTCAGCCTTTACATTCATGCCCATTAAGGTTGCTAACATTTAAAACCATTCTATTGGTAGCGTTAACCTCAGCCCGTAGAGTGAGTGAGTGAATTGCAGGCACTATCATCCAAGCCACCCTTTACTATTTTCCACAAGGATAAGGTTGTTCTGAGGGTTAAGCCGTAATTTTTACCTAAAACCATTTCAGATTTTTATGTAGGACAGAAAATTGTTTTGCACACTCTCTGTCCTCCACCTCATCCTGGCAAAGAGGAGGAGAGATTACACAGATTGGAGCAATGTAGAGCTTTAAGCTTCTGCATCTCTCGATTATCCAAATGTGGTATAGATGATCAGCTTTTTATAGGCTATACAGGTCACAAACTGGGTCAGGCTGTGATAAAGCAGACCTTATCCAGATGGATCATTCTGGCAATCTCAAAATGTTACAGGCTGGTAGGCAAGGATCCTCCAGAGGGCTTAAGGGCCCATTCCACCAAGGGCATGGCTACCTCTACTGCTCTGCAAAGGGGTGTACCGATCAAAAAGATGTGTGGGGCAGCTACGTGGTCTACTATATACACGTTCACGAAGCATTACTGCCTTGAGTCTTCCCTCGGCCAGGATGGAAGCTTTGGAAAGGATGTCCTCCATTCGGTTCATGGAAACCATTCATAGCTAAATTCTTACTCCCTCACCAAAACAAACACTTCTTTGGGAGTCTATCAAAGATGAGCATTACGTGGGAGGACACATTCCATTTGAAGTACAAGTTACTTACCCCTGGTAACGTTCTTTCGACTGGATGTTCATCTCACATATTGCTCATTGGCCTACCTCACAGTAGAATTTCCCATGCTATTTGTCACACTCACCTGTGCCTCTGCAGGAGCGATGGACGAGCCTCCCTTGACCCTGAATCTTCACTTCCCCTGTTTCACCCAGAGGAATACCTGTCAATTTCAAGGTGTACACTAAGACCTGAAGTGCCCCGATTCTGTGTGCTGTGATGTCCCCCTATGGGCTTACCTTGACCTTTAGTAGGGTGTGCACTCCATCCTGTATTTGCAGGGGCGCGATTCACTCATGTGATTGGTGCCAATGTCTGTAGGCTGAGTTCAGATGCCAAACGCTATTTTATGCCTTCACAGCGAGGCAGTGCGTTCAAGGCGCCAGTTTCTTCACTGGCTAGAAAGTCCTTCCCACAAGTGAACGTGGCGCGGAGAAAGTTGAGTGTCCAAAATTGTCCGTATTGTCTTTGTTTGCCGGTATTTTTGTGGGTGAGTAGCGCTGTGTGTAGAAGCTAGCTGCTGGTAGGTTTGCGCAGCGCCTTCAATTCGAGCGCGCCTGGTAATATCTCTCCCTTTCCCTTGCAGGAGAAATTATGTGGTATTAGCTCCTCGAGTCCCGGTTCAGCGCTACTGGAGACTTGGTGGTTAGGTAAGTTTGCACAGAGGCTTTTGGTAAGTATGCACCGCGTAGAGAGAGAGCGCGCAGTGAAATAAGTGTCCGCGTTATTGGAGCGAGCGCAATGAATAATGTCTCTTTTTTTCTTACAGGGGTTTGTGCGCTGGTTCAACTAACCTGGATTCCAGCGTCACGGGAAGATTCGGTGAGTATGCGCAGCGTTACTGATGTGCGTGTGTTAACGCTGTTCTTCTTTGTTCTTACAGGGGCCTGTGTAGAAGTCCCCTCTTGACTGGAGATGGCTGTGGCGTGGAGTAAGAAACAGGCAAGCAGTAGCTGAATGATCCAGCGCGCATAAGCAGGAATAGGATGATCCGGAGCAGGTAAGCAGAAATAGGATGATCCGGAGCAGGTAAGCAGAAGCAGGATGATCCTGAGCAGGTAAGCAGAAACAGGATGATCCGGAGCAGGTAAGCAGAAGCAGGATGATCCATAGCAGGTAAGCAGAAGCAGGATGGTCCGGAGCAGGTAAGCAGAAACAGGATGATCCGGAGCAGGTAAGCAGATGCTGGCTGATCCCGAGCACGGCAAGTGTGTTGCTGCTACAGCTCACAGTAAGCAACACGTAGCACTGGACGAATCTTGGGTGTGGCTTATATAGCCAGCCACACCCAAACACTAGAGAGCTCATGAGTTATCATGCACTTCCTGTTTGGCAACAGGAAGTGGTCATGAGGAAGTTACTACAAACACTAGGAAGCAATGAAAGGATGGATTTGTTATGGGTTCTTTGTGTGCCTATGCCAGGCCTGCCAAGCCTCCACCGAGCTTGCCCCAACTACCTGCTTGGTCCTTTCCCATTCTCACTCTACACCTCCCTCCTTGCCCCTGTGATCTCCTCTTTTGGCATCTCTCACCAGTTCTATGCCGACGACACGCAGCTCTTTCTTTCCTTCTCTTCCTTCTCTCCTGACCTCCACCTTAAACTTTTCTCATGTCTTACTGCTATTAAAAACTATGGCTTCTCGCTTTCTTTCTCTTAACTCTGACAAAACTGAAGTAGTTTTCTTTCCTTCCAACTCCCTTCCCCCTCCCTCTCCTCCCACTTTCATTTTCCTCCCTCTAATCTTATTTTCTCCCCCCATGCTCGTAACCTAGGCTTTCACTTTGACTCTTCTCTCACTTTTTCCCACCATATCTCACTCACCTCTCGTGCCTGTCACTACCACCTCTACAATATTCGCAAAGTTCGCCCCTCCCTTACTTTCCATGCTACTAAACTCTTTATCTCCTCCCTTATCTTTTCTCACCTCTTCTACTGCTCCTCCTTACTTTTTGGTCTTCCCACTGCACATCTTGCCCCCCTCAAATCTATCACTCTGCCATCCGTACCCTCTGTCTCCTCTCCCCCCGAGATTCCATCTCTGCTTCCCTATCCTCCATTGGCTGGCTCCCCTTTCACTCTCAACTTAAATTTCACTTCCTCTGCCTGGTCTTCAAATCTCTCCATGATCTTGCTCCCACTTATCTCTCTTCCCTTCTCTCTTTCTACACTCCCTCTCGTCCCCTTCGTTCCGCTGACAACTTCTTCCTCACTGTTCCTCGCTCCCCTTGTGCCCCCTCCTGTTTACGCTCCTTCCAACTCCTGGCCCCCCTCCACTGGAACTCCTTAACTCTTTCTATCCGCTCTACTCCTACTTTTTCCTCTTTCCACACGTCCCTTAAATCTCTCCTTCTCCATTCCGCGCCATGACACCCCCTCCTCTCACTCCCCCTCTCCCACCCCTTTTCCTTCTTCCTGCCCTTATCCTCTCCCCCCACTTTCCCCCACCCCTTCATTTTCCTCCTCCACCTACCCTCCCTCCCTCTTCCACCTAGCCCTCCCCCTCCTCTCCACTTCTCCCTCTGTCTAATTGCTCTACATACTGTTTTTTGGTGACTGATTCATGATTGTAATTTGCTTCTGTTGTTACTGTTTTTTGTTAAGTTAAATGTACGCTGTTGTTGTAAATGTGCAGCGCTTTGGTATAAAGCGCTATATAAGATTAATAAATACAAATATCTGCCTGATACCCATGACACTATTAAAGCTTTCACGCCTTCAAAGCTTAGTACAGTCAAATCTGTGGTTATGCGGGTAGTTTCTACTGTAAGAAAAACTGAAGCCAATGGGCGCTGCGTGTGCTATATATACCTCAACGACATCAGCATCAAGGCCCTTGAGGGACATGGAGTCGACTGCATCGACGCACAGTCAACCTCTGCCGAATTTTATTTCGGAAGCAGCTGAAGCCGGATATCAAATAAACATGGAGAATACGTGGGAGGAACATCATTAGAAGAACCAGTTACTTGCCCCTCGTAACGTTCTTTCCTGGGAGTCCCCTCTCATCCATACTCCAAGTGTCTCTATCACCAAGGCAAAAAAAAGCATTGATAAATGCACAACCCTGCTACATGACCCTCTGCAACACATATTGGGCCTCATTACAAGTTTGGCTGTAGCCTTGCCGGTAAAACCGGCAGGCTGCCGCCACACTTGTGATTTCTTCTGGCACCCGTGAATGGGCAATTACCAGGTCATTACGGCCATGCTAGACCCAGTAGTTGGCCATTTGCGGGCGTTGGAATAAAATGCTCCCCATTCCCATTGAGCACAGTAGGGCTCAATGGGAATGGGGAGGTTGAATGCACCAGCACCATTCAGAATGGTGCCGGTGCATCCGACATGCTCTGCTCGCAGGTGCTGGAACGCCCGCCAGTTCAGACCTGGCGGGCAGAAAGGCACCTATGAGCAGAACTCATAGTTTGCCGGTCTGGTAACAACGGTACCGGCAATCTTACTGGTACCGTTGTTACCGGGCTGGCATACTTATGAGGCCCATTGTCTCGGATTTGATCCCATTAACTCTAACCCTGGCCTTGGGCTCCGTCTATAGTAATTAACCCAATACAGGTAGTTGGGACTAAACCCCATCCTTTCCAGTAGGCTAAACATGTAGCTCCATTCAAGAGAGACACATGGTTTCGGTACAGAATGCTTAAAGGATGACCTATTTCCCCAGGCCATATGTGGCTGTCAGAAAATAAACCATGTTGATCACTCTGGAAGAAATCAATTCTGTTCCAGATTTATCAGGTCTGGCAAACTCTTCAGAAGTTGGTTAGCTAAAATCTTGGGTAAAATGTTTTCTCTTCATTACTTAATGAATTGTCTTCATGGGTAGCAGAGGTCTGGTGGTGTATCCCTTTTGGGCATCACTATTATTACAGCTTTGCATAATCTGCTGGAAAGGGACCATTTGCTAAGCTCTCCTCAAATTACACGCTTCAATGCCTGGACTACATTCCCTTTCAGGTACTTCAATACGTCAATGCGGACCCATTTGGACCAGGGTTTTTATCACTTTCCAAATATTCAATAACCTGTTCAATGTCAGTATCAGTTACATCTCCCTCTCATCGGGCCAACTGACCCTCTGTAATTTTCATGATGTTATTTGCTACGAGGGTATCAAATTCAGCAGCAATGCTCACTAGATTTCTGGTGTACAATGTTCTGTAGCACTCAACGAAATGTTTCTATGTTCCCTACCATTCATCAGTATGTGTCATGCATCGGTCTTAATGCCAACTAATTTTGTAACCCTATCATCCCTACATGCCAGCCAGGCCAAAGCTTTTCCAGCCTTGTCCCTTGCCCATAAACTTGCAGCTTGTGAGTCAGTGGTGATGCTTGACCTTATTTGCATCTTTACCCCACATTCCCACAGTGACCCCACAGAGTTCCCCCATACAGAGAGGGGGACGAGAAGAGAAGCAACCTTGCCCTTTCCGACTAAGGCATGTGAAACCTCCGCAGAAGGAAACATAAGACCGCAAACAATACCCAGCGTGTTTTACAGCAGATGTCAATGGTACACAAGACCCTCCTGCCCTGAGAACCAAGCCGGGGAGAGATGCTTGTCTCTGTGGTACCAACCTTGACTCCAAAGAGAAAGAAAGCCAAGCGGTTCATTACAGCCAGTGAGTTGAGGGGAGAGTCGATAAGAAACCGAACTGTGTCGAAAAGTAGCAAACGGGTAATTGAACTGTGAAAGGTTAAAAGAACTATTGATGAGAAAAGGGGGAAAACCAGCAACAAAGGAGTCCGTCATGACATGGCTGCTCACTCAGTAAACTCTATGCGATTATCGATTGTTGAAACTACCATAACCAGAAGGCCCTGGAAAAGGCGAGAGGGGGGGTCAGAGTGGTCATACAGGGGTTTTGTAAAATCTTCTGTACAAGTCTTTTACCGACAGATGATTGTGAAGTGAATCCTGCATCGTAAGAGTTGAATGAGAAAGGCACGATTGACAAGATTGGCCACAGTGACCCCGAAAGAGGGATGTCCACAGTGTACTGTTTAAAAAGACATTAAGATGTGTGAAGAACATAAAGAAGATGGGGTTGAATGCCATAGTGAATCTGGCAGAGGGAGGTTAACTATTGAGAAGGGTCCGAGCCCGGAAGAGGGCGACCCAGGGGTGGAAAAGGCATCACCCAATGTATCTGTGAAAAATAACTCTTGGTTTATAATTAGAATACATCATGCCCACTGCAGCAAGAGACTTTTTGATAGAAAAGAGACTTAACCACTGAGTGCCCTGATTGCTGAAAGCAGAACTGTTAGCTCGTGCTGGGAAAGCTCGAGCGTGTTCTGTGCTCCAAAGTCCTACCTTGTTCCATGCTGAAAACTTGGGGAAGGGAGATCCCAAGTACCGCATTCTGACTTATCATTTGTGAACAGTTCCTTCTTTCTTAAGAACATTTTACCACCACTTCTTTTTGTATTTAGCGTAAGGATTAGCAATAGATTGTCTTAGTATAGGCCCTTTTATTTGACATGACACCATTAGTACTGCCTTATTATTATTTGATGTTCAAAGCGTGCTCCCATCTTAGATTTAGGTTTAGATTAGGCGTTTTTCCAACCTACTTTTTCAGTTTAGTGAACACACTTGAACTGTGTGGCTGTCTTTACTGTTACCACCATGAGTTTCTTACAGTTGGCAGAGCATAAACATGTATAACAGAGAAGTTCTTGCATGCCACCATCATCACACAGGGATCTCGTTAACTCCTAAGAAATTGGAACGCTGCCCATTTGTTGACCTTATTATCCAGCCCATTTTCATTCCTTAATAGGCAAAAGAAAGAGTTAATGGGTAGATCAGTTGCCTTTATTCAATGCAATACCGTAGTCTTGGTGAACCATGATGACCCACCCAAGATCTTCTGCCCCATGTGTATAATTGGCTCTGCTCCAGCTCTTGGGATCCGGTTGAGGTCCCTCTCTCCAGCTCATGGATTCCTGTTCTAGCCTTAGCTGATCTTCTTACCTCTAGTTCTCTCTGAATTAACTCCTTCTTTAAATAATCACATTAAAACTGAACCTGTGGTCTTTTGTATACCTGTGTCTCCTCCCCCTGTGCTGGGTGCTTTTTAAGTGTTTGCTCCTGGGACCTGGAAATGGTGATAGGTGTGGTGAGCTTTGATCAGAGAATAGTGGAGAAACATGATAGAGAGCTGTTCAGACATGGAAACTCTGGTGAGCGATGCAGACCAGGGTGACTGAAGAATATATTTTTCAAGCCCTTGTGGGGGTGGAGTTTGGGGGGGGGGGCGTTGGAAGCCCTGAGCGCCTAATGCTTTCTTCAGCAACCTGTAAAAAAGAAAATAGAGGATTTTGACGCATGGATGAGGGGTGAATCAATATTTGCTGTGTGAAAAGGACACTGTATACCATGGGTGTTGCTGTTAATTCACGGCTGGGATAGACCACCTGAGAAACCCAAGGTCTGTTAGAGACCCATTGTAATTCGAAAGAACCCCAGGTCCTGATACACCCTTGGTCTGGGAGAGACCTACTATGGACACTCAGAAACCAAGGTCTGGAATTGTCCTCTGTGAATGCTGAACATTTAAAAACTGAAGAGCACTTAAATACATACCTAAAGGCCAAGGTGAAGCCTGAGTGGAGAAGCCAGGGAAGCATACAGCTTGCGAGAGTCCTTCAAAGACATTGTTAAAGCAATGGAATTCCGGTTTGTTAGTAATTCTGAAAGTGCCTCCACAGCAGAGCCTCTTTTTCATTTTCTTCTGTTAGGTTTGGGTGGGACTTTGAAGACTAAGCTTGGTGGACTCTTTTGTTGGCCATTCATTGGACATTTATATTATTGCTCAGGGTAGCCCAGAGGTTAAGGATTTACTAAAATTAGGGATTGGAACTTTCTATTGGCCACCTCATTGGTTGGTACTTTGTAGAGTAAGCTACCTCAAGGAAAGACAAGGACTTGTATGAATACGTTGGACATTTGATCATTTAGGTAAAAATGTGCCAAATTTTTGCAATTAAAGAAAACCCACTTTGTGTTGACCCATTCTAAATACTGTTGGCTTTAGAACAATGTTTATTTATAGGGATCACCCTGCTACCGATGGCCATTTTGCACAACCTTTTCCTGTGTGACATCACTCTCCTTGCCATATAGGCTGCCAGTAATTGTCTCATCTGAGATTGACCTTTGTTTTGGGCGATCAAGCCTTCATTTAGCTTGTCCATCTTGGAATTCAACCCCCCACCTGTGACTTAGAAAGACTGCCCATTAATCATGTGAGCACGTAGCTTATAAATATTTTTGAAGCCTTCATGTGTGAAAATGTAAGGGCTCTTTGACATTGTAAGTATTACTTGCAAATGAATACAGTGTCATGGTATGATGGGTTGATACCAGTGTATCACTCGAGGGTATGCATGTTGCTTTATCATGATGCCCTCGGGAGCAAACATGACGCTCCTTGCGTCAACACACTCAGATTATCACCGCGTTGCGTGAGCAAAGGTGGAAAACGAAAACTGAACTTTGATAATTCCTTGATGCAAAACTGCACCAAAGATTGGCATCGAACTGCACTTGTCTCCATTAGAAATTGACCACTGCATAGCATGCAGTAGGGACAATGGGGATGAGGATTTGTTATTTTATGACACAGAGAATGACTTCACTTCCCCATACTTTTACATTGTTGGCTGCCCCGAGTTGCTCTCTCCCAATGGTGAATACACCTTTTAAATTCTGCACCAGCTAAAATTCAGCACTCTCTTGGAAGCACCAGTATAGGGTTTGTAATGTGACGGGGCATCACTAAAAACCACTCTTAGACTTAAACACCCTTAAAATCCGTTTATTTTAGGTCTTACAGAAATGGTAGGTTTGGTTGAAATTGCAGAGTTCCCGGCAAAATGGGGGATTAGGAGAATTTGGCCCTAGGGCAGTCCCTCGCTCTCTAGTCTCCCTGGGGCTACCGCCAACCTAGCGCAGGTGTCAGTAACCCTGGTGAGTTCTAGGGCACATTAACCCCTAATACCTCATACTAAGGATAGGACTGTAGTGTTTACCCTAAGACGATGGCTCGCTGACTCCCTGGGGTCTTATACCTTTCCCTCAACTAAACCCGTTTAGTTTTCTAGGGAAGTTAGGGGATAGTGCCTCTCCCTGATGCAGTGGGAGTCTCTTACCATGCACACAGTCTCACCTTGCCCTTCTACTCTGTTTTCTTCACTCTGCCACACTTCCGTCCCTCCAAAGTTTCACTCTGCCATCTTATATCAACCCTTATATGTTAACATTCTATCCTCCTCTTACTTTACACCTTCTCCACTCTTCCATTCACTACTACATCTGACTACCGCACTACTACCTCTCTCCTCTTTCGCTTCACTTCTTCAGCCATACTACCTTTCCAATACTACCACTACGCCTACTCCACTACCACTTTCAATACTCCCACCTCTCCTCTCATCTTCTACTGACACTGCTTCCGTTGGTGCTCTACTTCTACTACCACTACAACTTCTCTACTTATACTACTACTTCTTTCTCTCCTACAACTACACACTGCCTCCCACTACAAATACTACTCACTACTACCACTTCTCAATCCTAATATCTCTACTGCTACAACTACTCTTACCTCCACTTGCAAACATCTCTCCTCTACTCCTACTCTACCACTACTTCACCTGCTCCTCGCACCCACACACAACCACTCCACAGACCCTGCCCTTCAACCACCTGCACACTCATTCTCTCCATCCTCCTCTAGTCTCTTGGTCGGCCTTCTTTCACCTCCCTACCTTGTCCTAGCAGCCCACTCTAAACCATTTGTTTTACACACTTAAATAACATCCCCCTCCCATGATTTGCTATGTGCAATCATTTAACCTTCATTTTTGGCCGTGTGACAGAGGAACTGGGGGGCTTGATAAAAGCTTTAAACCAAGCCTCCTTTTGGACCACACGCATCAGTGTGTTCATGGCACAGAAATGACCAAGGTCAATAGGAGGGGGGGGACTGTTGCCCACTGTTATTGTTGCTTTCTTGCCAGCCTTTTTTTTAATAAGGAAATCACTGGTGGTTTAGTGGCAGTTTCTTCTGTATGGGCAGGCTCCAGCGGATGCTCTCCGCTAAAGCCGTGCTCTTCATCAAGCTGCTGTGCCAGCTTGTCACTGTCCCACGCAGTCCTTCTCGATGTGCCCCCTACATTCTCCTTGCGGTGGGGTTTTCAACATTGCCGCCCCGTCATCTCTCTTCACTCGATTGTCCGACGTGACCTTGGTCCTGGTCTTCTACTTCAGCGGTAGGCTGGTGGTCTCTCCATCAGATTTCCCCTCTGCCTTCTTGGCTGGGTTTGCTGGCTCTCCTGTAGCCAGCACTCCCTGGCCGGGCTGGACACCTCAGGTAAGGAGGGCTGGGAGGAGGCCTGTGCTCAGGCATACTGGCATCACGGAAGGGATAGGTGTTGGATCCCCCCCCCTGCCATGCCTGAAAGGGCCTTCCAGATGGGTCTATGAAGACATTACTGATGCCCACCTAAGATCTCCTCCCATGTGGCCTAAGTCCCGATAAAAAGCCTCTTGCCAAACAACCTAGACGGGATACCATTCACACCTCATATGTACATAACACATTTATAACATCTCTTGTTTCTGATGGTTTTGATTTAAACACAAATCCAAAGCAATACACCTATAAGAAGCACAGTAATCTTATGGACTCCAACTTTCATAAAACCTCAAGTACTGGGACAAGGAAGAGGAAGGAGGAGTTAATGTGGATCAAAAGGATCACCAAGCAAAATGTGCAGACTAGTTGTTGTGATGGAAATCTGCTGTGCGGGTCATTTAAAAATGGTGTGCTTTTTCAAGTCGGAAGTGAAGGTGGAGAGAGGCTGCAAAACGAGTGAATTGGGAAGCAGAACCGAAAGCAGACACCCGAGAGCAGACTGTGCTGAAGGAGGCAGTTGCTTCCTAACAGAAAGGCGAGAGACCGGGAGAAGCATGGGGAATACAGCAGGAGGACTGCTGGGGGGCCGGCAGCAGTGGAGAGGCTGTGTTGGATGTTGTCCCACTGAAGAGCAGAAATTCAACTGGCGGGTGAGCTGCGAAAGGGTCTGCAGAGCAGAGCATGCTTTCCCGAAGCAACGACTTTTCTGCAGCCATACGTCTGGGTCAGAAACGTCAGCAAACACTGGTGAGTCTGCCCAGGAGTATTGGGATCCCTGGGTCGTACCAACAGGCGTACAGACAATTGAATACTTGTTTTGAATATCAACCAAGTAATGTAGAAAGACAGAATTTACACAGGTCACTCACTATACATGAGGTTTCGATATGGGAAAAACTGGAGTAAAGGTTGTGATAAGCAATTGAACATTAATGTAGAAGTTGAAAGACAAGATCTGTATGAATCTACATATGAGATGTCATAGAAAGAGAAATGAAAGATAAAGCGAAGGATGTAAGAAGACATGGTGAAAGTTCATCAGGCAATGAGCCTTTGGCAAAAGATTTTGTATTTATATTTATTCATTTATATAGCGCTTTCATCCAAAGCACTTAACATTATAACAGGATACATAGAACATTATAACAGTAGAAGCAATAAACAATAATGTATCGAACAAATAAAACAGTGGGTAGATCAATTAATCTGTGGGGGAATAAGGAAGGGGTGAGGAAGGGAAGGAGGAGGGAAGCGGAAGGGGTTTAAGGGCGAAAAGGAGGGAGGAAAAGGGGGAAGAGGAGGGTAGAGAGGATCATAGGGAAAATTCAAAGGAAAGGGAGTGAATGAGAGGTTGGTTTTATATATTAAGTTTTTTCACACTTTTTGCTGAATCTAAAGAATAGACATTTACCTTGCATCTTTTGATTGTTTGTTTTAGTGTGAGTGTCAATACGTTTTGGACACAAGGACAGTTTGCATTAATGTGTAATGTTGAAAACATTACAACTTTGTGTCCGTCTCTCATTTCTGACCACTCCCACTGCATTTTAGCAAATAACTTTCATTTGCCCAGTCCCCATGCTCCCTGTCCTACCCTCCACTTTTCATACCCTCTTTTACCCTCTAGCTGCCCCCATCTACTGCAGTAAAGTGCAGTGAAATGTCCCAAGTAATAAGTGCAATGAACCTACTGTGGAGAAATCGGTTGATAAACTAAGGGAATGGCACAAATCAGTACCCAATGAGACGGTTCCCGGGATCTCTTCACTTCTCCTTAAGGGGGAGCCCTTCCCTGTGAGGCTAGGGAGGTGAGCCCGCTATGCAACAATCCCCCCCATGGGGAATTGAGAGCAGGATCACACAGGAAGCGACTCCCCTCTTGTGGGCAAGGACTACCATTCCGTCCAGGAACTCCCTGTAACCTCTTGAAATAACCAGAACATCAAATAACCAAAACCGTCCCTCCAAATCAGTCACTATTTTCTAATGCAATATTATCAATAAACAATCTTCCAACTACTACTCATGCTGTGAAGAATAAGATTAAGAGAACCATGAAGAGTGATCAGTGGTTGGCAGTCAACCACACTGAGATGAAGGAGAGAGAATGAGGCATAACGAATATGCCTTGGAAAGAAACAAAGGTCTGTGTGCCTATGCTGTGGAGGGCTCAATGTATCCCCATAAAAACCAAGGAAGGACCAACGAAAGGCATTCTTCGGAGCCCAGGAAGCTCGACTCAAGGCAGAGAAAGTAGTAGAAAGACATGGAGCGGTATACTGTTAGACAGATGGGGTGGACCTGAAGCAGAAAGAAGCGCTGAGGAGACTGGAGCGTGACTTGGGTTCCGGAAGAAGCCCTTGTGACGGTGGTGTGACCCCGAGAGGGTGGGCTGTGAGGTCCTCAAATGACGCAGAGACCATCAGAATGGGCTCCACAGAGCCGCAAGCTGAAGGAGGAAGGAAAGAAATCGCACGCAGGTTGTCAGTCAGACAAACCTGACCGGCGAGAAGAACCTGTGACCCCAGCTTGCTACTAGAGAGGTAACTGGAGCGGCGGGAGACCCGGGTAGGGATTGGGGCGAGAAGCTCCTGAAGAGTACCAAGGGACCAATCCTACTCGTCCCTGTATAAGTGAATGTTGGCAAGCTAGGGACGAGTACCAACAAAACTCAGAAACATGTTCCTGTATAACAAAAGGACTATTTGTGAAACTAAATCAACAGGCCGGGGAAGGACCTGAATACCAGAAGTTGGGAAACCACATAGAAACAGTGCTAAACTTTGAGGAAAGCAAAGCCCAGAGTCTTTGGTCGTTGAATCAAGGACCTGTACCAACAGTAGAAAATGTTAAGCCCCATAGGGACAAGAGCCCCTTTGAAGAACTAAAGGAACTTATTCAGAATATCGGCATCTCAAGAGAGACTGGTTGAGGATATAAAAGCTTTCTCCTGGACCCCTTTTCTTTTTTCTTTTTTAGTGGTAGGGACAGAACAGGGTCATTTGGGACTGAGGGACAGACTATTACTTTGAACAATATGACTGACGACAAGCACCCTAGTTAGTTTTGTGTTAGTTTTGTGTTAGGTAGGACAAACATCATACTATTAGGGATGGATAGGGTGCCTTCTTTATTATTTAAATAAATCTACTTCTAAAAATGCCACCAGTTACTCCGTCTCCTTCTTCTGACCTATCACACCAAACAGTCTCAAAGAGAGTACCACATGCACACCCTTCGAAGTTGGTGCCTGGCTTTAGTGGGTCCACCCAAAGCCTAACTAGGGATACCCCTACTGAGGTGCACAAGACTACAACACACTCAATAAAACAAAGATGCACTTCTAGTCCTCTAAAGCCAAGACACCGACCTGCAAGTTAAGCCCTGAGGTTTCTGACTCTGGGCAAAACATTGCATGTGTCGCTCGTCGAGCCCTCCTACAATGGCATTGAAATTCCATTGCAGGCCCTGAAGAAGGCCAAAGAGTACTCTGTTGAAAATTCAAACACTTTGAAAGCCACACACATCCAAGGAAGTTACATTTGTAGGGGACACAAGCATTGGACATTAGACCCCAAAAGCCTCTCTTTTGCAGGGTGCACAAAAATGATGTCTACCACATCACACGCCAAGCCACGTATCCAAACCTCTTTGGCACCTGTACATTCATATCAGAGACTCTAACCATGTATTTTTCGCTGCCAAACTTTCTTCAGCCCTACAGGCAAAGAGTATAGAAGAGTTATGATTCGGGTTCCTGAAATCTGCTTGCACAAACTTCAAACTCCACACATTTTCAAAAATATTCATAAGAAAACTATTTACAGAAAGTAAGCATTTTATTAAAATATTTTTCTATATCTACTAGAAAACAGGATTAATAACTTTTTTCAATTATGCTGCTGCACAAATGAATAATTCTGAAAATGTGTATTAACAGATAAAACACCTTCATATAGAGCAGGAAAAAATTTTTTTTTAAAATTACATTGCAGTGAAAGAAATTACCTTCAACTAGTGAGCCATTGTGTGAGAATATTTTAGTAATTTATGTATTGAATTCACAATATATTTCCAACCAATCAGTTATGTAAACATAAGTGCAATTAAAATACATGTGTCTTACTTCCTCAACCAATGAGCGCTCATGTGAGAGGAATTTAGGAATTTATAAATCGAATTCACAAATAAATGTCCAACCTATCGGGTGTGCAAAACAAAAGATACATGCAATGCTAACTGGCAATACATGTTTTAACCCCCCAGGCTTTATCAAGGCAAACGGACACATTTTCATCTATTCAAAAGGTTTGTGATTCTCACACTAATACAGTATCAAATCGTCCTACAAGTCTGATATCGAACTATACATTCAATAAAGTTCCCTGATAGGTTGGACATTTATTTATGAGTTTGATTTATAATTTCCTGAAATCATCTCACTAAAATGCTCACTATATCTATGTACATTTTAGGAACATTTTCTCAGACCTATATAAAGGTGGTTTATCCTTGTCAACAGAAATTCTTCCAAATTAATTTTGTAACCGCTCTGTTGAAATGAATCTTTTTGAAACCCTTCAGAATATTTCATAGTTTGCACAGCAGAATAACCAGTGTTTTTCAGTTGTAATTTGAAATTAGTGGTATAGGGCTGAATAGCGCCAACTGATTTTCCCACACTTGCTCCAGGCGTCTGCTATCTTGGGGGTCAAGATTTTCACATTTCATGAACTATGTTTGATAGTGTAACAATTTGTGTGGCCATCTAACTATTGTGTAACCGTTTGTGTGTTCTGAGGTCTGTTTGTTCCATTGTATTCATACAGAATTATGTCCATTCTGTTTTTTTAAATGTTCTCTCCATTGCCAGAGTATTCATATAAGAAAGGGGGGAATTAGTAGTATGTGTATCCCAAACATAATGAGTCCTAGTATATAATTGACATAATTAAAGAAAAACAATACAATTATATGAATATTGTAATATATGTTAAAGTGGGAAGAGAAGCAAACGAAAATGTTTGATTAGTACAAAATTAAAGTATACTTGTCTCTAGCCCTGTCCGTAGTTGCATATTATCTATTCTCTTGCACATCTATACTCTTCCGTTTGTCACTAGAGCAATTTTCTCGATAGTACTCCTGTTGGCAGGGATACCGAGTTGCACTACTTACATGTATGTACCGGTCCACATCTCTTGATATTCATGGTTCTGTTAAGTCATAATCCATGTGCCTTATTCGTAACCTTGTCCTGTTTTTGCTTTTCTCAATTTCATTTATTTGGTATTTTTTTCTGTAGATCTAGTTGACAAATCAAATAATTTTAACTTGGACGCTTGTATATAGTGCTTGTTGCATTAGACAGTATTGTTAGTTTTTCCCTTTACCTTGGTTGCCATTGTGTGAATCGTCATCCTTTTAGACTTTAGTGTTTATGGCTGTATGTTCCCTTCTGTTACAGCCTGTTCTTACAGAAAATGTTTCTTTTTTCAGATGTTCGATATGTTGAACTGCAGGGTACATATTTCTTGTACCTATTTTACGACTTCATGATGCCCCATGCGATTTGTGTTTTGTGTGCGCAACTAAATCATTATTGCACTTCCATGCTAGCATGGTTATATAGCTCTAATGTTATGAGTACTGTCAGTTCATACTTGTAGTTGTGTATAATTGCTCATAGGGTATCCCCGCAGTAGCGGTTTCCTTTTCTCCCAGACCTGTCTGTTTGCCCGTTTCTGCTATTGTCTTCGGACCTTTGCTGCTCTTTTGCATTTAGTTATGTCAAAGAAATGATAACCTGTTTGTGATGCAGATGTTTTTCTCTGTCGGTATGTGGCGCCCATCTCAAGGGACACTACAGCAGCACTTGCATTATTGTTTGCAAAGTACGCGCCATTGATCTATTACAATTCAAATGTCTCAGTTGATCTATTCATATTTCCTATATTGATTGAAAAGTGCATGCTTTACTCTAGCTGCATTCAATATTTTGACGTAGTAGATCTATCGCAACAACTGTTTCCATTATATCACAAATTGTGATAGCATCTCTGCTTCTACTCTACATAATTTTATATACCTCAATAGCTGGTTATGATAATGTCTATTCTTCAAAAGGAGGGAGCGGAGATTGTGGAATAGTAAGATACTGTGAAAGACGGCTAGAGGAAGATATTAGGTTTGGTTCAATTATGACCATTCTCTATTCTTTCCATCTTAGCTACCCCTCTCCATGCATTAAGACAGTACCGTCACAGATGGGATATCAATAACTGATCACATTTTGGTATTCTACAAGAACTCTCTATTGACTAATCCTTTTAGAACAATTGACTAATCTGTTAAGAACTAGGTCACATTCGTTATGAAGTCATTCATTTCCTTTACTTGTTATGCTGTTCTTGAATGTAACCTTGCCTGTTATAAAAATACATTCAGTTCTCGAACTTTGAGTCATTCAACTGCTTTCAGTTCAAAGATCAGTTTTGTCTCCAGTTGTTGCATTCTGAGTTTGCAATGCCCTCTCCGTTCTTGTTTTGCAGTTGCCTTCATTCCAAATAAATTAATCCAAACCATGTTGCTTGCTCCTGCTGCTAATGTTTGGTCAGTGGAGATTATTCATCTTTCTTGCTGATGGCTTTGAGATGTTCTCTGATCCTGGACGTTCGCTCACTTGGTGTTATCTGTGTAGTATTTATTTACAGACACACACCAATATATACCCAAGAATCGATGCTCTGACCATAAAATCCTTATAGTGTAGGTGTGATATTTGGTTGTTCTATCCATAGCATACATACACATACTGCATCTCCCACATTTGTGAAAGCCTTCTAGTTAGCCACATTCTGTTATGCTCGCTCTTTCTGTCTGCAGTTCAGAATCTCTTACTGCTGGTGTTTCTTATAGTTGTGACTTTTCGGTAGGATGTATTTGGCTGTTCACCTATGTGTTATATAAAATCCTTATCTGTTTGTAGTATGTGCCATGCTTTTTTTCTCCAAAATATTTTGATTTTGTTAACTGTCAAATGACAATTCTGTTATAAATCGTACTGTTTAATTTGTAGGGTCTTCATTTTTGGTACCAAGATATTCTTTGTCTGCTGTTGATGCGCTTTCTACGGCTTCCATTATGACTTTAGGTGTGTACCTTCTGTTAAGGAATCTATCACTGTTGGCCCCTATGTCCTTGTTACCTGTGTTACACTACAGTTCCTTCTAGCTCGAATAATTTCACCATGTAAAATATTGTTGATTGTGCCTTTCTGTGTGTGCTAGTTAAATGTAGTATACAGATGAGGTTAGAGAGGAAACGAAAAATGTTATGCGCCTAGAGGTTTAGGATCTTGATGATCCCTTAGGATATCTCATGGATAAACCAGAGGACTTGGAACCTCCAATCACCAATTCTTCAACAGTGGACCACTGCCAATATACAGCCCTGCTGAGAAGAGCTTTGGTTAAATTTTCTATAGAAAGCAAAAGAGGTAGATAGTAACTAGATTTCATGGAGGATACCCCAGAGGAGCAAAAACATTTTTCACTGCATACCTCTTCTAAATTTGGTAAATAAGCAAATGCCAACATCCTTGATAAAACCAACCTCAGCAAGACCATTTAGTATGAGAGTTAATAAAAAGTATAAACCAGCTTCATCAGTTTACTTTCAGACTCATACCAATTGTATGAGTTGTACTTGGTGGTAAGTATGCTTTAAACTAGCACAATACGAGTATTGCCCTATAATTGAGATTGTCTGTAATATAATTCTGGAAAGTCCTTGTTCTATTAAAGACATGGAGAGAAAATGTTCTCACCCTACGTAAAGCAAAAAGCTAGACTGTGCAAGGTCGGGCCTCTGTTGTATGACATGAGGTGGGGAGATTCCTATGGTTATCCTTCCTTGCTGCCCCTTAGAGTTTGACTGTTAGCAACACTGCATCTGCTTTGATACTTTGCCAGTTCCATGTTAATCAGTTAGTCTTCCTCATCCTGCTTTGCTTTACTCACTCCCTTGCGTCGATGGGTTTGACTGATGGATCAAGTATGGGTCATAGGGGATTGGTTGGTTGGTTTTTTGTTCATACCAACTTTATCCGATGTTGGGACTTTTCACATCAAAGAAAGAGGACTGTGCCACAAAAGGACCTGGTTCAGGAGACCATCTAGGGACTCTTGTAGCTGATGTTAATGTTTTGAAATATGAACTGCACCTTTTCCCCCTGGGCTGTTGGGAACGTTAGTCTATTTCCGTTGCAATAAATCAAATGGCTTAATGCTTTTCTCTATCTTTATTAGAATTATGAACAGTGCTTTAAAAATCAACAAGTTACCTCAAGACCCAAAGATCGAGTACCTTCCTAAAGTTACTAGAGCCATACATTCTTAACTTGGCCTGTTTGCTAAAGGAAAAATGTAATTTTTGGCATTTTATAAATAAACATGTTTTTTTTTTTCAAAATTACTGCAAACTTTGTTTTTCAGCATGAAGGATTGGGGAAGTCATTCATACCAATGACTCCCAAGACGTATTTCTACAGTCAGAAGCATACTCAAAATGTGACTGTGTCCCAGCTCTATGGACCATTCAGTCACTAGTGTTACATGATGGACAATGACCTTGTTGAACTGACTTAATGTTGTCTAGCCCTAATAGACTTTATTAAAGAGCTGTTGCTAAACACCGTTAATCTCAGCTATATGTGTGACACTATCCAGCTCAGAAAAAGTCTACAATTTACCATAAAAAAGGTCTGGAAGTGCAGTGATAAAGGTATTATTCATGTATAACGTTGTACTCTCGTTGGGCCATATTAAATACACCTTACACTGTATGTTTACTGGAACAACAATTGCAGTGCATATTTGCACCATGTCTATACTTTAAAATTGCACTTTGTTTTTATAATACGGGCACATACGTTTTGTTTCGTGACTATTTTCACTGACAGATCGTGCTAATTTCCAAATGGCTTGCGCTTTTGAATAGCAGCTGGGATTTAGTCAGTCACAAGCCAGGCTATTGTTGGCTAAGGGGTTCTCACAAAGGCCAAACCAAATCTTTATGACCAATATCTGTTCATGAATAACTCAATTATCTCTAGGATGGTCATGTGCAAAAGGAAAGGTTCAACATTATTCAAAACAATAGTTCCTTAGTTCTTGTTGTGCTGAGTGCTGCTCGTTCTGGTGGCTGAACATTAAAAACACAAATGTGTTAATTGCTAGATGTCGCAAACAAAACATAATGATTTCTTGATGCTTTCTAGCCCTCTCACCATCTCTTCTTTCTCACACTCCCTGGGCCCCTGATTGTCTCTCTCGTGCTCCCCAGACTACTAGCTTGTTCTTCTATCCTCCATAATGCTCATACCGGAGAACACATGCTTCACCTGTGTTTTGAAGATGTTAAACGTATCCAACAGACTGTGCCCCGTTTGTCCTATCCAAGGCAGCATATCCACTCTGATGGGGTAAATAATGAGCTGCATAGTTCGATGCTGGCCTGCAGCACCTTTGTTATGGATGGTCGTTTCCCTTCCAGTTCAAAGGTTCTACTCCCTGTTCCCTGTGTACCCCACCATCATCAGCTCAGGTTTACATGTTGCAAGCTTTCAGTTGTCGCTCTGATGTGAATACCCTAGTGATGCACTGCTTAGACTTTCCCATGAGAGGCATATCGCAAGGCCCCCCAGAGTTCACAAATAAGCACCAGCCAACCCAACAATTCCATCTGCAAACTTCCCCAGATAGAGGCTAGTCTGCATCTACCGATCTGAAATTAACACTCTCGGTGGATAGCGTCAAAAATCCTTGTACACACCAGGGCAGTGAGGAACCAAAGGTGCAGCACCCGGGGAGATGGTGAAAGAAAAAGGGAAGAAAATACTCATGCAGGCAAGGATGGACATGTTTACCGTACCCCAGAAGGAGCCCTCGAGCAATCGAGAGTGCAGGAAAGGCGTTGGTACTGGGCCCAGCTGTCGTACTCGCTGAGTGACCTACTCCTTGCAATCAAGTACTCTCTGGAGAGTAAGGTGGATGCATTGGGGACAGAGGTGAGCTTCTTGCAGCAAGACCTACACAACATTTCGGCTAGAGTGGGGGAAAGCTGAGCACATGATCTCGGAGGTAGAGGACGGGCTGCAACCGATGAAGTAAGATATTCAAAAACTTTAAAAGCAGGACAACAAGACCGAGTGGAGGAGGGGGACTGAGGGGGGGAAGGCCCACTGCAACAACATTAGGGTACTGGGCCACCCGTAGAAAATAGAGGGACCATCCATGGAATTATACCTTGAAGGTTGGCTGGCAGACTGGATAGGGCCAACAGGGCTGTTGCAATTTCATTCAGTGGAACAGGCCCATAAAATCCCAAGCAGAGGCGGGATCCCGGGGGCCCACCCCAGACCCGTGCTACCAAAACCTTTAAATTATCGTGATGTGATCTTGCAGATGTCGAGGAAGAAGGGGCCCACGCTGGTGAATGGATACAGAGTAACGGTCTATCCAGACTTTATGAGAGCAGTGCAGAAGTCCAGGCACTCATTTGAAGAGGCGGCTACGCGAGGCAGAGATCAAGTATGCAATGCTCTTCCCGGCCACCCTCAGAATGGTGGGACCCAGCAGGGTCTGTTTTTTTCACAGCCTGAAGGAAGCTTGGGACTGGGCCGACAGCAAGGGTCTGGGCCAAGGGGGAACACACCAAGTTGACGAAGGACTCTGCATTGGATTGGAACCAGCAAGAAATAACACTTGGGTCCAGGCAGGCATGAAACTGTTATAGTGGCCAGATTGACTACGATATGAGTGACATAGTCAGAACAGAGCTGGAGAGTCATGGCGAGCACACACCCCCGATCGTCCACCTGAGAGTGGGGGGCGATCATTGTTTGGAAAACAGTTATGGGGCGACAGATGCTTCTGGTTGGGGGAAGCGAGTGGCGGGGGCTGTTTGTTGGGGAAGTTTGCAGTTCAAATTAAGTTGTCTTCAGTGAGATCCCACAGGAAGGGAGAGGATATATGTATATTTAGGGATGCAAGCAATGGCCTTGCCAAGGCCCGTGGGCCCAGTTTACAAGTAAGGTATGGCTGGAGTGGAGTGTATAGCTCACAGCGCAGGACTTTGAGCCGCATGTCATGGAACACTAATAGCTTTTTGGATAAAATTAAAAGAGGCTTGGTAGCTAAATTCCTGGCGTTTCACCAGTCGAACATAGTGCTATTGCAAAAGACCTGTAAGTTGGAGACGGCCTGTACCTGGGGATAGCTCGCTATTTGGTAGTGGAACATGCCGGGTTTGACAGGAGGTTCCAGAGCGGTGGCAATTCTGGTCAAGAAATCATTACTGTTAGAGGTACATAAGGTGTACATAAGGTGGAGCGAGACCAGGGAGGGAGGATGGTTCTCTTGAAGGGATACCTCTGGGGGGAGACAGCATGTTTCATTAACAGTGGTTCAAACACTACTGGCTAAACATAGGGGGGGACATAACACTGGTGGGAGGGGATTTTAATGACACAGCCCAGCCAACTATAGACAGTGCTATATAGGGGATAGCAAGCACATCCCCAATGAAAATCAAAACATTTAATTAAGCCACAGGGATGAGGGATATCTGGCGAGACCTGCAACCTGGGGAACAGGTCTTCTCCTTCTATTCAAATGCACAGTCGTCCTTTTCAATAATAGATTGTATTCCTCCTGAGCACCCTGGCTGGCAGGGTGAATGCTGCCAAATTTCTCCCGAGGGGATTTCATATCATGACCCGCTTCTTATAACAATGCGGGGGCGGAGAGTAAACGGAGGTGGAATGGAGGCTGAATGCGTTCTATCTGAAGAATGTGAAGATTGCAGATGTCCTTTTGGAGTTATCAGAGGTATATTTCTAATATAACTCTGGGTCGGTAGATAGCTGCTCTACGCTGTGGGAGACCTATGAAGCCGTACTGCGGGGGAGGGTGATGCAGGTTATACAGCAACATCTAAAGGCCCGCTGAGAAAGGATGGATGAACTAGAACATGAGGCAGAGGCAGCTGAGGCTCGACACATTAGGGATAACACAGATGATAGCAAGAGGTCCGATGAGGCTAGGGCGGCTCACATGGTTAAGCAGGCGAGGAATTTTGATGCCGATTGACCAGTGCGGAAGACTCTTGGCGGGGCGCGGGAAAAGAGATGAAGGGACCAGGTGCGTGAGGGAAATAAAACTGGATGCTGGGGATTTACAGGACAGGAGTGAAGACATGGGTAGAGGAGTTTGCGGACTACTATAAGGAACTATATAGGGAACCGGCATTCAGGAATGCTGCCATGATAGAACAGTATATGGTAGGAACAGAGCTACTGCAGTTGAGCCAGGAGCATCGGCACAGGCTGGGCCTGGACCCGACCTTGGAGGAGATCCAATTAACCATCACCATGCTTCAGTCTAGGAAGTCTGCATGCCCAATGGGTTCCCGGCAGAATTTTGGAAACTGAAGGGACAGGTGCTGGCGTAGGAGATGAGGGCCATGTTTATGGAGTCTTTTAAGAAAGGAACTTTGTCGGAGGATCTCAGACAGGCCATGGTAGTGGTAATACATAGAACGGGAAGCCAACCGAGCAATGTCGTGAGTACCGCCCAATCTCCTTGATTAATGGGGAGGATAAAATTCTTGCGAATGTTTCAGTAAATGAACGTGGTTACCTGTTATCAGTGTGCTGATCTGCCCGGATCATTGCAGGTTCGTGCCGGGCATGACAACCAGGATGAATATCTGGAGATTACATAACACGCTGAGAGTGGCCTCCTTCTTTGAGGGACCACAAGCTCCAATGGCAATTGACTCGGAGAAAGCATTCAACTCTGTTTGGTGGGTATAACTCTGGCGGTCATGAAAAGGTTTGGCTTTGGACCCACATTTGTGCACTGGTTGCAACCTTTACACACCAATCCGGTAGCTAGGGTTGAAGTGAACGGATGTACCTCTGGTGCCTTTCCACTACAGAGGGGGAACTAGGCAGGGATGCCTGCTCTTGCCGCTCCGGTTTTTGCAGGCGATGGAGCCTCCAGCCGCAAGTGTGAGGTCTAATCCCCAACTGAGGTGCTTTGTGAACCTGCCGGAAGGGAAGACTGCATATCGCTCCATGCCCACAATGTCATGTTCCATCTAGGGGAACCCAAGCATACTGGCCTGTGAGTGATGGCGTTTTTCAGGGAGTTTAGGAAGTAAGTGGCCTCACAATTAACTGGGATAAATCCGAGCTCATGCCAATAAAAGATGAGAACGATGCAATCCCAGAGGGGTACCCGCTCACGATTGCGAGAGAATCCATTAAATATTTGGGCATCAGTGTCGGGGTGGCAGAATCAGCGTTTCTTCTGAACAACTTGGACCTGGTCCTGGATAGGCTTAAGGGTGACGCCAAACGCTGGGCCACTCTCTCCCGAGATCACTGGTGCTAAAGGCAAACCTATGTAAGATGTTACTGCGCCTCCTCTATGTATTTCAGAATACTCCACTGAAGGTGCTGATGGGGGCGTTTCGTACCATAGAGAAGTTGCAGAGGGAAATTATATGGGATAACAAAAGCACAAGAATTGCATTGAAGACGTTGATCAGATTGGTTTGGGATGGAGGGCTGAGGGTCCCGAATGTGCAGCACTATTACTGGGCGTCCCGTCCCAAATGATGGTACTGAATGCGTGGCTGTTTAGCGGGAGCAAATTGCCTCATATAGTGCTGGAAATGAGGAGAATTGGATCTCGGCCACCCTGGCAGATATTGTATGGGCGTAAGCCGCCTCAGGGAATGACCCAACCAGGGGTTTGCACTCTGGAATATCTCAAAGGGATGGGCTGGGGTGGGGAAGTAGTGACCAGGGAAGCACCCATTTGAGGGAACGCAGATTTGTCAGGGATATATAAACTGGGTTTGGAAAAAAGGTGGCAGGACAAAGGTGTTCAAACGAAGGACATCCTGGTGCAAAATCGACTCGCCCCATTTCAGAGTTTGGCTTAGAGGGAAGGGGTGGAAAAAAGGTGCAACAGGCGCCTTGAAACACTTTGGTATAGTTGCGTTCTAAATGCGATATCATATCAGGCTGCAACATGCTGTGGCCCAGGAATGACAGCACACATGGGATATATCTGAGAGATTTGAGGCCAATCTTTTAGAAGGGGTAATCCAAGGGAAGGCAATAACACAAGTATGCCAGATGCTCAATGGTTTCACATCCAAGCCCCTGCAGAAGCTTAGAGAGAAATGGGAGGCAAATCTGGGCACTATGGAGGATGAGGACTGGGTCGAAGCGCTGTGCGCACCAAGAGAGGTAAGCATGAGCATGCGATTGCATTTGATACAGTACAAGATCATACATAGAACATACTATAGTAGGGACCGCCTTCATCTGATGGGCAGGGCGGCAGATCCCCCATGTCTGAAATGTGGGGTGGGAGTGGGTTTGTTCTTCCACATGTTGTGGGAGTGTCCCAAAGTGCAATATTTTTTGGATTCGGGCAAGAGACAAATTATCTAGGGCAATTAGCACGCCAATTCCGGCCAGTCCCAAGGTGACGATTTTGCATGTGGGGGGGGTTTTGGGGTTCAACAATAGGGAAAAAGACCTCATCTGGACTGCCATGATGATGGGTAAGAAGGTCTTGGTAACGGTCTGGGGCAACCCAACGCCTCCAAATACACACAGGCGGAAGGGATTGACTATTATGTGGAGCTAGAAAAAAGGGAGTACAAGGATAGGGGACGTCCCCAAAAACTTGAAAAGATATGGGGCAGAAGGTTGGAAATGGGTTGAGCAGTGCTTTGGAGAAATCATGGGGGATTGTTTGGGCAAATATAAGCTAGTTATGCAGTGGCTGCAGAGGTACAAGAGGGGCAGGTTTGGGCAAGGGGGAGGAGGGGAGACTATATGAAGGTGGCCTGGGGTTGGGAGGAGGGCTTACTGAGAGACTACCTCTGGTCTACAAAAACTAGGCCCTGACTATTCCTCCTTCACAATTGATGGCAATAGCATCACAGTAGGACAAGAGGTCAAAACACTAGGTTTTTACTTGGACTCTAACTTCTCTCTCAACAGACAGGTGAATTCCTTTGCCTCCTCCACGGCTTACACGTGTAAATTGATCCTGTCCGACACAAGCTGCCTAACCCTCGCGAGAGACCTTATATTGTCCCGCCTGAACTACTGCAATGCTCTCTATCTTGGGGCTGCTAAAGCCACTACCAGCAAACTACAAACTCTTCAAAATAATGCTCTTAGAGGCATTGGGTATCTCTAGAAGAAATCACATTACAGCACACAGCCAACAGAATAATTGGCTTTCTATCAAAGACAACATTTTCCTAAAAACCGTGTCACTCACCCACAAATCCCTCAATAACGCTGCACCAATTTATTTGATTGACAGATTTCACAGGCAGACCTCCCTTAGACCCACAAGAACAATCTATAAAGACTGTCTCTCTGTCCCTAATTTTAAACGCTCTACCATAGGTGGGGTAACAGCTTCCCAGTGAAAGCAGCTAAACTGTGGAATTCCCTACCACCAAACCTTAGAATAGACCTGCCTTATCAAAACTTCCGTTCTAAGGTTGTCTTTTGGCTAAAAACGTAAGCCGTCAAACACTCCCAGGTGTTACGTCTTGCATATTCTCGCCTTCTGTACATTTAGGACTCTCGTGTTTATCTGCATTTATGTATTGTATGTGACTACTATTATTATGGTGTATGTATATATTCTTGTTGTTGTAACTAAGCCTCGCATATTCATGTAACTGCTGCGCCCTGTTACCCTAGGGTATGCTTGCGCATTACAAATAATAAAACAAACAAACAATTGACGGATAAAACAATACAATTGTTTATCACAGAGAATGAATGCGCATTGCTTGAAAAGTGAGTTTATTACATGCAAACGGCCGGGGCTGGGGGTTCGTTGGCTTCGTAAGGCTGAAAACTAACAACTCCACCCAGTTTTCAACCAAGTTACAGCTGTTATACACAAAAATCTAATAATTTGCATAATTACACATAACAGTAATGACGTCATCCCACAATCTCCATTGGCTAAACCCTATACAAAGAACCTAAACATCCCCTATATTCTCTTAACACATTGGATACATATAGTAAACACAATCCCATTTTCAGGTGGTCTCAGTAGCCAGTCATCTCTTAAAATATAATTGTTCTGTTATATCAAAACATTTCAACAGTTGACTTGCCTCATCTGTCATAGAGGTATTGACCCAGTTTGAGGTGTACATAACCTTGATAAAATCCCTTCAAAGACAGGGAGTAATAAAAACAGTGGCCATTCCTTTGATCGCACAGTAGACTCCGCATTACCACGGAACCTGCTGACGCCCCAAACTGCTCTTTCAGTATTCCTTTGCAACACCTCATGCGACTTCCCTCTTACATCATATGGCCTCCCTAGTACATATCCTGCTAATCTTCCTGAAAACCCAAATGGAGTCATTAAACACTAGTCAAGCTCTGCCCTCAAGCCTCCATTTCATGTATTTATTGACTAACCCCAATCCGACTCTTGCAACCTAACACGACCCATTGGCCATTCAATAACAAGGCTTTGTGTTCCTACGAAGTTTGTCCCTCGCATCACCACATCCATCTAGCCATAAAAACAAACCTAATAGCAGTTTATACTGTTCTTGCCTCCAGCAACCATTTGGCCTGCTATCACCATCTGCCCAATGTCATCTGCTTCCTCCTCCTCTCCTTATCTTGGTCATCCAAAATACTCCCAGAGTGAAGGAAACTCAGCCATTGCAAACCGGAAACTCTGCAGCTTATGACTGTAACTATGAAAAGAGTGCAATCTTTGAAAAGGCTTTATGTAAAGACAGCAGAACTTGTGATACCATGGTACTCTAACATTTTAAATCTCCATGTATTCACTTCACAAGCTTACCATGTCCACATACAGTCGCTTTCTCTACTGAAAAACCCTTCCCTTGCAATCGGAGTTCCTCATGATTTAATTCTGTATACCACAAATTTGTATCTCACATGATGACATTGCAATGACATTGTTGCTCATAATGTTGCTACATGATGCAAACTAAAATGTGTTCAATACTAGATACAAAGTAACATATACACCAAATCTCCAAATTACACAGAACACACGCTAACTGCAACATGATTGCGTTTCACAAAACCGCACTGTGGACTAATACAACTTACGAAGCATAAACCTCTTTTCCCTATCAGGAAGCTGTACGTGCATCCCAACACCCCCCCGCCACCCTTATTTAATCCATCAACTGGTCTATTTGCATCCCTCTCCCTGAGGAAACATCAGGTATGCTCTCCCCACTACAAGCATACTCCTCTGGGGTACAAGTCAATAACAGTCACCCCCCATCTCTTCCACAATCTACCCAATGTACTGTATAATCATTTAAATCCGGTGGAGGATACAAAAGAGTACCTGGAGTAACACTTAAACTCATACTCATCCCTGAATCTGTTTGTATGCCGACATGCTTTAAGATGGGAGCGGTCAAAGTAACCGACATCATAGTAGCTGTTCCAGGCAGACTTTCAGAACAGCACCTCGGAAGTATTTTGCCAGAGCAAAACATCACAAGCAGGAAAACAAAAATGGCCACTAACCTTTTGACAGTTGGGCCCAACCAAGACGGTAGCCAAGAAAACAGCATCCAGCCATGTTTGGCTTTGTATTCCAGTCTGGTTCCATGACAATACGAAGATAAAGCAATTTTCCAAAGACATGTATTAAAAAAACATTATCTAGATCATTAGGAGGAATATAGGTGCAGCAAGAGCTGCCAATCTTCTGACACACCCGTCCCTCGATGGCAGTAAGGAGGTAGGGTACATACTGTTTTGGAGCATCATCAATCGAAGCGCTCATTTCCTCCTTGATGGCATTGAAACCATGCTCGGTAGGCTTGGTTATTTGGAGCATTTCATATCGAGTCACTTGAAGCCATTTGTCATTCATAGCAGCCTGTACAATAGGAGCAAGGAGAGAAGTGAAAAAAACTTTTGCTGGAGTATTGTTTAGTGTCTCTGAAGCTGTCGATCAACCACAGTGTCAGTGTTTGTCTCTAGAAGGTCCCTAATGTTTTGTGTTCTTCAAAAGTCACTGATCTATAGGCACTTTGTAGAGGAGGGGGCACCGGCAGTGCTCTAGATCAGATTTGGAAGTGGGAGTATTTTACTCCCTGTTTTTTAAAGTTGTAAGTATAAATGTAAGTCAAATTCCTACTGAGTGTATTTTATAAGCGAGTAAAAATATGTTTGAAATGGAAAATATTTTTTATCTAATTATTTCTTTGCACCTAATTATTCATGGACATTAAAAGATACATGTTTACATCTTCCTATCAGGCAATTATAATAGTTTCTTCCTGTGGCGCTGCATATTATACTGGTCCAAACTTATCCATATAGCTGTGTGGGTGAAAACACTGGCACACGGTTCTACATGTCTGTTTCGTATTTTTGAGTATTTTTACTCCCTATTTATATATTTTGGGAGTATTTGCCTTTTTTAGGGAGTAAAAATGGCGGATACACCCCTTATCTGTAGGGCTGGGCAAAGGTGTAACTTGGGGGCACATTAACAGCGAGATGTGCGTCAGACACATGTTATGCAGATTTCTAAAGCGCAAAGCATCACCAGCAAGAGCATCTTGGCACTAAAAACTGGAAGGAAAAAAGTATTCCAGAAGGAAAAGCTAGAATAGGAACATTTTCAAAGAACAACAAAAGGATAGATGATCCTGTAGAGGGACTGGAATCGTATTCCAGAGTTAGGCAGTCACAATAAAAAAGGCACAGCCGCCCAAACGCCAGTGCTGATAGGGCACCAGCAGAGCACGGGATGGGGATATAGAGAGTGAATTTGGCTTGTAAACATTCAGTCCCTCTGCCATAAAAGATGTGATGAACAATACAAAGGGCTTTGAATTTAACCTGCTTAGCATGGGGGGAGGCAAGTGGAGAAAGGATAGAACAGGAGAAATGGAGGCACGAAACGGATTGCTTGTGGCCTCTCAAGCAGCTATTTCCTGCAAGATTTGGAGACGTTGGGGTACATAATCTGGTTGTGCAAAAGTAAAGTGAATTACAATAGTCAAAAGACCCAAATACAATAGAAGAGACCACATGAGGGCCAGAAGATACAGGAAAGTACAGAAGGACTTTTCAGAGAATCCTATGCTTAGAATGTACAGTTTAACAAACCGAGCACACCTGAGGAGTCATCGAAAGAAAGTAAAGACAATTTAATTCCCAGGTTCTTTCCAACAGACACAGGCTTCGGAAGAGTGTCGAGCACAGAAGGCCAAAACACAGAGGTCCAGAGAGTGGCACCAGAGGGAGGGCCCAACACCAGAACCTCAGTTTTATCACTGTTAAGGCGAATCCAATTGTCGCTCATGGAGATGTTGACTGAATGAAGGCAGTAGCGACAGCGCTCAGTGGTGTCAGGGAGTGAGAGATCAAGGCAGACCAAATTCTGTGTGTCAAAACGAAGAGTGGACAAGCTTAACCAAAGGTTGCATATAAACATGAAAAAGCAAGGGAGAGAGTGCAGATCCCTGAGGAACGCTACAAGGAACATGTGCAGAGGCTGGGAAATAAGGAGAGAGAACATTCTGAAGCTGATGAACTAAAATAAGAGACCAGACAAGGACTGAGCTGGAGATAGTTGCAGCAGATGGCCTGTTGATCAAGATGGAATGGTCATTGTTGTCAAAAGCAGCAGAAAGATCTAACAGAATCAGTGCTCTGACACCACCATGGTCAACTAGCTAGGTCAGGTCATCCATGACAGACACCAGAACCGATCCAGTACCTCGACTGGGGCAGACACTAGACTGAAAAGTGTCAGAAAACAGAAATCCTCAAGAAAAGAGCTAAACAGAGTTGGAAACCAAAAATTCCAATAGCGTCATAAAAAAGGAAGAGAACAGGGCCGAAAGTTAGAGAGAACAAGTGGACCCAACAAGGTCTTTTTTTTTTAAATAAATGAATCAACAAAGCATGTTTGAGAGATGCAGGAATGATGGAAAAAGAAAGATTTACTGCAGATGACACCACCAAAGCAATAGAAGGCATGATCTCTTTGAGAATGCCCAGCGGGATGGAGTCCGAAGGTGAGATAGATATCCGACCATTCGTGCCCCGAATAAGCTCAGGGATATCGAAAGAAGGAAATGTAGACCAAGAGTGAGTATTACTGGCAGAAACAGAAGAGATCACTGAGGAAGAGAACTGTGCGCCAGAATCAGCTATTCTCCAGCATGGGGTCTGGCATGGATTCAGATGCTCATGAATATTCCCCATTGTCAGGCCGGGAATCCTCGGTAAAGAAAAGAATCAGTATCAGTTTCGTTTCTGATCTGTCTTTCTTAGTAGTAACCAATCACTGATCTCTGGGTCATACTGCCCCCAGCCAATGACTGCCCTCTACCTAAGCCCCTCCCCTGGCAGCCATCCTCAGATTGTTATCGCACGTTCAAGTGTTGGGAGTCCTCGTATTTTAGCTCTCAAGCTTTTACTGAGTTTTCGCGCTTTTTCAGGGGATTTTTCTAATTTTTTCAGTTAATCGAGCCTCAAGCTCCACCGTTTCTACTTTCGATAACGGGTACCCGTTTCGGAATTCTTCTACGCCCCTCAAGGGTGAAGTTTTCGTCGAGTTACGCTTCTTGGAGGATTCCAGAAGATCTGTGGCCTACCTCAACGGACATGGCCCAGGACAAGGGAAGCTAGACGCCCTGATCCAAGCTGTTCAGGAGCTGCCCAGGATGCGGATCGCAAAATCTACTGCCTTGAATATTCATGAGCATGTGAATTTATGCCAGACCCATGCTGGAGAACAACAGTTACAGGTAAGTAACTTGTTCCTTTTCTGGCAAATGGCAGCAATTCGTTCGTGAAAGAAAGAAGAGTCGCAGAGAGATTTCGAAGGAATAATAGAAGAGTAAAAAGTATTTGAAAATAAAGAGCGAACCAACTTAAACAACTCCTTCGGTTGATTAACTGCAGATTCACAATGAGTGGAAAAATACATTGCTTTGATTCAAAAATAGACTTGGTAATGCTTGCCTATGTCACGCTTGCGGCCTGGTCTTTGTCGTCTCCCTGCAACTCTAGTGCTCCCGCTGCAATGCACACAGCGGGCACTGTGCTGCTCACCAGCACGCCCAATGCGTACCTCTCACCGCAAGTGGCCCGGTCCGGCTCTCCACTGTGCAGCTCTGATGTGCCTGCTGCAACATTCTCCGCTGCTGCAGTCCACGACAATCCGGTTCCTCCAACTTCCAATGGGTTCGTTGTCGGGGCCTGCACCTAGTCTCCACCACCTGCAGCAGCCTCCGCACCCCCAGCCGCCTCACCAAGATGGCGGGCGGCCCCAGCGTACTTCGCAAGATTCGTCGATGCAAGGTTCTCCAGCACTGATTTTCTTTGAAATGACAGCGGATTGTAACAGAGATGTTCCGCTGCCCCGTTGGTATGAAATCTCTACAGGATATCGGCTGCAACAAGGATTTTTACTTAAGGAATTTGGCAGCCCCTGCAGAGTGGCTAGGGCTCACGTCCACATGAGCCGCTGCCCGCTCGACATCGCCCCCCACCTACAGTTGCTTTCTCTACCAAAAAACTCTTCCCTCCTAAGCTCAATTATATGGACCACAAGGTTGGACTCCACATGATGACATTGCGATTACATTGGTGCTCATTATGTTGCTACATGATGCAAATTAAAATGTATTCAAAACTAGATACAAAGTAACATATACACCTAATCTCCAAACTACACACGCTAACTGAAACATTACTGCGTTTAACCAAACCGCGCCGTGGACTAATGCAATATAAGTAGCGTAAACCTCTTTCCCTTATTGGGACGCTGTACTTGCATTTCAACACTGGGGCTGTAATTCTCCGGGCCAATTTTTACAAATCTCCCACAAAAAAGAATGCTCTACATTGGTTAATGGACCTTTAAAAGTTTCTAAAATGAGTTTTTAACGCTTGAGGGAAATTATAGTGTACAGTATGATTGCCTACTTGTAGGATTTTATTTTTTTCTTATGTTATGGGCATGGCCGCCAGAATGTTTATTCAACATTACTCAAGGTATTGCATGGGTTGTACCGGAAGTTATCACAACTGATTATTGCTGTGGTGCAGTAGGTTAACATTTACGTACTTTCCTGATGGAATTGGGGACTCTGTGTGCTTAAAGACCAGATGACCTCAGACATCCCTAGTAAATGTACCTTTCAGATTGGTCGGTGCTCCTTCATAATTGCATATTTTATAACTATAAGACTCTGGAGGTTTTATCGATTTAGTTGTAAATGAACGTGTCAAGAGTAACCATAATCCTTTGTTGTTAAAATAAAATCTCCGTTGACATTTGAAGCTCCTCTCGAGGAATACAGTGACCACAAGAGAGATGTATTTCTCGATGATCTAAAAAAAAAATTGATGGACTTTTTTAATGCCAGAAGTCGCATTGCATAACCTTGGATAAATTGTTAAACAAGAGATTGATGTATATTTAAGTTATAGTATAGATTCATTGTGTTTCATACATGCTTTTTAAGGGCTTTTGCGGAAACCCAAACCCTTTTTCTGCTCCAATAAACTGCATGTTAAAAACCCAGCGGTAAGGAATGAAGTAGGTAGGTTTTCATCCTCATGCAAGCAAGTCAAGCTTGCATGCTTTGAGCATTCCCCCCCTCAAACGATATCACAGACATTGTTCGGAGTTGCAGTTACTATAAACTTGTCTGTGTTCAGGCAAAGAAGGCATAGGGACTAGCAGCCTGGGAAAGGTTAGGGCTTATTGCGGTTGTTCAACGTTCCTAAAGGGTGCTCATTTGGCATCCAGAGATGCATATAATGGCAGACCTGGTAATCTCCAACCTGAATGTAGTGGCTCTAACTTGAACAGTCCACTAAATCTGTATTTTGAATTACTAAATCATGACCAATACTTGAACTAGGGGAGGGAAGGTGTTCAAATCAGAACTATTTTGTGCAATCAATTTCAGCACACATGTAAGAGACCCGGTCCAGATGCAGTTAAAGTTGATCTCTGTAAGGAGTATTTTGAGTTTTGGATCACTTTGTTAACGTGTACTTTTAAAAATACTTGGTGCAACAGCCTTATCCAAGGAATCTGGCAACGGGCTTTAATTGTGCCTATCTACCAATCTCCCTTTTTGATTCGACTTTAATGCTCATCCTCAATACGCCTGTGTTTCGCTACTCTCTTCGCTCTTCAGGAGAAATGTATGTTGTCTGATTCATGCTGAATAAGATTCCATATCCGAGTTATCTCTTGGCCCACACCCACACGCTCTGGACTTTTGGAGTGGTGTATGAGCCCTCCAGCTGTCTGTGTGGGACTCTGGGCTTGCTGAGGGTCACAGCAGTCCTGGTCTGAAACAGACTGCCAGACACGCTAGATGCTGCGGATCAGCAGTATTGTGCCTGCTAACCTCTTAAACTAAGCTTGCGCACCGCTTCTGACTGAGGGACTCCGTGATTGTCACTTTTCCGTGGTAAGCACTTGTACTCAGCGCTTCAGAGGTCTCCTTCTCCCCCCACACCTTGCCACTGGACTACACACCGCAGGATGCAGATCGATGGGAGAGAGATGGCGGTCAGAAATTGCTGCTGTGAGGGGGTCTTGCTACTAACCATACTCTCCCTGCCCCTCTACCTGTGGCAGCCTGCACTGGAACCAGCTGGACTACACCCTCTATCCATACCATACCTCTGTGATTCCGGAATACTCCTCTGTGTGGGGTGGCTCCCTCCAACATATGATCCCCTTACCTGGGACAAATACATATCTAGATACCTGTAAACTGTGATCTACCAGACAGCGTGTGTCAGCCCCCAAATTGTTTCATGGTACCCTTGCGACACACCACGGTTTGGCGACTCCTTGACACTTTGAGATTGGGGCGCATTCCTGATAAGGAATCCAGAGAGGCAGACAATGGTGTGACCTCAGAGAGGTGGACTTCCTTTCTCGTGCACATGATTAGTCTATGCCTGTCTTGCTGCTAGGCCGCCTGGTGAGTTTGTTGTGCACTGTGCAGTTTCTCCATCCCCACCCCTTCCTTCTGTCTGCTCTCTCTCTCCATGGTGTTTACCATCCCCCTATTTATGTTAACTGCTACTCTATTACGTATCCTATCCCTCTTTCGAAGCCTGGAAGGAAAAAGCTCAAAGATCTCCTGGTCTCCAATCCAGGCCTGCCCATCACTGACACCTTTGTCAACGCTTCTTCCAAGCAGACTGTCACTGACATCCTCTTCGTTGTTCCCTCTCCGGACCTTTGGACTCCCCATATGGTCCCATACCTCTCTCCTTTCTCTTTATCGCCCATTAATGGTGGAAATCGATGGGAAGTACTTTTGGTTTACTTCCCATCCTCTAGGGGCATCATTAATATCTACCAGAATGGCACTGCCATGGACCAGCGCTCTCGGCCCAAAGTTCTACTTCTTGATAGGCGTCTTCTGTCTTTCATCAACTTCCACCTTTCTCCTGCCACTCCTGCCTCTGCCACCCCTCAGGCCCCTTTGCCAACGCGATGGGCATATCACATTCCTGCACCCCTCCTCGGAAGACCTTCAAAGGTGTTAACCAACTGCACTTGGCTACCTTCAACTCGCGCTCTGCCGTTAAACACTCCTCGGACATCTGCCACCTCCTTGAAGACTTCAACCTTGACATCCTCTCTCTTACCGAGACGTGGTTCACTGCCAGCTCTGTCACTATGTTTGACATTCTCCTCCCGGAAGGCTACAAGGTCCTCTCTAATTCCAGGCCTAACCGGTCTGGTGGCAGAGTGGCCCTGATCTTCCCTGAATGGGTCCCTGCTACTATCGTACCCCTCCAGACCTACTATTCCTTCAAATGCCTCATCTGCAAGCTTGCTGTCGCTCCAATCCTCTCGCTGACTCTTGCCACCATCTCCAGGACCCCTGGTCGGGTCTCCATCTTCCTTTCAGAGTGGTCTGACCTCACCTTCTCTCCTGGTCTCCACCTCCAAGCTTCTCTTCCTCAGAGATTTCAATATTCACCTTGACTCCCTTAATGTGGCCTCTGGACTCTTCTGCAGCTTCTGACTCTTTCCCCCACCATTCTTCCCATTGGTCCGACGCACTCTGCCGGACACACCTTGGATGCTCTCCTCTCAGCAGACATCCCCATCTCCAAACCTCTCACTATACCTCTCTCCTGGTCTGATCATGCTCTCCTGTCCTCTCACCTCGATCTCTTGGGTCCCCCAGCTAAGTCTCTGCCCGCACTGCCAGTCTCCTTTCTCATTGTGCCGATGATGCGAGTGTCAGTTGCTGCTTTCTCTGCAACTTTCTTTCCCCCTCCCACTCCGGCCACTGACTCTCACACTGACACAACCCCTGCTAACCTTAACCTCTCCATCTCCAACACTCTGGACATCCTTGCCCCTGTCATGAGGATCCGCATGAAGCCTGCCACCAAATGCAATACCTGGTATGATCCTGACCTAGTCTCTCTGAAATGCAAGTGAAGAGTTGCTGAGCGGAAGTGGCAGCCTTTCAGCACATCCTCTAACAAACTGGCCAGCTGCCAGCTCCAAAGGTAATACAGACTCTCCATCCACTCGAAGATGGCCTATATCCAAGCCTGCATCTCTGGGGCCACTAACCACACGGCTGAACTGTTCAAAATCTGCAAGGAACTCGCCAATCCTACTGCAGTCTCCACTTCTCCTCTGCCATCCCTGACACTCTAGACTGCACTGGCATCCCACTTCATATCCAAAACTCAAGACATCCTTTCCTCATGCTCCTCTACACCCCTCCCTTCTCCATCACCTACTCTCGGGCCTCCCCTTTCCCCCCCTCTTCCCTACCCACCTACTCGGCCATACCACCGGATGAGGTTTCTAGACAAGTCCTCTCTATGAAAGTCTCCTCCAAACAGGTGGTCCCCTGCTCCTACAAAACAATCGAGGACAACATTGCCTCCCTTCCTTATCATTGGCTGATTTCTGCAATCACTCCTTTGCCATTGGCTTCTTCCCACTACCTCTCAAGCACTCCCTTGTGCACCATATCCTCAAAAAACCTTTTACTGACCCTCCCTGTCCAGCTAACTACTGCCCTATGTCCATTAACGCCCTTTGGGTAAACTCTTGGAGAAGCTGGTCATCTCCCAGCTGACCCACCGCACTGAATCTGTTGGTTGTCTCCACGACCACCAGTCTGGCTTCAGAGTTGCCAGAGGCACGGAAACTGCACTCCTGAACACCTGTGAAGAATTGCTCTCAAATTTTGATTCCAGCTCTCCTTCTCTTTTGATCCTTCATGACCGTTCCTCTGCCTTTGATACAGTCAATCATGCCACCCTTTTAAATTGGCTCTGTGATACCCTTGGCATGACAGACTTGGTTGACCTCCTTCCTCTCTGATTGACCATCCCAGGTTTAACTGGGCTCTTTTCTCTCCCCCATCACTCTCTGCAGCGTCCCTCAGGCTTTATCCTCTCGTTGTGGCTCTTCAAAATCTGCCTTGCCTCTCTAGCATATTTGATCGCCACCTTCTCTCCTCACTTCCATTGTTATGCGGACGACACACAGCTCTCCTTCAAGCTTCCCTCCACTGACTCCTCTTTCCTCTCTCATTCCTGATTGTCTGACTGCTATTCAGGCATGGTGTGCTATTAACAATCTCTGCATTATTGCCAGTAAGACTGAGATTCTTCTCATTGGGAACCCAGCTCCCTCCTTCCCTCCTCACTGGCCACCCTCAATAGACTCCCTCCCCTCACCCTCTTGTGAGGCCAAAAACCTTGGTTTTCTCTTCGACTCCTCTTTCTCCTTCTCTCCTCACATCACCGACCTTGCCAAGAAGACCCACTTTCAGCTCCACCTCCCTTTCCTCACCTTCCCCCAGAAACTCAGTATCTCCAGAGCTCTGCTCCTCTCTAGGTAGGACTACTGCAACAGCCTCTTCCTCAATCTGACTATATCCTCCCTTCGCCCTCTTCATCTAATCCAGAATGGGACTGCAAGACTTATCCTTGGCCTCAAGCCCAGGGACCGCATTGCTCCAGCCCTAAAATCCCATCACCTGCTCCCGGTTGTTGCAAGGATAAAGTTCAACACCATCTGCATCATCCACAAGGCTTTCTGGGGCCTGGCACCCCACCACTTCCAACTCTCTCTACCTAAATACCTTCCTACTAGAAGCATGGTCTTCTAGTTCCATCTCTCTGCAGATAACACACGTTTCCCAGAAGAGAGTAGGGGGTAGATCTTTCTCTCTTCTGCTGGAGCCTCCCTCTGGAATGTCCTCCCTGCCCCTCTCGGGCTTCAGCCTGATCTCCTTAAATTCTGGATTCTTTTCAAGACCCTCCTTTTCTCTTCCTTCCCTCTACCCTCCCTCTCCCCTGCTAATGTCCCCCCTGGCCGCATTTGACTGGCTGCCTGGCATCCCTCTGAGTCATACAGAGGACCAAGGCCTCCTTCCCCAGTCTACCCCAGCACCTACCCTGAACCCCCTGCCCCTCCTTTCCCCTATTATGAACTTGCCCTACCGGGCTCTCTCCGGGACCTGCACCCCGACTGAACCCATCCAGCCCTGTCCTTGCACTTAGCATGTGGACCTTCATTCTCTGTGCTCCCTAAATTCCCTTAGCACTCGCCTAGCCCAAGGTCCCTCTTTGCCCCTCTCCTCTTCCCCTCAGCACTTGCACGCTTTCCACTCAGGCCTGCACTTCCTTTCCCTCCTTAGCATTAGCTTGTTTCCGCTCAGATATGCACCCCCTCTGCGTTTCTTGTTACTGCACTTGCATGATCCAAATGACACAAGGCATACTAGGACCGTTTTTTGTTATTCTTCATCCCTGCCCCCTCCACTCCCCTCTTTTGTCTTGTTGCGCCTTGAAACACCATTTACTGCATAGGTGCATTATAAATGCCCAATAAATAAAATAAGTGTTCTTGCTTATTTAATTTCTATGGGATAGTCTTTGATTTTCTGTAGGAGATTCAGGGATTTGCCTCTCAGTTCCAGTTGTGAACGTGTGGTTAACATGCCATAATGGAAAGGCTGTGGATGAGGATGTATATTGATGGGGATGGGGATGAGGTTATGAGTGGATATTAAAGAACTGCAGAGAATAATCATTAATTGCAAGAATAATTTTAAGGTTTATCACACTAAAAGGCTCTTTAAGGAATTTCTAGTAAAACGTGGAAGGATCCTATCGCAATACAATTAATAAGAATAAGAACAATTCAAGTTCCTTTTAATGGCAAACCACATAGGAACCAGTCATTTCACTTGTTATCAACACCAAGGAAAGAACAGGTCTGTCAACAATGTTAAGCTCAAACAACGCAAAACATTTATTTTGTAAACATATTTGTATGTTTCTGAATGCATATTTTCTGCACTTTTTTTGATAAGTACATTTGTATCAAAAAGAATGTATTACATATAAATTGTCTTCGATTGAGTTCTCGCACTAACATTTTCATACCAAATACATATAATCTCTTGCACCTGCAGGGGAGGCATGGTATCACAAGTATGACACTGACACTATAGGTACAATTTGTAAAACCTTTATGGACATTTCTGGGGTTGGAAAAACTCCTACTTCAAATGGATTGTGTCCTCCAACGTATTCCACATCTTTGACATGTAATGTCCACAGCTGTGGACTTTGGAAACCTTTTCGGCAGAGGGCATCCTGCGTTGATGCCGTCAGGTTGATGTCCCTCAAAGGCCTCCGTCGAGGGCAACGTCACCGGATGTTATAAATAGGGCGCACGGTGCACGTAGCCTCAGTTCTGTTTTTTCTGCAAACTTGTTTGCTTCGGAGACTCGGCGCCCCTTGTGTATTCCTCGTGAATATGTCTTCTTCAACCCCTACGACTCGGCGGTCGGCTTCAAGACTTGCCAGGATTGCAAGTCAAAAATGACGATAACTGACCTGCATCGCATTTGTTTGTGATGCTTGGGTGAGAGTCACAACACAGACTGCTCCTTTCCAGGTGCCGGTTTGCGATCTGAATTTGGTGTTAAAATTTGATGGGGTGCTCCGTTTGAACCTCTGCACTCTTGTCCTTTGAGATTGTCTTTCAAGACAGTGTTCTTGGTTGCGGTTACATCCGCTCGCAGAGTGAGTCAATTGCAGGCACTTTCATCTAAGCTGCCCTTTACTGTGTTCCACAAGAATAGGGTTGTACGGAGGGTACGTCCTTCCTTTCTACCTAACGTAGTGTCTGAATTTCATTTGAGCCAGAAAGTGGTTCTTCCTTCTTTCTATCCTCCTCATCCTAGTAAGGAAGAGGAGCAACTCCATATGGTGGACCCTAGGAGAGCTCTTAGCTTTTATATTTCTAGGATGTCCAGGGTCAGAGTGGACGATCAACTCTTTGTGGGGTATGCTGGTCACCGATTGGGCCAGGCTGTTACAAAACAGACCTTGTCCAGGTGGATTATCCTCCCCATTACTGAATGTTACTGTTTGGCGGGCAAGGTCCCTCCTGAAGGGTTGAAAGCTCATTCCACTAGGGGCGTGGCTACTTCCAGAGCCCTGCAGCAGGGACACACCTTTGTTAAACATTACTCCCTGGATACAATCCATGGTCAAGATATGGCCTTTGGTAAGGCGGTTCTTTATTCTGCCATCTGATTGGGTACTCTAAATTCTTTTCCCTCCTCCATTTTTTTCTGGTACTGCTTTGGGAGTCTGTCAAAGATGTGGAATAAGTTGGAGGACACAATCCATTTGAAGAACAAGTTACTTACCAACTGGTAATGTTCTTTCGGTTGGATGTTCCTCCAACGTATTCCACATCGCCCTCCCAGCCTGCCCCTCTGGCGAATTTCCTATGCGATTGCAGCTAACGTTTCCGCAAGGTTATGTGCAGTCAAGCAGGCATTGGATATGTGCATGTCACACGTTATGGAGGAAAAAACATAAACTGGGGCTACGGGTGCTGTGGGTCCTATTTATAACATCCGGTGACATCGCCCTCAACAGACATTGACCTGACGCCATCGATGCAGGACGCCCCCTGCCGAAAATGTTTCTGAAGTACATAGCTGTGGACATTACATGTCAAAGATGCGGAATATGTTGGAGGAACATCCAATCGAAAGAATGTTACCAGTTGGTAAGTAACTTGTTCTTTGCCCTATTACAAAGATGGGAGTAGTCTCGACCATCCAACGATAAACAAAACAGTCTGGCCTATGCTAACAAAACCTAATGCCTGCCTTATCTCTTGTACAAAAAGTGCATAAAGGAGAAATGTATGTAAAGGAAAAATCAGTGTTAAAAGAACAAATGTGGCTGAATCGGCTCTCCTCCCCACATTAGACCACACAGAGGAAGGCGGTCCCTGTAGGCAGGATGTTGCACTCTGGCTCGGGTTTTCAACACAATAAACAGTTCCAAAATGTGGATCGAGGCCTGCCTGGCCTTCCACGTTAAAGTCTCTTTTCAGACTTCCAAATAATGTTTCAATAAAAGGATCACATAGGCCCCCCTCTGCCAGGCTCAGACCTTTCACAACAAAGTTTGCATAGGTCCCACTCTGTCGGCTGAGACCTCTTCAGAACAAAGTTCAACAAAGCTTGCAAGGGGGCTTCCTTCCCCAAGCTTATTACTCTAAGGGTCTCCCTCAGTCGGACTCAGACCGGTTTCGGATGTCGAAGACTTTCAAATGTGCGTGGCCTTCTTTACAGACCTCCGCAGGACCACTTCGACTAAAAGTTCAAGGTTCAACTTTCACTCTCCCCTTTTCTAGGATTTATTTTTGCTTACTTCGCTTTTGCAGTTCATTTGCTTTATCGTTACAAACAGTGCACCTTACACAGACTTTCGAGTGGGCTACTTCCTTTTGCTGGACCACTCCACTACTCAGTATTGCTGATTTCACAGCTGTCCTTACTGCAAAGTACATTCACAGGTCTGCCTTTCTTCGTGTCTCATCCACACACATGCAGCCTTCACTTGCAATATAATGTTGCCACTTCAAAGTTTCTTTAACACACATGGTCTCTCAGGTCGCTTGGTCGAGGTTAGTACCACAGGCTTGGCTTCGCATCCCCAACTCTGCTGTTCACCCGAGAGGGTCGCTAGCATCCTTGAAACACAATACAGCCTTCTAATGTGAGATCTGGCCTTCTCCGCGTGTCCTTTGCGGCCTGTCGGAGGCAACGACCTCCAGTAGGGAACTCTTGGAGTTTTCGACCTGCTGCTCTCGTCCCTTGGTCCATCGCCCTGCTCCAGTAGGTTTTCCTTCACCCCAGAAGGTCTGCTCGTACTCGTATTCCACCTTGCCCAGAGTGTGTGTTTAGGTCCTGCCTTTTATCCGTGTGAGGAGAGTTAATTGGTATCAGATGTATGCACTTAGAGTCAAGTGCCTGACTTTGCCTGACCCGATTAACAGGACATGTCCCTTATGATGTATGAGAGCTAGTCTTGTTACTCTGTCACCCTCTTTCTTGGCCCCGCGTTTGTGTAAAAGGGGGGGGAGGGAGTTGGGACCTTGGAGAATCCTAAAAAATAGGATGGGTTAGATGAACCAAAACGGGGTGAATACTGCGTGTCACCATCAGCTGCCTCACCCCCCACTCCCTGAAGACCTCTCACCCAGGTGATCCTCCTGCACTGCTCCACCCCCAGGGTCTGGATCCAAAGGCGATGGGTGTGCCCCGGCCACCTGAGAGAGATCGATCCCCGGGTACTAGCGAGTGAGGACTTAGCAGATGAGTCTCACATGAAATGCATGCAGTTTATGATCCATCATGTCTAAAAAGATTTCTTTAGGCTCCGCGCATATGGCAAATTACATCTACCAAAATAAAAAATATACCTGCAACTATGTATACTCCTACATCCCGTCCCCTTTCCTCCATACTTTTGAGACATTCTGTCCATCTGAACGGGACCGGAGCACTTTTGAAGCATCAAAACTAACTTGCTGTCCTTCTTTTATCTCTATGTGGGGCCACCGCACGTGACCTTGGCCCTCCTTCCTGAGTTCTGCCCCGCGCATCGCCCTTCTGTCCTCTTCTCCGCGCGGTTGGACGCACTTGCATCATGGGTAATTTTTCCCACTGGTCCTTCATCTTCCTGCTCCGGTTCCATGGTCGTCTTCTCCTCTGTCTATGCCGGAGCATCAGGGATTCGTGCCCTGTTCTTCGTGTTAACGTCGTTTCAGGCGGGCGGTTCCCCATTCTCTCTGTCTGGAGTGCTTGAGCTCGGAACATAGGTGGTACTCTTGTTTCTACTGCGACTCTCTCTCCGTACCGGCAGTCCAGCGTAGGCTCGTCAAGTGGGAGGAGGTGTTCCAACAGCTTCCTCCTTCACATTTACAGCAGTTGATCAATGAAAAAAGGAAACTTCCAGTAAGTTCCTTCCTTTTTAGAGCACCCCGGCCAGGGGACTCCTTCCTTGTACCAGGGTTCTCCCTGAGGTGTCCCCAAAGGGTTCTAATCTGGATTCCAGAGTTATCTCATCTCTCAGGCTCCCTGCCAAGGGGCTACAAAGGCCATTTTATATTCTGAGGTTACCCGTCTGGGGGCTAAGACTAAGCCCAACGCTTCTGGGGCAGCTGCAACCAGGATTATTCCCAAGGTTTCCCAGTCTAGGACTAAATGTACCAAGCCTAGTCTTGAGGTTTCCGGTCAAGTGACTAAAAGTAACGGGGTAAACCCTGAGGATCCCCAGTTAGGGGCAATTTCAAAGACCAGCAGGATCAAGGAGATCCATATAGGAGCTATAGCTACCGGGATGTCCCTAAGCTTGACCACAAACAATATTGTGGTTGTACCGGTCCTGCTGAGGGGGAAAAGGAGGGCAAAGGCCCTAAGTCTTCAAGCATCCAGAGGATCCCTCACTAAGGGCTAATTCTTCTGCAAAAACCAAAAGGGCTGAAAATGGCTGCAGGTCTACTAATACCGGCTCTGTGAGGTTCAGTGTCAGAGGGCTAAAATTAGTCCAAATTCCTGTGCAATCCCTGTCATGATAACGGCTTCACTGAAACCTGTGATGGCGGATCACCTCAGGCAGTGACAAAATGATGGTCCAACCCATCATTTTGTCTGAGGCAGTCATTTTGATAAGCTAATCCACACCAACGTTCTCGACGGCTGGTATAGAGGGACCTAACCTTGGGGCTGAGCAGCATTTTCTGTGAAACGTTTACAATAGAAACGCTTTTCACCTTCCACCGGACTGGTGTCCAAGGTTTCCGCTGCCACACACGGTCTCGCTTCCTCCTGCGTACGCTCCCTTAGTTTATGCAGATCCAGCTGGAGGAGGGCCATCTTGGCAACCTGCCTCATTACAATCTTGGGGGTATGCCCCTCCAGAGCGCCCTCTACCCACTCCTCTGACTAGATCTTCCTCTGAGGACACGTTCTTTGGCAAATTTCGGCCCCTCGTGCACTTATACCTGATGAAGGCTTACTTTAAGGATCTGTTCAAAGAAATATATCCTAAGCATCTCGAACCGCAGCCTGCTCCTCCTACACCTCAGCAGGTTTTGATAGTGCCTCCTCAGCTTCCTGTGGATCCCCCTCCTGCACTGCCTTCACTGTCACCAGTGCTTAAGGCTCCGATGACGCAAATAAATATGCCCAGAGTGTCTGAAGTACCATGTGCCACGGATCAGTTTTCTGTTCCCGCCACAACTGACGAAGAGCACGCGGACCAGGATAGCAAAGTCCTGCCCCACTCAGTCAGAGCATTCCATGACCAGGTCTTGTAAATGATGGCGTTGCTGGATATTCCAATACTCCAGGCTCAACAAGGAGTTCTTTCAGGAGCATTAACTCTTGCTGCAAAGTAGTGCAGAGGCCTTTTCCTCAAAAGGATGTGCTTGCTGAAACCCGTAAGGTCTGGGAAAAACCTAATTCTGGGCAGCATATAACTCGAAAGGTAGAGGCTCGCTACAAGCTACACTTGTCGGAGTACATTGCCTTGACTGCATGTCTGCTCCCTTCATCAACGGTTGTGGCAGCAGCTATACTCCAGTCTAAGCCGTCCTCCACATCCTCCAAGGCTGCCTCTCGGGCCCTGCCCAAGGAGGACAAAATTCTTGATAGCATCGGGAAAAAGTATTTTGAAATTCAGGTCTCCAGCTGTGACAGGCGAATGCTGAAGTCATCCTTGCAGCAGAGAATCTCAAGCTGAGGAAGGAGCGGTTGGAAGATTTTAAAGAGGGCATGTGACAGGCGAATGCTGAAGTCATCCTTGCAGCAGAGAATCTCAAGCTGAGGAAGGAGCGGTTGGAAGATTTTAAAGAGGGCATATCCGATGCCAGAGTCTTGCCTCAGGACCTGCTAGAGGCCGCAACCCATCATGTAGATACTTCTGCTCAGGATCTTACGGTTGGAATAGATATTTCCCGTCAAGCGTGGCTTCACCCCACAAAGTCTCCAAAGAGGTTCAGGACAAAGTACTCGACCTCCCCTTCGAAGGTAAAGAACTGTTCCACTTCTCCACCGACAAGGAGCTCAACAAAACAGAGGCAAGCACACGAACGGCTAAATCTTTGTCTGTACTTGCAAAACAACAGGTTGGGGACCCAAACAAGGTCCTTCTCAAGTTTTAGAGGGTTCCAGGAGGGCCAAGCATGCCGAGGAGAAGGTTCCTCTTGCAGACCTCGCTGCAAGCAACGAAGGCAAAGTGGCCTCTGTTGCTCTGTCATCAGCCTCCTCCTCTGCAACAGGAGGCCTCGCCCCGATAAACCATCCAAATGATGTTTTCCATTGGTCACATGAGACCTCCAGTGGGAGGACGTATATTGTCTCCTCTGGAGGCGTGGCAGATGATAACAGACGATTGATGGTTTTTGTCCATCGGCTGAGCAGACTTCCACTTGCCCCTCCCTCACACCCCACCCTCACACCCTCCGCTTCATTCGACTAGGTCTCCCTCCTTCTGAGACGAGGTGCAAAAACGTCTGTATCTCAAAGAGGTGGAACTTGTTCCCTTGCGGGAGCAAGGGGAGGGCTGCTATTCCTGTCTGTTTACAGTGCCCAAACCCAACCAGGCTAGCCTGTGCACTATCCTCGACCTCTCCAACTTCAATCTTTCCCTACCCCAAGAGAAATTCAAGATGATCTCACCCAGCCATATAAGGTCTTCTCTGGAGCAGTGATTGGCTCAATATGGTACATCTCCAAGACGCTTATATGCACATCCTGACCTGGGGCCCACATCGGAAATACCTTTAGGTTTCCGTGGGAACGGAACACTTCCAATATCGAGTGCCGCCGTTTGGTCTCAGCTCAGCACTGCGTGTCTTCATGAAGATGAGGTGGTCATTGCAGCATTCATCAGACTGCAGAAAATTCATGTCTATCCATATTTGGACTATTGGCTTCTGTGGAGTCCTTGCCCCCAGGCTGCAACAGCCAATCTTTATCACTCCTCCAGCTCCTGTTTCAACTTGGGCTGTCGATGAACTGGCAGAAATCATCCATGACGGTTGATTAAGACCTGATCTTTCCAGGGAGTTTTCCTAATGGAGGACAGAATTTCAGGTGTATCAACAAGGTGCCTTCTTTTCCTGAACAACTCCTACAGGTCAGCATGATGGTTCCAGAAACTCCTGGACCTGATCGCTTCATGTGCGCTAGCCTTACCTCTTGCAAGACTGAAGATGAGATGCACGCAACTCGCGCTGCAGAGCTGCTGGTCCCAAGTTTTCGGCCCAGACTCCAAAATGATTCTGATACCATCTTCCATGACAACGGATCTTCAGTGGTGGGCAACCCCCAAAAACCTTTCACGTTACGGTTACAACAGACTCCTCTCTCCTTAGGGGGGGAGCGACTTTGGGTTTTTTCAAGGTCTTTGATCTGTGGACGCCCCAAGACAAAATGTCTTATAACTGTCTAGAAGTCTTGGCAGTTATGCTAGCATTGAAAGCTTTCAAGCCTTCTGTCAACAGAGTGGTGCGAATTGGCACGGATTCTGCAGCTATTTTCTACATCAACAAATTGGGCACCAGGACACTCCTCCTGGTGGTTCTAGCTATCCAGATTTGGAATTGGACAGTCCAGCGCAATGTCTGGCTACAGGCCGTGCACATTCCGGGTCAGATCAATGTTGCAGCAGATTCCCTGAGTCGTCAGTCTTTGGTGAATTACGAGTGAGAAATGAACAGCAATGATCTTCTCAAACTTCCAGCAATGGTGGACCTTTTTGCAACTAGAACCAACAGGAATCTACCACTCTATGCTTACAGGGACGGCCTCTGAGCATCTTCCTTACAGGATGCGCTCTAGATCCAGAACATGAAGGCTTATGCCTTCCCTCCTCTGCCATTGATTCATCAGTCTCTCTGGAAGCTCAGGAGTGCCTCCAACTGCACTCTCCCGTTTATAGCTCCTTGGTGGCCAGCCAGGTTCTGTTTTTCAGAGCTTTAGCCCCCATCAATATGGGACCCGATCAAGTTGCCGCGTATCCTCGATCTCCTGCACCAGAGCAATCACCAGGTGCGGCACCCCTCCCCACAATCCTTCAACTTGGCGCCTGAGTTCAGGTGTTTAGCACTGTTTAACCTTTCGGAGGATAATATGTACATAATCCAGGCAGCACGTAAGCCTTTTACGAGAGCGCAGTACAAAAGTAAATGGCTTTGTTTTGTCATTGGTGTCTTGATCCTCCACATGTTTCTTTCGACTGTGTTTTGCAGCCTCTGGTAGTCACGTCTTATGCAGAACATATCTGTCAGCCATTGCAGTTTATCTTTCTACAGGTAGTTGCTCTTTTTCGCTGGCAAACCCAGTAATCAAGAGGCATTTTGCAGGTCGTCTTCACCTTTTTCTGCCGGTCAGTCCTCACCCAAAATGGGATCTGAACTTCGTCCTTACTGCTTTTTGTCACAAGCCATTTAAACCAATGGCCACTACTGAGCTCAAGTTTCTCTCCTGGAAAGTGGATTTCTTGATTGCGATAACATTGCAAGAAGAATAAGCGAGCTTCAAGGTCTTGCTATCGAAAATCCATTACTGACTTTCAACAAGGATAAGGTTGTGCTTCGCACTCATCTTTCTTTCCTTCCAAAGATTGTCTCAGAGTTGCACATAAATCAGTCGATAACCCTACTAGTTTTCTTTCCAAACCCGGTCTCGGATGCAGAAAGGGTTCTACATGACCTGGATGTCAGAAGAGCTGTGAAGTTTTACCTTCACAGTACAAGCGAACTTAGAAGCTCCTCACAACTCTTTGTTACATTCGGGGACCCAAAAGGGAATCTGGCTTCAAAAGCATCCATCTCACGCTGGATTGTTTCATGCATCTCAGAGGCTTATACAATTCAAGGCCTTCAGCCCTCAAGGGTCTTACATGCGCATTTGGTCCGTGGCAAAGCGGCTACTGTTGCCTTCCAGAAATATGTTCCTTGGGAGTCCATAGCCAAGGCTGCTACATGGGCTTCTCCCTCTTCTTTTCGCAGACACTAGTTTCTTGGCCTGAGCTGCCGGGCAGATGCCAGGTTCGGCCAGGCAGTTCTTAAGAACATGTTCCAGTAAGGGAAATTTCAATCCTCCTGATTCTTTGGTCCGTGCTTGTGAATCTCCCAAAAGTATGGAGCAAAGGGGACGGGACGTAGGAGTATAACAAAGTTACTCACCATAGTGACTACCTTAGTCCATAGTCCCCTTTTCCTCCATACGACGGCCTCCGTCCCTTCTAAAATGTTTTCTTCAATTTTTATAATGGTCCTTCGACTTGTGGGGTGCATTAAGGCTCCAAACAGAAGTTCCTTGCACATGAACAGCAGCCATTTAAACACTGCAACCAAAAACGGCCTGGTTTTTGCTTTGCCTGTCACATGAAGGGCAGGAATTTTAACATTGCATCATAAACAGCCTGGGTTTTTCTTTTGTTGTTCATGTAAAATTAAAGAACCATGGGGAAGTGGGCCTATCTATCATTATAAATGGACAAGCATCAGTTTAATTCACAAAAGAAGGAGGAATTAAAGAATCCTGTGACATGGAAAACAGGATTTTTAAACATTGGAAGCAAAAACAGCCTGCACATGTGTTTGCAAATAAAAACAGCTTTAAAAAGCCACAATGGAAGAAGATATCACTGCTCACAGAAAAATGTCAGGGAAGCAGAACAGGATTTGTGGGTTCACCAAAGCAATGTACATTATGGTTCCCCCACAAAACTCCAGTGACAGTTGAAGCGACACTTCACGAAAAACCTGTTCTGGCTGGGTGCAAAACTTCACAATGAAAAGTCCCACTCCAGCTGGATGTTACACCTCCCAGCTAATAACCCCGCAATAAAATGTTATGCTGCTGAAGGCGTCGAAATTCACCATTCTACAGACTTGCTGGCAGGAGAGCAGAGACTTCAAGAGAATGCCATCCTGGGCTGAGCATGAATCAAAGGTGTAAATCCTTGTTTCACTCGCTTCAAAGAGCCCACTCTAATTTCAAAGGAACTCATAGAAATCGTTGGTCACAGTCATAATCTCTTGTTTGCTTGTGTATGTTAGCATATCCCCATTGAAAGACCCCTCATTTGTCTTTGTAAATCCTTAGTATTTTTGAAAGTAAATCAATTAATTCCCCCATTTAAATTATGCCTTGCTCAGCGAATTCTCATTTGCCATTGTCATTCATCTTTGCACTTGTCATTCTGAATCAAAACCGATTTTATTTTTGTGAGCTAAACCCCCCAACACAGCAGACTAACCCATTGAAGGTGTTGTTACTTTTAGTGGATATAAAGCTGGGTTGCATTGTAAAGGCGCCATCCAAAAATGTGTGCCAATAGGTGTGAGAGTTGTGTGTCTAAAACAAAATATTGTAAGCATAAACTAGGCAGGAGCAGGGTGGAGATTTTGCCCTTGCATAGATAACCCAGCAGGAACAGAACACTCTTCAAAGTGAGCACGTGGAAATTAACATGGCTAGACAGCACCTCCTATCCAAATTGTTCATTAGAGGGGAATGGGCAGAACAAAAACATGAAGCCTGGCAACCTAGAATGATGCAAGAGGTGACCCCTATAAATGTGGATGTGTGGTAGGACTGTGGCCTGTTACATCAAGCCCTGACAGTTTTACATGATGCAAAACAACAAAGATGAGCAAATTAAAATGGTCCAGCCCACTGCATATATGTACTTCCACATGGTAATTTTGAAAGAAAGGTACCAGCAGAGTGTAGCTGCTACGAAAAATCAATCTGAGCTGTTAGATCAAACACAGAATGAGTTAATGCAGGTACAGAAGAAAGTGCTACAGAGCCAAAATATTGAGTTCGAAATAAGGGGACATCATTCAACAGCTAAAAGATGAGTTGGCAGCACAGCAACAAATTAATTCAGAGCGAGAGTTCCAATTCTCTACACTGAAAGAGGAGTGTGAAGAAGGGGTTGAGAACCTCAAAGATAGTCAGCTAAAATGGAATCAACAAGTGGCGTACAATAGAATCTGCTTAGAGGATATATGCGCTTTGCAAAATCAGATTAAGCAATTAAAAGAGTAAAATAGTCAGTGGATTATTAAAGAGGTCCATTCCCAAGGGGAATTTGACCAAGAGCACCGGAAGTTTTAGTGCTACGAAACAGCAGACAGATAACCTCTGTGAACAAAATAACACCTTGTATCAAGAAAGACGCCTATGCCAGGAAGTGTGCCAGTTGAAGGCAGACCTGGAGAAAGGCGAGTCATGCTTTCAAGAACTGACTGACCTAAAAGTAGAGAATGAAACATTAATGTAACATATAAGACAGATAGAATGTGACCTAGAACAGACAATACAGACCAAAACTTTGCAGAGGGTGGAGATTAGTTTCCTGCAACAGAAATTGTTTGAGTATTCCCAGACAATACGAGATGCACAGAAAGAAAACGAGGCCCTTAGTGAGGAGAACAGGGCACTCCAGGGCCAAGTAGTCACCCAAGGTAAGGTTATAGAAGCTAGTCAAGCCCTGGTAGCAGATTACAAAGCTCAGGGCTCTGCCTACTACCAAGAAATAGGGGCTGAGAAAGATAAATTAGAGAGATTAGAAAAAGAACGGGCTAGATTTAAGCAGGCCTTGAGGAACCCCAAACAGTTAGGGAATAGAGGTGCAACCCCTGATTATGGTGTGATGTCCTCTGTACCAGGGGCCTCAAACCAATTTACCACCATGAATACGCAAGGCGCTACTAACTTCTTACCTATGAGTTCACAAGGATAGGGGAATATAAGGCAGTGGGACTCAAGTAGTCCTAGCATGACTGAGCCGGAAGGCTTGCCTCCATCAGAGATTGATGGACGTGCGTCAGTGCTTAGGTTCAAAAATATTTTGGCAAACACATCTGACCAGGAGGACTCCTATGAAGGGAAGATCAGGGAGTTAGACTGGCAGAGACATAAATTACAAAGGGACCATTTGTTCCACTTTGCAGATAAAGAATAGTCGGAGTTTAGACCCCAAAAGAGCATCCTAAAAACCTCCACCCTTTCAAGGAGGTGGTGGGAGTTCTCCACCACGCACAGAAGAAGGGAGGAGTCAGATGATTACTCCCCTGTGCGAAAAAGGGAACCCATGGGAAGTGACCCAGAGAGCCCACAATACAGCAGGGGAGAAGAGACTAGACTCTGTCATCCTAGTCTCAAAGAATCCGGGAGTGCCTAGAGGATAGGGATGGGACCACAAATAGCAGCAGCTCTGAGTCTGAGGGTAAATGGACTCGGGTGCAGCGGAAAAAGAAGGCTGCCAAACAAAAGAGAACTTTGGTAAAAGACCCCATTCGACAAATAAAAGCCATCAGAAGTTTCATGACTCTTTACCATAAAAATGCCAAATACTCAGTCTGGGAGCATCTGGAGCTGTATGACCAGATGATGTCATTTGGCATAAATAATTATCATAATTTTATGGAGTTTGCCAAGTGGACAATCTCCCCAGAATACTCCAGCATCTTTGCTGGGCTGGAGGATCATAATTATTCAAGGTGGTCTACCTACAAGGCAGCTATCTTGAAACACTTCTCCATGCACCGGAGCCCCCAGGAGGCTCGCAAGGCAGCCTACCGCCTGCAGTGCGGAGAGGATCAGGCACCGAGAGAGTTTGTAAAAGAATTGAAGCAGGCATTTGCCCAAACCGCTAGACGGGTGCGTACAAACAGGGAGGGCATGAAAATAGGTATGAATGAACTCCCTACTAAGTACATAATAACACAACTAGTTAAGGAGTTCCATGATAAACGGACCCTGGTCTGGGTAATAGAGCAGGCCACCTGGATCTATGAGGTCCAAAAGCCTGTGGAAAATAGGAATTCCCACAAAAGTCCCAAGCCAACCAACACCCCCGCTGCTGCCAAGGTGGCGGAGGTAAAGAATGCGCCCATTTTGGACCTAGAAATGGGGGGCCTAAAAATATGCCTCCCGTTAACAAACCAAATGAGAGGCAGAGGGGACCCTCTGACCAGGCCCAAGAAGGGGGTAGCCAGGCAGGATACCCCACAAATGTCACACAACTCTGCCACCTACATCAGCCCAAGGTCTAAGGGGAACAGACCCATTTTGGGGTACGTATGAACTCCCCCGGCTCCGGGGGGAGAGGGATCCAATCAGGTAAGTACAGCCCCAGGAAACGTTTCTCCAAATTTCCCTCCAAACTTCCCACAAAACTTCCCTCGGGAGGGCAGTAATCTTCCACCCTCCAGTTTGTTTCTTCCCTAGGAACCCTCCAAACCCAAACTTTCAGAATAATCCTCTTCTCTCTCCCCGCTTTCAGGATTCTAGAACCCCAAGCCCAATTCAGGAGAAGGGAGACCAAGAATGGAGGGCTACCAGGGAAACCCTCAATTCCCAAGCTACTATGGGAGAAAGGACAATTACCCTTCCCGAGAGCAGCAAAGATTTGATCCTAAACCCCCAAATCAACCAGAGAGGGTGTCTCAACTGGAGCGCCAGGTCCAGAGATTGACCCAAGACCTGAGTCGCATGTTGAGGGCTCATCAGAGCCCTCCAATGAACATGGATGCTCAGAACAGCTCTAACGCAGGGTCTGGCATCCCCGGAACATTGACAGGGAAAGAACCCCGACAACCAACAGGTTCCAGAGGAGGCAGCTCGGGAGGAAGGGGGATGCAAAGCCCTAGAGGAAGCTTTGTGCCTCACCCGTGAAAAGCCCCTAGAAACCTCTGAACCTGAACCCAAATCTCCTACCCCGAAAAGCTGCAACCAAGGGAACAGAGGATAAGTAGGTGAAACCAAGGGACAAAGAACCCCCATTTTGTGGAAGAAGTCTGCGTCCTCCAGTTTGAAGGGGAAGCATCCCTGGAGGATTCGGGGAAGAAAGTCTTCTCTTTCAAGGACGGGGGAATTCCTCCCAAAGATAAATGGGTCCCAAAACATCCTAACTTAGACTGGGTAAGTATGGGGACTGACCCCGAACCACAAATCCCTGAACCCCAAAAATGTCCCCCTGATGACTCTGAAATCCATGAGGGATCCTTCCCCCAAACCGGTTCAAGTGACTTCCTCCCGGAAATGGGGGAAAGCACAGAATCAGGGGAAAAAGGGGTTTCCCAAATCCCCCCAAATCTCAGAATGCCAAATTTTGTTTACAGATTCCCGAACTCCGACACAGAAAATTCCCCAAGATCCCACAATGTCGGAGTTCAAAATAAATAAATTAACTGCCTAGCAGGCCCAAAATGCACATTTCCTCTGGAGGAGAAAGAAGGCAGGTTTTATGCCCCTGTCACGCTACAAGGCCAGTGTGCATTTTCAGCGCTGGTGGACACAGGATCCCAGGCCACCCTTCTGTCCAAAAAGGCATTTGATCAAATCAATTCAAGAAGGGGGGAGAGTCACCAAATTCCCCTCACACCTCTTCCTGGACAACTTCAGAAACTCAACGGAAATTACATTCCCGTCAAGGGGACTGCGGATCTGGAGATCAAAATTGGGCGACACAAGGTGAAACACCCGGTTATAGTTGTCACTCCAGAGGGACCACCCTGTCTCTTAGGGAATGACCTCCTTCGGGGGCTGTCACCCCTAATAGACTGTGTGAACAAGATCCTCTGGGCACAGACTCACCGGCCAATGAAATTAAAACAGAGCTCAAACTATGTGAGCTTAAATGCCACATGCCATAAGGTTGAGCAGCGGTCTGACAAATTGAGTTCCACTTTAGGAACAATAAAGTCCCCAACATAACTGTAATTGCTGTAGGAGAGAAAGCTGGTGATGGTAACCCTTCTCCATTCTTGAAAATCAACCTTCCTCCCAGTTTTAAGTGGCCTTACACACTGGAAGGGAAATACCCTGAAATGTTATACTGATCCACAATTTGAAGAAACCCCAAATTCCATGATAAAAGATGATGAAAAACCAGCTCAAAGTTTGGTGGATATTCAGAAAAAGGGCGAACAGCTGTACCTCCATAGTCAGGTAAATGAGGAGGGGGAGCATGTCCTCGCCAGACTATGCCTGAATAAAGTAAGAAGCTTCATCAGCAAAGCGTTAATCAGGAAACTCCCAAAAGATCAGACCATTCCCTCATTTAAGTTCATTGATCAATGGGAAATAGGCCTGGAAACTCCCAATTCTAAACCTCTCCTGCTTAGCAGGTGCATGTTCAGAATTTCCATTGGTAATAAAAGCATAGAGCATAATTGTGGGGCTGTGCGACACTGTCTTGTACTTAGGCAGTGACATTCTCAATCGATTTGCAATTAATTTGGACTTAATTGCAAAGTCTGGTCCCGTCTGGGGAGTAACCCCTTATGCTTTGACAATCCTAAAAAAGCATTTCGGTCAGCTCAATTGCTGCCATATGCAGTTGAAGTTCAAACTGGAGAAGAGGTCACCATCCCCGGACTGGTCCGACAATTCACCTAAAAATTAAGAGAGCAGGACTTGTGGCTGATTAAAGAAACCAGTAAGGGTAGAGCCCAGGAATCCTCTGAAGAGTAAAGGTAAGGAACTGCAACCCGGATGAAGAAAATCCTATTTCGAATGAATTGTCCTCCCACATATTCCTTATCTTTGATAAATCCACTTCCAGCTCGCTGGCCTCAGAACATTTTTTCACAGTAGACATCTCAAAGGTCTCTGTAACGGCACCAATGTCACCATAGGTATAAATAGTTTTGCGCAGCGTCCGTTGCTCAGTTCAGTTTTTCTGCGCTTCGTAAGCCCCGGAGGCACAACGCTCGGTTCTTAAGTAAACTCTTAAAAAAAAACTTCAAAAATCTTCATGTTACGATGGCATCTTCATCCGCTTCAACGCCTCGATCCAGCTTCAAAAAATGTTGAGATTGTGGAAAAAATATGTCATTAATAGATCCTCACAGGATCTGTTTGTGGTGCCTGAGATCAGAGCACCAGTGTTCGGAATGTGAGGACTGTATGTCCATGACGGCGAAATCCTTGAAGGAGCGTAGGGGGAAGCTAGAAAAAGGTAAGACCGTTAAATCTTCTACCCCTTCGAAATTGTCCTCGGCTAAGTCGATACATTTGTCTCCTCACCATCGAAAGAAACATTCCCGCTCGAGATCTCGAAGTGGTTCTCACCACTCATCTAGATCGAGACATTCTAAGAAGAGGCGTCATAGATCTCCTTCCTCTTCATCCTCTAATTCCCTAGAAAGGGTCCCCTGCCCCACTAAACACAGCTCTCCAGCTAAGTGGGAGAAATTTCGCAAAAAAATGCTTGGGGTCTTTCAGAACGTGGCCTTGTCCCCCTCAGAGATACCTCGAGTAGATACCCCAGGTGAAAGACCCGAAAAACAAAAACGCAGTGAGTCGTCGCACCCGGCAAACAAAAACCCATGAGAGCATCATGAACCCTCGTGTAAAAACAAGAATTCTTTGAAAAAGACTGCGTCATGGACGCCATCGTCGAAGGTGCCTTCGACACACAAGTCTGTGTCATCGCCGTCAACCCCGATGAAAGAGAGGTCCTCGAAGCTTCAGGCCCCACCTACACCATCGGCATTAGAGGTGTCGAAGGTCCCGTCAAAGGTGTTAAAAGTGGCATCGACAATATTGATGACACTGAGTAGAATTCCGATTCTCTCGAAGACATCGAAGCCATTTTCGAGTTTTTCAACGCTGTTTGTAGGTTTGTAGAGACCTATGACGTCTACATCGACAACTACAACTCTATCCCAAGCAGTGTCTATCAAATTGGCACCCTCTTCTCTTGAAATGGGTTTTACTCCTTATCCACACTCTGACTACTTCAGAGCTTTATCCCCGATCTATGAGGAAGGAGAGGACTCTGATAATGCGACCTTTTGGTTTACAGACTACAGGAGTTCCTATTACAGAGGAGCTAATATCTGAGGGAGTTAGATTAAGAGGTCTTCAAGAATCTTTACAAGATGCCAGTGGCATAGAGAACTCTCCAGAGGTGGAATTTTCCAGACCAGAACTTGGAGAGCATGCAGAAATGTCTTACAGAGCCCTTATGGCAAGAATTATGGAGTTGATGGGGTGGACAACACCTGCACCCTCTTTCCAACTAGATGATCTTACAGTCATCTTAGATAAAGGGCCTCAGGAAGACCCTGTAGTTACTTTTCATGCAGCATTGCAGAGAAAAGTAACTGCTAATTGGGAAACACCGGATGTTATCCCTGCAGTAAATAAAAAGCTCCGTGCAAAGTACAGAGTATCCGCCTCAGACCCTGTATACTTAAGTAAACATCCAACCCCAGAGAGTTTAGTAGTGCAGGCTGTGATGTCGTCAAGTAATAAATCGGCATATCCCACTATACCACAAGATGGAGATGACAAAAGATTTGATGCCATGTCTAAAAAGATTTTTTCAGCATGCAGCATGGCACTTAAGTCTATTAATGCCACTTGCATGCTAGCGAGATTCAGTCACACCCTTTGGGAGTGCCTTTCATCAGCGGCTGACCGTCTCCCAGTAGGGAAGGAATGAGACGCATTCTTGAATATCAAGGATGGGAAGGATCCGATGTGTGAGTCCCTCCAAACAGGTCTCAACTCTGCTGACAGCATCAGCAGAGACATGGCGGTGAGTACCACAATTTGCAGATTTGCGTGGTTGCTGAAATCTGGTTTTGCTCCTGATGTACAAGCCAGGCTTCTGAATATGCCCTTTGACGGTACCACTATGTGGCAAGAAAGCTGATGACAGTCTGGAGAAATTGCAAACCTCAAAGGTGACAGCAAAATCCCCTGGGGCTGCAATTCGTCAAATACCAAATCACCCCACCACAGGTACGTCCTGGAGGGGGAAGCCCTTTCGTGTTTACTCCGTATTCGGAAAAGGCAGAGGGCAGCCAGCTGAAAGGGGCAAAAGAAGATTTACCCGTGGAGGACGGGTCAGAGGTACCAAGTCTGCATCAGCAGATGCTGCTTTAACCTCAACATCTGCGTCAGCTGCTTCTAAAACCCTGTGAGGTCTCCCCACACAACACCAGTAGGAGGCAAGTTACTGCCTGCCTTTCCTGCAGTAGGAGGCAAGTTACTGCCTGCCTTTCCTACACACTCCTCAGAGTCATCCACCGGGGAACAACTCTTTGAAGTTTCCAGACCCGCTCCTTATGCAAGAGATTTATGACCTGCTAGAGAAAGGTGCCATAGAACCGGTACCTGTAGTGGAGAGGAACAAGGGTTGGTATTCCCCCTACTTTCTAATACCAAAGAACGACGGAGGATTGAGACCCATCTTGGACTAGCGAGAATTGAACAAATTCCTCAGGAAGGACAAGTTCAAGATGGTAACCCTTTCTCAGATCCTTCAGGCCCTCCAGTTTCAGGGTTAGTTGGTATCTCTGGACCTTCAGGATGCTTACTTTCATGTGCCAATCCATCACAAGCACAGGAAGTACCGGAGGTTCGACATTGGCTGCTCTCACTATCAACTTCGAGTTCTGCCATTTGGGATGACCTCCGCCCCAAGGGTCTTCACCAAGCTAATGGCGGTTGTGGCAGCAAGTTTAAGGAGGGAATGAATTCATGTCTACCCCTACCTGGACGACTGGTTGATCAGAGAAGTGTTCCCGGAACAAGCTCAGGTCCATCTAGATTGTTTGCCACTCCCTCCACAAACTGGGCTTCTCCCTCAACTTAAAGAAGTCACAGATGATACCATCACAGAAACTCCAGTTCATTGGAGCAGTCCTGGGAAAAGCCTCGCCACCAGAAGTGAGGGCTCAAGATATTCTACAGATGGTCACCAGATTTCAAAATGCCCAGCGTCTACCAGCCTTCGACTTTTTGAGGTTGCTCGGCCTCATGGCATCCTGCATTTTTCTAGTGCCAGAGGCTCGCCTGAGAATGAGATCTCTCCAGTGGGTGCTGAGGACCCAGTGGTCACAATTCTCAGGAAGCATGTAAGATCTCCTACAAATCCCAGACAGAGTAGCACAAGACCTTCCGTGGTGGGCCTGTCGGGAGAACATCTTGAAAGGAGAACAGTTTTGGCAACCATGGCCGGAGAGAACAGTAGTTACGGACGCTTCACTCATGGGGTGGGGAGCCCATGCCAATGACTTGACCATCAGCGGTCGTTGGTCTCCATCGGAGTCCAGACTACACATCAACCTATTAGAGCTGAAAGCGATCAGGCTAGCACTGAATACTTTCATGCCATCAGTACAGGGAAAAAACATCCTAATAATGAAGGACAACAAAGTGGCCATGCACTACCTCAACAAAAGAGGAGGCGTAGGGTCACTGCCACTGTGCGGTGAGGCAATGCAGCTCTGGTTGTGGGCAATTCACGAAGGAATCTCTCTATCGGCAGTTCACCTAGCCGGGGAGTAGAACACAACAGTGGACACTCTGAGCAGGCAGAACACAGTCTCCCACGAGTGGGAACTAGCTCAGGAAGTCCTTCAAGAGATCTTCGCTCTTTGGGGAACCCTTCAGGTGGATCTGTTCGCCACCAGTATCAACCGGAAGTGCGATCAGTATTGCTCATGGGAATTTCCCCCGAGAGGAGCTCTAGGGGACGCGTTTGTGGTGGACTTGGAGTTTCCACTTCTGTACGCGTTTCCTCCAGGCCCTGTCATTCCTCAAGTGATCAGGAGGTTGAGGTGATTCCGGAAACCCATGATCCTAATTGCCTCGGATTGGGCCAGGAGAACATGGTACCCAGATCTTCTAGACATGTCCATCTGTCCTCCGATTCGTCTTCCACAAAGAGGATCTTCTCTTGCAAGAGGGAGGTCAGGGTCTCCATCTGGATATCATGACTTTCAACCTTCACGCTTGGTTTCTGAATGGTTGAGATACAAAGATTGGGACCTCCCGGATGACGTAATGGAGGTTTTGCTTTCAGCTAGGAGGCCAGAAACTAAATCTTTATACCGCTGCCATTGGAACAAATTCTGCAGCTGGTGTAGAGATGAGAAATCATCAGTGTACTACATGAAAAAGGGTCGGTGTTATCTTTCTTAATATATTTGGCGAATTCAGGCTTTCAAGTTGGCACAATCAAGGGTTACCTCGCTGCGCTGTCAATCTTTAAGCGCATGACTGAGGAACCTTCTTATTTCAAGTTGCCCATAGTCATTCAATTCCTGAAAGGATTGACTAATGTCTTTCCCCCAACTTCTTTTCAAGTTCCCCTGTGGGATTTAAATCTAGTCTTAAAATTTCTAATGGGTACTCCATTTGAACGTCTTCATTCCTGTCCATCAAGGTTTCTCACTCTAAAAACAGTCTTCATAGTGGCTTTAACATCTGCGAGAAGAGTGAGCAAATTACAAGCTTTATCTTGCAAACTTCCTCATACAGCATTTCACAAAGATAAGGTAGTTCTTCAAGTGAAGCCAAATTACCTCCCAAAGGTGGTCTCAGAATTCCATATCACACAAAAAATAACCTTACCTACATTTTACCCTCCTCCTCATCCAGCGAAAGAGGAAGAGAGATTGCACAGGCTGGATCCAAGGCGTGCCTTGAGTTTTTACATTAACAGTCTTGCAAGGATTAGACGAGCAGATCAGTGGTTTGTAGGGTATGCAGGACATAGGGCCTCATCACGAGTTGGGTATTAGCCCTACCGCCAAACCCCCCTGCGCTATTGGCGCCGGATCACGGGTTTGGCGGTAATGGGATTTCCCCATTCCCCACTGAGCCCATTCGGGAATACCCCATTCCCCATTGGGCTCAATGGGGAATTTTCCTGCTCTTACCGCCGGCGGATTTCCCGCTGGCGGTAATAGCGTGCAATATCGGCGGATTTCCCCCCAGCTCAGAGCTGGGGAGAAATCTGCCGAAGCCCTGATTTGGCGGACCCTTAAATCTGGCGGTCATAGCGCGACCGCCTGATTTAAGGGTTACCGCCAAACTTGTGATGAGGCCCATAAACTAGGTTTACCGATCACAAAACAAACCATCTGAAGATGGATAATACTAACTATCATAGAGTGCTATAAATTGGCAGGAAAAGAGCCTCCTCAACACCTCAGGGCTCATTCAACCAGGGATATCGCAAAATAGTCAGCTCTCCAAAGAGGAGTTCCAATTAAAGACATATGTGTGGCTGCCACATTGTCATCTGCACATACGTTCAACAAATGCTACAGTCTAGATTCCTCCACTAGCCAGGAGACTAAATTTGGAAAAGCTGTGTTGCCCTGCATTTTTAAAATATAATTACGTTTTACTCCTGCCTCTGTTCAGGAGAAGAGGAATACACTGACTGGCCCATAGGTCAGCTCTCGCCCTCTAGAACTTGTAAGACAAGATAGCTGCACCATGTGAGGACAGCGGGTGCAGGATTTACTCCAACACGACTCAATAATGAGGACTCAGTAAGTTGGCAAAGGGAAGCCTGTTTAATGACAAGTACATCAAACAGAGAAACAAATGGAAATCCGCAGCATTGCGATCACCTGACTCGCTCCGACTTCCTCGAACTTAAGTTGAACAGCAATTCTTATAGGCAATATGCATCATCATTGACGTCTAACTCTACAAAAACTCGACATGCAATATAATTGGTTAGGAAAGGTAACTGAAGTATAGGTGCTATATCTGTATATGATAATAGGGCATGCGGATTGGATAACTCTTATCGGGTGGGCGTCCACGCCCATCCCATTACATCACATGTGATTGACGTCACTACAAGTACGACGTCTTATTGGTTCTACTATCTATAGGACTCCAGATAACTTGGTCCATTGTGATTGGGCAGGTTACACCCCTAGACATAAATCCCCATTTTAATTAGTGGCATGCAGAATGGACACCCATGTGCCCGGTGTCCCAAGTTTCACCCTGCCTCCCTTCCATCAATCAGTATCTTAGGGCTATGTGTCAATTAGTTGGCTGGGTATGGCCTAGAAAGTGTAGTCTCTCATCAGGAAAAGTTATGGCATCCTCGGGTCCTGGATGACATCAGGCGGTGGTACTTCTTTGCGCGTGGCTGGTCACATGTTCACCGTGAATCTGCTTCAGTTTCCAGCTTTTAATCATTGAATTCTGTTTCAACCTCGCCACCTCAATGGCCCCCCCCTTATGTTGACCTTCATGAGGCAGGCTGATATGCTCTGAAGTTTTGAGTCTTGTTAGCTGACGCTCTCCTCCTTTTCTCTGGTTGACCTCGATTTCCTAGGCATGAGCCGCTCTTTGAGTTTCGATTCCGCTCCTTCTCTTGCCTTTGGCTGGGTTACGAAACTTGGCCTGTCAGGCCTCTGGCAGCCTGGGTACATTTCTGCTTTTACAAAATGGAGTCACACTTGTATAATGTGCCTTATTGAGGTAGATATATGGTTGGCGTTTGCCGCTCTATCTTCTACTAAGCATTGCAAGCAGTATCGATATCTTTAGCTTCTTGTGTTCCAAGCATATTTACACATGTTTAACACATGTTTAACAGGTCAGTTGCTTCCATCTTGTCTGGTAGTAACGTTTCCACACGTTTTAACATCGTCTCTTCTCTGTGTCCATTACATTTATTTTCGTAATTACTCGCACTGGCGTGCTATTGGCGTGGTTTTGTTCATTCACAAGTCTGTTCAGGCCCTTGAGTCATTTCCACTGGCCTTCCATTAGGTCTCTTTGGGTCTCTTCATGGACCGCTGTAGGTACTCTTCGTTTCGTATCAGCGGGTGGTACGGTTGTCTGATAAGGTACCATGCTGCCCAGGGTTATCTGATTATGGGCGCTTCAACAGGTATGGATCTTCTGATGTATACTGGGCAGAGTCCCAGTGCAGCTCTTTGTTGGTTCATTTGCTCCTCATACGTCACATACCTTGGCGAGTACGCTCCTGGTACCTCGAAATGAGGGGAAGGGGTGCAGGCCATGTCTGGGACCTCCTCTACACCTCCTATACACAGTACTGCGTTGGGAGTCTATTAAAGATAAGGAATACGTGGGAGGACACATTCCATTCGAAGAACAAGTTACTTACCAACTGTAAAGTTCTTTCGACTGGATGTTCCTCCCTCCCTCCCATCCTTCCCCGCAGTAAAACTTCCCTTGTAGTTGCAGCCTACACTCCTTCAAGGGTATTAACCATATCATACAAGGCAAATATAGCACCTCAAAACGGAACTGAGCAACGGACGCTGCACATGACTATTTATACCTATGGGGACGTTGGCGCCGATACTGAGCCCTTCGAGGGACACCGACTCAAGAAACGTCGACGCGCAGCGCCCTCAACTGTGAAAAAATGTTCTGAGCCAAGCAAGCTGGAAGTGGATTTATCAAAGATAAGGAATACGTGCGAGGAACATCCAGTCGAAAGAACGTTACCGTTGGTAAGTAACTTGTTCATCTATAACAGGGAGTAATTTACTAGGTGTTATTGTACAAATGAAGAGAATAAAATTAAAATAAAAGAATTGTTTATGAAACTAGAAGGTCATTATAACTATAGGTCGTTGTAAATTCTTGTAACTCTTCCGGGAAAAATTTGTTAAAGTACTGAAACTTGTTTTTTGAATCTTCTATTAGAGAACTAACCTCCTTCAATTCCAGCCTGAAGTTGAGAGCGGATCCCACTGAGAACCCTGGGGACCTGGAAGTGAAGGGAAAAAAACGGGGTGCTGTGCCAAACCCTCCAACCCAAAGATGGAAGGGGAGGCTGGATTGCCCACTCCCCCAAAAGAAGGAAGAAAAGGGGATGCCATGCCATATCCACATCCCAGAGATGGAAGGGTAAACTGGAGGGCCCCCTCCCTGATGAAGGAAAATAACAATGAAGGAAACCCACTCTGCCCTGCTCTTCCCCAACAAAGAGTCATGGAAGAGCGGGGTGGGGGGTATGTGGGCTGCATTAAGGCCACAAACAGAAGTCCCTTTCACATGAATAGCAGCCATTTAAACACTGCAACCAAAAACAGCCTGGCTTTTGCTTTCCCTATCACATGAAGGACAGGAATTTGAACTCTGCAACAAAAACGGCCTAGGTTTTTCTTTTGTTGTTCATGTAAAATTAAAGAACCATGTGGAAAGGGGTGTACCTATCATTATCAATGGACAAGCAGCAGTTTAATTCACAAAAGAAGGAGGAATCAAAGAATCATGTGACATAGAAAACAGGAATTTTAAACTTTGGAAGCAAAAATGGCCCGCACGTGTGTTTGCAAATAAAATCAGCTTTAAAAAGCCACAATGGAAAAAGATATCACTCCACACAGAATAATATCAGGAAAGCAGAACAGGATGTGTGGGTTGACCAACACAATGTACATTATGGTTCCCCCACAAAACTCCAGTGACAGTTGAAGACACTTCAGGAACAACTTGTTCTGGCTGCGTGAAAAACTTCACAATGCAAAGCCCCACTCCAGCTGCATGTCACACCTCCCAGCTAATAACCCTGCAATAAAATGTTATGCTGCTGAAGGCGTCAAAATTCACCATTCTGTAGACGGGCTGGCAGGAGAGCAGACACTTCAAAAGAATGCCATCCTGGGCTAAAGCATGAATAAAAGGTTCAAATCCTTGTTCCACTCACTTCAAAGAGCCCACTCTAAATTCAAAGGAACTCATAAAAATCTCTGGTCACAGGCTGACCCAGGCGAACACCGCTCCAGAATCAGAGCGCGCAACATTTCGGCTCCTTTAGTCACTCTGCATCATGTCCCATTTCCACAAAATGAATCACTTGCATGGTTTTGCATTGAAAAAATCTTTGCCAACGGACCAGTTCAAACTGCCAATAAATTGTCCTACAAGGAACAAATGTGGATTTTTAATTTGAAAACACTTCATAAGGGTTTGAACACTTTGGAATCGTGGGATTTCAATGTGAGCTAGTCCCTTAAAAATTAAAAATAAATCTTTAAATACAACTTGTAGCCATCTAGCCTTAGTGCATTTGCATTTATACTGATGCAGTGTGCTTGTGGGTCCCATTTAATATATGCACAAGTCTGTCAATGCGCATATCTTTTCGTACGCTAATTGCACTGGTTTATGTTTGGCCCCTATTTGTACATTTGTGGTAGTCATTTGTCACCTTTACTACTTGTGTTCCTAAATACATGTAGCCGTTCTGGTTATAAATGTGGTCATTTGGTCTTGCCATTTTCTTTGCTTCATTTCTAAGGTGCCTTGTGGTCTCGTGAGCGTCATAATTGTCTTCTTTTCACTCTTGAACCGCTTTGTGGTGTCAACTGACTTCAAGTCAGCAATCCCACTAAGTCAGTGCCTCGTCTGGGACGCCCAAGGGAAGCCCTTATTTATATATTTTTATGACAAGTTATACTCTGGATGATAAACTCTTATACAACGCCCCTCTCTTTGAATCCCCCTGTCCTCACTGAGCCAAGAAGTGGGTTTGTTTTGCAATTTAAAGGATTTATTGGAAAAATTCAACAATATATATATATATATATATATATCACACTTTTATAATAAATTAATTTTGTATTTGTATTTTATGAAGGTAGTTTTTCAGAAATGAAATAATGATTCAAAATGACACTTTTACAGGTTTAAAATCGGAGAAGGGACACACGATTCTATGATGCAGTTTTGGACAGGTTAAAATGGTTTGAATCAGATTATTTTAGACTAAGAGATTGATTCTGGCACAGTTCTAGCTGAGTACTCACACTATAAATTTGAAATAGGCCGTCAAGATCTGATCAGGTTTGGACTGGACTCCTGGCGGGTGGTTCTGAAGTCACAGCTCTCTGGGTCAGCTCTGCTCTGCACTTCACAGCGGTCTGGACTCTGGTTCTGCTGGTCTCTGGTTCTGGAGATGGTCCTTCTGGATATTGTCTGGTCCGGCAAAATGCGTCGCAAGAAAGTGGAAAGTGAATGTCTCTACCTGGGTTTTGGTGTTCCTTTTATGTCTTTAGAAAATGGGTGTGTGCCTGGCATAACTAAGCCTGCCCCTCACAACTTATCATTCGCCAAGTCCTCCTCTCTCCCTTGATTGGGGAAGGAAATGGAGTGTCATCGTGATGAGGTAGTTTATGGGTCAGAGGATCCACCCCTGGTCAATTTGCACACAAATCTATTCTTGATCCAAATACACATTTATCTATATACCATTTTTCTAATATTATATGTCCAGTTAACATATTTTCTCTAGCACCAAACCATCCGATCCCTGTCTTTGTAAGATGTCGTGTCCACTTCTGACAGAATTCTGCCCTTTTCGTCCAGATAACGACCTCTAAACTTTTCCAGATTTTACACAAATGTGCACAAGGAATATGGGTATCAGATGATAAGGTGTCAGATTTTTTACATACATACATTTGGAGTAACAACCTATTTTCCACTACTATCCCCAGAACATACTAATGTCCTGATACCTCTTAAAATGTGCACAGAAAAATCACAAGAATAATGATATTAATTATATAATTTTGACACAGCCATACTATGAATTATCCATCTTTTTAAAATGATGCTCTGGCCCAGAGGGGTGTGGTTTCCCAAAGCACATGGTGGAATTTCTGGTTTGTCCACTTCCTCCAACTCAAGTTGCTCACAGAGGTACTGCCCCTCCCGTTTCTCTCAAGAGGAAGCCATTTACGACCCCCCCCCCTAATTTAACATTTGCCTGAGCCAAGGAAGGCTCATTGTTCTGTTTCCCTCCAGTCCTAGGTGCTCCTCCCCTGATTCAATCAGGGAGGTGTCATCTCCTTTTGGTGGGAACAGCAGAAGGCAGCCAGGTCTGGGAATGCAGTGGCTGAGCAAGTTTCAACTCCTGTCGGGGGTAGTTTCCGGGCAGAATTCACTCTCTTCAAGCCAGGATCCAGCCAAATGTCACTTTTGTTCCCAGTTTTTCTTCATCCAAATCAAACATACAATTTTTACACATGCAGCTGGAATGCTGATTCTAAGTTCAAAACTATGACATTTAAACAGTTGCAACCTATGTGACACTCAAAGTAGGTCACTCATTTATTTTAAACATTTTGATTTTAGTGGCTTTAAGTCCAATTTCACTTCAGCTACTGACATCCACAGCTCAGCCAGTTTTTTATAAACATTGTTTTGGGCTCTTCATCTTTCCAGATTTTGTATGCATACAAGACTACATTCTGCCAAATGTCTGCTGGTGTTCATTGAGATTTTTGAATATCATGCAATGTTTAAAATAGGCATTTTTAGCTTGCATTTCAGAGAAACAAAGGTGATTTCAAAGTGCTTTTTGAGCTAACAGACACTGCTGTTTTTCCTTTGGCACACATTCCACTCATGGCACTCCTGGCCCATCATGCTCGCACTGGTGGGTGGTAGATCAGGTGACCATTTTGGTGTGCGTAAAAACTGCACGGTTTTCCTGGATCCTGGCGCAAATGTGGGCTTTTCCACCATCTTGTATTTCCTAAGCCCACAGCACCAAATGTTGCAGCATAATAGTCCAAACGTGGGTCAAGACACCCAACAAGCCCCCCCGCCCGACTGCGCTTTGATTTCGAGTCGAGGGGATTCGGGTGCAAAGGATGTTTTGATCCACGCGTTGGGATGTCCGCGTCATCTTCTTCCGATTCCGCAGATTACAAAGTTCAGCATCTTTTCCTCCATCGGGGTGGATCGATCGGTTCTCCTCGCCGGTCCTGATGGGAGTATTAGGCGGTACCCCGGGCCCCTCAGATCTTTGCTCCCGGTCCCCAGGTCGTCTTCCATGGTCAGTCTCCAGGTTTTCTTTCTCCTAGGATGACAAAGCAAAGTAGACATTTCTCCCCCACTATTGATATAGTGGGGCGGCGTATACATTTTATAATTCAATAGACATTTGCATTCTTATTTTTTTTAAAAAAACAAGATATAATTAGAAGACATTTTCATTCAAGAATCATAATATTTTAGAGACTATATCTGGGATATTTTAAGTTTGGAACTGAATTGCACTGGTGCGGCCCCCTCTGGTATTGCAAAGAACTCCTCCAGTTGCTGCAGAGTGTGCCTGGGATGGCAACACTTTAACTAATTTATATGGACCCACTTGTCTTCCCCTTCTGCCAAACTACCTTTGGGGATGCAGATCTTGTAGGCAACTGGGGAGATCTTGTCTATAATTTCAAAAGGTCCCTTCCAGGTAGGCAAACATTTTCGCTGTTTGGCCTGGTTTCTTTGGAAATTGTATAGATAGACCCGGTCTCCCACATTATATACTTTCCTGGAAGTTTTCAAATCGTAATGGGTCTTCATGCTATTAGCTGATCTTTCTAGATTTCGCTGAGCATAGGCAAAAGCATGTTGGAGGTGTTTCCTTAAATTCTCCACATACTCATGAGTTGTGGAGGCTTTTATCAAGGTTTGCTCTTGGGTTCTGTAGAGCAAATGCTGGGGAAGCACCATTTGCGTCCAGTCATCAGCTCAAATGGTGTCATTTTAGTTGCAGATGAAGGGGTAGGTCTGATGGCCATTAGGACCAGAGGTAATCGGATATCCCAACTTGGCCCAGAATCTGCCACAAACTTTTTTAATATGCTCACAATGGTCCGGTTGTAGCGTTCTACTGCCCCAGAAGAAGCTGGCCGGTAAGCAATATGTAGCTTCCTTTTGACCCCCAGTATCTCCCACGTCTTTTGTCATTACCTCGCTGGTGAAATGGCTACCTCTGTCTGACTCAATCCTTTGAGGTAGACCAAAACGGGAAAAGATGTGGTTAATCATGAGGGCAGCTGCTGTTTCTGCCTTGCAGTTTGGGGCCGGGAGCCATTCCATCCACTTGGTAAACAAGCATGTGACCGTCAACATGTACTTGTTTCCCCTAGCGGAGCGAATCACAGGGCCTATAAAGTCGACTTGTAAATCTGACCATGGCAGTGTCATCCCCCCTCTTTTGGAGAGGCGCCCGGTGTGTGAGGGATGTTGGCTGAAATTGTGCACACACAAGACATCCCTTCAAGTATTGGTTGAGGTCCTGCCCCATGTGGTGCCAGTATTCAACCTCTTTTAAGATTTCAAGTGTTGTATGAAACCCTCTATGACTGGCGGTGGCCGCATCATGGGCGTGACTTAACATCAGGCTTCGGAATGAGGTAGGGACCACCCGCTGATCATGGCCAGCTTGGCATTTCCTTACCAACAAACCGTCTTGGATTCGGAACATTTTTGGACATTTCATCAACACTCTAAGGTCCACTTTCCCAATGTAATCGGTATCCGTAAGGGGAAAGTTTTCAGGGTCCTCAATGTGTTGGTAAAACTTACCAATTATTGGATCCCCCTTCTGAGCCGTAATCAAATCAACATCTGGGGTCTCCTTACTCCATTGTGCAGTTGAAAGATCATTGTGAGCATTTGTGTGGGACCTAGTGATAGCAGTGACCTGAATTTCCCCCAACAGGGACTCGATCTCTATTAGATCCCCTTGGATAGCCCCGGTTTTGGCCAGCTGATCAGCTAAGTCATTTCCAGTTTTGTCTGGTCCCTCTACTTTGGAATGACCCTTGATCTTTTTCCAGTAGATGGTCATCCCGTTCAAGGTGACCAGATCATCCATGTTTTGGATCAACTTCCCATGTTTCAAGCGTTTGTTATTAGCACATATCATGCCTCTGGTTTTCCAGTTAACCAGGTGCTCCACAAACCCGTTCCGTACATAATCTGAATCTGTGATTATGACCAGTTCGTGGAGTTGATGTTGGACAACAGTGAGGATGGCCTGATGCACAGCCATCAATTCTGCCACCTGACTACTTCGGGGACCAATTTTGTACCCAGGGGAGAGTTCTGGGGACTGATTCACCCATGCATTCCCTATGCCGGCCACCAGTTCTTTCTCCCCATTGTTGTCAACATGGTAAGAGCATCCATCCACATAGACAGTGGGCATTCCCTCACACTTGTCTTCTTCAAAGACTTTGTGTGGAGAATTAAGGTATGCCTCCATGTTGTCATTGATATTTAGACTTTCGTCCTCAAGACAGCTTTCTCTGGCACAATCATGCAAGTCAGCCAGCCCTTGCGCGAGGGGACTCTTCTTGTTTTGGCCATATCTGACCTCCACAGGAAAGCCTTGCATTGACAGAATCCAGGAAGTAATTCGGGAATTACTCACATTTCCGGCTCAGATTCTGTCACTTTGGCGATATTGCAGAGGCTGGTGTGGAGACTCCACTATGATGTGTTCCCCCTGGATGAACGGGCGGTAATTCTTCAATGCCCACACCGTTGCCAGGAATGCCTTCTCACAATCGTTGAATTTTTCCTCCACAGAGAATAAAGTTTTGCTCGCATAGGAGATTACTTTATTGACCTTGTCATGCTTTTGGTATAATACAGCCGTCAAGCACGTATTGGAGAACCCTGTCTCCAGGAAAAACTCCTTGTTTCTGACAGGGTAAGCTAGGCAGGGTGCTTGTGAGAGGCTTCTTTTGAGTTGTCTTACTGCCTCGGATTGTTCTGGACCCCATTCCCACTTGACCCCCCCTTCAAAAGATGAATCAGGGGTCTAGTGATCTCTGCGTAGCCCTCAATGAACTTTCTGCTGTAATTAGTCAGTCCAAGGAGGCACCTTAGTTCCCGCAGAGTTGTCGGATCCTTCAATTTTTGGAGGGCTTCCACTTTCTTTTCCTGGGGACAGAGACCCTGAGGAGTAATCTCATGCCCCAAGAAATTAACACGGGTTCTACACCACTTTGCTTTCTGAAAGGAAAGTTTTGCCCCGGCGGCCCTCAACTGGGTCAGAACATAACGGATCTCTGCTATGTGTTCTTCCACAGATGAACTTTTGATGAGGACATCATCTACATAATCCAGGTTACCCCTCGCACCCAGGTCGGGCATGGCCTTGTGTAGGAAAATGTTGAATTAATTTCTGGAGTTGAGGTATCCGAAGGGAGTCCGGGTCCATGTGTACTGCTGGCCCCCGAAGGTAAAAGCCAGCTTGTATTGGTCCTCCCTACTGACAGGCACAGTCCAGTTTCCATTGGTCAGGTCTATTGCAGTGAATACCTGTGACCCCGGAATCTGGGCCAGCCCTTGTTCAATGTAGGGAAGAGGCCATCAGGAAGTATGGGCCCGTTTGTTGAGCTCCCTAAGGTCGGCGCAGAGTCTCCACTTGCCATTTGGCTTCAATATTCCCAGCACCGGATTATTGAAGGTGCTGTGTACTGGACGGATTATTCCCCGGGACTCAAGGTTCTTAATTATTTCAGTAAGGGACTCACTCCATTGATGCGAGAGGCAAGCGATATTGCTTCACAAACACTGGAGTCATGCAAGGGCCTGTGGGAATTGTTGTTGTGTGGATGTCGGTGCGACCACAGTCATGAGTCTACCGCAAAGAGATCTTGGAAATCCAAGAAAACTTGTTTCAACTTTTGATTCTGTTCCAGAGTCACACAGGCATCAGCTAGGTTGACTCTCTCTTCCACCATCTGCCTGAAGCCTGGAAAGACTTCTGGTTTTGCTGTCTCAGCGGCCTCCTCCAGCTGGGTGGAGAAGTCCTTGGTCAAAGTGCTGATTTGGACCGGAGGCTTCAGGTGGGAAAGGCAGCCCTCATGGACCTGGAAAATCACCTCATCCCCTCTGAAGTTACAAGTCACATCTTCCTTACCATAAGGGCAAGAAGTGTACACAAGGAAGTTCCCCCCCATGCCGGGTAAAGATCCTGTCTGGTGTTGTATTGTCATCACTGTCACTGTCAAAACAGTCCTTGGGGATTGGTCCTAACAGTTCATTTCCTAAATCAATGGAGAAATGTTGGTCATCAACTGCCATTGCAATAATGGTGCCTGCGGCTAGAGTAATACTCTTTAAGTCGCTGTTATCCACCTCTATTGGAATGGTGTCATGTTCTATGTTGACTAATGTTGTTGGCTTTACCCCCAACCCTTGCTGTTGGAGAGAAGCATTTAGATGAATATAAGCATCAGGGTTTTTCAATTTTTGTCCTCTTTTAACTTTCACTTGCAGGGAGAATTGTTGGGTCCTTTCTGGGATGGTGACTTCCTCTTTAACCTGAATTTCAACTGCATAAGGTAGCAATTGAGCTGACCTGAATGCTTTTTCTGGATCATCAAAGCCCATGGGATTATCCGCTAATCGGGATCAAGCTTTGAAGTTTATTAGGTCCAAACTAATGGCAAAGCGATTGAGAATATCACTGCCTAAGTAAAAGGCGGCAGTGATGTCTCGCACGACCCAACAATTATGGACTATGCTCTTGTTGCCAAAGGAGATTTTGAGCATACGCAAATTAACAACGGGGGTCCTGGGAGTCTCTCTGCCAGACATTAGTCCTGGTTGCGAGAGACTTACCCAGAGTCTTTAGCTCACTATCTTTCACAGAGAAGAAATATCCTAAACATATCAGTCTTTGTCCTGCCCTGGGGCAGTCCAGCACCGAAATGCTAGGCAATTCTCCTATGAACAAGAGTACCAACAGCATCCCCAGACACGTGTTTCGGTCTGGTTGGACCTCATCAGTAGGGAGGAGCTGTGCCTCTCTAAGAATAGTGAGCAAGGGGTCCACGTCTGGATTCCCCTAGTAACTTAGGGTGAGGCCCAAAGTTACTTGCATATGCAAATTAACAACGGGGGTCCTGGGAGTCTCTCTGCCAGACATTAGTCCTGGTTGCGAGAGACTTACCCAGAGTCTTTAGCTCACTATCTTTCACAGAGAAGAAATATCCTAAACATATCAGTCTTTGTCCTGCCCTGGGGCAGTCCAGCACCGAAATGCTAGGCAATTCTCCTATGAACAAGAGTACCAACAGCATCCCCAGACACGTGTTTCGGTCTGGTTGGACCTCATCAGTAGGGAGGAGCTGTGCCTCTCTAAGAATAGTGAGCAAGGGGTCCACGTCTGGATTCCCCTAGTAACTTAGGGTGAGGCCCAAAGTTACTTGCATATGCAAATTAACAACGGGGTAAGTCTCTCGTAACCAGGACTAATGTCTGGCAGAGAGACTCCCAGGACCCCCCTTGTCAATTTGCATATTCAAGTAACTTTGGGTCTCACCCTAAGTTACTAGGGGAATCCAGACGTGGACCCCTTGCTCACTGTTCTTGGAGAGGCACAGCTCCTCCCTACTGATGAGGTCCAACCAGACCGAAACACGTGTCTGGGGATGCTGTTGGTACTCTTGTTCAGAGGAGAATTGCCTAGCATTTCGGAGCTGGACTGCCCCAGGGCAGGACAAAGACTGATATGTTTGGGATATTTCTTCTCTGTGAAAGATAGTGAGCTAAAGACTCTGGGTAAGTCTCTCGTAACCAGGACTAATGTCTGGCAGAGAGACTCCCAGGACCCCCCTTGTCAATTTGCATATTCAAGTAACTTTGGGTCTCACCCTAAGTTACTAGGGGAATCCAGACGTGGACCCCTTGCTCACTGTTCTTGGAGAGGCACAGCTCCTCCCTACTGATGAGGTCCAACCAGACCGAAACACGTGTCTGCGGATGCTGTTGGTACTCTTGTTCAGAGGAGAATTGCCTAGCATTTCGGAGCTGGACTGCCCCAGGGCAGGACAAAGACTGATATGTTTGGGATATTTCTTCTCTGTGAAAGATAGTGAGCTAAAGACTCTGGGTAAGTCTCTCGTAACCAGGACTAATGTCTGGCAGAGAGACTCCCAGGACCCCCCTTGTCAATTTGCATATTCAAGTAACTTTGGGTCTCACCCTAAGTTACTAGGGGAATCCAGACGTGGACCCCTTGCTCACTGTTCTTGGAGAGGCACAGCTCCTCCCTACTGATGAGGTCCAACCAGACCGAAACACGTGTCTGGGGATGCTGTTGGTACTCTTGTTCAGAGGAGAATTGCCTAGCATTTCGGAGCTGGACTGCCCCAGAGCAGGACAAAGACTGATATGTTTGGGATATTTCTTCTCTGTGAAAGATAGTGAGCTAAAGACTCTGGGTAAGTCTCTCGTAACCAGGACTAATGTCTGGCAGAGAGACTCCCAGGACCCGCCTTGTCAATTTGCATATTCAAGTAACTTTGGGTCTCACCCTAAGTTACTAGGGGAATCCAGACGTGGACCCCTTGCTCACTGTTCTTGGAGAGGCACAGCTCCTCCCTACTGATGAGGTCCAACCAGACCGAAACACGTGTCTGGGGATGCTGTTGGTACTCTTGTTCAGAGGAGAATTGCCTAGCATTTCGGAGCTGGACTGCCCCAGGGCAGGACAAAGACTGATATGTTTGGGATATTTCTTCTCTGTGAAAGATAGTGAGCTAAAGACTCTGGGTAAGTCTCTCGTAACCAGGACTAATGTCTGGCAGAGAGACTCCCAGGACCCCCCTTGTCAATTTGGATTTTGAGCATACACCTGCTTGGCAGGAGATGTTTGGAATTGGGTATTTCCTGATCCATTTCCCATTTGTCCATCAGCTTGAATGTGGGAATGGCTGGATCTTTTGGGAGTTGGCGGAACATGGCTTTGCTGATGAAGCTCTTACCGTTGTTCACACACACCCGGGCGAGAACAGAGTCCTTCCCTTCATTTAACTGAACAGGGATGAACAACTGCTCTCCACTTTTCTGAATATCAGCCAGGCTCTGAGCTGATTTCACCTCTTTCTGGACTATAGGAGTGGGAGTTTCTGATTGTGGATTAGTAAATAATTTCAGAGTGTTTCCTTCCAGTGTGGAATACCACCTTAAACTGGAAGGAAGGTTGATTTTCAGAAATAAAGAGGACCCCCCATCACCAGTCTGTTGTCCTTCTGCTATTACTGTCAAGTATGGAATTTGGTTGTTCCGGAAGTGAAATTCTACTTGGTCAGATTTTTGTTCAACCATGTGCCGTTTAAACTAATATGGTTGACACTCTGTTTTAATTTTATTGGTCGGCTAGTCTGAGTCCAGAGGACCTTGTTTATGCAATCTATTTAGGAGTGACAACCTTTTCAGGAGGTCATTCCCTAGTAAACAAGGGGTGCCCTCTGGAGTCACTACTATGACCGGGTGTTTCACCTTGTGTCGCCCAATTTTAATGTCCAAATCTGCAGTCCCCTCGACGGGAATTTCCTTCCCGTCAAAGTTCTGCAGTTGCCCAGGAAGAGAGGTGAGAGGAATCTGGTATTTCTCTCCCCTTCCTGAATTTATTTCATCAAAAGCCTTTTTGGACAGAAGGGTAGCTTGGGATCCAGTGTCCACCAGTGCCAAAATTGTACCCTGCCCCTGTACTTGTACCGGAGCATAGTATCTTCCCTCCTTCTCCTCAAGGGGGCAAAGATAATGCACATTTTTGGACAACTGGTGGGCTAATTTTCTGGTTTTGGACACTGAGAGAGAAGAGATTTGGGCAAAATTTGGTGGAGAGTCTCGGCAATCGGATAAGGATGCGGTTTTAGGTTCCCCTGGGTCTGGTTCTGGGCAGCCCCCCCTTTTTGGAGGCAGTCACCAGGATGAGTTTGAACCAGGAGTTTTCGGTATTGTTGGTTCTGGGCTAGGATGATGGGCGGCGACAGCTCAATCCCCACATCTACCCAGTCTGGCTTGGAATCCCTTGGGACCCATTTTTCCTTGGGAGGAGTTTCCCCATCTCTGAAGGAGAAGATCCTTTTCCCAGGATCCTCTGAGGATCCCTCTCCCTCATATTGGAAGACCCAACCTCCTCCACAAAATGGGTCTGTTTGGGTCCTTTGTTTCTCCTACCTCCTCTCTGCTCCTTGGGTGGCAGACTTTCAGGGGTAGGAGATTTTGTTTCCGGTTCCTGGGTTTCCAGGGGCTGTTTACAAGTGGGGAAGGAAGCTTCCTCCAAGGCTTTACTCCCCCCTTCCCCTTGTGCCTCCTCCCTGGGAACCGGTGGGTTATCAGGGTGCTGCCCCCGTCATTGTTCTGGAGCACCAGGCCCAGAGTTTGGGGCATTCTGCGCCAGCATACTCATCTGAGGGTTCTGCTGAGCCCTCAGCACACAACCCAGCTCCGGTGCCAGATTTTGGACCTGGTGCTCTAACTGTGAAACCCGCTCAGGCTGATACGGGGTTCTATGTTCTCCCCTGGGCTGATCCCGGGAAGGGTAGCTATCCCTTCTCTGGTAGTACCCCGGGTTGGAAAGATTTGGGTACCCCTCCACCCTTGGCCTCCCCTCTCCCGAATTAGGTTGTCTGGGCTCAGGGAATTGGGGAAAGAAGGGTGGATGATTTTGGGGCTGGAAGTTGGGTGGATACCTGGGGAAAACATTCTTCCCAGGGTCTGTTGAATTTCTGCCCTCCTGGGGGAAGTGCGGAGGGAAGTTCCATGGGTTGGGCGCTTGGTTCGATCCCCCCCATTGGGCCGGAGGAGCCCACACATAACCCAGGATTGGACTGTTTCCCTTATAGCTGGGACTTATGTAGTCAGGGGAGCGAGGGACCCCATTTGTGGGACTACCTCCTTGACTCCCTGACTGTGACTGGCCCGGGGGCCTTCTGGGCTTAGAATTATTCGGTGCAGGCAGGTTTTTAGGCCCCCCCCATCTCCAAATCTAAAACGGGGGCCACCTTTACCTCTGCCACCTTGTCAGCAGCAGGGGTGCTGTTGGTTTTGGGGTTTTTGGGCTGATTCTTACTTTCCACTGGTTTCTGCACCTCATAGATGCGGGTGGCTTGCTCAATGACCCAGTCTAAAGATCTTTTCTCGTGAAAGTCTCTCACGAGCTGGGTCATTATGTATTTGGGTAAGGCATGGAAAACGTATTAACAAATTCTTTACTGTCCGTGCGTATCCTTTTTGTAGTCTGCCCAAAAGCACACTTTAACTACTGCACAAATTCTTGTGGGGCCTGATCCTCCCCACATTGCAAATTGTAGGCTGCCTTGCAAGCCTCTTGGGGATTTCTGTGAACAGAAAAGTGTTTCAAGATGGCCGCCCTATAGGTGGACCATCTTGAATGATTTTGGTCCTCCAGCCCCGCAAAGAAACTGGAGTATTCTGGGGAGAATGTCCATTTTACATATTGAATGCAGCTACTGCTGTCCTTCAAATGGAAAGTCTCCATCATTTGCTCATAAAGCTCCAAGTATTCCCAAACAGAATACTTGGTGTTCTTGTGATAAGGTGTGATGACACTCCTTATTGCCTTAATCTGTTTTAAGGGGTCCTTAAGCAAGGCCCTTTTTGCCTTATTGGCCTTTTTGGTTTGGGTAACCCTGGTCCATTCATCCTCTGACTCAGAAGCACTGCTCCCAGAGGTGCCCGTCTGATCTTCCAGGTTTTTCCAAATTCTGAGAGCCTGGGAATGGCTGGCAGAATGTGGGGACCTGGTCTCCTTTGTCCTGTGACGTTCAGAGGAGTCTTCAGATTCCTCCCTGCTGCCAGGATTTGATGGGTACACCCCCACTGACCTAACTGGGCTGAGGTTTTCAGGATGCCCTTAGTGGGCCTACTCTCCTGGGGTTCCCCACTAAATTGCACTGTACTTAGGTGCCCATACCCGGATGCCCGCCCATCCATTCCTGAGTGGTACTGGCCTACTAGCCCCATGCTTTTCGCTGGATAGTAATCTGCCATCCCTGTGGCCCTGTGCTCATGTGCGCCAGGGGACATGGGGGTGGCAGAGTCTAAGGACTGGGAGAGATGAAGGCCTCTGGTACTAGGGCTCCTGAGGTTATGCTCAGGTGCTTCTCTTTCCCAGCGAACTTCATCTCTGTCAGCCCCTGCTCCCTGTTGCCATGCAAGAGCCTGTGCTTTCACTTCCTCAGTCAAGGCCTTACTAGACTCTATCAGTCTCTCCTCCATGGCTACCTGTTGCTGGAGCCTATCATTGTGCTGACGGAGAGACTCATTTTCTCTCTGCGCTTCCTGGTTGGTCCTGGAATACTGGGCCAGTCTTTGCTGCAGGAGGGTTACCTCCTGAGTCCCATCCCTACTGGCCTGTTCCTTTCTTGCCAGAGCATCTTCCACACTCCTGCTGTGCTTTAACAAGTTCTGATGCTCTTTTTGGAGGTCACCGAGTCCCTGGAGGGCCAAGTGATGTTCTTCAATGTTTTCTTTTAATTGGCAGACTTCCTGGCCTAAGGTGTCCCTTTCCTGACCGAAAGCCTGCATCTGTGCCGCCAGGTCGTCCCTCTGCCTTTGAAAGGCACCAGCTTTCTGGCGTTCTTGATCAAACTCTGCCTGGGTATCCAGGTCTTTCAAAATCAGTTTATTGCTCTCTGTCTTCTCCCTATCTAGGTGGCTTTGCAGGGTGACTACCTGCTCTGCGCATGCCTTATTGAAGTCCAGTTGTTGCTCCAGCTTTTTCTGGCTCTGCAGTAGGGCGTCCAAACCTTCTTGGTACTCCTTCTGCAAGGCCATAAATTTGTTATCCTGGTCAGACTTTTCCTGTTGCAGGATATCCATATCCTCCTTCATTTTAATAATATGCTGCCTACTATCATTTTCTGACTCCTGGCTCCCCTGCAGCCTCTGCTCAGAAGAGACCAGGTCAGATTGGGCCTTCTCTAATGCCATCAGTTGCCTATTTGCCAGATCTTGGCCTTCAGCACATTTGTCCTGTATGGCTCCCATATGTAAATATAAATATGCCGCTACCCTGGCAATCTTGTTGTGCTCATCCTTGGATTTAGGGACCATATATAGTTCACTCAGGGCCACATGTAAGGGACCCTGATCTCTCCATATATCTGACCCTGTTTCAGTGATCTGGGGTGCGATTGCCTGCAACCAGACCGCCTGGTCCTGATGAGCCCACTCACCTCTCACAAATAGCTTATGTAAGAGGTGTTTTCTGGCTATTTTGATATCTACCAAGGTCGTCATTCTGGAACTTGATTTCCTTCCTGACTTACAGAAGTTTGTATTTTATTTTGCAAAACAGACCGTTTCCTTACAGCGTTCCTTTGAGGGGTGTTTTTACAGTGTAACACAGCATGGTGATCCAACAGAATGTATATATCCTGTCAGTTAGCACACTGTATTAATCTGCACACGTGATAGTTCTAATCCAGAATCCCCGGCTCGAGCCCCCAATCTGTCAAGTGACTTCAAGTCAGCAATCCCACTAAGTCAGTGCCTCGTCTGGGACGCCCAAGGGAAGCCCTTATTTATATATTTTTATGACAAGTTATACTCTGGATGATAAACCCTTATATAACACCCCTCTCTTTGAATCGCCCTGTCCTCACTGAGCCAAGAAGTAGGTTTGTTTTGCAATGTAAAGGATTTATTGGAAAAATTAAACAATATATATATATATATATCACACTTTTATAATAAATGAATATAATGTTGATCAACAATAGATAATCTGACACTAGCACACTTCTTTACAATCAATGAGGAGTTAGTATAGGAAGGATAAGGTAGCAAAAAATACTTTTATGGTTTCAAGGAAAAGCAATGAGGGAAAAATGCAGCACAGAAATAAACTTGATATGATATCAACAAAAGATAATATGATCACTTTTTCTTTGACAATTCACTCCCACCCTATGCAATAGAAGGAGATGGAAGGAGAGCACACAATTTTCAGGAACACAAACAAAATGCAATACAAAGTTCCAGTTCCCCCCCAGCGAGTTTAGAGGAAAACAGGTATGATTTTAAAGCGGGCAAATCCTTTTAAATGTGGTGGCAATGAAGTAAAATATGCTAAAAATGATTTTTTATTCCCTAAAGGAGATTCAGGGTAGGTGATAGATATTTAAGATTAGTTCAAGTCACAATGGCAATGCTCAATGAGGGATTAGCAGGTTGAAAACAAATTTTAGCGGTTCAAGCAAAAGACTATCTTTGACAGGTGCTAATTTTTCAATTTGCGGCAATTTTTCCGAATGTGTGTAGCGCGATTACGGAAAAAATATAATGAATAGTCTTGTTGGAAAGCTTAGAAGCTTAGCTTTCAAATGAAAGTTAAATCTCGTTGCTAGCACCTACGATTCCAAAGATACGGACGATTTTATTAAGGTCGTTTTTCAGAAATGAAATGATGATTCAAAATGGCAAATGACACTTTTACAGGTTTAAAATCGGAAAAGGGACACACGATTCTATGATGCAGTTTTGGACAGGTTAAAATGGTTTGAATCAGATTATTTTAGACTAAGAGATTGGTTCTGGCACAGTTCTAGCCGAGTGCTCGCACTATAAATTTGAAATAGGCCGTCAAGGTCTGATCAGGTTTGGACTGGACTCCTGGCGGGTGGTTCTGAAGTCACAGCTCTCTGGGTCAGCTCTGCTCTGCACTTCACAGCGGTCTGGTCTCTGGTTCTGCTGGTCTCTGGTTCTGGAGATGGTCCTTCTGGATATTGTCTGGTCCGGCAAAATGCGTCGCAAGAAAGTGGAAAGTGAATCTCTCTACCTGGGTTTTGGTGTTCCTTTTATGTCTTTAGAAAATGGGTGTGTGCGTGGCATAACTAAGCCTGCCCCTCACAACTTATCATTGGCCAAGTCCTCCTCTCTCCCTTGATTGGGAAAGGAAATGGAGTGTCATCGTGATGAGGTAGTTTATGGGTCAGAGGATCCACCCCTGTTCAAATTGCACACAAATCTATTCTTGATCCAAATACACATTTATCTATGTACCATTTTTCTAATATTATATGTCCAGTTAACATATTTTCGGTAGCACCAAACCATCCGATCCCTGTCTTTGTAAGATGTCGTGTCCACGTCTGACAGAATTCTGCCCTTTTCATCCAGATAACGACCTCTAAACTTTTCCAGATTTTACACAAATGTGCACAAGGAATATGGGTATCCGATGATAAGGTGTCAGATTTTTAACATACATACATTTGGAGTAACAACCTATTTTCCGCTACTATCCCCCAGAACATACCACAGAGTCCTAATACCTCTTAAAATGTGCACAGAAAAATCACAAGAATAATGATATTAATTATATCATTTTGACAAGTCCGTACTATGAATTATCCATCTTTTTAAAATTATGCTCTGGCCCAGAGGGGTGTGGTTTCCCAAAGCACATGGTGGAATTTCTGGTTTGTCCACTTCCTCCAACTCAAGTTGCTCACAGAGGCACTGCCCCTCCCCGTTTCTCTCAAGAGGAAGCCATTTACGACCCCCCCTTAATTTAACATTTGCCTGAGCCAAGGAAGGCTCATTGTTCTGTTTCCCTCCAGTCCTAGGTGCTCCTCCCCTGATTCAATCAGGGAGGTGTCATCTCCTTTTGCTGGGAACAGCAGAAGGCAGCCAGGCCTGGGAATGCAGTGGCTGAGCAAGTTTCAACTCCTGTCGGGGGTAGTTGCCGGGCAGAATTCACTCTCTTCAAGCCAGGCTTCAGCCAAATGGCACTTTTGTTCCCAGTTTTTCTTCATCCAAATCAAGCTTACAATTTTTACACATGCAGCTAGAATGCTGCTTAAGTTCAAAACTATGACATTTAAACAGTTGCAACCTATGTGACACTCAAAGTAGGTCACTCATTTATTTTAAACTATTAAATTTTAGTGGCTTTAAGTCCAATTTCACTTCAGCTGCCGACATCCACAGCTCAGCCAGTTTTGTTATAAACATTGTTTTGGGCTCATCATCTTTCCAGATTTTGTCTGCACACAAGACTACATTCTGCCAAATGTCTGCTGGTGTTCATTGAGATTTTTTAATATCTTGCAATGTTTAAATAGGCATTTTTAGCTTGCATTTCAGAGAAACATAGGTGATTTCAAAGCGCTTTTTGAGCTAACTGCTGTTTATCTTTTGGCACACATTCCACTCATGTCACTCCTGGCACATCACGCTCGCACTGGTGGGTGGTAGGTCAGGCGACCATTTTGGTGTGCGCAAAAACTGCACGGTTTTCCTGGATCCTGGCACAAATGTGGGCTTTTCCGCCATCTTGGATTTCCTAAGCCCACAGCACCAAATGTTGCAGCATAATAAAACGTGGGTCAGGACACCCAACAGTGGCCATGTGAGCGACACACACGTAAAAGGCAGTGCGTCCTGCCACTCTTTTTGCCTCATTTCCAAAGTGCCTCGCGGTCATGTGAACGCTATACTTCGGCGTGCTTTTCGGGCTATTTATTAACCCATTAAATCATGTCATTGTGTCGGAGCCCGAGTTGCATGTTTCTGCTACTACGCGCATGTGTGGCGTTTACGGGGGGCTTTTCCCGAAGTGCGGAAGATTAATTACTCCCTCCTGTCCATTTGAAGTATAGCAGTTTATGAGGTGAGCAGTGCAATTCCTGGGGACTCTGCTTATTTTAGGAGGTGCCCGGTTTAGGGTTATTTACTATTCCTTCCATTTTAGTAAAGGCATCCCAATATAGCGCCACTAGAAGCAGTGTAGCAGGTAGTTGTAATAAAAGCCTAGGCAGCGCATGCGTCTCCAGTCTTTTGTCAATCCACGGCAGTGTTTGTTTAACGCATGTCACGTATTTACAGCAGTATTATTCATGTTTGTTGGGTCACTTCCATTATTGGGTTAAACTTTAAACTGCATTCACTTTTTGTACAACTTCATGTGCTGCAAGTTTTCCACTCACAAGCATTCATTGCTAACTGATACTTCTGGATTTCTGTTAAATTTCTAGTTTATCTACCTGACTATTTAAGCAGGCTGCGCCTATCCAGTTTCCATCAAGTAGTAGCTGCCCCTTGACTATTTTACGGTGAGCATATGAGGGTTTGCTCGCTAATTTTACCCTTTGGTTTATATAGATCTTGGGTCCAATTATGGTACAAGTTAAAGGGCCAGGGGACACTTTTCCTCGCCAATCTGTTTAATTCAGCAGTTGCTACATTCCAGGTCAGTCTTGCTAGCATGTTTTCTAATTTCAAGTTTTCCCCTAAAAGTGTAATGCTCGGACTCATCACTGGCGGGCTTGGCCACTAGCACTCAGCTGATAGACGTTGTGTAAATCAACAATCCACATCGAAACCGGTTGAGAAAAACCCAAAGGTATGCGATCTGTACTGCTATGATCCACCTTTACTATAGATTTGTGTTTAATAATTTCTATTGTTCCTTGTATAAACTATAAAATTAATGTTCTTTTGGGGATAAATCATGAATTGCGCTCTTCATATATTTAGAATTCTATTTTTCTGGTTTTTAACAATTTGTATGAATGTCACTGATTGTTGAGCTGTGTTTGAATGCTGAACTATGAATGGAAAGTGTGTGTGATTTTTACTAGCCTTTTTTAGGCAAAATAAGGTTTCTGCTCTGCTGTGTTTTCTAAAAATTGCATAGTGCCTAATAATTTGTGATATATTCACTTTTTCAAATTTTTGTATCATTTAAAATAAATGTTGATATATTTTTGTAAACAAACAATTTTCTCTGGACATTTTATCTGGTTTGCGGGGATAAAGCAGCCATCCCATTTGCTGACAGAAAAACACATCTTTCTCTCAAGAAGCATCAAACTGGATCCAATCCTTCCTTAATAACCGTACGATGAGTCTTCTCATTGTCAGCAGCAGCCGACCCTGCACCTATCACTTGCGGCGTGCCTCAAGGATCTTGTGTATCCCCTACAATTTATAACATCTTCACGAAGCCCTTTTTTGATGATCTAGACGATCTGGGTATCATCTACACTAATTACGCCGATGATACCCAGATCCTCATCCCGTTGTCGGGGGATTATGACAAGGATTTGGCCTTCGTTAATAAAGTGTACCTCATCATCCAGGCATGGATGGCCTCACACGGTCTATGCCTGATTGATGACAAGACGGGACTCCTCATTCTAGGCTCTACCTCAACAAACTGGGCCACAAATACTCATTGTTCATAATTGATGATAACAAAATCAAGGTAGCTAAGGAGGTTAAAACCCGCGGCTTCTATCTAGATTCCACCCTTACCTTCAACAAACAAGTGAATGCAATGGCCTCCGCCACCTCCTACACTTGCAAACTCATCAGGGCAGCCAAACCCTTTCTCTCCCCCACCAACTGTACCACCTTGGCCAGGGCGCTGATCCTGTCTAAGTTGGACTATTGCAACGCCTTATATGTAGGCTGCAACAAATATATCTCAAACAAAATCCAAATCCTCCAAAATAATGCCCTAAGAGCGGCCTTCAGTATCCCGAAGAAAGCCCATATCTCAGATTCCAGAAGATGTGTCAATTGGCTATCCACCAAGGACAAGATATTCCTTAAATCGGTGTCTCTGATTCATAAATGCCTCCACCAAGCAGCCCCTCAGTACCTCATCGCCAGATTTACTAGACCCACCCTCTCCCGCCCCTCGAGAACGGCCAATTCCAACCTTCTTCTGGTGCCCAGTTTCAAACGTACATCTGGAGGAAACAGCTTTCCAGTAAAAGCAGGGCAATTCTGGAACTCCCTCCCTCCTACTTGCAGGGAGGACCTACCCTACCACCAGTTCAGAGCCATGACTATCCACTGGCTCAAATCTCTCGACTCATAACGACTTTCAGATGCCCAGATGCGCCACTACCATGTGGCTCCTCATTGAATGTAAATATGTTTATAGTATTGCTTTTAGTGTATATGTTCCACCCTTCCTATTTGGCGTGATACGTCCGGCACTGTAACCTTAGCTAGACCTCACCCCACTGTATGTAACTAAGCTTTGCAACCCTCTTGCTGCCTTTGCGCCTGGCTACCCTTGAGTTTGGTGCGCATTACAAATGAATAAAATACAAAATACATCATTTAATGTGAAAGACTAGTTCATTTTAGGCATTTCGGGTATACAATGCATCTACTTCTGACTCTGGGAACTGTAATGGCCAGTTGGATTAGGTTTCTGGCTGATCTGAACATGTGACAGATATGAGAGTTGATGAAAAGGTGGAAAATGAAATTAGGAATATTCATGACTGTTGTACATTTTATGAAAATGACAAAAATGTGACAGGGCCATGCTACATCGTACGGATTTGGCGGTCGGCTTATCTGATTCCCCATGATCAGCTAAACCAGAATATATGTTTCATATTGGCAGTGGCTAGTACAATTATGAAGTTATGATACATAACTTGTTTTTGCCAAAAAGTTGAAAGGAGAACAAAGGATGAAGAGAAGTTGGAAAAGACTCGTGTTGCACCAAAACCCCTAAACCAATCCTGACTGGGGGGGAGAGAGAGAGAGAGGTCATTTCTGCTATATAAGGGGGACTGTACTAGGACAGACAGACACACGCAACAAACGGGGGGAGACAGAAAATGGGGGACGGAGAAAAGGCTGCTGAAACTTACCATCTTTGAGAGTGCAGTGACCAGACCCCTTGCCCTTTTCTTTCCACAATGTCCTGAGATGCACCTGGCTTTCCTGAAACTTAAACCAAGGCTTGATATATAGGTAGCAATAACCCCAGCCCTAAATTGCATAAGCACTTCATTTTTGTAGCAGTCCATCCAATATTTCCCCATTGAAAACCCCAATTGCCAGTGTAGTCCGGTCCTCTCCCCATAGAAGAATCTCTTGTTTGCTTGTGTATGTTAGCATATCCCCATTGAAAGACCCCTCTTTTGTCTTTGTAAATCCTTAGTATTTTTGCAAGTAAATCAATTAATTCACCCATTGAATTTCACTGGATCGGGATTGGTGGCGTTCGAACCCACCAATCTTTTTCCCAGTGTTTTTTGTTAATTGTTATAGTCATTAAAGTGTTGCCCAAAAGAATCAATCTCCTTGTGAGCTGAAAACCAAATTTGTCCCTGTGTGTAAATTATGCCCTGGAAAGCAAATTCTCATTTGCCAGTGTCATTCCTCTTTGCACCTGTCATTCTGAATCAAAACCGATTTTTATTTTTGTGAGCTAAACACCTTTCCCAGAACCTACCTATCATTGTAATCCTAGGTGTAAACGAATTTCCTTTTGTCACAGTATTTTCCCTTTGCATTTGCTTTCTCCCAAAAACCCATTTTCCTACTTTATCTATATTTTGCCTGGTGTGCTGATTAGTATTCTCTAAAACTTTGCCTGTCTCCTAAGTGTAAGCAGTACACATTTTCCTCTATTCTGTCCCCTAACAGTTGTGAGAAATAATTTAAAAAAACATTCTTCCACTTTGCTCCCAAAACGGATTTTCCCTTACTTTGCTGGCTTCCCATATTGTGGTGGTGGGCTTCACCCCAAAACCGATTTTCCTTCTATATTCCTACTTCTTGCAACTGCCCTCCATTCAAAGGAATCCTGTCTAATTGATGTTTGGGGGTGAGTGTTGCAGGGGGGAATGCTTAGCTGTAGGTGCTATCACTTTTTGTGGAATTGTTATTTTCCTGTATTGTCATTAAAACAAAAGCGAGTGCAACAGTCTATTTCAACCTGGTCGCTCTAGATAGGATATTGCATTTGTGTTGCCACTATTTTGGTGGCTGTTGTATTTTGATTATCCTCATTTACATTGAATAATACATTAATAAAATATCTTATTAATACATACCAGCCTGGTTCCTAGTCCATTGTGACACGGGGTGCTGGTGGAGGTTGGGTACGAGGAAGCCTACTCAAAAGAATCCGTAGTATACTAAAAATAAAAAACGTTTTATTGTGCACCACATTCGCTGTAGGGGAAGGATTTCCCTGGCTGCCATGTGCCGTATAATAAACGGTCAGACTTCGGCCATAGAAAAGGACTAACGGGCGATGTGTGGGGCAGAGCTCAGGAAGGCGGGGCTACGGTCAAGTGCGGTGGCCCAGCTTAAAAATAAAAGGACACGTTATTTTTGATGCTTCAAAAGTGCTCCAGCCCGGTCCCGACTGACTGAATGGTTATGGACTAGGAGTAAGATAATCACTACTGTGTGTAACTTTGTTAATCTCCAGTGATGCACACTGCTGGAAAACAAAAAGAGGCCATATGGATTGGTTTGTGGCTGCGTATGCTAGAAACATCTGCAAAACCAAATGGAGCAGGGGCTAGGTTGGAATAGTGCTAAAAAAGGTAACTGTGAATGGAAGATGTGGCTCCCAGGACAGGACCAGCGTGGGCTGAAGGATGAATGAATGACAGACACTTATGCCATAAGCCGCTTATGCTATAATCGTGATGATGGGCGATTTTGGCGAGGAGCACAAGGCAGAAATCAGCATGACACAGATAGGTGATGGGAACAAGTGAATTGCGAGGCACACATGCTTGCTCCCATGACCCTCAAGTAGGCACATGCAGCACGCGCAACTCGTAGGCAGGTGTGCCATGGATCGCGCCCCTCATCACTTGCAGGCTCCTGTTAATTACAGAGCATTAAGTGGCGCTGTGTCACTGTCTCTCTATACTGGGGAAGGACGACATTGCTGAAAATGTTGATTTTGTCCAAGTATCTTTTTGCCAGTCGGCATATGCTTGAACCACTTTGACAGAATAGATTGCACTCTGTAAACTTCTCTGGAAAGAAAACTGTGTGGCACTCTGCACAATTGTCAGGCCCATGTTGCAGGGAGGAATAGCAATGTCACAGCAAGAAGTATTATTGGGTGTCCCAATTGACAATGGAGAAATAATGGATTCACAGGGAACCTCTGACTCTTATCTCAGGCACCAGAGGGATCTGATGGAGCCCCTTGCAGTTTCTCTATTGGGTATATTATTAAAGGTAGAGATGTTGCAGTATGTGCAGTGTTGAGCACCCTGACTGTCATTGATAGAGAGAATGTGGCTTCTTATTTAACACAGTGTGAGCATGCTGCAAGAACCAACCATGTGATGTGATGTGATATAGGCAGTTGGATGTCTGCAGGAGTCAGACCCTAAACTGCTTTTGCTGGGAGTGCGGGGGGGGGGGAGGAGAGATTCTAGTTTTACCAGATATGAAAGGCTGTTCATGTTCATAAGCCATGGAATTTGGCAAGGGATACATGCCATCCAAATGGGGTGTGGTGCTGGTCCTCTGTATCAGTTTATGGGGAGAGGGCATGGATAGGTGTATCAAATATATAGGGCATAAGTCATCCCCCAAATATACTAAGATTTGAAGTAGTTGGTAACAGTTATGAGGCGAGGGAGTGGGTGGATGAGGAGCCCTCGATCTGAGCCCTGGCAAGTATCGGGGGTAAATATCTTATTGGGGTGTATGGTGTCAATGTGCTGCAGACTGATTACGTGTTTGTTGTTTATATTTATTATAGGTGAAATGTTGGGGGGATATCTTTATGGGCCGTATGCCAAGCACATTGAAAATGTGTTCATTCTACCTACAGTTGAATATAGCCTTCTGCTATGTGGTCTTTAATCCTGCTATTTTAATCTTCAGTTTAATTTTTCATCAAAAAAAGTTTTTGTTTTATGTATTGCTTTTTTGTGTTTTCGTTGGTACATAGCATGTGAATGTTAGGTATTGTATGGTGTGAAATTTAGTATAAGGATGATATTAAATGTATTATTTGTAAAATGATTATTTGTGTAAGCATGGGAGAATGTTTTCATGTTATTTAATTGAATGTCTATTCTAGGACTAGTGTAACATTGTAATGTGTGTTTTTAGAATGTGTTATGTTTACCATGTATCCTGGCTATTCATATTTGACTCTTCGCTGTGTATTCTGGCTGGTCATTTTTGACTCTTGGCTAGTTAGAAATAATGCGCTGTGTGTATATGGAGTATTAAGGGGGCGAGTGACTTTTTATGCCTGGCTAGTAGCTTGCAACTTGCATTTATTTTTTTATAACCCTGGTGTATGGATGTGACCAGGTCAGTTTTATGCCAAATTTGGCAAACTTTCAAGGAAAAGAAAAACATTTACAGGAGAAAACATTCTTTAATTTTCCTATGTGATGTGTGATGCTAAATATAATTTAGCTTCAAAATGTGAACTAACCATTGGTGAATGAGAACGTTCATCTGGTTGAGTAAGACATTGTATCTATGTGGAGAGCTGAGAACCTGTCCATGTGCTCTTTTTCTGCATTCACAGTTTGTGCGTCCCCCATAATCAACTGCAGAGACCTTATTACAGAGTCTGGTTCTGGATTGGGCCAGCTACTTGTCATGCAATAGTTCCCATAAATCACTACTCTTACCGGGGGACTTTGTTGCCGGGACTCCTGCGTAAAGCCTGAAAGTCTGCGTGAGGCAGAGCATGACCAGTTTGGGCAAGTGCCCATGCATTGAAATTGTGAAATCACTAGTTCATGTCAGCAACTTAGGGCAAGCTCTTTTAGTTTTTGAAGTCCCTGTCCCTGTTGCTGTGGCAAGGGCGTTTTTTCATGCTGTACTACTGCGCATGAAGGAGAAGGATTGAACGGTTGAGCAGCTTGTGAAGTGAAGCGGCATCACTGCTACTGCCATTTCTGCCCTGCAAGCAACAGCTGACTGCACTCTCGTGACAGAATCCCATCTGACAAGGGTGTGAAAGCCCATGCTTTTTTTGTTTTTGTTTTCAACAATATGACCTGTGACATTCTGTTTCTGAAATGGGAGTTTTCTAATTGGATCCTCCGTTCATAAAGCTCTATGCCAAAAGCATAGTGCAAACATGTGCCCTTGCTGCACCAGTCTTCTAACGCCTGTAGCTCTTGCTCTTCAGTGATGCAGGGTAAATTCAAAGGTCCCATGGATTCCTAACAGCTGATGTGACCCAAGGTCACTGCAGACAGAGGCTGCAATGTAATTTCAGCACCTCTGAACTAAAATGCAATAATGTTTGCGTCATCTGTCTGGTGGCAGGCTCAATGCTGCATCAGACTCTGTTTGATGACAAAGACAGCACAGAGAAGCTCAGCTTGATGCTGTCGAACCACCAAGATCATGGAACAGGTACTGTTGAGAGGCTCCCTTTATGGGACCATGGTGACTTTTTTGCACCTTTTTTCTTGAAAAGAAATATCCTTTAAAGTGACATTGCTGCAATTGCTTGCCTGGTCACCCCTGCTCAAGTACGTACCCAGGTGCTATACTCTACATGTTCTGCATTTTCTGTGTTCTTTTACAGAGCTGGGTTTTTGCTTTTCTACTTAGTTATTTTAATTCTTGTTTGTTTAATCTAAGTATTTCTATTTTAGATATTGCCAGATTTGTAAATTGAGGTGTATTTTGGAAACTCCTAAATACCTCTTAACAGAATGTCAAAAATTAGGTGAGATAAATATGACCAATCTTTGTGATTCTGTGCACTCATACGATACTATACAAAGGTGATGAATTTTGGCCCTACTGTTTAAATACTAATTGTGGAGCTTTGGACTTTAGATTATGTGAGTATGCTAGTATGAAATTAAGAGCAATGACTTCCAAGCTATGAATTTTGACTGTTTGAGATCTCTAATTACGTTTTTAGAAACGGTATGTTGTAGAATATTGTAATGATTGCTTGTATGATGAATTTAAAATGTTCACTTTTACATTTTTGTTGTAAAGTAGATGTGTTTAAGGAACCTTGATCACACGTTCTTTAATTTTGAGACTTTTGTGCTATTGCTGTTTCGGTCGCTACTGTGATCACTTCGCACCCCTCTTGAGGCTATAGCCTGCCCTCTGCCCACGCTACCACAAAAAGCAAAGGAGTTGTACCTGTCGGGCTGTCCATTTGATCTTTATGACTCGGATCACTACTGATTCAGTAGTAGTGTGAGAGATGTGTAGGTGGTTTAAGCACTTCTCATAACTGTACTATTGTAAAGCAGTAGTCATTTTGTCACATGCACATATATAAAGGGACACCTGGCAACTCACTGATCTGCCCAGGCAATTGTATGTGTATATGTATGAAAAATTGTCGGATAAGTGAAAAACTGCAGTAGGGGCTATTGAGGTGAATCTCTCTGTGACTTGGAATAATTCATATCATATAGTCGATGTTCTAACTGGTTGTCCTGTCGCAGTGCGAGTGACCAAAGAGTAGGCCCCTACTCCTTATGTAGGTAGAAAAAGAAAGAGTTGCCACTCCACAGAATTGCGCCAGGAGAATCTTTAATCACAAGTGTGTCCGTGTTTCGGCCCCTGGCCTTTTTCAAAGCCGGACATTAAACTAACTAATTGTATAGATTAAACCAAATGTGTGTCATGACAAGTGTATGTAATGACAGAAAGGTAGGGGTTGGAGATGGGCAGGATCAATGGGTAACACAAAAAGAAACAAAAAAAGGAAACATATAAAAGACATAAGAAACATCATATCAACTTGTGCATAGCCATATTCTTTCAAATTTGCTTTAACATTGTGCATCTGTATCAAATCCAATACTGTCTATTGCTGTGACAAGTACCACAAAGATAAATCATTTTATAGGTGCAGAGTATTACTCAGCTAAACGGCTGATAAGCTTATTTAATATGATTGGCGTAAATATTCAGAGTAGAAACTGCATATCTGGGATAGTCCCTTTTCCTATAATATATGTTTCATGTGACAATGCACGTCCTGTCACATCCCATTGATGTCTATTGCTGTCAAAGTTACCACTAAGTTAGCAGTTTGCACATAGTGATCAAAATTACATATGATTCATTATTTTGCTTCATGCAATTACACAGTCCAATACATACAGATGTTCATAATGTCTGGAGTGTGGTATGTATGATACATTCATCCATCGACCGATGTATGCTGCCTAATACTCACACTATCCTCATACTGTATAATTGTGGGTTCATGTAAGGGATTCTCTGGACATATGTGTCACCTTCACTGTGGTCAAACTGTTCCAACCAACTGCTTCATTGAGACCTAAATTGGCGATATCTATGCGGTATATACATCTTTGTTCCAGCTCGCAAAGTTGCTTGTCGCCATCAATACGGTGTAAAGTATATAAAACAAAAATTGCCATTTGATACAGAACACTGGGACACAGTGAAACAACCCTTTTCTGCCTTTAAAAAGAACCAAAACCGAAGGAAAAGACTGGTACATACTTACCAAGAACCAGTTATACATCAATCCCTAGAGAGAAGCTGGGCACCACTGCCAGTCCAAGGACATAAGTGTGGCCGATGTGTAGCATATCAATTCACTGAAACCAGACACACCTTTGACCACAGCACCATTTATTGGAAGACGCATACTAACTGTAACAGTAAAATGGTCATTTACATCATTGAGTGTCCTTGTAAATTACTATATGTGGGGAAAACAATACATCCAGTAAAACAGGGTATCATTGAACATCAATCATGTATACAGAACAAAGTCCCTGACAAGCCACTTGTGGAGCATTTCTTACGGAAAAAAACACTCTGACCAAGACCTCAATTGGTTCGTCCTACAAATGCTCACCCCTAATAGGGGAGGGGGAGATGGTGCCAAAAAACTTTGCAAGCTCGAACAAAGATGGATATACCACCTAGATACCGCCAACGAAGGTCTCAATTTAACAGTTGAGTGGAATAGTTTGATCACATAGTAGGGGTGAGACATATATCCAAAGAATCCCTTATATGAACCCACGATTATACAGTATGAGGACAGTGTATTAGGCAGCATGCACCTGTTGATGTATTGACTGTATCATACATACCACACTAACTGTGTAACTGCATGAACCAAAGTAATTAATCATATGTAATTTTGATCACTATGCATAAGATGTCAACAAATTTACATTAAGTCACACAGGGGAGCTACCTTTCTGTGTTTGATACCAAAAAGACTTGTCTTCAATGGAGGATCCCATGTCAACATTGGATAATTACACATCTTGTACTTTGTATTGACGTGTATTGACGTGACGCCAATTATCCCATGCTGTATGCTTTGATACAACAATAAGATCGGACAAGTATAGAATTAATTGATATAATTCTGAACATTCAGCTACTGTTTCCAATAAGCATGTAGATCAGATCACTACTCATGCATAGCCACTGGCTCCAGCATATACATCGGAAATAGGCACTACTACACAGGGGGTCATTAATCACCCTTATGTGGGGTGGATACCTATGTTAACGTTAAGTTTAGACACTAGCTTTGATCCACACATACATTGCTAGTCTGCTGCTAACACACACAGAGAGACAGCGTATACCCAGGGCAGTCATGGTGACACAGTTCTCGAATCCTTTGCAATCACGGGTTTGTTTGGCCACTGCATTGGTCAATCGAAATGACAGACTCTGCCATATCGGGCAGTCTTCTCCGGTCAACAGATATGTCTGAGACTTAAATCATATATTCCATGAATTCTGGAACACATTTTAAAATTGATCCTAAATTGGTCAACACGTCAGAGTTGAAGGAAATAACGCTTACATTCATTTCCTTGCCAACGGGGCTCGAATGCATGAGCTAATATATGTATATGGTCAGGTTTTGAAATGGAACACGGGCACTAATTCGAACTAGATATGCATTACCTATGTTTAATAGGTCAGGCCAATCACAGGCACCATGGTCATTAACCACTATATGAGCCACCTACGATCAGCCACTTCATATCCAGACCAGGTTGTGTTCACTTCTTACAGCACAAGGCCCATCTAACAACATGACATTGTCTTTGGTAGGTCCGCCACTACAGCCTTTTACCACCATGTGACTCGCCAGCGTGAGCCATTCTGGATCCAGACCTGGCAGTGTCCAGCTTCTTGTGGGCACCATATGTTCACAATATGCTGCATGGGGCACAGGGACAAGCAGTACATTCACGGTGGTAGGTCCTGGGCACCCCTAGTGTGCATGCTGAATAGTGAGACATGCACCCCTTATTAGAGGTGAGCAGCTAACACCTACCCTTTTTGATTACACATGAAGCGCTGACCCAGCAATTATTGACCTATTGATAGGTCCACCACCTGATTGGTAAGTCCTGTCCTTTTAGAATTAATCAGAGGCGTAAGTCAATACACGATGCAGATATACAGATATATGTTTTTATTTCACAGGAGTAGTACCCGAGCAACTTTCAGGATTACACACATCAGTAGAAGTGGATCCATTGGCCCATGTGTTACCAACTTTGAAGCTAAAGGTACATTGACTATCTACCCCAAGCCCTTTTCAATTTAGATATGTGCCACCATTATAGATACCACACATAGAAGTTATGAGAATGCATCCAGAGTTCCCCTATGACAAGCATGATACCTTAGTGCACGGTAAGTGTCCCATTACAGGTAATACAAGAAATAATGAAGCATATATGCGTTGGATAAATACAAACCAGATAAGACCCTTTTTTTAACTTTAGATTTACATCTGCCCTTGTGTTCAAGAATTTTGACCACAGGATACCTCATTAAAAGAGACACGGGAATCATCTTCTGCCCTGATGAAGGCCTATGAAATGAGAACATTCTCCAACTGCGCAACAGACCGAAACAGTTGTCGACAACTTAATCAAATGGCAGAGTTTAACTAAAACACTGTACAATTGGCCAACTAATGTGGCACGTTTTATTTATATGGCCCCAATATAGTGAGAGGGTTGTTGCACATTTATATGAGTCGTTTCTCAAACGTTTTGATGGTTATGTACATTAAATGAACCATATCTGTTTTCCTGTGCAATACTTATTAATGTATTATATTGTTCTATATTATATTGTATTATATATGTATTATATTGATGTTACACTATCCTTTATACATGTGGTATATGGAATGAATAAGAGTGAGTTATTCTTTATCCGGGCCTTCCCTGATCATTATTCATACCTATAGACATTTTGTCACATGCTCCTTGACATGTAGCGCTTGAAATTACCCATCCCCAAGAAATAAGGTAGCAACTGCTCAGCTCTCTGTCAGGGTATGTCAAGAGAGAGAATTGTATTATGGCCGAGTACAGTTCTTCATGGCAAGGTGTCTGGGGCAATAGAGCACTATCTCCAGGTCTACTGAATTGGAGGGTTTTGCTTCTGAAATAGACCAGTGTTCTGTCTACCTTACAGTTTTTGGTATGTTTATTATATCTCTGTGATTGTTCAACAGGCATTCTTTGAAGTTAACACATGCAAATAAATGTATATGTGCATGTTTTTTATTTCAGTTTTTCTTTAACAAAAAATGTAATTTACACGTGGCAGACTTTTTTACACTGTGTAGTGCCTTTGGTGCTATGAAATAGTGGGGGTCTCACTGCAACACAGCACCGTAGTGGAGGCCACTTGGCCTATGATTAGTCAGTATTTTCTTTTTTTTTAAATATTTATTTTCATTGTTATTCTATAAAACAGGCATGCAGCAATTGGAAACTAGAGAATTGGATGCCATATATATCTCAAATCAGATCAGAGAAAAAAACAAAATAAAGAATGAAATTTCAACAGGAATTTGAAGCAGGATTGCCACTGCAAAGTCACTTTTCTTCAGTGTGCTTTGAAACCCATTCCCGACGTAGACAATCTCAACAGTCTCTCCCCAGTTTTGGCAGCCATAACTATTTGAGTTCAGATTAATGAGAAATACTTTAGCAGCATTGTTTTATGAAGTGGATGTTTTGCGTCCTTTACATCTAAGAAATATTTTGGAATTTTTGTCTGTCTGCTTTTCTGCTATTGAAATGGAGGGGGAACTATCTACAGGGCTCCAAATTGGTCTAACAGAGGGGAACATTTCACAAGCAAGCAAATGGTGTGGTTTAAAGTTGCTAAAGTGGCACCCCTGGTGGTGGAGAAAATCAAAACAAATGTTTACTTTGCTCAATTTAAAGTTGTTGAGGTGGCCCCCATAGTGGATCAAATTAGAACCAAATCTTATTTTGCTTAACAAACCGCCTTAACAAAAGCTAAACATTTGCCTAACAAAGAACCATAATAAAATATAAAAATGCAACAAACAGTACTACAAGTAATCTGAGAAAATGAATACAAGAAAATCGGGAAATTAGTCTTAATGACACACAAATATACATTATTACGTCTGCTAGATGATTTCTACTTTGCCGATATGTGGAATACACTCTCCGGTCCATGGCGATTTCGTCTTTCAGTTGTTACAGGAGATCCTGAAAGTGGAATTGTTGTTGAATGCTCTGATACTAATATTGTGCCACCACCTGAGATTGAAGTGCCTCTGTAATTCCCGATCATGACTCCTTGTGTGATCGCTTATGTAGGGTATCCTCAACCTTGTCAAATTGCTTTTAAGCTGGCAACACACGTTTGTCCAGATCTGACATGGATTTAGCAGATTTTTCTGTGCCTCCCTTTATCTCGGTCTTTAATTCCAGCAGCTTTTGTTGTAAATTGCTTTTCATAGGTGGGGTTCAAGAGTTTCATGTTGCCCTGGTTTCGCACAATTGGACCATCTACTAGTTATGATTCTTCATCTGTTCTTGAGCCTACATGAGAGAATGTATGTCAGCAGACACAAGGCCCTTTTGCTTAGTGGGAGCCATTGATATATTTTATGATACGGCTCAAATGCCAACTGATACCCAAGCCTTCATCTGTAAAGTCTCCCAGTGAAAGAGAACACAGGGTCACGAAGAACCTCCCACCCAAAAAAAAAAAACAATGCGGCACGCCACGACAATGATGCCAGATGGACCAGCAAGAAAAATTCTTACCCCGAAGAGCAAACAGAAAATGGAAGCTTGGCTAAAAAGAAATGGGAATCCTTCACCCACACAGAAAATGGAACGCCAAACAGCAAAGAAGTGAACTACGAGACGCGACATTGAAGGCAAGCTAACGTGTCGCCTCCGAGGAGAGACCATACCGAGTCGTCTGCGCCTAACCCACGGAAGTGGATTTCGAACACCTTTTCTCGATCGCACAAGAAATAGCAGCGACTTCCGTGTCCCATGGTGAATAACTTCAACCAGGAGAGCGACATACCACAACCCAAAGTCAGCACCCTCCTAATGGCATCATGGAACACGTGTGGATTTCGCCACTTAACCACCCCGAATGACGCAAACCTGAGCTCCTTCGACCTTATCTGCCTACAAGAAACATGGCTTCTTACCAAACCTACACTTGACGGGTACGACATAGAAGTATCACCATCACTAAGGCAATCGCAGGCCGTCCCTCGGCAGGCATACTGACCGCCATCCGCCTGGGCTCGGGTATCACCCCGATGGGAAAGATCGCAGAGGGCTATGGTATTCTAGCAACTCTCTCATCTTGGCATCATTACGATCACTATACCAACTGTTGGACAAACACGGAACTAGCAATAGTAAATCTATATTGGAACCCGGAGCGAACCACTTGCAAAAACTAATGCAACTCCATAACTTCCATCATCGATGAAACTAGAGTTGACCGGGGCGTCCCCAACCTGATAATATGCGGCGACCTAAATGCCAAATGTGGGTTTGGAACCATCTCCACTAAAGACACCCTGCCGCGGATGCTGTTGGACGACCAGGGCCGCACTTGGTCAAAGCTAATGAAATCAAGAAATCTACACAACACAGCAGCCCTTCAAGAAAACAAAAGTCAAATCCCCACATGGGAAAGACTAGGGGCATCAGCTACTATTGACCACATTTAAATCTCGGCGGGCTTGATTCCCTTCTTTATTGACTTCACAGTGTTAAAAACAACAAACAGTGACCACAACCTTCTCCAGATGTCATGGGGCGGAGCATCTCACAAAAGAACTTATTACCAAGCCAACATTGAATCAAATAATCAACAAAATCGCCTCTGATTGTCTTCTGACAACGTAAGACGATTTGCGTCAAATCTAAGACTGAACTACGACTCCGCAAACAAAGACCCAAGTTCTGAAAGGCCGGAGTATATTTCACTTTTGGACTCCCATAAAGTAAACTTCTCGGGCAAATTTCAAGTTACATCAAACCACATTCACTCATTTAACCACATGGTGATGGAAAAACGGCAAGAGATGCGGAAACGCAAAAAATTGGCAATTAAAGAAGGTTCCATCGAATCCTGGGCATTGTTCCAAACAGGACAGAAACACTACAAAGCATGGCTGAAACACTATCGCGCCACTCTATACCAGAAGGATGCACAAGCAATGCAAAGCACTTGGCTATCAAGAAACTCCAGAGACTTCTTTTCACTTCTAAAGAGCGCGAATGGCCTGAAAACCCCTCTAATTTCCAACTCGGTGTCAGAACAAAAATGGATTATTCACTTCTCAGAATAATACCGGCCGCCACCAACTCTAGTGACACTGCCAACATCGTACCCAACTGACACGTGGATTTATCTCTCAGACCGCCAAGAAATCTCCAGAGCTATTAAGAACTTGAAAGTATCCAGGGCCCCAGGACCGGATGGGCTGACTAATTTAGACATTAAAGAATATCCGGACTCTTGGTCCAAGGCCATTAGCGATCTCTTTACCATACGCCAACAACGGAAGAAAATCCCAAGCACTTGGACCGAAGCAGTCCTGGTTCCGTATTTTAAAAATGGGGACTCGAGCTTACCGGCAAACTACAGACCAATAGTCCTTTTGGACATTATTGGCAAAATCTTCGCCTCTCTCCTGTTGTTCCACTTCAAAGATTGGGCAAGAAACTCGCCAGCATCAGATACCTTCCAGATGGGATTCTTAAAGGGCGCAGGCACGTCAATCAATCTGCTAATTCTTAACATCATTAAGTCAAAGGTAAAGAGCGGGGCGCCGAAAGTCTTCATGGCTATGATAGACCTCTCTCAAGCCTTCGACCTGGTTGACAGATCGAAGTTATGGGCCAAATTAACATCATGGAATTGCCCAAATCGCCTTCTGGAACCAATAAAGGCCCTGCACGCTTCCACATCTATGCGGGTGTGGCTTAGTCGTCAAGGCATCCTATCAGACAAAATTCTTACTAGCCGTGGAGTGAAGCAAGGATGCCCCCTGGCGCCTGCCCTATTCATAGCTTTCATCTGGGACTTTCAGGACTCAGAAAAAACAATCAGATGTTTCCCCCCTAAAGTGGGCTCTAACGAAGTATCAAGGCTGTGGTATGCTGACAACCTGGTCCTTATGGATGAGGCAGCAGTAGGTCTTCAAAGACAGCTAGTCAATCTGGCCACATACATGGCAAAAAACAACCTTCAAATCAATACTGCCAAAACAAAAATCCTAACCATATCTAAAACAGTAGGCAAGAAAAACTTACGAAACGCCTGGTTCCTGGACAAAGCAAAAATCGAAGTAGTCACGGAATACAAGTACCTGGGAATAATGCTGGATAACACACTGAGAGAAAAATCACTACAAAACTTCCTCTGGACCAAGGCAAGAAACTTAACATCGCAGACACGAGCAGTCGATAAAAAATTCGATAAAAAATCCAATTTTACAAAGCAAAAGCAGTCCCTGCACTAACCTATGGGATGGCGGCAAACCTAAATCTACCCACCGAGTTTTGGACCCAGATAGAGGGCTTCCTTTGGAAATTAGTCTTAGGTCTGCCCAAGTCTGCCCCAACACCAGCAATTCGGCGCAACCTGGGCCTACAGTCTTTAGCCTCTGTGGTGACGCAGAGTGCAACCCAAATATACGGGAAAATTCTGACCCCAAATACCCTGCCCATTTTCGGACTCATTGTCTCTGAAATTCGAAAAGGGTCTTGCAAACCACTAACTATCTGGGTTGAAAAAATCAAATCCAACCTTGAGGAAGTAGCATGCACTGAAGAAATTCTCATTTCCAACCCAGGACACGTCAAAACAAAACTACAACAGCAAGATTGGATAAATACTGTCGATTTAACCCACCAGTATAAGTCTCTAAAGCACCTCCCACCAACCCACAACAAGCTAAAAGAGCCCCTAAAATACTGCGAGAAATTTCCAGAAAAAAACCTAAGTAAGATCTTTCTGCGTGCTCGACTAAACTTACTGCACACTAGGGAAATTCTAGCAGCAAGAGCACTGGCTCCGAAGTCTGACTGTCGCCTGTGCGGTGTGCAAGATCAAGTGGAAACAGTTCGCCACCACCTCATGAAATGTCCAGCACTAATACGTGAGAGACAAACTTTTATGACACCACTTATCGGCGATCCACTAGCACTAGATGAAGAAACTTGCTGGGCCCGACTGATAGCCGGTGACTCTGCAAGATGGTCCAGAACGGCAGCCAAACTCCTGTCGTTGGCCCTGACGAAAGCCAACAAAGATGCTAGTGGCTCCCCGTCTGCTACGAACATTGGGAACTTGAGCCCCAGGATTGGTCACCCCAATGAGCACGCTCAAGCCCACGAAACTTGATCACTCTTCCTAGGTGGAGTCGTAATATAGCTCTCTTTAATTTTACGCAGCACATCCTGAAAGACCACTCCTGAAACTTTGCATTTTTGTAAAAACCAAAAAGGTAAAAAAAAATAAAAAAAAATACATTTTTAAAAAAAAAGATATGGCTCAAGAGTCTACACTAATAAATGTGCAGGTCTTCTCATGTTGTAGTGTCTTAGAATTGATTGCCTGTGAGATACACTACTCAGTGTGGTTGCTTATGTTGGTGGCAGAACCCTTTAGCTCTCTGGGCCTACATGTCCAGCTGGCCCTTCCACTCTCCCTTTCTGAATTAAAGATGCTAATGTAACAGAGGAAATGGACTGCGGTCAGTTTCAGACAGCAAAGTGACCCTCCAGATGTCTGGCTCATAATGTAGCCACTGAAGGACAATAGCTTCAGCCTCTGTCCTAGTGGCTTGCCTAATAATGTAGGTATTACTAGTAAAGTATTTAAACTATACTTTAATTCAAATATGGCATAGTCTTGAGCACACTGGTCAGTATGGCAAACAGGAAGGATTGCCTTCGCAATGACCTACAGCAATGCCAAACAATGCAATGTTAATAAGCATTTATACTGCACCCGTCACCACTGAAGTGGTATTGGGTCACCAATGCTTGTCCGAATGGTAATGTATTGTGCCTGCACTCGGGATATACTAGACCATGGTCTGTGGAAAAATGCTAAGCATAGGACAGAGAAAAGAAGATGTGTTTGGGTTTCAACAGTCGGCTAAGTAGAGGGGGACAATGGGATTGAAGAAAGTGGATAGGTTGTGGTGGTAGGGATGTTGGAGCAAACCATGTTGATGGATCAAGCAAAGTGCTTATTTGAGAGAAGGTAATAAGGCCTGCTTGTTAACACCAAGCATTTTCTGTGATGGCAGGCTCTAGTACATTGAGGGATTGTGCATGGATGTGTGATGGACACAGGATGTGGTCAAGTGTGCCCTTGAAGTGTGGAGGCTTCATCACCGGAGATGTTTCCAAAACATCCACTATGTATCCTCGAGGATGGTCTAGGGATGCCAAGACATATGACTGAGATGTCGGCACCAAGAGTTGCTAATGCAAATGTGAGTATGGGGTACAACAGAGATAAGGGGATGAAGGGATACTGTCGCTTGGAGGCATAGCCAAGGGTATCCTCAAACCTTAGTTCAAAATATCATATAGTATGTCATCCCTTGTCATGCGCCTGTCCGCCTAGTAATTCAAAGTAATCAGCTTCATGCTGTTAGTTACATTTCAAAAGGGTTTTATTGATTCAAAAGCCCCTATATCGACATGTGTTTTGACCACATACGGTCCTTATCAAGATAGGGCTCATTATCGATTTGCCTCAAATAAGCTAAAAGTTTGCCTGACAAAATGCTTTCGGAATGCCGCTGTTACTAGTGAAGGTATAAAGGATATAAAGGAACTGCAGGGAATGGTATTCCTACATATATAATGTTAGATGTACATTGTTGAAGCATATTTGAGGCAAACAGATATCCAGCCCGTCTTGATCATATGTGATCAAAACACGTGTCGACCTAGGGGCTTTCGAATCAATACAACTTTTTGGAAACATAACTAACAGCATTGAGCTGATTACTTTGAATTACTAGGTGGACAGGCGCATGACAACGGATGACATACTATATATTTATGGGGATGGTTATAGTGGTATAGGATGTTGGATTCCTCTCAGGCTGAGCTTGGGTCTTCTACGAGTTAATGTGCATAATTCTGACTGGTCTAGCCTTCCTGCTGCAGTTATCTCGTCCTTGTAGGAGTGTAGTAGTGTATCTGAAGGTGGTGTTATGGCCCTTTCATGAAGTGGGGTTGCTTACATACATTATTGGTTTGTTTTATGGAATGCTTTGTCACCTTCCTGATACTTCAAATCTCTTGTTGGCATTGTGCAAAGCAGCAAGATATTGTTGTGAAGCGCATAAAATAATACTTCTTATTACAACATAATTAACCGGCTACTATAATAGCACTGCCATTATGACCACAACAATGAAAGGATTCTAAATGAACAAATTGGAATGAAAAAAATGAAAAATGGAAAGGAAAAATGAAATTTTGTTACAAGATCGGGCATGGGAATGGATAATTAAAAGTAGAAACGCAAAAAGCCACAATGGTAGAACAGAATTGCGTTCATAGGAGTAGATGAAAGGTGGGAGGAAGTGGAAGTCCAAGAGGGTTGCGTTGGATGGAACACCCCCATGAAAGCGAAAAGGAATGTGGGTCTATTAAAAAGCACAACCTCATATTAACATATCAGGCAAAGATGCATCTGGTGACAAAATAGATAGATCCTAACAGACCAACATTGCATGCCATGTCCCAGCAGTTCTGAATGACATGGCTTAGCATAACATAGCTTAGCACACCAACCCTAAAAAGCATAGTAAAGACAAGATATGGCAGTGGTCGACGAGTGATACAAAAAGTAGTGGAACTGTGACTTCGATGGGGAACGGGTTATGCAGGAGAGAGCAAGTGGCAACACTTGTTTCACGGAATTGTGGATAAGCCAGGTTGACGGCTAAGTAGGTGGAATGGGTAATAACCCTTACACTCAAGGTTTCTTGATTAAATAATTATTTATTAATATAAACAGTCCGTTTGAATAAGCCTTCTTTAGAAGGGAGCAAATATGTAACACTTAAATATACTTCACAATACACACTCTCCGTTTCAATAAATCAGTAGATACCCTTTGGGGATGGCACACAGACACTTCCTACATCCTAAGGTGACTACAATTATAAGGACACTGTGAAGATTGATATATCAATGGTGCATTTAAAGCAATACTGAGTTTGATGTCAAAAAGGAAAAGGCTAGAGAAGGAAACAATGGTTAACAAGTTTCTCAAACCGGTAAGCCCTTTTGAACCCCCCAATGGAATGTAGATTAACCCTTCCCCAGCTATACAAGTAAAGCATGTATAACTTTTTGGACGGACAGATGAAAACGCAGTCAGAGGTAAGAAGAGTCATCAGGGGGCCAAGACAGCCAATGTCACTTGAGCAAAGTCTATGGGAGCTGAAGCACTTCTTGGAGGTAAGTAAAAAGTCTTGCACAATGTTAAGAGAGTTTTGTTGAAAATGAAATCGCTGTTGGGCCACAAGCTTTGAGGCTCGTGATGGGCAAAGCTGCAAGCAACTCTGCAAAAGGCAGCAAATCTCAAGTCTCAACTGCGAGGAAGCAAACTACACAACAAGAAATAAGTACCCCTTAGTTCACAGTACCTTAGGTCTGAAGAAATTCGTTCCATCTGGCTTCTGTTCCTGTTGTAGTTCTTGCAGATCCTGTTGTTCCTGGGCCTCAGTTTTGGCGACAAGAGGGAGGACCTCTGGGGACTCCTGCACTACAATTCGAAGGTCGGCAACAACAATGGGTAAAGTTCAGATCAGCAGCACTTTGCAGTTTCAGCTTCTCGTAAATAGCACCACCGCGGTTCTTGTACACCGCGTAGGCTTTCCTTGTTTCTGTGGTCCAGCACTGTGTGGAGGTGGCTCAGGATTGGTCAGCCCTGCTTCGAGGGTGTCGGGAGGATCTTCCTGGAGTTTGGGTCCGGTTTACAAACGAAGAACTCGATGTTGGTATTCCTGTCTCCTGGCACTCGGTTACTGCAGCAGCAATGGAAGTACATCCAGCAAAGAGAGAATTTCCAGTCGACTTCGTCTTGGGGTCGATTGGTCCCACCAAACCAAGGGAAGAAGTCGTCCTTTGCAGGGCTTCTCTAGTCTAGGTGAATTCAGAGCTTTCCGCACTGCAGCAGGGCTTCACTGGGCAAACCAACGGTTCTGGAGTTGCAGCAAGCTTCTCTTCCAAGTTCTTCTTCAGATACATTCGTCCAGTAGTCGACTCTGCCTTCCTTGCAAAAGACCTCACCTTTTATGCAAGTCTCTCCCATTCATTCGCAGCCTAGCTGTCACTCACACAGCAGGGTGGCTGTCCTCCAAGGACAGCCAGCCAGCCAATCACCTTTGGGTGCATTCTTGTAACCAAGGAGACTAAGCACAGGGAGTTTCGGGCACCTCCCTTGCTTCCTGCCCTGCCAGACACACTGGAGCCAGAGGCAGTCTTCACCAGTGAACCCCGCCAAAGACAAAACAAAGGGACCAAACCTGGTTTGGTGTGCAGAGTAAATCTCAAGAAGGACCTTTACAACATTAAATGGTGAAAAAAGAAGACCAAGTCCATTTTGACAAAATGGGCACCCATGGGTGCTGTACTGCAGCTGCAAACGCAGCCCGCGGTAAAGCCACACAATGATAGGAAAAAGTAAACCACTGCCACCAGCCATTATTTGTAGAAAGGGTAACATAAAAATGTTACATGAGAAGGTAGACAAAGGGGATACCAAGTAACCCCTCTAGCAATCTATGGAAGATAGTGTATGCTGGGTCTAGAAAGTTACAAAAGGTAAGTCGAGTCAATTTCACTTTACTGCTCTTGGAAACAGTAGTTTAACCAAGAGAAGGCATTTAAACCTTTCAAAAATCTGAAAGACTTCCCTGTGCCACTGCACTGAATGTGCTGTGTGTCACAATATAAAAAAGATGATGCCTATGGAGTTTGTCAGACTCCAAAATCAAAAGCAAGTGTTCAAATCAAAGAGAAATACATGAGAGAGTGGGAATAAGGTCGCACTCTGTCCAGGATAAGAATTAAAAGTCCTAAAGTCCAGCGTCTAAGGTAGAAGGGAATTAGCAAATTTCTGAGAATTCTCCCTAACATCCCCCAAAGACCTTGCTCCAGGCATACCCCTTCTAGTTTTGGGATGTTCCCCTCTGCAGTTTGGCAGAAAGCCTGTATTGCGGAAACAGGCCAAGTCGAGTGGAGAGGACACCACCCTTTACATCTGTTTGATTCTGCCCTGAGGCAAATTGTTTTCCCCTTCATCTAGAGGTGTTATTTTGTGTATATAGGAACGTGTTTTCTTGACCTTTTATTTCTTGAGATTAGCTGGCTTGGCAATCGAGGCATGCTGGATCATTTGAAAGAATCAGTTGCTTCCAGAATATAGCATGGTTTGTTTTTCTGTTCTATATAGACCTAGAATACTCCCTTACTTTGACATCCTAGCACTTTGAGCCACTGCAGCTTGAGCAGGGCTATATAATAATGCACAGCTCCGCAAGCTGGGAGAACAGATGATGCATTAGTGCACCACGGGGACTGTGACTGGCCTAGGCTTTAGGACTTTGTGTGGGAACCCGAGAGGGATTGATGTCCTTTAACAATCTATGTCCATGCGACTTTAGTTGCCCTGAGGACAATTACAGGATGTGAAATTGACTGCTTTGTAATGTAACGGGCATTTACACTGTCAGTTACCATCATAGTAGGATCTAAGTGGTGCTCCTGCGAGGGGTATCTAAACCGTGATTTGTGGAGGGCATAAAAAGGATGCAAATCATAGGAGTACAAGTACATAATTCTTGTGAATCAGAGGGATGTTACTGCACAGTTGTGTGGTGGCGTGTTCAATATAATAATTCTAGTGCACGCAGCGTGTGTGTTTCTAGATATTCAACTACAAAGGAAACTGTAGTTCATTTATTTCTCGCTTTTGTGCTCTCACTTGTTGCGTTGCCCTTTGGTCGCAAAACAACTGGGTGGGTGACTTTTATGTGTAGTTAGTCGCTTACAACTTGAACTTTTGCGCCATTCCGTTCAATGCCACTTTTATAGCCTACCTTCCTGTTTACTTACAGACGGTGATAATCCTTAAATGTAGCAAAATCTACTGATTGAAGTAACCTGGTGGATCCAGACTTCAACAAAGTGCAGGTACACTGAGCTACTTAGAGGTATTTCTTCCCTTTTTATTTTGAATTCAAATGGCCCATGGAGTGTTCACGTGCATCAGAGTGCACTTGTTCATGTAGTATAGCTATCACCATTGTATACTCTGTAGCCCCTCAATTTCATATTAATAGGCTCACTTGATATATCTCTCGAGCAGACCTTGTGCACAAGGGTAAGTACGAAGTCTTCAAGTTGGAATGGTAGAGAGTGCTTTTTTCTGTTACAGTAGTATTGTTCTCTGGAACCCTAAGACATACATGAGCCTCTTATTTTTTGTAGACTCCTTAGGACATGAGTGTTTCCCTCGTAAATCACCCTGGAATGGCTTAATGATAAATCTACAGTTCACCATGCTGCTCTTAGAAGTTGGTTATTCGGGTGGGTAGAGCCTCTAATAACACTTGCAGTATTACCTTTGAGGACAGCACCGAGAGGATACTTTTGTAGTATTTGAGCACTGTATTAGCATAAAAACAACCATACACCAAGACCCATTCTTTAATTATGAGATTATTAATACAACAACCTTGATGCTGTGGTGTTTAAGCTACTGTTTTAGTCCAGGGCAAACGGACGGATGGTAAATGTTTATACATGCTTTCAGGTCCGCTCCTTCTCAAATGAAGACCTTTATACAGATTCTTACAGCACTGGTATATAACCAAAGTACAAACTGGGCACCAGTGGATTCAGATAGCCACCCTATCAAATTTCTGTTGTATGTATTCTGGAAAACTGTATAGGCACATGGTAGATTTAGCCAGTGAGCTATCTTGCTTGCTTTCCCATAGTTGCAGTATGCCCCGTTTACCACCACTTTGGAGACCTTTGAGATAATATAGTATCAAACAAGTACGTGGATAAAAAGGATATGGTTAAAAGAAATATGTTGGTTTTGATGACATGCAATCTTCTTCCTGACTTGAAATCTTCTCTACCATGTTTTCCTGTCAGATGCTAAGACACACTTTGCCAATGAGAGACTAAGAAGGAGTGCTGTGCATTCATTCATAGTAGGACATAGGAGGCAATTTCTGTGCATATTTCTCCCACAGACCCTTTGGGGTCTCTATCTTTACACTTGGCCATTGCAATTGCTGTTTTTGCCTCTACCAATTTTCATATATTCGTTTTTGAGCGGCCTTCTGCTTCATTTTGCCTGGCGAAATTGTTTTGGGCTGTGCCAGAATATCTAATTCTTTAAAAGACTGCCTCTTTTGCGAAAGGTTTTGAGTTATTTTTGGGACTAATAGCTTTGTTGGCAACTCACCTTGTGGTTTTAATGGCACAGTACCGAACATCCTTGGCGCTTTCAATAAACAAGTGTTTGGCAAAAGGGTAACATGGCACAACATGTTTGCCTTGTTTACGTATGTTGAGCGTTTACTGCATAAATGTGTTTGTATGCTGTATGCTTGTATCCTGTTTGGGGAAAACTTTTTTTTTCTTTCTGAGGTCAACTTGTTGAGTGCTACCTTTGAAGCACAATAAAAAATAGGCACATTTTGCAATTGACTTTTATTTTTGTATTTTTACCAAAGGCATGTGTGCCGCATCAAGTTGTGTTAAGTTTATGCACGTTTTTGGGTGACTTTTGTAAGCTTCAGGTGCATGTTAGGTCTGGGAAGGCATGACTTGGAAGTCCTGGGGGGAACATCCCAGTCACTGAAAAGGTGCAGGTGTAAGGGCAGGGCAAATGGCGCCTCTCCTCAGCTTTGTGTGACTTTCTGGGCCCTGTACAGAAATGCTCATGCACAGTGTGGGCATTGTTGTACCATTTTGCTTTACAACTATCCCCTTTTAGTAGAGGTGGAAATGTAAAACAAGCCTTCCTGCGGAGGGGCCTTATAAGGCTCTCCTGGAATGTGGCTTCAGCAGCCGTGTGGATGGAGAAGCTCTGCTGACGTCAGCACTCATCCACATTGCACACGGAAGCAAGCTCATATCTGAGTATCATGAATGCACACAATAAGCGTGTATCTATATGTAATATAGAGGAAGTTCTGCTTTATACAGAGCTATATTCGCATCTAGGGGTTTCACGGTATTAGTTTTATGGCGGTGCAATAACCTTCTTGCCAAATGACAGTGTATCATGGTTATCGCGGTATAGCAGGTGGAGTTAACTAATCTTAACAAATATTTTCTTAAAAGGTCATACATTGACAGATTTATCATCACAAACAAATAATAGCTTCTCTTAAGTGGTCCTTAGGCTTTTAGCTCCCCCACTGGCACTGGTGAAGATGAACATGTTGCCATCTTGATAATATGCATGCCACAGATCAATGGAGGTTGATGGTAGTATGAGCTTGTGCGCATACACACACACACACGCGCACACACACACTCTCTCTTGACGTTACAGCCTTTAGTTTACTTGCGAGCCAAAAGGTGTTCAATAATCAATGACATGTTAACCTTTGGTATGGCAGCAGGGAATGCCTGCAGAGATGAGTGAATTTTGCGGTGTGACTTATATGTAAATTCAATGATAGAACCAGGGAAATCCCCCATTGTCATATGCTTAGAAAACATTATCCATTATAAATATGTAAACCCCAAAGCTGGCAACCCAAAGTAAATCCTTTTCCTTTTTGGCACTGCACTTATTCTTCCTATTGCTAACGTATTGATTTTGTGTCAGGCAGGTGTGGTTTACGGAATGGCATTAAAAACTGCTCCAACTGAAACTACTTATCAAAAAATTAACTTTTTTTTTAACATAGCCTTTTTGCATTTGATGTTCTTTAACTTAACATTAAGTCAATGCTTTTTAGTTAACTTACAAATACGCAGGCAGGATTTTCCAGCTGTAGCATGGTAACATTTTAAAACTTGTCTCTGCACATATTTAGCCGATACTCTAGGAATCTAAGGCGACTGCAGAATTGGTCTTTCATGGCCCTCACTCGTTGATCGCCTTGAATGAAAGAAAGGGTGACTAGTGGAAGTGCTATAATGCACATTTTGAGCAATGAGCTTGCTGCTCATTCACAGGTCATCGCTTTGAAAATTGGCCTTGACTTGCATTTTTTTTTTAACCACATGGCATGGCATCATGATCCCTCGCTGCCACGAAAAGTTTGTATTGACAACTATTTATCCCATTAAAGGAAGAAAAGTCACTCATGTGCGGTCTGAAAGCCCATGTCATTGTGTTTCTTTTGTCAAAATGTCATAGCCAACACAGACACACCGAAAGATTGCATAGTGATCTAATCACCATAGCTTGTTTAACATCTGCCTGGAATATTATGAAGGTCTGATGTCAGAGTCACCACTGACCATGTAATACTAAAGGGACCGCATTCAGTGGGCGCTGTTGATTTCTTTCTTGATTCCTGCAATACATGTTAATTTACCTTCTTAAAGATAGTGGCAAAAAAATAAACTTTGAAAATGACAAAGTTAAAATACATATCGGCATAAATATGGCTTAGACCACCACTTCACCACAGCCCCATCATTACCATTTTCCACAGGTCTATGTGCATTAGGACCCTTGTGATGCGAGTTGAGAGGGAGGAATGCTTTCATGGGTGGTGTCACAAATTGAAAATTGACATAAGAAATATTTCACCCCATTGCTTTGGATACTTCAAATTTAATGTAGAATCTGTCCTGCCTGCTTGAGTCCAGTGCCATATGCAGAAGGCAGGTAGGTGAAGGATAAAGAGAAGCAACTCTATTGCCAATGTGCAAATCTACACAGAGAGTGGGGCGGGGGGAGTTTATTTACTAGCAGAAAGCACTGATAGGCCCAGTGTTCACACAGTTTACAGCAGGGTCCGATCGGGGCATAGAATTGTATCAAGCACCAACATAAGTTGCCCACAGTTGCAAATGGGAATTTATTCCTTTTGGAACACTGTTTGAATAGTAGCCAAGGGGGAGATTTTTGATAGAATGTGATGCAAATTTTACATTTAATAGAATATTTATTCAGCAACAGTGGTCAAAACGATTAGCTGCATGGTGAAGTCACTCATAAAACTGCCCCACTTTGGCCAATAAAGTGGCCCACTTTGACTCAGAAAAACTGGCCCACACAGGCATTTTGCATTTTTAGTTCGGCCATGGGCCTATTGCCTTAAAGTCCAGTCCATGCCTGGTCTACAGAGCTAAAGTTGTTTGTGGATGTTAGGGAGAATTCTCTGTTTAGGCTGAATTTCCTAACCTAGTGAGTCCCCCAGCAGCTTTGCTGGATTTCTGGAGTTTTTTTTTCTCCTGCCAAGAGTGAGTCTCTTTTCCTCACACTCTTGGACATGATTTGAGGGGTTCCATTGACTGTTAATGTGTTTTATGGGGTATGGGGTCTTTTACTTCATAGGGTCTTGTGTGTTTTTACTATTTGTGTTACACAGCACCCTGAGTGCAGTGACACGGGTGTCATAGTGACACCCCACCATAGACTCCATGCCCTGGGACTGACTACTGTCTCCCAGGGCATGTAAAGTCACCATTGGCTTTACTAGTCCCAAATTATGAACATAAACCAGTACAAACCATCATATTGTGGACGTACTGGCCGCGGCAATTTGATTGCCCTGGGGTCTGTTATTCGAGGGGGGCGTCTCCGTCCCACCTGATCGAGTTTTGGCTGGTGGCAGTGGATACTACTTTTTATATTCGACTGCAAATATATCTCTATGGGATTTTCCCATTGCTCGAGGCTACCAACTTTAATTATTTAAACATATAGCCTCGAACATACCGCCGGGTTATTTATTTAATATTAATTCACCGGTTGGTATTTTTTGCCAGAACTCAATTCTAAAATGGCGTTTGTGTTCTCTTCTGTGACTCCAACCCAAGTCGAGCCCCTTTGTTCCACTTTTTGGCGGGCTTCTCCACAGAAGCCTCCAAAAGTGGTGCCACTCTGTCTGGGTACCACAGGGGGTGTGGGAGGAGGTTTAGGCACCCTGGACTGAGAGTCCAGGGTGCCTAAACCTCCTCCCACACCCCCTGTGGTACCCAGACAGAGTGGCACCACTTTTGGAGGCTTGAGGCAACTCAGTCCAGGGTGCCTAAACCTCCTCCCACACCCCCTGTGGTACCCAGACAGAGTGGCACCACTTTTGGAGGCTTCTGTGGAGAAGCCCGCCTTAAAAGTGGAACAAAGGGCTCGACTTGGGTTGGAGTCACAGAAGAGGACACAAACGCCATTTTAGAATCAAGTTCTGGCAAAAAATACCAACCGGTGAATTAATATTCACCGGCCGGCCGGCTCACCACTTAGCATGTTTGATTGACAGCTAGGCTGAATGAATGGGGGTATCTTGCATAAAAGCAGGGCTTTTAGGACTGGAACTTCAGAAGTCGCCACAGGACCTGAGAATCCGAAGAGGGAGAAGCTGAGCCGACCTGCAACGACGACACCACCGGTGGAGCCCTGCTGAACCGTCTCACCACTTCCCGACAACAGAGGAGATCTTCTTGCCGGAGAGTCTCTTCCCCTTGAGCTGGTGGGGACAACCAGTTTGCTTTCCTTTTTCGCCTACCAGGACGTCTAGTGGTCGAATTGCCCGTGCCAAGCACCCCGGCAACCGGATAGCCACTTACCACTGAACCGCGAAAGAAAGGACCACTCCTTTTAATCGAGAAACTCCACGGCTGATTCCTTCCCTGGCAGCACAACAACCTCCTGCTTTCCTCCCCGCCGAGATCTTCTCTTCTGCCGGACGAAGCACCGACTTGCAACCGCTGCCAGGAACAACTGCCCCCGCTGGAGTGTTCTCACCTTTTCAAGGTACTGTGTCCGCCTGGCCTCCCTTTCTATAGATTGCTACAAGGTGACAGTAAATCCTTACCCTTCTAGACTGGGCTGGCCTCTTGACCATCTAACTGGTCCCTTTCTTTTGGTCCAACTTCTTTCTGAACCTTTTCGAGACTTTTGTACACTTTTCAACCGTGTGACCTTGGACACATTTCGCTCTGATCCTCTTAAAGTGGATCTGGCTTTCTGAACTCTAACTTCACGGTTTGATTCTGCCTTCCTCTCTTGCTGTGTTCTTTTGAAAGTGTTGGGATCTGTTTCAATTTATGCTCTGCCTTTCTCTCCCTTTGAAACCGAATTATTAGAGTGCCATCTGCGTTAAGCGCTCACCGCTGTCTGAAAATAAGTGGGGCTTTACTTAAGACTTGTCTAATATTCTTTTAATTGAGTGTATATACTTTGGTGACTGTGTTTTTGAACGTGCTTGAGATTTGTGCCAGTGTGTTTTCTTAGATGTGTTTTTAAATAAATAATTATATATCTTTTACACCAAAGCTCTGGTCAGTGTTTGCTTGTTCTACTGTGTTTACCTGCCCTATTGTGTATGCTCTGTATACTGCCTAACTCTTCTTGAAAGAAGTCTGACTGCTCAGCCACAGCTACCAAGTAAATCTGGGTGGTGCGGACTGCTACCAGTTGGGTTTACTGCTAACTCCTGTAGTCCTAAACTTTTTTCAGTAGTCCCTAAGGGAACTGCACAGGTTTCTGCCTAACGGTGGACATGCATCAGATGGGCATCCAGTCATCCCCCCCCCCCCTTTGAATTCCGGGATGTGTAGTTCCCCATCTTTCAAATTGGTGGGAAAACTACAAATACCAGAATTCTAAGCTAAAACAGAACTGGATGGCTATCTGATCCATGACCAGGAGAAACTTAAGTTCCTTGAATCTAAACCTTGGGGAGAGTAATTCGATATGCATGACTTCATTGTTTTTTTAACAATTTGCAAAATCAGAGCAAGAGCTGTTCCAGTGTGTATTTGCTCAGTGCAGTAGGACCTTAACTTACTGAACTAATGGCACATGATGCCAGACCAGGCTGAATCAATATATTTCTGCTCCTGCTGGCTGAATGGTTGCTAAGCAAAGTTCTCCTGGCTCTACTGTTTTGCAAGTCACTGAACGTTTTATTACATTTGTTTACATATGAACAAAAGGAAAAATAAAATGCTCACTTTCAGTTCAGGCCCTCAGCTCACCCTTGTGATGTCCCTGTGGTCTTGCTAATTGCAAATTGAAAATCGGGAAAATCACCTTAGAAGATTTGACCTGTAGCGCGGAGCAGCATGACTATGTGAAAACATTTAAAATCTGTATGCTGCCTTTGCAATAAATAATGCCTGAATAACTTTGTTCTAGTTTGCCTATGACATACAGGCCTGGCGGAGTCTATGAACTGTAGTCTCCGTTATGCTTATAGAGCCAGTCAGTCAGCTCATTGTTGCCAGCTTTTCATGGGGAACACAAAGGTTCAGGCACTGGGCAGCTTTCAACACAATTTGTGCAAAGTCGGCTAATGTGGCCTCACTTTCCCTATGCTCTTGTCTGCCAAACAAGGCCGCCTTGGCCGACGGCACATCCAACAGTGCAAGACCAAGATTGCGCAGCACTTGCTTACTGCAGCCTTTCCCAATCAGATTGAAAAGCAGACTTAATGGTATAGACGGTATACCGGTATAAACAACGTGACGGTTATTATTGTTCAATTAAGTTGTTCACAGTATCTGTAACGGTATAGCGTTATACTGTTACATCCCTACTCGCATCCAAGTCCTCCCACTGCATGCAGGCCACCCATTGTGTGCAATACCTCAATCAATCAATTGAGATGGTTGTGCATTAGACACCAGGTCTTGAGCCTCATTTCAAAACTTTGTTTTTAAGCCCTCCATTTGTCCTGGAGCGTGATGCTGCCATTGAATAAAGCACATTGTGAAAGACATCATTTGTAAGACTATGAAGCTGTCACAGTTCGCAGGTGAGTCGCCCCAACAGAGGACCCTCCTGGGCCTCTGTTTAACAGATTTTTGCTTGTGGTTTGGGCTTCCTAGATGGGCCTGCATCCATTTGTCGGCACAGCTTCCCGGCTTACCTTCCTCTCTGCTCCCGCCTCCCAGCCCGCCCCCGGCCCTCGATTGGTCCAAATAATATCAGCTTTTGTAGGCTGCTTCGAGCCTGCTCCCTGCTGCCCTCCACTCCACCATGCAGCGCAGGTGAGTCGCTCCAACAGAGGACCCTTCTGGGCCTCTGTTTAACTGATTTTTGCTCGTGGTTTGGGCCTCCTGGCTGGGCCTCCATCCATTTGTCGGCACAGCTTCCCGGCTTCCCTTCCTCTCTGCTGCTGCCTCCCAGCCCACCCCCGTCCCAAATAGGTTGAATCACTATTAATAACTGACCACCCCAGGTCAGCCCTCTGCCCGGCAGCCCCTGCGGCGAAGGGCCCCCAGGCAAAGGGCGGCTCCAACAGAGGCGGCTCCAACAGAGGCGGCTCCAGAGAGTGTCTGCGGGTGTCCGCACGGGAAGCCAATGAAGCCAGCAGTTCAACAGACACCAACAAAAACTGTGAGTGTGGCATAGGTGGGGTGTAGAGCAATTACTCTACTCCAGAAAGCCAACACCACTCTACCTTACCTTTCCATAACGTAGCCTGCCCTAAACTTACACCATGCACATTTAGGGAGTTTTGGAACCGCCAGCCTAAATCTATTCATGGCTGGACTGTAAATGTTTAAGTAGAAACAAAAGGCGAGGATCCAAAGTTAGGAACCCTCCCGTCCCCTGCACTCTATCATAAGTCCATCAAATGATGGTTCAGCAATTTTAAATGCGTTTGTTGTAGTTAATTAATAATGTTCTGATCAAGTTAGTAGTAAGGCTGAACACTCAGTGATTTCGTAAAAAAAAACAAAAACAGGGGGCGGGGGGTTTAATTAATGTCACAATAAATTCACCATACAGATTTGAAGTGAAAAAGCCAATATGACTGTCTTCAAAAAAACATGAGAACAGTAAACAATGATAGTCCATTTTTACAATCTGTGGCTGACGCGTTTCGGGATATTCATCCCTTCTTCTTGAGCCTATTGGGTTTGGACTGCAAAACCTAAACAAACATGAAAAACACCATTTCAACAAACATAGTATTTGCATGTAAAGTACTAAACATAGTGGTCCTTATTAAACCCACATCAAATTCACATGTATTGGTATATCTTAACTAGAATAGTTCAAATGTAACTATCTGAGGTATTCATAAACGTTACTCCCCAATTAGTGGTCCCAACTGTGGCCAGTGCACCAGGAACAAATACATATTTTTCATCAGAAAATCATCAAAGGAATAATAGTGATTGCCCATCTGTGAGAAACATCTCCAGGGAGTGTGTGTCAAAGAAGTAGAGTGGCGGCATACCTTAGGTATGGTAGAGGTGAGGCGTAAGAAAACCCTCAAAGTTTGGTGAACTCGTGTTTCTCAGTTCTACCCACCAGCTGGTGGAGAAAACCCTCGTCTCAGGCGTGCAAGATGCCTATACATGAGACATAAATGAAGCGGTTCTAAGAGTTTGGATATTAATTGCACATGTAAATGGTCAAAAAAAATTTATATTGAAAGTTTGTTCAAAGAATACACTAAAAACAAAGAAATAAAGGGACAACAGTCCCTCATGAATAGAGATGAGTAGAAATGAATTAGGTCCGTAGGTACGTAATGGGTGTGAAAAATCAATGGAAGTCATATGTGAAGCTCTCGCTTACCTTACAACCTGCAAGTAAAACGGGAGTTACACGTGCGGATGCACTGCTGGCCCAGAAATATTCATATGTCAAAAAAATGTCCTCGGGAACCAGAGTCTAAAGTGCTCGGCTGTAAAAATGAAGGAAGCAAAAAATTCGGAAAGCTCCCCAGTGGAAAGGGGAGTCTGATGGATCGTGGTTTGTAATGGGTAAGGCGCCATTGATATCGTGTTGTATTTACCTCTGCCAAGTAGTTTCAACGAAGCTATGCGATCGCGTGTGAAGGCAAAAGCCGCTTCTGCTGCTAAATGTCACTCGAATACGAGCGACTCCCGATCAGGGAGATGAGGTGTTCGTGTGGACTGTGGTGGGTCTCAGCGTCTCCCTGGCAACGATCTACACAGACACCAGCCCATCCAGAATCGAGTGTGTGTGTGGGGAAGATAGAAAAAGGACTAACTGAGATCTTCATGTGCACCAGAGCTGAAATGCTGGTGTTTAAATGAGCGCCATTGTGGAAAGTGTATTGCACAACAGAAAAGTGCCTGCTGTTGGATGTCAACAAGCAATAATCCACATTGGAAGACTGAATAGTATGTTAGGGATGAGTCTCATAGAGAATTATAATTATGTTAGTTGTCAAAGAACCCCAGATACATTATTACAGACAATACAGGTTAAATGAATATACGTGCTGAATACTATGGCCACAGCGGGGAACCTCCCAAGTGGAAGCCCTAGTGTATGGTAAATGTACCTAAATACAGGACATGTTATACATATGTTAAAGTATAAAGTGCACTGGTGTTACAGTGGAAACGCCCCCAATGGAGCAACATGAATACCAACTCCCTATCAATGCGTTAAAAGAAAGAAGTAACGCATTGTAGGACATAAGTTATAGAGCAGTGGGCCGGTCGACATGTCCCGGACTCATATGGTTTTAACAGTTGTTCCACTGTGGATGACAGTAATGACACTCAATATGTCCATTGGAGTGGATTCCATTATAGTTAAATTCAGTCAAAACAGTTAGAGAAGCAGAAAAGAATTTAGAAGGAGTGTGAACAAGGTAAACTGTCTTTACTCACACACAGTATAGACCAGAGAGGACAGTGAAAGAGGATATCTTAAAATGCTACAGTGTGTTAGCACCATTGTTCTATAGGAGAACATGGAGTCAGGTCAAGTTCAGATAAAACACCTCAAGGAAAATTCCTCATTGAGCCCTTGCGGGTTAAGTGTATCTAGCTGGTGTATCCTGCGGGAGAGGATGGATTGGTAGTCTCCACCCCTATGTGGCTCCTTGACGACCTCCAGAACTTGAAACTTGATCTTGGCAACCGTGTGATGATGTTCCAAAAAATGCCTTGCCAATGGGGATTTTGTATTTTTGCACCTAATATTGGATTTATGCTTGGTTATCCTCTCCTTAACCGCTCTTGTGGTCTGGCCCACATACAGTTTGCCACAAGGGCATTTGATTGTGTAGATAACTCTTGTCGACATACAGGTCGCGAAGTCTCTGAATTTGAATTTCTTGCCTGTAAGGGGATGTGATATGCTTTCACCCTTAATCACGTTGTTATAATGGGAACACCCCAAGCATGGGAATGTGCCTTTTTTCCTTGTTTGTAGAAGCATTTGTCTGTCTTTGGGAGGTTTTTCAGCTCTCACAAGTTTATCCCTCAGGTTCTGGCCTCTTTTAAAGGCCATCATTGGGTATTTGGGGAATAGCCTTTCCAGTAGTGGATCATTATGTAGGATGCTTCAATGTTTGTTTCTTAATTGCTCTACCGACTTAAAAGCTTTGACGGGGAGTATTTGGAGATGTAAAGTAGTGGAGTATCCTTGTTTTTAATTTTAGGCGTGAGAAGTTGTTCCTTACTTCTGTTAGAGTATCTCTCTTTTGCTTCTTCCAAAATGGGTTGTGGGTATCCCCTCTTTTAAAATGTGTCCAATAGCTTAGTGCATTCCACATCCAACCCCGCTGGGTCAGAGACAATTCTCTTCAATCTAAGGATTTGGCTGTATGGTAAACTACTTAGCATTGACTTCAGATGAAAACTCGAGAAGTGCAATAAGTTATTGACGTCTGTCGGTTTGTGGTAGACGTTCGTGGCGATTACATTGTTCTTGATCTCCAGACTGACGTCTAGGAAATGTAGGGATGGAGTACCTACCTCCATCATGAATTTGATGCTCCGATGTACTGACTTTAAGAAGTTGAAGAAAGTAGTCAGTTCATCCTGGGTGCCACACCAAATTCCAAAAATATCATCGATGTAGCGCTTCCATACTAATATCCTGCTAGACCAATCGTCATTTTCCAAGACATACCTGTGCTCAAATCTATACTTGAAAGTGTTTGCATACACCGGGGCCATTGCTGACCCCATTGATGTTTCTGTGACTTGAAGATAGATATTCCCTCGGAATCTGAAATAATTGTTGTTCAGTATTAAGCTTAGAAGTTTTACAATCAACTGTGGGTCACCCCTTGGAGCCTGTGAGTTTAATAGCAGCCATTCTACTGCTTGAATGCCCTCCTCGTGTGGGATGGAGGTGTACAGACTACACACATCCATACTGAATAGTATGCAACACATCCATACTGAATGGACTATCATTGTGTACTGTTCTCATGTTTTTTTGTAGACAGTCATATTGGCTTTTTCACTTGAAATCTGTATGGTGAATTTATTGTGACATTAATTAAACCCCCCCCCCCCCCCCCCGTTTTGGTTTTTTTTTACGAAATCACTGAGTGTTCAGCCTTACTACTAACTTGATCAGAACATTATTAATTAACTACAACAAAAGCATTGAAAATTGCTGAACCATCATTTGATGGACTTATGATAGTGCAGGGGACGGGAGGGTGCCTAACTTTGGATCCTCGCCTTTTGTTTCTACTTATACTGTTATTGTGATCCTGTGCCAGGTTCACGTTTCCTCCCCCGCACCTCAAAAAAATATGTATATTTCTACACATTATTGAGTAAATCATTCTCTAATTATAGAATATCAGGGAGTGCTTCTACTGATCTACCCCTTTGGACTGTAAATGTTGCCTTGCATTGCATACTAATATACCTGCCAATGTCAACAAGTGCCACACCTAGAGAGGACTGAAGATCGCCATGCGTCACGTCTAGACAGATGTAACAATGTTTCCTTATGCCACACGTAGATGGAATTCTTAACTCTAGCCTGTGTCGCATCTAGATAGGATTGTGAATGCTAGCATGTGCCTCACTTAAATGAAATTGTGAATGTTAGCATGTCCCACACTTAGACAGAATTCTTAACTCTAGCCTGAGTCGCATTTAGATAGGATTATGCATGCCAGCATGTGCCACACTTAGATGGAATTCTTAACTCAAGCCTGCGTCGCATCTAGCTAGGATTGTTAATGCTAGCATGTCCCACACTTAGATGGAACTCTTAACTTTAGCCACCATCGCACCCGGATAGAAATGTGAATGTTAGCATGCGCCACACTTAGACGGAAACGTTATCAATAGCCTACCTCGCATCTAGATAGGATATTGAAGATTAGCAAGTGCCCACTCATATGGAATAGTGAGTGATAGTAAGCATCACACCCAGACATAATTGCAATGACAGCAATGCCAATTAACCAATCCACTAACAATTTCAACCCTCTGCATACACCTCTCAAACTCTAACCAAACACAACCACACACCTACAACACAACAATCCGCACAAACTTCACTGCAACAACAAAACAAACCACACATAGACTCGCACAACAGCACACAATGACTACCGACCGTTACACACCCCAAGCCCAGCCAACGAACCCACCGAGCTGAGGCTGCCAACAGCACATCACTGCTCTCTTGCACTTTTCCAGCCTATTCCCACTATCCCACCCCCCTTCCCTTTTTCAGAGCCGCCAGAGCACCAGGGGACCACTCCGATGGTGATAGTGCGCGGTACAAATATCCTTTAACATTAACATTAGCAGTTATGCCACAAATTTGAGGTTCCATCTACTTAGAATGAACAAAGCCAAATAAGTTGTTCTGTTGGATTGTGCCCACTCGGGTATGTCTACAACACCTAATTTTAGCTCACCATGGCTAACCAGAGAAAAAATAATCCTTTGCCTAGAGGTCGGATTCCCTCCAAAGGACATTCTAGCGTTGAAATGCTAAGCAGCTGTCCATAAGGTATTATATGAGGCTCCTCTCGAATGTCTTCTCAGAACCCAGTTGGGTGGAGGTTGGGTGGGGTCCCTGCTGACATCTCCCACATGGTCCCTGGAAGTCATGCATAGGATTGCATATGATACAGGGATCAGAATTGCTGGAATGTAGATGTAGTTTCGCTCCTGCCTATAAAACGTATGTGACATTAACTCTGTGTGTTTGGGAATTTGTAGAAAGGTACATTAGGAAATTATTAAAGAACCTTTGAAACATAATGGGTCAAGCTAATGGACAAAAAGTGATAGGCCCTCATTACGAGTATGGCGAAGTGGTAAGAAATCACCTTTTTCACCTTGGAGCGGAGGATTTGAGGTAAATCCTTCAGCTTCTGTCACAAAATCGTCCGAATGACCACTAAAATCCCCATCGACTCCTATGGACTCAAAAAAATGGGGACTAACTCCGCCTACCACCACTTGTAATCCGTCCGTAAATCCACCGGACCAAGTGGCAATAACGGTAATTCTGTGTGGCAGTATTCCGGCGGATTTACTGACTGAATACCGCCAAACCCATAATTTACATTGAAAGTAAATTATAGGGCATGCAATGTAAGACATCTTTATTTACAGAGATAGTTTCAGGCAACAAACACTGAGCTGGAGCTAAGTCACTGTTTCGGACTCTTAATGATCACATCTTGATCGACCATGTAGGCTACTTATACATACAGCAGGGGTCACTGTTCTTGAAGCACGGGACGTTTAACTAGTTTGTATCCTAGTAGAAACTGGTTAGCTTGACACTAACAGCTACGAGGAGTTACCTCTTGCTAACTGGTGTGATACAAACCTACCTATATGGTGTTAACTCTGAGTTTCGGACTTATTCAAGGGTACATTTTGACATGATGACACTCGGATCATCCTCAAGATTCCCAACTCCCCCTCCGCACCCCTCCCGAACCTGACAGCTTGCCTCTCAGACATTGAAATCAACTCAGAAAGCTCCAACGGATCCAAAACTCTTCCGCAAGTCTCCTTGCACTCACCTCCAGATAACCCTGAGAACACATCTCTGACGGGTTCATGCTACTTCAGTGACTGCCCATCATCCGATGGGCCTCTTTCATAGCCATGCGCATTACTCACTGCGCCATACGTATGAAAGGCCCTGAATTCCTCCAAATCAACTTCACATGCTATCTCCCGACCCAAATCCTCGGATATGGCTTTGCACACCTCCTAACCCCCTTGCCTTCAAGTTCTCCAGACTAGGAGGTGCCTGTTTCTCTGTCCTTGCACCCACCTTCTGGAACTCCCTCCCCATCGCCCTTGGTCTCATAGAAGATCACCTGGCCTCTAGGAAAGCCCTCCAAACCTGGCTTTTCCCTCCCACTTCCAGATCTCCACTTCCCTGCGTCTACTCCCCCTCCACTCGCACACTAAATTCATCCAGCAGTCACCCCCCCAGCCACACTCCATCCCACATGTCCCCCTCTCAGCGACCTGCCCTTCTCTGCTCCATCTTCTTGCTCTGCCACCCAAACCCCTCCTGGGGCGCTGCCAACCCCAGAGGACTAAAGAAGTTATTCCAGTAACTTGCACACTTTACGGATCCTGACAGTGGACAGGGTATTGCACCTGTGTGCAGATGGTGGGTAATCCATTGCACGTAAAATGCAACTTCGGAAAAACACTCGGGCACCTTGGATCCCTCTCTCGTAGTCGGCACTGTATGTGTCTCTAAAGCACATGAGGCTCGGGCATGCAGCTGTAAGAAAATGAGTTTGCCCTAGAAGGAACTAGGCATGGCCATTTATCACCTTAAGATCCTCTCAGAGGGGGAATATTATGTATTCATTTAGCACTTGGATCGTATGTGAAACGTAGCACTGCTGTTTGTGCATAGATTGAACCGATGACTTGATTTGTAGCTCCGTGAAGTCCTTAATACCCTTACTGGGAGCTGCGTTTACATAAAGATTGCCTATATTGGTGGCATAAGGAAATATCATGTACACATCATATTTCAGCACAACGCTATTGCATGCAAGAAGTAAACTAAGCTGCTATATATATTTGCAAAGCGCTTATGAGCCTGTAATGTGTGCTCTACACAAAAATAAAATATCAACAGCTGCATCAAATTTAGAAAGGGTTAGTACTACTTGCTAACATTAGCATGAATGAATACATATATCCAACATTGAGGTATTCAGCATGAGTCCATTATATTGTCACTGGACCTAGCTAATAATGCATGTATTCACAAGGAGGTATTTAGGTTGATTGCAAAATCATTACTGGCAATGGCTTCAAAATACACTACAGGATCTTTTTGAGAATCAATTAGTAATTAGCACCCAACATAGCTTACGTCCTGGTTTTTTGATCCAATGACCTCGTCGAGCTTGTGATCTTGAGCACATTGTCACATGCATAAACAGTTAATAGTCTGAATCAGTGTCCTTGGAAATAAACCAGTATGTGAATGTCTTTGTCACTCACAGCGATCAGCACGTGGAGGTCTTCCAGTTCATATGTTTGCTTTGCATTCATACTTGCATCATGAGGTAGAATGTGATAATTCTTCAGTTCAGTGCTGTCTGACTGAGCAGCTTGCTTAGATGACCTGTGTAGAATGTCGGGTGTTCTGAACACTGAATTAAAAGCGAGTCTCTTTCTGAGGTAGGTCAAGAAGCATTGGGGAGAAGAGAACAGAATGCTCATGTCATCACTGCGCATTGATTTAGGCATGTTTTCCTTCTGACATGTATGCTTGGAACCAGAGGAATCCGTCATTTGCATCGTTTGCTTCCCCAGCTGCCTTGTGGTATGGGTTTGAGAGTATGCATCGATCATTCTGTGGCTTACTTGGGTCCCGCTGTGATGCAGAGGGACCAGATGCTTCCTTAGTAATGCCATTGGAGGTGCTGGATGCATTTGGCAATAATCGCTTTCGTCCTCTGTGCAATTTCTCTTGCTCTGGCATGCCCCCATTATCAGGTGTGGTGTCAGGGGGACTCTCAATGAACTCACAATAGAATACTTGTGGGAAGTACCTCTAAATCCCACAAATGTCTCTATGCACAGCCAATGTCCTGGAGATTCTATTGCGGCACAGTGGCAGTCTAGAAGGCGACACTGCAATTCCCAGGTTCTTTGCAAACAATGACTGTTGGTGACAGACTCGGCACTTAGCAATGGCTGATACCGTAGATTTCTTCCTTGTTAATGGCAAAACAAAATCTTTTGAAACAGCGAACACTGCTCATCTCCCATATGTCTGCACAGCTCTGTTCTGTACTGGAACCGGGTTGTTTCCAGGGCGGTAATTCTGTGGCTTGTCATAATTTTCAGTGTCTACAGCAAAATATGAGAAAAAGTGCAGGTATTATCAACAGCCAACTGTACCAAGCACTCGACAAAGTCAATGTTCTAATGACTGTGTCCAAGGCAATTAGCCCTTTATGTAGGAGACTCGAAGCTACTTTAGTGATTGCAGAAAGGCCAGTATTGGCCCCATTAAACTGTGAGCTGTCAGAGAGTGCAAGGCTTCCTGTCTTGTATGTTCGGAGCCTAGCAGAGATGCAATCTGTTTGACCACACTGGAATGTGCTTGCAGATACGTATCTTCAGTACTTCGCACTTCCAAATGCATTTTTAACAGCTTTGCTATGTATAAACTCAATGTCGGGTAGTCAAGTTTTTGTACATTGAAGCCAGGCCAGGTTACTGATTTCACTTGAAATGAGCTAGGTGGGTCCAAAATGGACCCACAGCATTTAACTTGTGTGCCTATAGTGATCAGAGTTGGTATTCCTATTGGGACATGACAGCAAGAGTGGTTGAAATGCACCAAATATTAACCATTTTGCAATCTGTGCTTTACAGTAGAATGAGTCAATTGGTGCAATATGCAGTGTTACTGTCACAGGAATTCACTGGCTCAGCATGTTCACACATTCTAGTAGATCCTTTGTAATCACGTAATGAGTACAGTGTCAGGTTAGGCCTAGATGATGACACACTTGCATGTGAATATGGTACCACATAATCTTCTCTGATCCACGTATCATTCACCCAATATACATTACCCCAAGATTGTAATTCTTGACATATGATAGAGGGTGCCGTTTGAATGGGAATGTCGATGACCCCGTGCTCTATCCAATTAGTGGAGCCTGACGCCCAAGCAGATGCTACTGCTACACTTTTTGCTAACATACTAAGCAATAAGAAAGTGGAGCCGGACATTGCCTGGCGTGTTGCCACTTTGGACAAGTTAAGTGCCTGTATTCGTTCAGGCCATGAAATCACATTCCAATCTGGGACTCCGCTGCTGAGTGTCCAAAAAATCAGTTCCTACAGTTTCTAATGATAGATAAGTCATTTTGAATTAAACCCACAACATCTGTTATGACATCTCCTAGCGCATAGAAGCCTTGTTGTAGCGCTTGATCATTAGCATCTGAAACATGAAATCCTCGCTGTACTGCCTCACTTTCAGTTTGCAGGATTTGCATTATTGCTTGTGACCAAGTGTACGTTTTTCCTGTCATGGATGTTTGTCCCGCATCACAAGGTACACCAGGATCTGAGGTGTGCAGGTAGCTGCTCTCCTGACAACCCTATTTTGGATGCGCCTCAGACGAGCAGCTGACTGCATGATAGCTGTCCAATTCTCTTCTTTAATGAGGTTATCTAGAGATTGTATCACCTCACTCAGGTGATATTGTGAGAGCATTCCATGGCACAGCTTACCTATTGGTATAACTTGTGCCGGGGAGGTGTTATGGGAGTTCCAAGCCCTATATGGGCCCAGACTGAGTCCTGCTTTTCTTTTATTACATTCATTTGCTTGTACCACTCATAACACAGGTCCCCCTGATGCATAAGTAATATGCTTGGTGCCATTGGGTTCTTTTGCTTCTCTACAGGGCGCAGTCCAGAACTCACCTTCTGTTTTCTCCCATTCAGGGTACAAACTCAGGTTCCTATTGCTGGAAGTGGTCTGGAACTGCGTATGATTTAAGAAATGCATCAAATGTGGGAACCTACAAACCGTATCTAACGTGTGAACGAAACCTTTTAATTTGCCATATCTTTTGACCCCAAGTAGCCCATAGAGGGACAGTTCCCTGCCATGTTTGTTCAGTCATGTTTGCAAAGTATTCTCTGTCATAAATGACTGAATCTGCAACATGCATATGTTGTGCAGCATGTGGTTCAGGGGGGAATTTGTACTGATTGTCAAACATGTAATCCCCTGCTTGATATGGTCTGAGTGAAATATATGGGAACTGTGCTTTGAATTCATGAATATCATTTTGGAAAGGCACTGCACAGTGTTCCCAAAATGTGTATTTAGGTCACAGAATTGGCTCACGTTTGACAAGTAAAAAGGCATTGTAATATCGCACATAACACACATGGTGCCCCATTTCATTGAGGTCCTCCACATCAAACACATCAAATAATGCATTTTGTGCAAATGTTTGAAGCCTAGTTCTTAACAGTTCTCTGTATGTTCTAGACCCTGGATTACTGGGTGCAAATTGTCTGGATTCATCAATCACAGAAAAGGTGCGGACTTGTAGCTGTGTTGGTCGGCCATTATAGGTCTTGAATGATGGCATCCACATGTAACCCATAGTTAGAGGAAACATCTGTATTGAGACAGGAGTTCCTGGCTCTGGGAGCTCTCTTTTCTCTAACGTGTGAAGAACTTAAAGGCTTTAGAACAACTTCTTTTCTTACAGGTGGAGTAGAAACCCTGCTCAGAAAATGCCCAGATGTCAGTGAGATGAAGAATAAAATGAGGCTGGCCCACAGTAGGAGGAAATACACTGCCAGTAATTTATAACACGGTTTTAGGAAGTCTGTCCAAAATAATTCTTTCATCACTTTAGCAACTTGGAAGGATTTTGGTTTCCAAATTGGCAGACTTACAGTACTTTCCTGAATTGTGGACGTGTTATCAAGATTGGCATATTCTTCCCCATCTTGCACACCTATCATCATCATTTGCCGGATCTCCATTTCTTCATCTTCCGTGGGCTCCTCACTTGGAAGAGGGAGGTTCAGTGGAAACATCGTGGAAACCATCAGGCACAGGTTTTAGGTGGTCCACAGAAACTTGCCTAGTACCTCTCTTATCACTCTGATTAGTTGCTCCGCTGGTCTGTAAGACGGGCCAAATGGTGTCTTGTCATGGATCTTTTCCAGGACCCAATCTCCTGCTTTGAGAGTGTTCTCAGGACTGGCCTGAGCAGCTTCCACCTGGAGGGATTCCCTCAGCAGCGTTGTCGCCAGCAGTTGCTCGTTCCTGGGTATGGGGCTGGGAAGAGCATGCAGGTCAGGCATATACATCTTTCTCCCAAACAAGAGTTCAAATGGGGTTTTACTGTTGCATAGAGACTGGCGTGGTAAATTATTCACACTCCTGATCACTAATGGTACATGGTCTGACCAGTTCCCCCCCCTCCCCCTTCACCCCCCCAAAGAACAGAATGCATTTTAGTCAGGCACAACATTGAGTGGTTTGCCCTTCCTATGATCCCATTCCATCTCTGGGTGAGACTGGTCTAGGAAAGTGCATCTCTGATCCCCAAGCCTCTAATGTCTTCCTCAGAGCCTGCTCTGTAAAGGCTTTATAATATTGCAATATATATTTTCACTTGATGTTGAAGCCCTGGCCACCAGAAGCGATCAAGGAGCAGCTGTGCAGTTGCAATCAACCCAAAATGGATAGATACAAGTCCAGCGTGTTTGGCTACAATCAGCTTTTCCCTGTCTGCTCTATCTGGTATTAATCTTTGACTAGGATCTCCTTTTTTCATAGGGATGGTGACTATTGCTCCATTATTTTCAATGTCATACATATAATTACTGGGGAAACCTGTTGGCCTAGGTACAATACCTAAACAAGCCTCTTATTTCCTCATCCATTGCAGTCGCTGAGCGAGTAATGGCTGCTATTGTTTTTCTCATTGTGTGCTCTTTGGCATATTTATCTGCCAATGCGTTCCCAGTGCTATGACTGTGCCCTTTGGTATGTGCTCTTGTGTGCATTACCCATAGTAAAGGGCAAGTCTGTTTAAGATCCCAAACCTGCTTCCAGAGCTGCCTGGAAGCAATAGTTTTATGCCTAATGTCTTTAAAGTCATTTTGCATCCACCAATGCAAATCAGTGGCCCTGACAATGTAATCTGAATCTGTGACTATTAGAGTGGGCTTCCCTGAATCTGCTTGGCGCAATGCAAGTAGTAACCCGTGCAATTCAGCTGTCTGGGCAGACCTGTCTCCCAGATGCTTGGTTGCAATATCAGTATGTATACATTCTTCTTCATGTGTGAAGCATCCTACGACTGCTGCTCAAGCGGCTGCATACTTAGACCGTGTCTCCTCTGCTGGGATAGCTGACCCATCTGAGTAAATCACCTGGAAAAAAAAAATCAAACAATGGTATGTCAGGCCGTGTGATGTCTGGCTCTGTGTCCATTGTCCAACTCAATCCACTCAGTCTCTGCAATTCTGCCTTATAATGGTACTTTACATCTAGAGCATATTGAGATGCTGACCATTGAATCCATCTAGTGTGTAATGCCTTTGCATTTGGGATGCTCGCTTTTGTGGCAGCTTCTAGTTGAGCTAAAGGTGTGTTTATGTGTATGGTTCTATTTGCTGCCAGTGGCCGCTCTTTCTGAATAATCATCTGAACTGAAACCAGAATTTTCTCTCAGGTGTACATTTTAACTCGAGTGTGGAATATACATGTGACTTATATGCAATTGGTTTAGTCTCCCCTAGATTGCACACTGTGCATGTGAAAGCACTGTCTCCGACCACACGGTTTATCTCTAAGTCTTTATCTGTATTCAAGTCCTGCAAAGGACCAGTGTGAGTCATTAATGTATATACCTGGTGCAGAATACGAGTGTGTCCTGGCAGCCAGTGAGCTGCCTTGAAATTTGGTTTTATCAAAGCATGCAATGGTTTCGCTAGCTCAGCAAAATTAGAAACATACGATCTACCAAAATGTAACAGTCCTAAAATGGCCCCGTAACTGCCTAAGCGTAGTGGGTGGTCTTATATTGGCACACTTCTCAAGAAAATCTTCTGACAACCCTCTACCCTCATCTGAAAGAGTGAATCCCAGAAAGGTAACCTCACGACGAGCTATTCTTGATTTTGTGAAATTAATCGGGTATCCTTTTGCAGCCAACGTGTGAATGACTCTGTCTACTTCTTGCAAGTGTTCACTGAGAGTCTCATGGGTGATGTAAATATCAATAAAAGGGTAGGTACCATCAGGTTTTAAAACTGGGCTTAGTTTTGGGGACGATGCGATGAGTGCATGGACTCTGCATTCTGTGAAACCTGTAGTGCTTCTGTGTGTTTTTTCTCAACCTTCACTTCCTTCCCCTCAGCCTTAGAATGGTCTGGTGTTCATGCCTGTTGGGAAGGAGACGGAGTCTCATCAGTGCCATACTTCTTGGGACTTTTCATATGTTTCCAGTCTCTTAAATCATAGTGAGTAGGTCTAAAATGGGAATGGCCCCAGTCTTACCCCAGGACCATCTAACCCTGCGGTTACCTTGCCACAGTGGGCTCTGCCCATCTCCTGCAGATTTCTCATTTTTATGCCCATGCTCTGGATGTCTTTCTTTCTCTATGGGTGACAATTGCCACCTCTGTGGCTTATTGCCCTTTTTACCCTGGAATGAGCTCTGTCCTTTCAAGGGTCTCCCTTCACTGTGTGTGTCCTTATCTGGCTTAAGATCCTTGCTACCCTGTTTGTGTGTCTGCTGGTCTTCTGCCCAAGTGATCCCTGCCCAATGATTGATAGGTGGATGTCACTATGTCTCCAAATTGCTCCCTTTTTTCTTGCTCATTTAATTGGGACAATCTATGGACTTCTAACCTTGCAGGCTCTCCTTTTAGTAAAGATAGGATTATGCTCTCAACCATTTGATAATTTTTAGAAGCTATAGAGAGGCCTAGATTCATGGCTGCTGCCGCGCCTTGTTTTCCCATGATGTTAGCTAGTATCAGTGCTAGTGATGTGATGGACGACGTGCCTATCAGCTGTAAATAAAGCCAGCTATAGATTGAGATCCAGCTGTCACAGCTCGCTAGAGGCGGTGTGCAGCCAGATGGAAGAAACATAGCTAGGGCCCTGTGTCTTTGCTGCTGGGGAGTTACTTGTGAATAAGCAACTTGCAATTGTCCTCATTTTTCTGAATACCACTTGGGAATGCCTTAATTCTTGGATGGACAGGATCCCAATATTATTCTCAATGTCTGTAGTTGTACCCCACCTGCATCCATCTGTCCTTCAGGTTGCTGCACAGGTGCTGTACCCTGCTGAGCTGCATATTGCAGCGCAATGTTTTGCACTGTGTCAAAGTGGGTGGCTAACAATTGGTAGTCAGCCTGCAAAAACAGACCTGCACAGTTTGGATGAAACCGAGCTAAGAATTCTAGTGACTGATTGGGTGTAGCTAATGGGCCATGTCTTGCACCTGTTTGTGGGTAAACTAGATTACCTCCAAACCAGTAGACATGATTCGTATGTGTAAGAGCCAATTCAGGATACTGGTATGGGCGATACTGAATGGTGTCTCAGTCTCCTCTCACTAGGAGAGTTGCATATACATTATTTGTCTTGTTACCTGGGATCTTTAAGTAAAGAGCTAATCCATTTTCTCCCTTCGCACACTTCACCTTCGGAACTTGGCAGAAAGCACAAGCTCGTTTCACACACCCGGCACTCACATACAACACAAACACTATTGCACAACACTCCTCCATAAAAATGAAGCTACTTTTAACAAGAACATTTTGAACTGTAGCTTCTCACATAATTCTCCATCTCCTTTTTTTTTATAAACGTTTTATTTGCATTTGGGAAAAATCAAACATAAAGGACATTGCCCCAACAACAGAGAGCGCATATAGCATACAATAACAGCGCACCCTAGATCTACTCACTGAGGACTTCCAAAACAACCCACCCCAATAGCCCAAATCATCACACGGTCGCGTCCCAAAAGTAAAAGTACGCCACTGCCTAGATCTCCAGTAAAAGACCGTTGAGTCCCACAGCCTGCTACAGTTTGCATAGTCTGATACCTCTGATGGCAACAACGGCATGCATAGTCCAAAAGCACAGGGATTCAACCAGACTTGCCCCACTCGTGCTGCTCAGGCTGACCCTTCCCAACCTCCTCCCAGGGTCACCAGCATCCATTCAGCGCAGTTTATAGCTGTAACTTGACAACATTAATTGTCTCAGTCGATGGGTTGTCAGTAGTCCAAGCCCTGCACATCAATGCAACAAATCCCAAGCGCCCCCATGGTAGCATAGTGGTCGCCCAGGGGTCAACTGCGCCATCAAGCAGAACCATATTGATCACCCCACAGGGCCTCCACTCCTGCCCCCAGGTTCCCACCAAACCCCTCTACAGCTTCCCACCTGGGCAGCGACACCCCCCGGAAGGCTCGCTCACAGGGACTGCCAATTAGGTGGCCAGAAAATTGCCAGCACTAGCGCATCCCAAGTTTCGACATCCATCCTCCCCTCTCTCATCCCACCGTGCACAGCCCTGCGTCAAACAGCAGATTCTGCTAAAGCCCATCTCTCCAGGTCTGCCCTTCAAGCCTCTATTCTGGGGCCCTCTTTCTGTTTCCAAGCCGTTGCGATTCTACGTTTAGCGAGTACGAAAAAAGGTCTTTCATGTGCGTGATATGCACTGTATGCTTCCTCCCCCTCGTATATAGGTCTAACAGAAAGGCCTATGCCGGCCAGGCGTCCATCTGTATATCTCCCCTCACCCACTTGGTCTATCCCCCCCCCCCCCACATCCTCCAGCCAAAATCTGCAAATAACTGGGCAAGAACAAAACACGTGAAAGAAATCCACAACCTCACGCGCACATCTCTGGCACTGCAGCGTCTCAACTCTTTCAAATTTGGACATTCTGTGAGGGGTCATATAGGCCGTAGGCGTGATATACAGCTGAGTAAGCTTAAATCTGGAATTTCTAGAGACCCTCTTGGTGTACTCCATTGCCCGTGCTCACTCAATGTCTATAAGTGATCTCCCTATATCCACCTCCGACCGTCTGCGTACCCCCAAGGTCGTCTCGCCATGCCTACAAAAGTGGTTCATACAATTGAGAGCCCGTATGACCCCCTTTTGCCACATCATACATGGACTCCAATGTTCAGTCCCCCTCCATACTCGTCGAGAAGTCCGGCCATCAGGCTTCAACGTTCCTCACAAGACTGATACATTAAGAATTGGCCTGCGTGTATGCTCGAGCATTGCCTCAAGCTTGCAAAATCAATCAGCTTCTCCTCCTCCAGCAGATCACCCAGTGTGACTACCCTGTGTCCCACCCAATACTTCCTAATTCTAGTCGCAGAGTCAGGCCCTTTCCCAGCAAGCGCCACAAGCAGCATGTTGGGGAAATAAAGGTCTGGGATGCCCAAACTCCTCCATTCCCTGCTCCACAAAGTTCTCCCTAACTGAAGGAGCTAGGGCTCCGGCTCTAGTTCAGTGTCTGCAACCCACAAGACCTCCTTCAGGAAACAGCAAAGAGGAGACTGCTTCAGGAGCATCAAGTCCATTGTGGGCTCATTTGCCAGCCAGCCCACCATGAACTGCAGCAGGTCCACCAGGTAATGTAATTCAAAATGGGGCAGTCGTATCCCTCCCATATCAAAGTACCTCTGTAGGGTGCCAAGCGCAATCCTATCCCTCCCCACCGCCCACCCTCACAGAAAAGTCCTAACCGCAGAGTCTATATCGCCAAAATAAAATGCCTAGGGATGACAGTGTATATTGGTGAAATAAAACAACAAGCAATGCAGCACTACCCATCACCAACAGGTGCAGCCTTTGCCAAAACAACATTGACTACTGGGTTCCCTCCCACACTCTGTGTGTGAAGTACGTGGGAAGACGTGATTTCATGCCTAACACCGACCCCCAGATACCTGAAGGTCTCCAGGTGCCATCTCAATCCCAAGTCCGGCAGCTGTGTAAGTCTATGGCCCACGAGTTCCACCAGTGGAAACAAGCATGAGTTCTCACAGCAGATCCGATTAATGGAAAGCTCTGCGAACTAGTCTAGGGCATCAAGAAGGTGCAGTAAATTATTTTCAGGTAAACGGACGTAGGGGAGCATATCATCTGCATACATTGAGATAAGATGCGTGGCCCCATCAATCATGATGCCTGTGTCCAGATAATCCTTTTGCAGGTTCAGAGCCCACGGTTCCAGAGCCAGGATGAACAACATGAGAGACAACGGGCATCCCTGCTTACTGCCTTTCCCCAGAGATCTGCCTCCCAGTCCTCACGCTAGCTCGGAGTTGCGTATATAGTAGTTTAACCCACCACCAGAACCCAGGTCTTATTCCAAGGTGCTGTAAGGTCTCATGCAGCCAATCCCACCTCACAGAATCAAATGCCTTGACCACGTCTAGCAAGACCAGTCCACCCCCAGCCACCCAGCTCGATCAATCACATGATGAAGTTGTCGCAAGTTCCACGTGCTGTTCCTACCCGGCACGTATCCCGTCTGGTCGGTGTGCATTAAGTCTCTGATCATACCCTTTAACCTGTTCGCTAACAATCAGTAAGGATTTTATAATCCTAATTGATCATGGAGAGCGGCCTGTAAGTGCCGCAGTCCAGAGGTGGCTTCCCTGGCATAAGCACTGGCACGTTTATAGACTCTCAAATACTACAGGGGAGCAGCCCATCGACATAGGCCTCCTCAAACATATCGGAGTTTTGGCGCCAGTATTACTGCATACGTTTTGTAACATCCCCCCAGTAGCCGTCGGATAGCTGTCGGCAGAGACATTATTACAGGCACAATTTAACCACAAGGGTTAACACACTATAAGATGGCCATCGCCTAAATTTGGCTTACTCTATTGTTTACAACCCGCACCTGATCGTGGATTGGCTGCCTTTTGCCATATCCACCAATCACTGTCGCCGCCCGGCGAACGCCAGCCCACCCCGAAGGCACACGAGGAAGGCCCATCCCCTGTCCTAGCCTGTCCAGAGGCCAGGGCCAGGAACCCTGCCCGTTTGCATCCAGAACTATTGGCCATCTTCTACTCGAAGACTATATACTATCCACCTCACGAAAAGCATCCCGCCCGTTCCCGAACGTAGGCATATTTATATGCACTTGACTTGAGGTACTTCTCCCCTGGGTGGCTCCCGCACTGTAAAACATATGTCTCGCACAGCTGCTCTCACATGTTTGTCTATTACGATTCAATGCCCAGCCCCCAACGCATACCCTACTCGCTTTATTTACTCTACACTAAGACCTGTGACATCTACTGCTGCCTTGGAACACCGTCCACTACTAGCTACTGTTGTAACGTTACTCTCTTCAATCATTGCCCGCACTGTTTTGCATAACTGTTGCATCATGCTTCGTTATTTCCATTGTACTTAGCAACCTTGTGACATAGCTTACCAACAGTGCTTGTAACATTGCTTACCTGCCATCTGCATGCTTGTGCAAAATTACGATCACTCTTGCATGATTGCTCCCTCCTCTGGGACTCATGTGCCACCTATCCTTGAGACAAAGGAAATTAGCCTACTTCATTGCTATGTGTGTCTTATTCCATGTGCATGTATTAAATGCAATTAACCCAATACATGGAGCAACCTGGCCCGGGCCAAATGAACTAGATTACTAGAATGTATCGTTTAACGTGACCCTGAGTTATTTGCATTAGCCCTATGTTAATAAGGATGTATAGGGATGTTTACTACTGTATTTGAAACTATCTCTTTGCCACTGATCCTGCTCCTATGTGATTGAAATTAGACTGTGCAGTTTGAACGAATATGATCTTGCTGCCCTGTGAAAACTAGCATTTGCCTAGTCTGCACACATTTGAATTAGCCTATTCGGCTGAAACATAATTCTGCTACCATTAGTACGTGCATTTTACCACTCACCACTGTTGCATGCCCGACTCATGTCTATATTGCTCAACAACTGATAGTGAAAACCCCCTGCTAGTACTACTTGACTTCCATACATCTGACCTCCAAAGCTTATCTGGAGACCAACCTCAGTCAATGTTATCCCTGAATACCTGACCGCTCTGCTTGACTGACTACTCTTTAGTAATTTCTACTGCATAATTATAAATTACGTTACAGCATCTCTCACTTATCGTGTCCTTTGGATTACGACCTTATAGATACAATATCTAAAATGCGCATATTCAAGAGCCCTTTGCTCTCCCCCATTATATTATTAGTCATAGCTTGTATATATATAACTTACTCAGCTCCCTACCATATTACTCTTAACTCTATAATGGCCGAGTCCACTACCCAGTCAGATAGCCTGAATCATACTCGATGGTCAGGTAAACCCAACACTGTACTAAAGCATCCTCCTATGTATGATTCCCAACCTTATAACACTATTGATGGAAATAAAAGACTCCGCGCAAGCCTAGCCAAATTATGTGAACCTCTAGCAAGAACTCTTGCCAGTCCAAATAGTAGGACAACTAACTTACATTCTAAAAGCTCCAATAGCAGAGGAAAACACCACCATAGCCCTCTGCCAGTATATGCATCATTCAATCACACCACTTCCAAAACCCAAAACGTAGAAGTCTCACCCTTCTCCAGCATGGGGTCTGGCATGGATTCACACGCTCATGAATATTCCCCGTCGTCAGGCTGGGAATCCTCGGTAAAGAGAAAATCAGTATCAGTTTCGTTTCTGATCTGTCTTTCTTAGTAGTAACCAATCACTGATCTCTGGGTCATACTGCCCCAGCCAGTGACTGCCTTCTCCCTAAGCCCCGCCCCTGGCAGCTGTCCTCAGATTTTTACTGCACGCTCAAGTGTTGGGAGTCCTCGTGTTTAGCTCTCGAGTTTTTTGCTGCGTTTTCACACTTTTTCAGGAGATTTTCTCATTTTTTCGGTTTAATCGAGCCTCAAGCTCCACCATTTCTACTTCCGACAATGGGGATCTGTTTCGGAATTCTTCTACGCCCCTCAAGGGTGAAGTTTTCATCGAGTTTACACTTCTTGGAGGATTCCGGAAGATCTGCGGCCTACCTCAACGGACATGGCCCAGGACAAGGGAAGCACAACGCCCGGATCCAAGCTGTTCAGGTGCTGCCCTGGATGCGGATTGCAAAACGTTTTCAAGGAGGACAAGCACTTGCGATGTCTCTACTGCCTTCATGAGGACAAGACGCACGTGGAGAAGGACTGTGCGTTCTGCAAGAACCTTTCGGAACGGACCAAACAAGATCGTCGTTCCCGCCTCGGCGCCTGGCTGGAGAAGGGCACAGCAGGTGAGAAGGCGAAGAAAAAGTCTGAGCGGGCTTCTAAGTCCTGTGAGGGCGCCCCGGCGACGGGGGCCCAACAGAAGGCCAAGCACCGCGAGTCCGCGGTCGGGCTCTTCGGCTGCCAGGCAGAGTGCTACTTCCCCGGCACGTTCGACCACGAGCCAGCATTCTGGTTCGGGGAAGAGGAAGTCCGAGAACCCGGGTAAGCCTGGAGCGGACCCGGTCGATCTCGAAGGGGGAGCTGACCCTCCCCCCAAGGCGAAGGCCCAGGACGCACCTAAGGTGGTGAGGGTTTTGATCCAGCCGGCAAAGGCCTCTATCGAAGTGGTTGCTGCGACCCCGGCGAAGCCGGTTGAGACTGCGCCAGTGCAAATGGCCTCTGGGCCCAGAGTATTCCTGCCACCGCGGAGGGAATCCTCTTTCCAGCCCACCGTTAAGACCCCCGTGAAAAAGAGGGGGGGGGGCAGTGGCCATTACAGACTCGGAATCAGCCTCTGAGGAGGAGCTGGTGGAAACCGAGAAGGGCCACAACGAGAGGTCCATAGGCCTCAACGAGAGGTTCGAAAAGGTTCGATCCCAGGGGGCGGTCCCTGCTGATGTGATCGAAGATAGCGACGTAGAGGGCCCAGTGGAGCGGCCATCCCGTCCGTCGCAGCCATTACCCGAGCCCCAGGATAGCTTGGCGGCCATTTTGTTGGAAATCAAATCCTTATGTACCGAGATAAGGACGAGATTACCATGGACCCCGACGGAGGATCCAGAACCAGGTCCGTCGGGAAGCCCTCAGAACAAGCGGAGGAGAGTCCACCCCGCTCCGCCCTTCGTGCCTATCCTCGCCGGACCCTAGAGAGGATACGGCGACGGATACAGCGATGGGGACAGACGATTACGGCGGCGATGACACAGCGGACATCCCGTCAACACCCACCCCCCCACCCCCCAGCCGACGAAATTGGCTCTTTCCATGCCATGATAACCAGGGCATCCGAGCTCTTCCAGCTCTGCCCTGAAGAACAAAAAAAGGAAGGGTTTCTGTACCAACGACGAGAGGCCAAGAGGAAGACGGTCCTCGCGGTACCTTTGCCCGATGACATCTGGGACGAGGGGCTTGTTGTCCTCAAGAACCCTTCCACGACACCCGCCAAGAGGGACGGTTACGAGAAGAAGTACCGAGTCTCCGAGGCCGCCCCCTTGTGCCTCAGGGCCCAGCCCACGCCGGACTCTGTCGTCTCGGCAGCGGCTAAGAAGGAGGCAGCGGGTGCGGCAGCTTCAACTTCCACTTCCCCGTCGGACAGCGAGGGCAAGAAGTTGGACTCCATGGGACGAGTCATCTCGTCGGCGGCGACGACGATTAAGGCGGCCAATGCCTTAGCGATCGTGGCCTGCTACGACAGGGAGCTCTGGTTCAAGATAGCTCCCCTGCTAGACTTCCTACCTGACGACAAGAGGACGGAGGCCCTAGAAATTTTGCAGGAAGGCAAGGTGGTGTCGGATCATGCCATAACGGTGGCAACGGACATTGCTGATACCGGTTTTCGCCAACTGGGCAACAGAGTTTGCCTCTGTCGACGAGGATGGCTCAAGGCGACAGACTTTCGCCAGGACGTCCAGACCAGAGTGTTGGACATGCTGTTGGACGGCAGCAACCTTTTTGGTAAGGCGGTGGACAAGTCTCTACAGGCCATCAAGACAGACTCGGAGACGGCCCAGGCCCTAGGGGTGCTTTAACAGCGACGGCCCTTTTGGAGCTCCGGAGGCAGACAGGGTGCCTCCAAAGGTTCCAGCAGTGGCTCCTCCACTTACCGCCAGGCGGCCCGCTCCTCTTCCCAGGAGGCCTACAGAGGTCGCGGCAAGCAAGGGGGATCCCGCCGTCGCCGCCAAGGAGGCCAATGCGGCAAGGCCGCCTCCAAGCAAGACTGACCCGGCCGTGTTGTCGGGCCCCCACCGAAGCACCCTGGTGGGAGACCGCCTAACGAAGTTCGTCAGCGTGTGGGAGTCCATCTCCACCGACCGTTGGGTGTTGGACACCCTGGCCAACAGGCACTCGCTGGAATTCCAAAAGAAGTGCCCTCGCATTCCTCCCGTGGCCAGGAAGGAGAATCACGTCCCTCAACTGCTGTTGGAGGTAAGGGCGATGCTCAAGAAAGGTGCCATCGAGCTCGTCCCCAGAAGGCTGCGGGGCTCCGGAGTGTACTTAAGGTACTTCCTCGTCAGAAAGAAGACAGGCGGTTGGCGCCCCATCCTGGACCTGCGTCAGTTAAACAAGTACATCAAGGCGCAAAAATTCAGGATGGTCACACTCCAGCAGGTGCTGGGACAGCTGGAGAAAGGCAACTTCCTATCGTCTTTGGACCTGGAGGATGCTTACTTCCACACCCCCATTCTAAAAAGGCACAGGAAGTTCCTCAGGTTCGTGGTTCCGGGACGCCACTACCAATTCAGAGCCCCACCGTTCGGATTAAAGTCGGCACCCGTGGTTTTCACCAAGTGCCTGGCACCAGTGGCGGCGCAGCTGCGCCTGCAGGGGATCCACGTCCACCCCTACCTGGACGACTGGCTAATCCGGGCAAGGAAAAGGGAACTCGCCGTCGAACACACGGCAAGGACCGTCCGGTTGCTCACGGAGCTGGGGTTCGCCATCAACTACCCCAAATCCCACCTGGTTCCATCGCAAGTAGCACTGTTTCTGGGAGTGAAGCTCGATACAGTGGGGCAATTGGCCTCCCCTTCCGAGGAGAGGACCAAGACCATCCTGGGTAAGGTGCAGCGCCTGCTAGCCACGGACGTGGCCAGGGGAAGGTCCATCAAGTCCCTTCTTGGGATGATGTCCTCATGCATCTATCTTGTACCCCTTTGCAGACTTTGGATGCGTCCGCTACAGGAGTTCCTCGACGCCCGCTGGCTTCAGGCAACGGGCTGTTTCGAGGACGGGGTCCTTTTCGACGAGGAGTTCCGTCGGCCGATCCTATGGTGGGGCATCCATGCTCACCTCACTACAGGCACGGACTTTCAAACCCCGGCGTTTCAGGAGACAGTGATGACGGACGCCTCTCTGGAGGGTTGGGGGGCCCACACCGGAGATCTCCACGCAAGAGGCCTTTGGCTCCCAGAGGAGAGGTCTCTCTACATCAACTTTCTGGAGCTCCGAGCAGTGTTCTGGGCTCTCAAGTCGTTCCTTCCGTCCCTCAAGGGCAAGGTGGTGAGGATCTTCACCGACAACACCACCATGATGTTCTACATACGGAAGCAAGGGGGCACCAGATCCCCAGCACTATCCAAGGAGGCCCAGGATCTGTGGCACTGGGCCATCGCCCAGGGGATGTTTCTGGTTCCCTTCCACTTGGCAGGAATAAAAAACACCATCGCCGACTCACTCAGCAGGGAGCTGCGCTTGTGCCACGAGTGGGAACTGCACCAGGATCAAGTGGATCGGCTCTTCCAACGATGGGGCAAACCCCAGATCGACCTGTTTGCGACGGCGACGAACTCCAAGTGCCAGAGGTTCGCCAACAGGTTCCCACAGCCCAGGAGCATGGGCGATGCTTTCTCGTTCCCCTGGAATGGCCTGTTTCTATACGCGTTGCCGTTGCTGCTCCGCCTCATCATCCAGCTCAAGAAGTCCAGGTGCAGGATGATCCTCGTCACACCAGCGTGGCCGAGGCAGATATGGTTCCCAGACCTTCTGGACTTGTCAACGTCCCCACCAGTCAAGCTGCCGGCGGACGCGGATCTTCTCTCCAGAGAAGGAGGCGCCATTCTCGATCACGACCCACAGTCACTGAACTTGCAGGCCTGGCTCCTGCAGCACTAGAGTTTGGAGGGTACGATATACCGGCTGATTGCAGAGAGGTTCTTGCAAAGGCCAGGGCGTCCTCAACTCTCAAGTGTTACGGTCATAAATGGAAGAGGTTCTCTGTCTGGTGCCTTGCACAGAAGATTAATCCTCTGCGGATTACGGCCCCTCAAGTACTGCTGTACCTACTGTCGCTGGCCAAAGCTGGACTGGCTCACGCCTCCATCAAAATGCATCTGGCTGCCATCTCCCGATATACCAAGACTACGGGACGGGCGTCCTTGTGGTCTCATCGCCTGGTGAAGGAATTTATGAAGGGACTATTCCGATCATTCCCGCCGGTGAAGGCTCCTGCCCCGGCGTGGGAGCTTAATGTGGTGTTGACCAGGCTCATGTGGGTCCCATTCGAGCCTATGCATTCGGCGCCTTTGAAGTTCCAGTTCCCGTCATGGAAGAGAGCGTTCCTCGTGGCCATCACCTCCGCACGACGAGTGGGAGAGATCCTGGCCCTATCTTGCAAGCCTCCATACTTGACCTTTCATGACACGAGGGTGATGCTGAGGACGCACCCCTCCTTCATGCCCAAGGTGCCGTCGGACTTCCACCTCAACGAGCCCTTGGTGTTGCCAGTTTTCTTCCCGTCGCCTTCGACGCCGGCCGAGAGGACTTTGCACTCGCTGGATGTAGCTAGAGCGCTGAAGTTCTACGTGGACCGCACGAAGAGTTTTCAGAAGACGTCACAACTGTTTGTGAACTTTGGGTCTGTGAATCAAGGGAAGGCTCTCTCGAAGACTTCCATTTCCAGATGGCTCTCCGGCTGCATCATGCACTGTCACCGGTTGGCAAACCGACCGCTGCCCGTCCGTCCGAGAGCCCATTCGACCAGAGCGATCGCTGCTACCACGGCGTTCCTGTCTGGTGTGCTCCTGCTGGACATCTGCAGGGCTGCTACATGGAGGTCGACGCACACCTTCATAAGATTCTACTGCGTCGATCGGGACTCCAGGGAGGAGTCCAGGGTCGGCCAAGCAGTGCTGCGCAACCTGTTCGCTTAAGGTGAGCCTGGTGAGGAGGTAAGAGATGCTTAATGTTGAGTTGTTGTATTGCTTAATGTTGAGCCTGTTGCCACCTCCCGTGGTTGTGCATGTGTATACTGCTATGTAGTCTTTTATTCATGAGCGTGTGAATCCATGCCAGACCCCATGCTGGAGAAGGAACAAGTTACTTACCTGTAACTGTTGTTCTCCAGCATGGGTCTGGCATGGAGTCACATGCGAACCCTCCCACCTACCCCTCTGCGGCTCTTCACTTGGTCATACTGCCACTTGGCGTGCTACCAAATCTGAGGATGGCTGCCAGGGGCGGGGCTTAGGGAGAGGGCAGTCATTGGATGGGGGCAGTATGACCCAGAGATCAGTGATTGGTTACTACTAAGAAAGACAGATCAGAAACGAAACTGATACTGATTTTTTCTTTACCAAGGATTCCCAGCCTGACGACGGGGAATATTCATGAGCGTGTGAATCCATGCCAGACCCATGCTGGAGACAACAGTTACAGGTAAGTAACTTGTTCCTTTCCAGCATCCACCAACCTAGACATTAAGGGCGCTTTAATAAACGCCAAATCTCTGGTCGCACATGCAATTGAGATATCTGACATTGTCCGAAAACCTCGACTTCCTAGCGATCACTGAATCATGGCTACATGCCGCCGCAGGCCCTGCCCTTTCACTGGCCATTACCAATGGCTACACTATTTTAAGATTTGACAGAAATGAAGCACGAGGAGGTGGTATTGCCCTTATTGCTAAAGTCAACTTACCAATTAGACTAGCCCCACCCCTTGACATCAAATCATGTGAAAATCTCACAGCTAGGCTTACTATCAACATTTCCCAGACTCTCACGATCCATCTGATATACAGACCTCTGGGCCACATCGGTACCTTTTGAGGAAGATATATCCAACATCTTGTCTAACAATCTAAAAAACTCCTCTTGTTCTCCTATTAGGGGCCCTGAATCTAGGCTTTAGTGACCTAAAAGACGCACATGCATCTTGCGTAGCTAACACATTAATTGAACTAGGTTTTACCCAGAGAGTGCTACACCTCACTCACAATAAAGGTAGAACACTCGACTCAGTGGCAGATCGTAACTGTAATGCCTCAATCTCATCTATATTCGCCCAGATCTGGACCGACCACCACCTAGTAACATTTGCCCTAGAAACGGTAAAACCTATCTCCACTCCCATATCGCTAGTTCCTCCCATACCCACAAGGAACAAAAAGAACATTTCCTACGACAATTTTCTCCCCCTCATTCTCCCCCTACACTCAATGTGCTTCCCGATAATCTGGGGCCCGATGCACTGGTTAAGGAATATAACCAAATTATGGCCACTTCACTTGACTCAATAGCGCCAGTAAAATGAGGCACAGCAAACCTAAAGCACACCTCAACTCATGGTACACACCATACTTGAAAACACTGAATAAAAAAGACAAAGTGAGACATCCTGGAGACTACTACCATCTGAGGAAAACAAGACTAACCTTAGCACTATAGCCACTCTATAAAAGTGAAATTCTTTTAGCTAAACGCAAAACCTACATTTCCAGAATATCACAAGCTAAATCAAGTATGAAGAAACTCGTTACCTTGAAAGAGCTAGAAGCCACTATCCCAGTGCCGGACAACTGCATAAAAGATAAACCTTGGTGCTCCAACATACAGCAAGCACTAGCCAATAAAGTTACGACCTTACAAATAGAAATTGCCAAGAAAAAAGCTTCCCTAACTGGCACCCCCTCACCCTTCCCCCATAATCGCCCCTTCACCACCCAATAACACTGCTGATTCCCCTCGCTTTAAGTTCTCTAAAGTCACTATATTGGAAACTGACAAAATCATTTTATCGCTTAAACCTTCTAACTGTCAGGGTGATCAATGCCCTTCCAAACTAATAAAATATGCAGCCAGAGACCTGGCCCCTTTCATCACAAAACTTATCAATGCCTCATTTTCTTCAGGCATTATCCCATCCAACCTCAAAGAATCTTGGGTGCACCCATTACTTAGAAAACAGTCCCTAGACCCATCTATACCTACCAATTACCGACCGATTACTACATTGCCTTTTCTTCTGAAATTCATAGACAAGATGGCCTATTCACAAATACAAAAACATGTAGAATCCAACCTTTTACTAGGTTCAAGCCAGTCTGGCTTTCGGCCACAGCATGGGACTGAAACAGCTCTAATAGATTTGAAGGCACAGATTGACGAACTTGGGGATAAAGGAAAATCAGCCCTTCTTCTCCTCCTGGACCTATCGGCTGCATTCGACCTTGTGGACCACAGGGTCTCATGTAGCCATCTGAACTCTGCCGCTCACTTTTCAGCAGAAGCCATAGCATGGATACAATCTTTTCTAAGCAATCGGACTATGAGAGTCTTCTCCCCCATTGCAGCTGCAGACCCCATCCCCATCACCTGCGGAGTACCTCAGGTATCCTGCGTCTCACCTACTCTATACAATATCTTCACGAAGCCTCTTTTCGATGATCTGGATCATCTTGGTATTACCTACTCTAATTATTCCGATAATACTCCGATCCTCCTAACACTTACTGGGGATTATGAAAAGAATTTGGCCTTGGTGAATAGGGTATACCTCATTAGCCAGGATGGCCACCCATGGACTATGCCTGAATGATGAAAAGACTGAGATCATTATGCTCGGCACGACATCAACCCTAAAAAAATTGAGTCCTAAATACTCTGCCTTTTACATCGACAACAACATTATCACCGTTGGACTCTACCCTATCGGCCACGGCATACACTTGTAAATGGATTAGAGCAGGTAAACCCTTCTTGTCCAATAACAGTTGTATCACCCTGGCCAGAGCGCTTATATTGTCAAAGTTAGACTATTGTAATGCGCTGTACATGGGGGCTAATAACAAACCATTAAGAAAATCCATCTCCTCCAGAATAATGCCCTTAGAGCATCACTTGGAATCGCTAGGAGAGAACATATCTCTGAGATCAGAAGATCTAATAACTGGCTCTCAACACATGACAAAATCAAGCTAAAAGTCGCTTCACTTAAATATAAATGCCTGAACAACGTGGACTCTCCAGGAAATCCTCTACGAGATTTACTAGATTATCCAACACTAACTGCCTCTCAGTCCCAAAATTCAAGCTGTCAAGAGTCAGGGGCAGTAGCTTCCCAGTCAAGGCAGCCCAATTTTGGAACTCCTTACCATCTCCACTGAGAGCAGATCAATCCTACCAAAACTTCTGCCAGAACCTTATAAAATGGCTCAAAGACTGACAAGTAAGGCCTGCTCCTTGACATCTTGACACCTAGTGCTGACCCCTTCTATCTCTATGTAAATAATTTTCTGTAACTTAGTATCTACCTGCCCATGATATTTATATCATTAGTTATCCATTGTATATGTCATGATCCCTAACCATGCCATGCCCTTGTTGCCATGTGATCTCTGATTGTACATTGTGCCTCTTTATTACTCTGATGTGTAGCTAAGCTGTAAGCTATCTTTTGCGATGTGCCCTGATACCCACGGGTCTGCTGCGCAATACAAATAAATAAACAATTTCATTGATAGTAAACAGGCGTCCAGTGTGTCCGCCGTGCCTCATCCAGTTTGGGCAGTTCGATATGGGCCACCATCTCCTCAGTGTCCACCCTGGCATCAGCAATCCCCCCCGCCTTGTACAGGTCCTCATAGAACAAGGAGAAGACCTAATTTATCCCACATTGTGCCCTCACGACTTCGCCCCCCTCATTCCGTATAGAAAAGATAAGTTCCTTTGACACCTGCCTGCGATACAACCACGCCAACAGTCTGCCGGATATGTCCCCATGCCGCATGCAGCCTCCTAGTGTAATTAGCTAAATCAAATTTGCCAAGGCGTTCCCACTCTGCGATGCACTTCTGTCGCAGAGCTAGTAACCGCCCATCACCGTCAGCTGCCCTCTCCCTGTTACTCTTTACCAGTTCAATTGCTGCCTACGTGCCAGAAAGGGCCTGCAATAGTTCCCTCCCAAGCACCCCCATCTTGCCAATTGCAGCCCCCCTCATCACTCTCTTGAAAGTGTCCCATACAGTACTAAAGTACCCCCTAAAGGCCCCATCCTGTAAAGCCTCCACCCTGAGGCGGCAGGTCGGAACCAGTGATCATGGGGAGGTCATCTGCCATATCACGATCGGCAGAGCATGGTCAGAGACCACTCAAGCCTTGCATTCGGTGGGAGTGACTTTCCCAGCAACCTCCTGCTCGGCGAAAAAGTAGTCTATGCAAGTATGTAGCCTGGAAGGTGCTGCATAGTGTGAATAACCCTTTTCTCCCCCATGCCACCTCCAGATATCCACTTATCCCAGATTTCTCAACACTAGCTGGGGAGACCGCTTCCAGTGTTTATCATCTGACCTGGCCAGCAAGGGGTCGAGCGTGCAGTTAAAATCACCTCCCCAAATCCACATTGCTTCCCTAAATCTGGTCAATCTGCAATGGAGAGAGTTGAAAAACACTGTAGCGTTATTGTTGCGGGGGGGGGGGAATAGGTGCTAATAACACACACCTCCCTATTTTCAATAAACCCATGTAACAAGGGCATCCTCCCCTCATTGTCCCGCTTACATTTCAGTAGCTGGAAAGGGACTGCAGGCACCACCCACGTGAGATCACCCCTTGCATACGACGAAAAGGGAGATCCCTACAGCTTCCCCTCCCCCCCATTTCCTGGCAATCACTTCTTGCCTGTCTGTGGTGAGGTGCGTTTCTTGTCACTGTGCAATATTACACCCATCCTCCGTAAATAAGCCATCATTATAAGTCTTTTCACTTAACTATTGCGGCCCCTAACATTCCATGTGATCCTTTTCAGGTCACTAGCTATAGCCCAGCTTCATCTGGCTCCCAGTCGTCCCAACTGACCCATCCAGGCCACTGAGCGAGATACCCACCCCCCAATCACCACCTGCAGGCCCTGCGAGAGCCGCTCTCCATTGTGTCAATGTCATTGATCCGCGCTGCAGAGTCCCTAACCTAGTGGTGCTTTTCGCCAGACCACTCGCACCATTGTGCTCTGCTCCTTAATGTTTCTCAACAAACTCAAAAACCCAACAGCAAGCACAACCAGGCTCCCAGAACAGTGATGCAACAAGAAAAGCCAGGGAGAAGCCAACCCAAACCTGTCTCTTAGCCCAGAAACCATAGACCCAGTGGCTTAACGCGCACTAAGGCCCCACTGCCTCTCCTGCTCCCCCCCCCACCCCAAGGATAGCGATGCCATAGCATGGGCATCAGAAATAAAGTCCTTTGGGTTGTCCCAGCAACCAACGCAGGGAGACGCACACCCCTGCAAAAATCCAGTACACCCTAAATAGGGAAAATCCACCCTTCCCCAGCATTGAATCTTTTGTAGATTCACATACTGTGAATATTCCCCATCGTCAGGCTGGGTATTGCCCACCTGATGATGGGGAATATTCACAACATGTGAATCTATGAAAGATACCAACACTAGAGAAATGGGAGTTACAGGTAAGAAACTACTCCCTTATTACACAGTCGTTGCCCTACGCTACTATTGCGAAGGCAGTGTTCATGCCTTCTTTGGCGTCGCAGTGTCACGGGGCATTAGTCCTTCTCTGCGGAAGCTGCGCGATGCCTCTAGTGTCCATCCAGAAGTGGGCTGCAGTAGTATCCTCAATGAAATGGGACCAGCCATTGTGGAGCACCTTAAGCTTTGCCAGGTAAATGAGCATGTATCTGATGTTCGCTCTGCGTAGCTGTTCGTTTGTGGGACCAGAACAGAACAGTTTAATCTGAATATATTGCTAACTTTGCTGATGATTGCACAATGCTCCCCCCTGCCCTAGAAAAAGCCAGAATTCGTTCTCTGTCCTTGAAATTCATTATCTTCCTGATCAAGTGGCCCGGGGGCGGGCCAACGACCTGAGTGCCCTCTCAACTCTGAAGCCCTGCGTCAGCATCCAAGGGCCTACTTCTTGCAAGAGTAGATTTTCTACATAGGTGGGCGGGTAACTCCCTTCCTCCCCTTTAGGCAGCCCAAGGATTCGAATGTTGTTCCTTTCGGGCTCGACCCTTAGAATCTTCCACCCAGTGCTCCAGGACACTAACTCTGTCAGCTCGGACATCTGCTCCTGGGCAGCAGTGATGTTGGATGTGTTTTCACGTACCTACGTTTCCACCATCTCGATCCGGTCCGACAGTGACCGCACGTCTTGCCTCAGCAGGCCCACATCCACTAAAACTGCATCTACATTTTGTTCTAGGTATGTTTTGAGTGATGCGATGGCCGCACCGGTGTGCGACTCCTTCAGCTGGCCCATCGTCGACATGGGCTCACTGCTTGAAGCACCCGCAGACAATACCTACGTGCCAACGCCATCTTTCTGGGGATAAGAATCCATCTTTGTCTGCTTGCCTTTACTACAGGGATGTTTATCAAGCATCTGGGTATGGGGCAAGGACCAAACCACCAGAAGCCGGGTGCCACAGCTGTCGGGAATACAGTGTCCAAAATGCAGCTCTGGGACCTGGGGAATCTATGTGCCGTAGGACCCAGAGTGGTCACCCACCGTCTTCAGCAAAGTCCAGTTCAATGTAGACGCGGGTGGACAGGCCCACTGCCCCTTCTAGAGGAGCGCACCTCTCTGCTAGATGTCCACCACCACAGAGCGTGAATAGTTTTCGCAGCTCTCAGACTGTCATCAGAGTAGGGCAGCGCTCAGATTAGTTCATAACAGCCAAACAGCACCACTCCAGGGCCCCCTCCACCTTGAGCAGGCCTCTTTCCCCCCCAGCACTCTCCACAGACCCACTTCTTCTAATCTTGATGCAAAAGTGCACTCCCTGATTGGGCAATGTGCCAAAGCTGCTGCAAGAATCCCGTCGGGGAATCATCCCCCCGTCTGTGACTCTCTGGGGTCCGCTGCATCAAAAGGGCAACCCCCCCCTCTGTGCGCTCTGGAGCGCGGTTCACCAGCCCCACACCTTGGTTCACAAAGTGTGCGCCCTGTCCACCAAGTGGCAACCACGCCAGCGCCACAGGTCTCAGACACAATCGGCCTGCTCTCATCCTGCCAGTATGGCGGCTGCCCCCCGGGCGCGGCGCAGCCAGTACTACTGCTGGCCCTCCGTGAGCTTCCTCACCACATCTTCCCACGCACCCCCAGGCCACAGCGAACCCACGGGCAGCTCAATAACGTGGGCAGGGGAGGGGTGGCCGTCCTCTCCGTCAACCCACCAGCAGGGGAGAAAAGGATCACGCACCCTCAGCGTCTCTAGGCACACAGCTTCAGTCCAGAGAGGGGTTGCATCAATGTCCCAATGAACATGCTGGGCTCCGCACCCCACCCGGCGCACAGCAGCACCCACTCTCCCCAGCAGCAGGGACACAAACCTTCCGCTCTGCTCCTGGCCAGGCCAAGGCACGCCCTCTTCATCAGCCGGCAAGCTCTGTCAGTGTCTTCGTTCCCGCAGCCATCTCTGGTTCTTCGCGACTGCCTTGCCTGGGCTTGAGTGCCCCCCCAGGCCAGCCGTTTTCACCCGATTCACGCCAGCAGCTCACTGCGCCTCGTCAGGGACCCATATGCGATCCGCGATGGAGCGGCCGCACCATCTTGTCTGAGGGGTCGCAGCGATTCCGCAAGCTGGCCTCTGTTCTGCTTCTTGTACTTACAGCAACGGCACCGCCATTGAAGTCAGGGCGCCCTCTGACCTCATCCCCTGTGACCATAGCATAAACTGGGCACTCTAAAACTCATGAAGTAAGGATCTGACGGGAGCTCAGATTTTGTGGCCTCACTTCATGGCTGCTGGCCACGCCCCTTAATTCTCTATCTCCTTAAACACAATCCATCCTGTTTAGTTCAATTTACCTCTGCTTCGCCCATCCACACGTCATTCAGACATGGGTGACTAGCAGGAACTTGGCCACCATCACATAACTTTAAATGGCTGAACTGCACACACGCATAATAGCACCTCCCAAATCTCCCAAATTTGAGTCTGGTCCCTCCAAGGGCATTCAACCAACAGAGCTTTGGGTCCATAATTACAGTGAAAAGCGCTATACAAATGACAAAATGGATATTTCTAAGACATTAAAAGTATAATGGGCTATAAATGAACTGCATAGGATTATAGTCTGCATTTCATGTGGTCGCTAGAATTTGTGTCCCACTATGTGGTAGCTCTTGCTTTCTGGATGATGCCCGATACACAGGAGCTGCTTTTTACTTTTGATCATCAAATCTTTATTTAGATCCCTTTACAGGATAGGGTGGGCTTTTCAACACTGAGTTCTCATCCTAGGTCTCTTAACATCTCTGTGATAACCTTGACATATAGAATCCGACCGCATTTTGAGGAAACTGGAATCGGGTAACGCTTTATAATGGAATCAAACTGCCCATGCCATCATGTCAAGGGATACTAATGCATCTTTTGTAGCCGAGAAACCAAGAAAGAGTACTGTGGCATCTTAGATGGACATGGCAAATGCCCACTTATCAGGCCAAACATCTTGCTAACTGTTGCCATCATATGTCCGGGGAACGCCATTATTTGTAAGTTATTGCTAAAGTTACTATGGTACACATAGCCGCACCACTTGCTTCTGGGGTCTAAAGCTTTATATAACCGGCTTTGTCAACGCCAACAGTTTTGGCTTTTGTGTAGGCCTGAGAAAGTACCATTACAGCAGTACCTGGCAAATGCCTAACTATTAACGATGGCATTTGCAAAATGGTTTGAGTACTTGGGCATACAATAGCAGTGCCTGGCAAATGCCTATGCACAAACCAAAAACTGCTGATTTTGTCAATGCTTGTTTTATACAGGACTTCAGTGAATGACACACACACTGCTTATAATTCAAGTGGCTGACGGCAGACCTGCTCAAGTCATTTTTATTACACAATTTGCGTGTTTACAGCTCTAATTAAGCCATTAACTCTCAGAAGACTGCTCTGAAATGACATGGCCAGACAATTTGAGGGCAGAGGTTCATGTTCCGTCTTGATAAGCTAGCTCAAAGCATGGGCGTAGGACATGAAGGGGACGGGGGACAAATCCCCCCCACAATTTGAAGTGGGGGGATACAATAGCATTTATCCCACCAGTTTGTGCTGCTCTGCAGCAGTATGTGCCATGTGCACTGATGCCTGCAAACTTCAGACTCTGAAGTTTGCATGCAGCAGGCGCGGGCCAGGCCGGGTGGATTCTATCCATTCCATTCACAACAGTGGGGGAGGCAGAGGGGGAGGGGAACGACGCAGGACCACGAGCAAGAGTTGTTGACAACAACTCTAGCTTGTGCGCTCCCCTCCTCTCCCGCCCCCGGGGAATACAGCACGTGCGAGCCCACTCTTGCCTGGAGTGCGCAGTGCACTGCTGCGCAGCCTGCCAGCCTCATCCTCCTCACCTTCCAGAAGCCGGCAATAGCAGCAGGCAGCCACAGGGACACGTGCTGCTAGGCTTTGAGTGTGTGAGCCTGAGGTGAGTCTATTAGACTGATCCCTGCCTCCTGCTGCAACGCCGACGCCCGTAGCTGGAAGAGTGAACAAATCACCCCCTGAAACTACCAGCTGCACAGTGGTATTCTTCCTTTCTGACTGTCCCTGCTCACTGAACCGCCTTGTGTTGCAACCACTCGCTTCCCTGCTCTCTGGTTTAGATGGTAGTGATCCTGTGTCCTTTGCCTTCCTCTCACCTGCCTTCTCTCTTCCCACTGCCTTCTTCCTTCATGTCATTGCATTGGTTTTGGTAAATAATTCTGGAAGGTTTCTAACAACTCTACAGCCACATTATACATTTAGTTTCTGTGCTTTTTGGAAATTCGAATCCTGATGTATTTCTAAGACTTTCTGTTTTTAGAAATACACAAGGCAGGATCAAAATGTATTGAAACAGAAGGAAAAAAACAGGTACAAAACACGTCGAAATGCTCAAGATGCATTCAAAAGTCAAAATCCAGCCTGTAAACTAGAAGGAAGGATTACCACCTCTTGGTATGCCAAGAGATGAAAAAATTAGCTCAAACAGACGCATAAGTGCTCAGAATGCATTGAAAAATCCATTATTCAACATACAGCCTGTAAACTGTAAACAAAACGTAGTGAAATGTTGCAAAGACCAACAAAAACAGTTTCAAAATAAACCCTTCCATCATGTTTTGATAAATGCGAATTCTGGTGGATTCCCGTTTTGTATTGAGTTTCCATGCTTTGTTACTTCGAATCTTCATATATTTAACAACTCTTCTCACACAAGGTAGGATCAAAATGTACTGCTGTTTACAGGCTTTTTCACTGATGAAATCTTCAATGCATTTTAGGCTTTTCTGAGTGTTTTGGAGCTTGTATTTACCATCCGTTAATCCATTCAACACGTGTGCATACTCCCTTGTAGTTTTCAAGGTGGATTTTGAATGATGACATTTAAAATGCATTTTGAGCGTGTATTTGTTTTTCGGAGCTAGTGTGTCCTTCTCTCCTCCTATGTGTCTAAAGGCTAGTTTTTCACTGATTACTCTTTGAATGAATTTTGAGCACTAGTTTTTGCTCTGGAGATGTTTTTTTGCCCCACTGAATCTTTCAATACATTTTGATCCTGCCCTGCGTTTAGAGGCTGGATCTTGAATGATGACATTTTTAAAGCATTTTGAGCATTTGTTTGTTTCGGAGCTAGGTTTTCCTCGTTGAACCTCTCAACACGAACTGGTTTTTACTTCCGTTGAAACTGAATATATTTTGATCCTGCCTTTCAACGAAAGAAACAACTTGGGTGGGCTGACAAAACGCTGCCACTCCACTACTGAACGGCCCCAGGCTTGCTGGCTGCCACATAGGGCAAGTGGATTTGGAGAAACATGCCCTTGCTTGTGATACAGCTGTGGTGGGGGGGGGAAGTTTAGCATGATTGGGCAAGTTTCAAATAGTCACGGGTAATGTGTATGCCTGCCCCGTTCCTAGTCCGGAAGAAGCGCTTGAAGGACAGGGTGATTCGGTAAGACACACAGTTAGCCAAATGCAATGTAGCATCAGGTTTTGCCACAGGTCACCCAACGGGTAGAACAATCAACATATTACAATGAAAGGATTACATGGGGTGCACGTGGAGAAGGGGTTTGGGCATGTTTCAAGTGCATTATGTGAGTTGTAGTTTGCGCTCAAGGGAGAGGCGCGCACTGCATTTTGCAGACAAGAGGTTGGGGGGGGTCCCTGAATTGAAAGGAATGAGTATGGTCGTGCTGGGGGGCTGCCAGTTAACAATTATATGTGCAGTATAATAACAGAAATTAATGGAAGGAGCATGATGGGTGAGCCAAGGGCGGTAGGTCTGCGGGTAGTAGGATGGTATCTCCTATTGTGGCAATGGACGTAATTCCTCTTTAATCAGGTGTTGGGAGTGCTGGAAGGGTTCTGGTGTCCTCAAGTTTGTGTTCGAGTGAAGTAAGGTATCAGTTTCCAGCAAGGAAGGAGCGTTGTGTCATGGTCAAAGTACAGGAGGTGAATATATGAGGAAGGAGTTTTAGTTCGTAATAGGGATGGGGGATCGTTAATTGGTAGGGAGTGTAGGCATTTTTCGTTTCTTTAGGACAAATGGCCACATGCGTGCAGGGGTGGGCAAACAAACGCCTTTAGCCACAGAAGAGCACAAATGATTCCTTTGCACACAATGAGCAGCCAGTAGAAGAGGGGGTCGGGGGGACTGGGGTCATGGGCCATAAGATTGCTCTGGGAAGCGGTCTTCGTGCCGCACATTTGTGTTATAGGCCCTTATGAGATCGTATATGGGCGCTGTGCAGGGTTGCTTCAAAATGCATATATTGAGATTAAATTGGGTACGGTTCTGGTGAAATGTAATGTTGGGCAATTTAAAGTCCCCACGTAACCACAGACGTTCGGGCACCGAAACCACAATGCATAAATAAAAAAAGCAAAGTCCAAAGGTGCCCCCCCCCCCCCAGTTTGTATGGGTCTCCTACGCCCCTGGCTCAAGGAGATCCCAGTAGTATGTGTTTTGGGCGGAGCGGGCCGGAAGTGTGCAGTCAGTGGGTGGGTAATACCCAAACAACACCTACAAACTTTGTGTCCCTCCTCATATGCCATCTCCTCCCAGCTGTACTCTAATGCAATAGTTTTGGTGCACACTTAGTAGCCAAAATCAAAAAAGCAAATGCAAAATGTAGCTTTGAGGCATGTGCGAGGAGTCATGAGGATTGTTTCTTTGCGCTTTAATTTTTTACCCACAGTTACTCTCCTCGGTCAGGGTAATGCATTTCGCCAGGGATGCATGATCAGTATTTTTTATTGTTACTGACTGGACTGTGTTGACAAGAAAGGACAAATCCGATTGGACAGGTACACTTTGTATTTGCTTCTCGAGTGCTAAAAGGCTGACTTAAGCAAAACGTTTACCAAAGACGCGCTGATATAATCGATGTTTACAAATAATAACGAACGAAGAACGCATGTTCCTTTCATACTATGGGTGATGTCAAATTGTGTGCGACGAGAAACCGGACATTGACTTTTGTTATGTGCTGTACAATTATGTCTATAACATCAATTTCTCCTAGGTTTTGTTTCATGGTTGCTGAACTTTACGTTTGCTTAAACTACAGCACCCACTTGCCGGCATATTGCTACCTTTCCTGCAAGCTCGACAGAAGTTACCTTTGATGTGATCCGTTCAAAATGCATTATGCGAAGGCCTATCAGTGCTTCAATTTATAATGCATGTCTTTATTATTGTGCTGCCTTACAGATACAGTGGCTTTCATCATCTCGCTGTTAAAGGGATGATTGTGACCTAAAAATTGTTTACATGGGCCTGTAGTAGATGATGAACTTCCCTTCCCCCTTCAGTAGCAAGTGGTGGGTTGTTGCTATGGTGATCGCTCTTTCCATCTCATCAGCTATAACCTGGTTTTCCACATCCATCTGAATAGCTACGAGCGAAGCATGATCTTTATTCTCTGGTTTACATTGGTGCTTAATGTCCGTGTTCTGCACAGCAATTCTCTAAAAACATTAGTATTGTGATGAAGGCCATTTTTAAATGTCATTATCTGGACGAAGTTTTTGTATAATTTGATTTTAGGAAAAAGGATCTCTAAATCGCTTTCTAGGTATATCATTGTTTTCGGAGGACTTTTCTAGGGTGTTTATTTTTTTGTGCTGTTGTTTCTCCTAAAATACCAATCCAGCATGATACGCAACCAGTTATTGCATAGATGTTCAATTCTTTATTAGCTTACATTGATTAACTTAATTGCTAAACATTGTATGCGGCAGTCTATCTTGGTGTAATATCAGCATATTAAGTAGTTTAAGCAAAATAATTAAATTGGTCCTTGAATTTCATCCAGCTGCGGTCCTCTCCCTACTTTAAATGATTATGGGTTTTCATTGAGTTTGTTTTCCATGCTGAAGGTTCGAATATCTCATTAGAATTGTATTGCTAACACTTATGTAGCTCTACATTTGCGTCTAACACTCCACGTGGTTATGTGACGTTCACCAACAAACGAGGAGTTGGCGCATGGTTCCCCCTCCGTGCTTATGCATGCATGCATGAATGAATTGAACTCTCCTACACAACAACAGTACTACGTTATGAAGTGCGTAGATATACAAACAATGGATTCAACAGCAGCAATGAAGCCTTACAAAATGATAATTGTCGTGCTGTATTGTTTTTATTCACAACTAACACTTTTTTTGTTGCTAATGCTGCCAGCTGCGAAAGTATTATATAATACACTTAGCTTAGTTGTGTACACATTCTATGCCCGAACAACCCCAGCTCCAGTGGTCAGTCCACTCCAGATATGGTTTGACAACACTGGTTTCCACGAGATTAAGTGTGTGTCCTGTAAGAACGTGTGCCATTTTGGAGAGTGGGTGCAGATGAGATAGGGGAATAAGGATTTATTTTTTAACAAGGGGCATGTAAATGGGAAGCCTGACTGAATGGCGTCTTGTACGACTTTGAGTGGGAGAATGGGACGTAGAAAGAAAGCAATGTTAAAGCAAGCTTCATAAGTCAGGCCAACATGTTCACTGAGCCTCTAGTGCCAACCCGCCCACCCCCATAGCCACAACAATGTGACCATCTCCTTCTCACTGCAGGCATTAATGTTAATGACGCATTCTAGGAGGCTGTGAATTTCGAACCTTAAAATCTCAAGGAAGCAGGTGAGAAACGAAGGAGTTGACAATTACATTGAGGGGTTTAATTTCTACCTGCAAGTTTACTGGCGCCCAGAACGAATACTTAAGGGACCAGCTCATGGCGCACGTCCAACTACTCCATCCAAGAAGAGTTGTGGCAGGCTAATGATCTCACATTGCAGGAGGCAGACAACGTAACCAAGGCAATAAAGACGTTTACAAATGTGTGTAGTTACTCATTACAGGTGACAGCAAGCAGGGAAACCATAGGAGTGGGTAAAGACCTGAAAATGATACGATTAGAGAATCAAAGCAACTCAAGCAGCAATGGTAAACAGGTTGGCACTAACTTGAAAGGTAGTGGGTATACCATGGGCAAAGCATTGTGCACCAGCTGTGGTTTTGAAAAAGGGTTTAAATGACACAAATGGAGTCACAGGGACACTTTGCCCGTACGTGTTGCAAAGGGAGCTGTAACACATGGTTAAGACCAATACCAAGACTGACCGGAGCATGTGATGCAATATCTACTAAGTTAGACATGTGCAGCCTGAAAGCATTCGGAAACAGCCTTATTATTTTTGTGTACACACCAAGTCAGCTCAGAAATATGAAAAGTGTGAAAGCTGGTGTGTGGAGGGATGGAATGAATAGGGAGCCCCAAAATGTGAACTCGGGCCACGGTAGGAAATCCAAATCCTGTAGGTTTTGGAGGTGACAAACAATACTTAGACTACCCAGAAGTGCTCGTGGGAACAGTAGGATTGTTGAAGAAATTCAAGGATCATATTGTGCTCAAGAAGGGCTTTCACCCTAAAGTGTGCATGCGGTCAGAACCCTTCCCATTGGTGTCAGAGATTAATTGAATGCAGAGCTCAGCAAAATGTGTTATGGGGGCCGCATTGAACCCATTGGAAGCTGTGACCGGCTCATATTAGGTCTTGATTAACAGTTCTATGTGCATGTGTGTGGTGTTGTCATTTCAACGTCAGTGTTTGGGTTAGTTGATATTCGTTGCCCCACATTTCCCAAAAGTGGCCCATTATGGCACCAGCAAAGTATTTCAAATACGCTAGATTTGTTGTCGGCCTACATTTTGCTTCTTCTCCAGTCATTCGTTATACCGCTAAAGGCATATGTTGCTGCATGTCATTTTGTCTCACGTCAGCGGCTGCAGTTGATAAAAAATTGTGCAGGAACTATTTTGCGGTATCTCTGGGGTGTATCTTTCTCAAGATAACATTCTTATTACAGGTGAAAATATGCATGTGCACAGTGCATGAATACATGAAGTGCTGAGGTGCGGCATGAGAAAGAGCTAATGTTGATATTTGAAAAAATGTAAGTTGAAGGTCACACCATTTCAAGCGGTGTTTTCAAACCCAAGGCTCACCTTATAAATGTGATGCTAAATGGGCGTCCGTTGCCCAAAAAGAGATTAATTCTGCTCAGATCTTGGTCTCATGCAATATTAAACCAAAGTCACCCCTAACTTAGCTGAGAGGTCAAAGCATGAGAGAACTCCTCAAGCAGGGTGCTACGTTTTGTGGGAGAGTTCACAGATTTCAAGATGTCAGAAAATGTAACAACCACACTACAGATGTTTGATGTGATGGCTAATACATATAGACACTAGTCAGCAGGGATTGGGCATGGTACCTCTACCGCAGAATAGCATTGCATACATAGTGCCAAGGAGACCAACCTTTAATTATGGCACCAGAGAGATTAGACATTGTTGGTGTACTAGTGTAGGAAGTATTTTAAATCTCTAGATGAGCTTGTCCCCAAATGAGGCAGACCGTGCATAAACCCTGGATTTGCATGTTTTCTACTGAAAGCATGAGCACCTCCTCAGACAGGCTTTACCAGGCCAGAGCAGAGAAAAGTTGGTGTCCGCCTGCAGCAATGGCCCGACCGGCAAATTTGATCCGCATGGGTGGGAACTCAATTTGGGCTGGTATTACTGGGAAATCGTACAGACAAGAGGGTGAAACTTGCCAATAAAAGCAACTTGACATGAAGTGTAACAAATAAAATGATTGGTATGGCCTATTGGAGGCTGATTATGAACGCCCTCATTAAGGTGGCTGGGGAAGATTGTGGCACCAACGACATTCATTCCTATGCCAGTTCCTAAGAAGGTTTGGTCCATGGTTTCCATGGCCATCGTGTGGCTTATTGAGATTGTGGGTCCCAGCAATACATCCATACCCTGTTCTGATTAGTTTGACCTCAAAATGGCTTGAGTGGGAGAGTGGCCTTTAGCAAGACCTTCCAGTTTCCTACACAGGTATTTAGTAAGGAAGAGATTCCCAAAACCATGGATACCAGTAATGGTGTATGTGTTCAGTAGAAATAAGATTTTTGTCAGCGATATGGACATCAAACACTTCCATGGTGCATTATACCATCCCACCTCAAAAGGCTTAGTAGAAAGGGCTCGGGTGATTTATTCATTCTGCCAAAGTGAATAATCTGTAATGGAGGCAGGAAATGGTAGAGCCCTTTGCAGCTTACTTAGTGGTACTGCATGCGGTTACAGGTGTCAGAACCTGTTTGATGATGTCGGGGTCACAAACTGAGGACCAAATTAATGACCTGTTGGATAGAAGTGGGAAGCAAAGCAGAGGTGGAAGCAAAGCAGAGGTGGAATCATGATTGAGAAGGTTCACAAAGAATATAGGAAGTGTTATGTTGAGCTTCATGGTGTGAAAGATATGGTGGTCTGTTTTGGCAATTGGGGTGAAACTGAAAGACCTAGATGGATTGCCTTGACTTAAGTTAGCGCGAACCAACATATTTACCTGGCAGGAAAGTTATTGAAGTTACTGTTGGTAGTATAATTTTAGACGTGGGAAGGAAATGGAACACTGTTCATATTATAAGGGTAGAGATTTCTCCGAGAGGAAACGTATTATATAAAGAAGAGAACCTTGCAAGAAAACACATTCGCCAGTGGTTGGCGTCCCCGCCTAAGGTATAGAAGATTAAATGGCTGGATGCGGTACTATGTAAAATTATTCTGCTGAGGGCAGAACAGAGAAATATTAAAATGTGTGGGGTGGGAGGTTTAGGCATTTTTGCATTAACTTGTAGAATGTTAGCATGTCGTTCATTATTTTATGTAATAATGCTTGTTTATTTGAGAATCTCCTGCTCCCAAAAATGTTTTTAACTATAGCATTGCCTCTGTCAGTGCCCATCTCAATCTCCCATCTTGGGCAGCATATCTTTGCCAGTTCCTCCTTTCGGCATCATAACTCTGCCAGATACCATACACATTGCCCACCTAACCTCAAATGTATGCCAGGTACCCCTGCTTAATATGCCTACAAAGTACCACTCTCCTGCCCCATAAAACTGCCTCCCACACGGTGCACCATTCCTCAGGTACCCATTTCGGCACCATACTTCTGCGAAGCAACTCCCTTTTCCAAAAACTATACCTATGCCAGGATATCCCTATTCAAACTCCACCATTCACAGCCTAACTATATTGAAACTTTTTCTCTGTTCATCTGAATCTGTCACTCTTTGTACCGTTCAATTGATATTTGGGTCTTGATTCACACGTATTGGTGAGATCTTAACACCAACTAGTCGCCTTATCCTGTGGACTTGGGGAACCGATTTTTGCCTGAGATTGTGTGCGTAAATCTTAAGTCTCCACATGATTGGTGCTTTACCACCCTACTAACAGGAAACACATGCAAATGTTTACAAATATAAGTTTGCTGGTCCAGTAACTACGGTATCGGTAAGCTTGCCAGTACTGTAGTTACCGGACTGGCAAACTACGAGTTCTGCTCACTGGTCCCTTTTCACCTGCCAGGTCGGAACTGGAGGGGGTACCGGCACCCGCGAGCAGAGCATGTCGGATGCACCAGCACCATTCAAAGGTGCCGCTGCATCCTGCCTCTCCATTCCCATTTGAGCCCTAAAGGGCTCAAATGGGAATGGGGAGTAAAAGTTTCCGGCCCCTGGCAATGGGGAAATACAGGGTCCACCAGGGTTGTAATGGCCCTGTATTTCCCCATTGCTAGGGGCCAGAAAAATGTGCAAGTTTGGCCGGCAAGGCTACTGCCAAACTTGTAATGAAGCCCATTGCGTGATGTGTTTCAGGTAAACTGCATGTTATGATGTTCTCATTTGAAAAAAGCTATCCCTTTTTAGATGGTGGAAATTGGTTAACTACAGTAGCAGATCATCCCACTACTGTGCCCTGTGAAATAATGCACAGAAGGGGAAACTATTGACCCTCCTGCGTGTTACATTTTAAAGGGTGTGATAAGGTAGGCACAATTGTGTCCCTTTAAATTGGCGGGATGCTTTAGCGCATCCCTTTAATGAAAGGGTAGTATGGGCTGGGGCTGGTTAAATGCTTGCCTCTACGTGTTGGGGGTTATTTGTAATAATCTCGAGCACATAGAGCAGCATTGCTCAAGCTTGTTTCCCAATGCTGTCTGTATTTCTTCAGTATGTTCATTATGTGCCCCACCCCGTCCAATCTTTCTATCCTCCCCAATGTCTTCGCCTTCATCCTTCTAATCTTTTTCTTGAGCCCCTCACCGGTCTGTCACATCTGCTCACGCATATAAATGTCTATGCCTTTTGACTGTAAGTAAACAATGGAGGATTTCTTTGTAGGCATTTTACCTCCTAATCATGCGTAAGACTTGTGTAAAACCACATGAAGTTATTAACTTGTCAAGTACAATTCGGATGTCGCTAACTAGCCAGCTGCAAGTCCTAGTAAACCTTCACATAATATTGGTGCTTGACGGCATTGTAGGGTTTTACCATGAACATAGTCCAAAAACAGCTTCTTAAAACATACAGTTGATCTTCAACAAATTATGAAAATCGATTTTCCAAAATCGTATATATTTATTTTACATTTTCCACTTCCATCATATGTCAATAAAATGTACGTTGGACTATGTAACCATGTCTTTCATCTGCAGACTATGGTTACTTTTTTCATTTTGTTACATTCATAACTGGGACAGGGTTAACCCAGTCATTGAAATAAATTGCCTTTGCTTCCTCATCCCGTGTGATGTATTTTCTTCTGTATTCAGGCATACAAGATGATCATATTCTCACTTGGTCTTTTTCGAGACCAAGAGGATGTGTTCGTTTGGTAAATGTACAGATAGCGGAACACAAACCCAGTCAGTAATTCCACGGCAAACCCATTGAATACATGGCCCCATATTGAAGTGATGGTGGATTTACAAAAATGCGTGTTCCTTGAAAAACGCAAAATGACGGACTGGCTTTTTGGCTAACACGTGCTCTGTGCAGTCATGGGCTGGGATATCCAAACTTGCAGTAGCTATGGTATACCTCAGTGTCCGCATTGCAGTCCTTCCTGAGTTGCAAGGGGAAGAAGCAGCGCACCCCTTTCCCCTCCTCCTTTTGACTGCAAATGTGTTCGAAAAGGGTTGCAGATTTACATGCAGTAATCATTTAAAAAATGAAAGCAGACCAATGGCAGTCTGCTTCCATTGTGTGTGAAAGGGAAGCAGCATTCTTTGTTCTTATGCGCGCCAACACACACTCACATGCCCATACACACCTATCAGTCAGCAAACTCGTTTACTTATTACCTAAAACAGCATAAATTATTGGCTTTTATAATTTTTGTTAATACATTGCATCTAACTTCACAGTCCCTAATTGCAGTGAGAATTTCTTACTAAGAGAGCTTCAAAGTTGAACCAAGTGTCTGACAATTCCTATCTACTTGAACATCACTTTGTGTACTTCACTAACACAGATACCCTGCCAGTATGTTAGCTCTCAATACTTTACCTCAAGCGAATTAATGTGAATGTCGTTCCATTTTAGTAGATGCAACTGTCAAAACTCAAGCGATTATATATCCTATTTTACCTGAAACATCAATTACATAAAAGTTAAAAGCATTCATGGTTTTTTAATCTAAAATCAGTGTGCAAAATATGCACTCGGCACTAGCCATGCAAAATTGTTTGCTGTGTGTTTGTATAGAATTGAGGTGGCGAGTGACTTTTTCTAGCTAGCTAGTAGATTGAAACTTGAATGTGTTGCCTCCTGCTTAAGTACTCGTTTTTTTTAATGTGACAATTCAGTGTCCAGCTGTGTACCCAGCATTCTGACAAAGAAAGCATCTAATTCCTCAAGTTATCGTAAATGTCACTGTTTAGTAAGTTTCTTAAAGCAATAACCATCGCTAGTAAGTTTTGTGGCAGGTTGAAAAGTTATAGTTCTGCGTCTTGGCAGAGGTTGCTTTATTACTGTATTGCTCTGAAAAGAAGCAGGCAGTGACATCTGCTAGGAAGCGCTGGGAAGTGAGTCATTGATAGAAATGCATAGTTTGACATGTTCTTCATCATTCCTGCCATGGAAGCTTTCCTGTATTCCTGCCGTGAATGCTTTCCTGTTGCTATGCTTACTAGCTGTAATACACGAGAGAGGATTCCTCCAAGAATATTCAAAGGCTTAAACAATCGTTAAACCTAAGCCATCTGCTAAATAACACTTTCCTCAATACATGGGTGTTTTACATTTTTGCCAGCCAATAGCATATTTGTAAGTGTTTCTGAATAATGTTGCTTCTGGCACAAAAACAGAGTGAATTTTTTCCATGTTATGGGGGTGAATGTGATGCATAAAATAACGTTTTTACTTATTCATTGTAAAGCTAGTAGGAGCTTCTTTCTGATGTTTTAGTGTTGATACGATGTGACTTAAATGTCAAAGCTTGGAGTGAGCACTGTACTTCTCTTAATTTCTTTAAAACGGAATCACACATCTTTTTAACTAAATATAAATTGTCCATCATTCAGGTAGCTTAAAGCTTTACATCATGTGATTGGTGCCCAATCCCTGCTCCCCTCGGTGATGCTTTGACAGGGTGCCCCCCTCCTTTGTTTCATTCTTCAGCAGCCGACAAGTACCACCTAATTTTTTCCGATAATACTGTGATACTGTTACATTGTGTTTATTTTTCCTGGGGTCCTGTTTATTGCTCTTAGGGTCTGTTTGAGGACCTTGTTTGAGATCTTTCCTGAACCAGCTCCACAATGGAGCATGCTGGGCTTAAAGGAATGGTTCAGTCAGAAATATTATTGTCCCTATGGTTTGGCCATTTGTTTTTACCATAAGTCGATCGATCGTACAAACATGTCCTATGCACCTTACCCGAGTTTTCTTCTCTTGAACACAAGCGAAATCAGGCAGCAGGGCGTGGCCATCTTGTTATAATCTTATCACTTGCCGCATCGCCCTGGGTGACCTGCGTTTGCGGCACTAAATCATATCCCCCGCCCCTGAGCCCGACTTCACTAGACACGTACCGCCCATTTCACAACGCCAAAGCACGTCTCGTGTGAACGTTCTCTGCCCTTCAGCTAATGACATGTTGCCATGGAAACGGCAGGAAGCCTCTTTCCTCAATAAGTATAAACAGACCGTTTCACAACACACAACAGCAGATTTTCTTTTCCATTCCTTTCACTGTATTTCTGTGAGTATTCTGTGACTCGTTTCTGTGCTCTGGTCAGCTACCTTCGTTGCTTGTAGCCCGTGTGAACAGATACCAGTACCACCGCTATACATAATTTTTGTTTGTTTACCACACAATGGCAACAATAATGCCCTACCTGTACAAGCCTGAGTATTCTGAGGAGGAATTACTGGAAAGAGAAAGATGCGGAAACAATGGGGCTTTGGACAACAGTTGGGAGGACAATTCAACAGATGAAGAGCCTGGGCCTAGTCGCATGGACTGGGTTTCCACCTGGTGTACCTGCAATCAGTGCACACTAATGCCAACCGAGGAAGAGAACTGCTGCTGCCGAGAAAACTCAGGATGCTTGTCCTACATATCGCAAGGCGATCCACAGACGCAATGTGTTACCATGCTGCCAGACTTCACGGCAGCCTGCCTCACACGGTCTGTGTTAAGGATTTTGATGGTGCTTATGCACGAACTTCGCAACAGTTTGCCCTTTTAATCCCAGTAATGAGTAAGTATAGTCTGGTTGTGATGTCAGTTAGGCCATTACTATTTCATGGTTGTCCCCTGTATTCTCGTAACTTCAATATATCATTGTTATTTCAGTTTAGTCTTGCAATTCTCTAGTAATAGTTGCATAAAAGCTGTTCAGTATTGTGCAGTGTCTAGTTAGCATTTGTCCTGGCAAAAATGCCATTGCATACAAAAATTGTCATTGACAACTAAGGTTTAATACACTTATCTTGGTCATTTAAAAATAGTTTGTATCTTTCTCTTTCACAGGTGGTACCGGCTGGTGGCCTATCGTTGGTACACATGGTGGCTTCATGGGAGGCTTGGACACAGCTTTCGACCAGTAATACCCACCTGTGTCGTTGGTGCCATTAGACAAACTTTCCCCAGTGACAGCGGTCAATACAGGGGATTTTCCCTCACTGAGCTGCAACCAGGCCTTTATAATGTGTAGTATTTTTGTGCCATCAAAATAAGGAACCAAATAAAACACAACATATTTTTGTATCAGTTGTTTGTTTTTAAGTGAATCAAGTGTGTTACCATTCAGCAGTCTTCCGGTGCCTTGTCTGCACGCCCCAGGCCCATCCATCTATCAAAGGCAGTTTGCACCAGTGGATGTGCGCTGCCAAGGGGTTCTGTCAGGGGCGCGAACGGCCAAGGTGCCAAACAACATGTACACTTCAAAAGGTATCTTACACCCAGGGGCCATTGTTCACATGGCCTCCTCAGACCCTGTGTCTCCAAGCAGGCTCCCCTTGAAGCAGGGCGCTCCCCGGCAATACACATAATACCACAACATATACACGTCATTCATTCACAAACACACCCCTTATTGTTATTCTTTATAAACCACTTGATATTTACCATGAGAACATCTTTGAGCACTGCAAGCCAACTCGTGATCGTGCTACTCTGGCACCGCTTCGAGTGAACTCGTCAGTGTGCTGCCTGTGAACATCTCCCTGTTCTCCTGCCACTAATTACTCTGCTTGCTGAATCCAACTGTTTGTTGGTCAAGGTAAGGACATACATCCTAATAATATCTCCTTCATTTGTAAATTTATATCTATTTTGAAGTAACATACTCACTAGTGCTATGTTAATTTGTCTTATTGCTATTGATTTGAGTTTCTTTTTGTTATGTTATCGATATATCAATTTTACTCCTATGTCCCGTCCCCTTTCCTCCATACTTATGGGACATCTCTCCGTCCTGTGGGACGGGGCCGTAACCCCGCCCACCTTGGCTCCACCCCACGCATCGCCCATCAGTCCTTTTCTCCGCTCGTTCGGGACTGGACGCACTTGCATCCTTGGAAGATATTCTTCCCTTTTTTCCTCTCTGGCGATCGTTTACTAGTCTGTTCAAACTAGATTTTCCAGATTGCTCTTCGTGTCATCAACGCTTCACGAGGGCGGATCCCCATCCTCTTTGTCTAGAGTGTTTGGGTCCGGATCACCGTTGGGACGCCTGTTTTTACTGCGACTCCATCTTGGTCCGGGCACTTCAACGTCGATTGGAGCGGTGGGAGGAGGTGTTCTGGTAAACTCCTCCTTCGCATTTTCAGGCGTTCATCGACGAAAAGAAGAAACACCCGGTAAGTGGATTACTTTTCAGAGCACCCCGTCTGGGGGATATCTTTCCGGGTTCCTCCCGGACCGGGAGGGGCGTTGATCGCTCTGTCACTGGGGATTGCCCTGAGGTGCCCGTCGGGCCTAATAATTGTACCAGAGTTTTCTCCGAGGGTCTCCGTAAGGGGCCTGTGGATACCGGAGCACGCTCCGAGGCCCCTCCTGTGGGGGCTGTTTGTGGACCCAGTTCTACTGAGTCGTGGGGTACCGGAGCTTGCTCTGAGGCCTCTCTGTCGGCTTCCCTCAAAAATAAGACAGGGGTGCGCCCAGGCCTCCAGATAAGGTGCGTACTAGGCCTTTTTACGCATGAAAATCTTGGACATACGACAGCTTTATTATTTTCCTGTGTACATTTACGCACAGGCTTAGAGCAGAGGGCAGTGCAAAGGTCAGGTTACTTGACAGGAACCAGAAGGCATCTTTTGATGTTTATCTACATGGATGTAATTGCAAGCCACCTCTGAAACAGAATGTATTTCTCTGAAGCCTTTCAAAAAAGAAACTGCACACTGTGATAAAAGGAATGGTTTCTTTCTATTCAGCTTCAGAAGCACTGTGCATATTTTCCTAGAATTGTATAATTAATAAGATGGAAAACTAAATTGCAATTGAGAATTAATATTTTGTGGCAAATTATGTTTTTTTTTTTACGCTGAAAGCAAACCAGTAATGCAAAACTGTATTTTTCAGAGTTCTGGTGCTATGTGCATAATCATGCAGAGGCACATCATTTTTTACACTTATAATTTAATTTACACTCTAATTATAACAACAGTGTGTAAAGTGATGACTATGCAGAGTATAGATTATATCCATTCAACCTTGCAGTTAATGGGGTACATTACTCTAAATGGTCAGTGGCAGCAGAGTCTTTGCTCAAGGGTGAGTGATTGTCATTACACCAATCATAGGTGTTCTAGCTTCTCAAATCTTCAAGGCTACAGTTAAAACATCCAAACCCCGACTCTCCAGGAAATGCAAGCGCTGTTCAAAAACAAAAGGAAAGTTACATTGGTAATTGAAATAGAAACTCAGCGACACCTGTCCGTGTAATAATCCAGAAAGGTATTTAATTTTATGTAGCGCTTCATAAATGGTTCGTCCAACATCTAGGTAACTGTTATTATTATACCTCAGTCGATACTCAGTTAACCGACCTCGGAAGGATGTTAGCCAATAAGATGGCTCCGCCGGTTGAGTACTCATTGCTGCAATCTGTGCATGATCTGTAGGTTGCAGGTTTGAATCCCGGCAAGGCCAACTCACCCTTTCATCCTTTCGAGGTCGATAAAGGAGTACCAACTTTGGCTTGGTGATAATTGTGATAAATATGTTCTATGTACAGTGCTTTGCCAAAAGCGCTATACAAATAACCATTTGACCATTAGATCAGATATAGAATTTAGCATGGAGTCCGTGCCTCTTTGCACTGTTGTATCATAACATTGGCATACCAATAGGTAGTAATAACTCCAGGAAATGAGGAACTTCATTAAAAATCAAAAGACAATTCTGCTATCGAACCTCAAAACACACAATACAATTTGTTTGCTTTACTATGTAATTGGCTAGGTTTTTTGATTTCAACATTTACATATATACAAGAGAGATCAAATGGCCAGACCTTAGAGAAATAATGTAAGGTGTATTCTGTCACAATGCAGAAAGCTGCTGCATAGTAATGATTTCCATATAGTTTTTGCACACGTCGGCTGGACGTCACATACATTTTACTCTCATGCAAAGGAGAAAAGTAATTTTTACTCTCTTAAAACCACATTGTAACGCTCACCTGACTCCCACGGAGACGCTGACCAGGTCTGGGCTGCTGCGGCCTCTTCTAAGGTGATGCGCAGGACTCGAACACCGACTGGGCCGGACCCCCAAACCTCGCCTGTCTGATGCTTAGGAAGATCTTTCTGTAGATGGGGAAAAGGATTTTAATCACCTGCGGAGTGACGAGTCGAACCCCTCCTTTCCCCTTTTACTCTCTCTTCAAACCACCTCTGAACCTTCCCGTTAATTCTCACCTTAAGATTTGAAATGACAAGCTCTCCATCCTGCTTCTGGTGCAGGGGTGCGGTAGAATCCAGTTACTTCACTGGTTATCGGACGGGCATTCGGGTCCAGTTGCTTCACTGGTTTTTTGGATGAATAAGGCGCTTTCGTAAGTATATGACTTATCAAGTTCAAGGGTTGTTCTCCCTTCCTGTTTGGCCTTTATTTTCAATGGACTGCTTTTAGTCTTTTAGCGCAGGTGCTGAGCAAAGATTCCACGTAGAGAAGACAATTCGCTGTGGATAATTCAGGTGAGCTTATGTTGGGGTGGTTTTTCTAATGTCTGTATGTTCACCCACTAATGCGCGTGTTCTTTTTTCCCCATAGGGGCCGGGGCGCGGTACTGCCAAAAGGCGTGCCGACCCGAGATGAGGAAGGATTCTCCCCCACCAATCGCCAGGTAAGCCTTCTGGCAAATCAGTTTTTTCCCAATGTTTTCGCTGGCTCACCTTTTGTTCTACTCTTTTCCTTCCTAGGTGCTGGAATGCAGCGGAACGTGCGGATGGTCGCATGAGTACGGAATTCTTTGTGGACAGGTGAATTGAGCGCAGCGCTGCAACGATCAACGCGAGAAATCCAAAAATAATGTCTTTCCCTTTGGGATCGTCAGCGAGTTGGCTCCGGATCCCATGCAATATCAGGCAATGTCCTTTATTCACCTTCTCTTTCTCTCTTCTTCCTTTTAGGTGTTCCAGGACTGAAGCGGGCGTGGCTGGAGTCAGGATGCAGGAGCAGACACGGTGAGCGTCCAGCTGCTAGGAGCAGAGCAACACGAAGCGTGAGCTGCTGTCTGGGCGTGGCTTAAATAGCCTCCAAAGAAGTCCCAGGTATGTATCCTTCCCTGACCACGCCCGAGTGGCAAAATAGTCCCACAGGTAAAGTAGTTCCTTTCAGGCCTCAAAGAGGTCTGGATCTGGCTGCATGATCTGCATCAGGTAAATCCACCAAAAGCACTCTCTTTATGAGCCTGGCACCTACAGCGCCAGGACTGATGTCCAGAATGAGCCTGGCGCCAAAGGCGCCAGGACTGTGTCCAAAGGGCCCCTATTTGGGGTTGCTGGACCTTCCCTTGGGTACCTGATGTGTGCTTCCGGGGCATCCGGTCTTGGACTGGCTCTCCGGGAGTATGCATCATGACACCACTCCCCCCCAAGGCCCCTCCCAAGATCGTTCTCTCCGGGGGTCTCGGTTTGTTTGGGAAATTCCGGTGGAAACTTTTGACTAACCGAGGTGCGTCTACATGGTCACTAGGCTCCCAGGATCTTTCTTGAGGCTCGTATCCTTTCCAATCTATTAAATAGTATAATTTGGACTTTGACACCTTGGAATCCAAAATGTTCCTCACCTCGAACTCGGGTTCTCCATTTATTTGGATAGGTTCTGGTGGCTTGATTAGTCGGGTTCCAGGTTGCACCGGTTTCAAAAGTGATACATGAAAAACGGGATGAATACGCATATTAGCTGGTAGGTCGAGTTTGACGGCCACCGGGTTGATGATGGCCGTAACAGAATAGGGCCCCACATATCTTGGGTTAAAAGTTCGAGGTCCCTTGAGCGATAAGTGTCTGGTAGCTAACCATACTTTCGATGTAGATCAGCATTCTGCTTGTACTTGCTCTTGGCTTGCAGTAAATGCGCAGTTGCTTCCTTGAAGGCTTGAGTTATTGTAGAATGTAGATGGTTTACGGCGGGCATTTCGAGGCTTTGAGGTGAATCAAGGTCTGAGGTCCGAGGATGATGTCCATGTATGGTATAAAAAGGGCTTTGTTCAGTTCCCGAGTGTATCGAATTATTGTATGCGTATTCAGCAATCCAAAGGATATCTTTCCAATTACTTTCGGATTGATGCAACATACACCGTAGATATTGTTCAAGGGTCTGATTTGTTCTCTCAGTTTGACCATCGGTCTGAGGATGGTGACTGGTCGACAATCTTACGTCAATCTGCGCCAGCTGACAGCACTTTCTCCAAAAATGGGAAATTAATTGGCTTCCTCGGTCAGAGACTAGTATGGATGGGAATCCATGTAAACGAACAATGTTTTCCAGAAATTCCTTAGCTAGGACTGAAGCTGAAGGCAAGCCTTTTAATGGAATGAAGTGGACCATTTTAGAAAATAAATCTTCGAGGGGATTGGGTCCTCCGACGTATTCCATATCTATGACATGTAATCACCACAGCTGTGCTGCTTCGGAAACTTTTTTCGGCGTCTGTGTCCTGCGTCGATGACGTCGATGCGCCGTCGTCGAGGGCCTCCTCCGACGTCATCCGATGTGATAAGTAGGACGCACGACGCCCGTAGCCTCAGTTCCGTTTTTTCCGCAAACGTGTTGCTTCGTGATTCTCGGTTCACGCCTCGACTCTTTGGAGTTCTGTTCTTCTCGATTCTTCGAACCTGTTCGTTTTGTGCAAATACTTCGTGTGAAGATGTCTTCTACTTCGTCTTCGACCCCGCGTCCGGGTTTCAAGAAGTGCGGGGAGTGTGGGTCCAAGATGTCGGTGACGGACTCGCACGAGGCCTGCCTCTGGTGCCTCGGGGAGGCCCACGACACGGATGACTGTATCGACTGCCAGTCGCTCACGTCCAAAGCCTTACGCGAACGTAAGAAGAAGTTGTCGGTAGGTCGGGTGTCCAAGCCCAGGAAGTCAAAGTCTGCGGGGCTTTCGACGGATAATTCGAGGGGTGACTCTCCGCGTCATCGTCGGAAGTCTCGTGGGTCTCCTTCTAGGAGTCGGTCTCGCCACTCCTCAGCCTCTTCGAGGTGTTCTCGGAAGCGCCAACACCGGTCGTCTTCCAGGTCCTCCTTGGAGGACTCTGCCCGGCACGTCGCTTACCCCACCAGCCGTGCGACGCTGGAGGAATGGGCTTCCTTCGGGAAGAAAATGCTGGCGATTCTTGAGCCGCAGGGTACTAAGCCGTCCGCGCCCCCGAGTGGGGTCGGTCGTGTGAGGTCGAGAGACACTGCTCGCATGAGTGGTCGGCACGAGTCACGGGAGAGGTCCCGTTCGGACAAGGAGACTCGTTCTCGCCGTACCCGTTCCAGGTCCCGGTCCTCGACGCGTTCGAGACCGTGTGCACCTGTGAAGTCTTCAAGGAAGACATCGACATCTGAGGCGTCGACAGGCTTTCTCGGGGCTCCGGCTTCGAGGCAGTCGTCGAAGCCGTCAACGCTCGGGTCGTCAAGGGACGCGCTCGGGGCTCCGGCCTCGAAGGCTGTGTCGACGCTGCCGATGCTGGAGGCGCTGCGTCTGACGTCGACACCGATTTCCTCGGCGCCGATCCTCTCGGCGCCGATGCCGGTTCTCTCGACGCCGGCGCCGATTCGCTCGACGCCTTTCGTGTCGGAGGTACCCAGTGGCACGGGAGAACCCCCTAGGAAGGCTCTGGTTAAGAGCAAGCACTCTCGGGTGCCTTCTTTTCGCCACCTGGACTATATTTCGGAGGCGGATGAGGATTCTGATGGCCTGGTTCCTAGTCAGGTTCCAGATGAAATTGTCTCGGGCCATAGTCAGTTTGACGAATTGAGACAGTCACTGCATGATGCCAGTGGACTGGACGCCTCTCCGGAGGTGGAGTTTTGTAGGCCTGAGCCTGGCTCTCATTCCGATTCCTCGTACCGGCGCCTTGTGGCTAGGGTTTCTGAATACTTGGGATGGTCTGCGCCCCCAGGGGAGTTTCTGCAGGATGATCTGACAGACATCCTTGATGTTGGTCCCCCAACTGACCCGGTACTGCCGTTCCATATGGCTTTACAGAGAAGGGTGGCGGCGGCTTGGACTGCTCCTGAGAGTCTCCCGGCGGTGGGCAGATCCTTGTCGCGAAAATACCGTCCAGCCAGTAGCAACCCCTGCTACTTGACCAGGCACCCCACTCCGGAAAGTTTGGTGGTGCAGGCGGCCCCGGCAAAGCAGGCGTCGTACCCTACCATCCCTCCTGATAGGGACGACAAACGTTTTGATGGCTGGGCGAAGAAAGTGTTTTCTTCTGGTGGTATGGCGCTTCAGGCGGCCAACTCCATTTGTGCCTTGTCTCGTTTCACTCACACTCTGTGGAACTGTGTTGCGTTGGCGGCTGAACATATTCCCGAAGGGGACGAACGGGATGGTTTCCTTGCTATGGTCCAGGATGGTAAGGATGCCATGTGTGAATCCGTTCAGTCGGGTTTGGATTTAGCTGAATGCGTCAGTAGGTCCATGGCGGCGAGCACCGTGATACGCAGGTTTGCATGGTTGCGGAAGTCTGGATTTGCTCCTGATGTGCAGTCCTGGCTCCTCAACATGCCCTTTGACGGTGAACACCTTTTTGGCAGCAAGGCTGACGAGAGCCTTGAGAGGTTGCAGACCTCAAAAGCTGCAGCAAAGTCGTTGGGCGCTGCAGTTCGCCAGCCTCCACCTTTTCGTCCTAGGGGACAGCAGTGGAGGGGTGGTTCCTTTCGCTATTACTCATCCTTCAGTAAAGCGAGAGGAGCTGGCAGTCAAAGAGGCCACCGCAGGGGTACCAGAGGTGGACGACAGGGTACCCGTGGTGCCAAGGCCGCTCGGGCAGTTGCCTCTTTGCCCTCAGGTAACGCCGCAGCCGCTCCCACTCAGTCGTGAGGCCATGCCCCATGGTTCGCCGGTTGGGGGAAGGCTGGCGCAGCATCTTGTAGAGTGGCAAGCCATTACTTCAGATGTGTGGGTTCTGGAGATCATAACCCACGGCTACTGTGCTCCCTTTCGACACAGGCCTCGCGACAATCCACCGGGGAACCTCTCTTTGCAGAGTCCGGATCCGCTCCTTGCGCAGGAAATTCAAGCCCTGCTGGAGAAAGGCGCCATAGAACTGGTGCCTGTAGCGGAGAGGAACAAGGGATGGTATTCCCCTTATTTTTTGATTTCGAAGAAAGATGGGGGATTGAGACCCACTATGGACTTGCGCGGTTTGAACAAACTCCTCAGGAAGGACAAGTTCAAGATGGTTACTCTCTCTCAAGTCCTCCAGGCCCTTCAGCTTCAGGACTGGTTGGTGTCACTCCACCTCAAGGATGCTTACTTCCATGTGCCGATCCATCCCAAGCACAAGAAGTACCTGAGGTTCGCGGTTGGCGACTCACACTTTCAGTTTCGGGTCCTGCCGTTCGGATTGACCTCCACCCCGAGGGTTTTCACCAAGCTCATGGTGGTGGTGGCAGCGCATCTCGGGCAAGGGGGGATTCGCGTCTACCCCTACCTGGACGATTGGTTGATCAGGGGGAGCTCTCCCGAGCAAGTCCTGGATCATCTGTCCGTCACCTGCCGCTCCCTTCACAGGCTGGGCTTCTCCCTCAATTTGAAGAAGTCCCATTTGACGCCAACACAGCGGCTCCAGAACATCGGAGCAGTGCTCGACACTTCCCTGGGGCAGTGTTTTCCTCCCCAGGTGAGGGCTCTTCACATTCAGCAGATGGTGCACAAGTTTCAGCATGCCCAGACGCTCCCTGCGTTCGAGTTCTTGAGGTTGCTCGGCCTCATGGCATCCTGCATTCTTCTGGTGCCAGAGGCTCGCCTGCGGATGCGATCTTTGCAGTGGGCACTCAAGACGCAATGGTCGCAGTCCTCCGGCAGGATGTCGGACCCGGTTCAGGTGCCGCCCTCGGTCGCCCGAGATCTTCTGTGGTGGGCCGTCGAAGGCAACTTGATGAGGGGGGCTCCATTTTGGCTTCCCTGGCCGGAGGTGACGATCGTGACGGATGCATCCCTCACGGGATGGGGATCTCATGCCAACGGGCTGACAGTCAGCGGTCGTTGGTCTCCGTCGGAGTCCAGACTCCATATCAATCTTTTGGAGCTGAGGGCCATCAGGCTAGCCCTGAAGGCTTTTCTGCCGACTGTGCGAGGAAAGAGTGTCCTGATCCTGACGGACAATACAGTGGCCATGCACTACCTCAACAAAAAAGGGGGGGCAGGGTCACTTCCTCTGTGCAGGGAGGCGATGCAGCTCGAGTTCTGGGCCATCCAGCAGGAAGTTTCGCTCTCGGCAGTTCATCTGGCCGGAGTCGAGAACGTGACGGCGGACGCTCTGAGCAGGCAGAGGGCAATCTCTCACGAGTGGGAGGTGGCTCAGGAGATTCTCCTGGAGATCTTCGCCCTGTGTCAACCGGAAGTGCGAAAGGTTTTGCTCGCGGGAATTTCCTCCAAAAGGAGCCTTAGGAGACGCGTTCGTGGTGGAGTGGTCATTCCCGCTGCTGTACGCGTTTCCTCCAGTCCCCGTCATCCCGCAAGTACTGCGGAGGTTACGGAGGTTCGGTTCCCGGATGATCCTCATTGCTCCGGCGTGGGCCCGGAGGACGTGGTAATCGGACCTTCTCGACTTGTCCATCTGCCCTCCCCATCGTCTTCCCTACCGAGACGATCTGCTCTCACGGGAGGGGGGTCAGGTTCTCTATCCAGAGGTCAGATCCCTCAACCTTCACGCTTGGCTTCTGAAAGGTTGAGGTATAAGGATTGGGACCTCCCTGAGGACGTGATGTAGGTGTTGCTTTCGGCCCGAAGGCCAGCAACAAAGTCTCTGTACCGTTGCCGTTGGCGTAAGTTCTGCGACTGGTGCAGAGTTCAGAATGTGGATCCTTTTGCATGTGACATCCCCATGGTTCTGTCCTTTTTACTTTCTTTGGCCCACAGGGGCTTGCAACTGGGTACCGTTAAAGGTTATCTGGCGGCGCTGTCCATCTTTAAGCACTCGTCTGAAGAGTGTTCTTACTTTAAAATCCCTTTGATTTCGCAGTTTCTGAAAGGGCTCACTAATGTGTTCCCTCCGTCACCTTTCCTGGTGCCCGGTTGGGATTTAAACCTTGTTCTTAAGTTTCTTATGGGTGCTCCGTTTGAGCCTTTACATTCTTGCCCTTTGAGGCTGTTAACTCTGAAAACTGTGTTTTTGGTTGCGGTTACTTCCGCTCGCAGAGTGAGTGAATTACAGGCACTTTCAGTTAAGCCTCCCTTCACTGTATTTCACAAGGACAGGGTTGTCCTTAGAGTTCGTCCTTCTTTTCTTCCGAAGGTAGTGACGGAATTTCATTTGGCCCAGAAGGTTCTTCTTCTGGCAGTCTTTCCTCCTCCGCATCCTGGTAAGGAAGAGGAGAGGCTCCATAGGCTTGATCCTAGGAGAGCTTTAAGCTTTTATGTTTCACGCATGTCCCGGGTCAGAGTGGACGATCAACTCTTTATTGGTTACGCTGGAAAGCGTTTTGTGCAAGCTGTGACGATACAGACTTGGTCTCGCTGGATTATTTTGGCCATCTCGGAGTGCTACCGCTTGGCGGGTAAGGACCCACCGGCTGGCTTGCGGGCCCATTCTACCAGGGGTATGGCTGCGTCTACTGCCCTGCAGAGGGGTGTTCCTATTCGCAACATCTGTGATGCAGCCACCTGGGCTTCAGTACATACATTTGTACGTCACTATTCCCTCGATTCCATCCGAGCACAGGATCTGGCCTTTGGCAAGGCGGTCCTTTGCTCTGCTATTTGATTGGCTATTCTAAATCTTGATTCTAAATTCTTTCCCTCCTCCTTGCTCTGGTACTGCTTTGGGAGTCTATCATAGATATGGAATACGTCGGAGGACCCAATCCCCTCGAAGAACAAGTTACTTTCTTACCTGGTAACGTTCTTTTGATGGGATGGTCCGACGACGTATTCCATATCGCTCCCGCCCTGCCTTCCCCGCTGCATAATTTCTTTTGCGATTGCAGCTTACGTTCCGCAAGGCTTTGTGTCTGACTGGCAGTTGACTAGTGTCACATGTTCTGGGGGGAAAAAAACTACAACTGAGGCTACGGGCGTCGTGCGTCCTACTTATCACATCGGATGACGTCGGAGGAGGCCCTTGACGACGGCGCATCGATGTCATCGACGCAGGACGCAGACGCCGAAAAAAGTTTTCCGAAGCAGCACAGCTGTGGTGATTACATGTCATAGATATGAAATACGTCGTCGGACCATCCCATCGAAAGAACGTTACCAGGTAAGAAAGTAACTTGTTCCACTATAACAAGGATAGAGTTATATCCACAGCAAGGAGGCAGGTCCGTAATAAAATCCAGTGACAAGGTGTGCCAAGGTGTTGGTGGAATGTCTAAGGGTTGAAGAAGACCAGCTGGTCTCCTCTTTTGTCCTTTGTTTTGGGCGCAAATACCACATGACATCACAAAAGTTTTAATGTCCTTTCTCCAAGAGGGCCACCAGAATTGTCGTTTTACCTTTTCTTCCGTCTTGGCAATCCCTGGGTGTCCTATCAGGGTATCATGATAACGAGAAATAACTAGTTCTTGTAGTTCTTTGTGTGGCAAAAATAGGCGCCCTTGGAAGTAAGGTAGGTCATCCTTAACAGTAAAGTTAGATCCCTTTAAAATCCAATCTTGCAAGGCTGTAGGGTCCAGGAGTTGCTTAACTCTAGTTTGAATGTCCTCCAGAGTTTGTAAGGTAATCATACCCAGAATTTTTTGTTTGGGAATTATTGGTACTGGTTCTGCGCTTGTATCTATTTCGCCCATTCCTATTCGGGAAAGGGCATCAGCTTTACCGTTCTTGCTGCCAGGACGATAGGTGATTACAAAATCGAATTCAGCAAAGAACAAAGCCCATCGGAGCTGACGTGATGACTGAGCTTTGGCAGTTTTCAAATATTGCAAGTTCCGGTGGTCTGTAATCACTGTGATGGTATGTCTAGCGCCAAGAAGATAGTGCCTCCAATCCTTAAAAGCGGATTTAGTGGCCAATAACTCCTTATCGGTGATTGCATAGTTAACTTCAGGTGCTGAGAATTTTCTGGGTCAAAAGGATACGGGGTGTAGTTGATTAGATTCGGGATCTCTTTGAGACAGAACAGCTCCCATGGCTAAACTGGATGCGTCGGTCTCAAGTATGTATGGAAGATCCGGGCGCGGGAGTTTCAGTACTGGTGCGGAGGTAAATTTGGCTTTCAGCTCCTGAAAAGCCTGTTCGGCGTCCCCAGACCATTCGAAGCGTTTATTTTTCTTCAAGAGTGCAGTGATGGGTTGAACGATCCGCAAAAATTCCGGGATAAATCTGCGGTAAAAGTTGGCAAAGCCAAGCATGCTTTGTACGCCTTTCACAGAGCTAGGCGATGGCCATTGGAGGATGGCATCCACTTTTCGTGAATCCATTCGGACTCCTTTAGGTGTCAGGATGAAACCAAGAAACTCGACTTCTGTGGTATGGAAAACACACTTTTCAATTTTCGTAAATAGTTTGTGTTGGCGCAGTTTCTCGAGAACTGCCTTAACATGCCTTATATGTTCAGATTCCGAAGAGGAGTATATCAGAATGTCATCGATATATACGACGACACAAACATCTAGGAGATCTCGAAGGACATCGTTCATGAAGTTTTGGAAGGCAGCAGGGGCGTTGCACAGTCCGAAAGGCATTACTTGGTACTCGAATAGTCCATATTTGGTACGGAAGGCGGTCTTCCATTCGTCACCTTCTTTTATTCGCACCAGATGTTAAGCCCCCCGGAGATCTAACTTGGTATATATGCAGGCCTCCTTTACTTGGTCAAGAAGTTCGGGGATCAGGGGCAGAGGGTAACGGTTTTTAACAGTTATCTGGTTCAATGCGCGATAGTCCAAACAAGTTCTGAGGTCGCCTTCTTTTTTTGGCACGAAGAACAGGGCCGAGGATGCTGGAGACTTTGACGGGCGAATGAAACCATTGGCTAGGTACTGATCTAAATATTGTCGCAAATGAAGATTTTCAGGTTCCGTAAGAGCATAAATTCTGCTACACGGGGTTGCGCACCTGGCATCAGATCGATTTGGCAATCGTATGACCTGTGAGGGGGTAGCGTGTTGGCCTGTTCCTTCTGGAAGACGTCTTGAAACTCCATGTACTCCGGCGGTAGCTGTAAAGTGACAGGGGTTACTGTAGCCAGGCCTATCTTTGGATAACAGGTTTGTGCGCAATCAGGAAAGGTTATCCTCTTCGCTCGCGAATCAATTCGAGGATTGTGTGTTTCTAACCAAGGGATTCCTAGAATTACTTGAAACTGCGGGGCCTTGATTACGTCAAACACAACAGCCTCCCGATGCCCGTCCTGACCTACTAGTATCACCTCTGCAGTGGAATGTGTTACTGGCCCAGAGGCAATTTCAGATCCATCGACTGTGGTGATGACTTCTTTAGTGGTTTTTGGACGAAGAGGGAGGTTGATCCTAGAAGCCAATTCATGATCCACATAGTTCCCAATAGCTCCACTGTCGATGTATGCCTTTATAGCATGCAACTGTCCAGGCTGTTCCGGATTCACAAGGATCATTAGCATGATGAAGTGCGAGGTCTGAGAGTCAGTTTTCAGGCTCGACAAGTGGACCTCTACGCTTGTCGGGCGTGGTCTTTTCCCGAATCCGGTTCCACATGATTCTTATCCGCGGCTCCTACCGTTTTCTTGGGTGGTTTCACCGGGCAATCTCGTAAAAAGTGTCCAGAAACCCCACAATAAAGACACAATTGCATCTGTCTGCTTTCACGTTCCTTTTGAGATAACGGTCCTTTAACCCCTCCAATTTGCATAGGTTCGGTAACATCGGCATTCTTGGGGTTAACGTGGGTCTTGACGAACACGCGAGTCTCAAACTTGGACCGATCTGCTTTTCTATTTTGAAGCCTATGGTCTAATTGGACCACTAAGTCTATATATTCCATACAGTCTTGGGGTGGATTTACAACTTGGGCTAGAACATCTTTAAGTTCCCCACGTAGACCTCGATGAAATAACGTGATTCTCTTATCCTCTGGCCACCCAGTCTCCACTATCAACCTATTGAAGGTTGCGATATAGGCTAATAGATCCTGGTTACCTTGTCGTAAGGACAGAAATTCGTTGTCCAGGGCCTGTCCCTGAGAGTGCCGAGCAAATAATCTTTCCATGCGTGTCTGAAAACCTTGAAAGTCTCGGAGTATCGGGCCGTCTTGAGTGACCAGTGGAACCGACCAATCTGCAGCGCAGCCGCTGAGATATGATAATACGAAGGCTACTTTGGTTTGGACGTTAGGAAAGGCCCCCGGTCTGCAAAGGAAGTGTAATCGGCATTGATTCATGAATACAGCAAATCTTCTGGGGTCCCCCGCAAAACGTTCAGGTGGGGTCAATGGCATATTTCCCAGTAGATTAATTTGCACAGGGTTGCTTGAAACCATTGGGGCGGGAAAACCCCCCGAACCTGGTAGAGGAGTTTGTCCAGCTTGACCTTGCAACAACTGCCTGGCAAGGTCATCAGTTCGTTCCTTAGATACAATTAGTTCTCTCCTGAGAGCGTTTGTCTCCTGAGGTGCGGAATGCACTTCGGCCCGTAATTCCCCCAATAGGTGGGTCAGCTGATCGGTTTCGGAGGTCTCCATAGCGTCCGGGTGGGAAATTGTAGGAAGGCTTTGCGTTCTGTAACGCTCACCTGACTTCCACGGAGACGCTGACCAGGTCTGGGCTGCTGCAGCCTCTTCTAAGGTGATGCGCAGGACTCGGAACACCGACTGGGCCGGACCCCCAAGCCTCGCCTGTCTGATGCGTAGGAAGATCTTTCTGTAGATGGGGAAAAGGATTTTAATCACCTGCGGAGTGACGAGTCAAACCCCTCCTTTCCCCTTTTACTCTCTCTTCAAACCACCTCTGAACCTTCCCGTTAATTCTCACCTTAAGATTTGAAATGACAAGCTCTCCATCCTGCTTCTGGGGTGCGGTAGAATCCAGTTACTTCACTGGTTATCGGACGGGCATTCAGGTCCAGTTGCTTCACTGGTTTTTTGGATGAATAAGGCGCTTTCGTAAGTATATGACTTATCAAGTTCAAGGGTTGTTCTCCCTTCCTGTTTGGCCTTTATTTTCAATGGACTGCTTTTAGTCTTTTAACGCACGTGCTGAGCAAAGATTCCACATAGAGAAGACAATTCGCTGTGGATAATTCAGGTGAGCTTATGTTGGGGTGGTTTTTCTAATGTCTGTATGTTCACCCACTAAAGCGCGTGTTCTTTTTTCCCCATAGGGGCCGGGGCGTGGTACTGCCAAAAGGCGTGCCGGCCCGAGATGAGGAAGGATTCTCCCCCACCAATCGCCAGGTAAGCCTTCTGGCAAATCAGTTTTTTCCCAATGTTTTCTCTGGCTCACCTTTTGTTCTACTCTTTTCCTTCCTAGGTGCTGGAATGCAGCGGAACGTGCGGATGGTCGCAGGAGTACGGAATTCTTTGTGGACAGGTGAATTGAACGCAGCGCTGCAACGATCAACACTAGAAATCAAAAAATAATGTCTTTCCCTCTAGGATCGTCGGCGTGTTGGCTCCGGATCCCATGCAATATCAGGTAATGTCCTTTATTCACCTTCTCTTCCTCTCTTCTTCCTTTTAGGTGTTCCAGGACTGAAGCGGGCGTGGCTGGAGTCAGGATGCAGGAGCAGACACAGTGAGCGTCCAGCTGCTAGGAGCAGAGGAACGCGAAGCGTGAGCTGCTGTCTGGGCGTGGCTTAAATAGCCTCCAAAGAAGTCCCAGGTATGTGTCCTGCCCTGACCACGCCTGAGTGGCAAAATAGTCCCACAGGTAAAGTAGTGCCTTTCAGGCCTCAAAGAGGTCTGGATCTGGCAGCATGGTCTGCATCAGGTAAGTCCACCAAAAGCACTCTTTATGAGCCTGGCGCCTACGGCGCCAGGACTGATGTCCAAAATGAGCCTGGCGCCTACGGCGCCAGGACTGTGTCCAAAGGGCCCCTATTTGGGGTTGCTGGACCTTCCCTTGGGTACCTGATGTGTGCTTCCGGGGCTGCCGGTCTTGGACTGGCTCTCCGGGAGTATGCATCATGACACACTTTTACTCTCAAAGTTTAAAAATAGGGAGTAAAATACTCCCACCTCAAAATCTTATCTGGAGCACTGGGTGCGCCCCAAGGCCTTAGGTGGGCTTGCTGTCACCGAACGGATGTTTGAGGCCCGCGCAGATAAGGCTGTTACTGGACCTGGGTCTGAGGTTCCTCGTACAGAGGTTAAAGCTGCCAACCGCTCTGAGAAGCCTGGCAAGGCCTTGTCGGTGAAAGCATTTTCTCACTGTTCCCGCTCTTGCGGTGACAACAGACCTGTTGAGGGGCAAAAAAGCAAAGTTCTTCTTTTACCGGCAGTGCCGAGGTCCTTCCTTCAAAGGCTCATTAGGCGGTTGGTATGTCACAGAAACATTCCAGGCCTCACAGTACCGGCTCTGCCGAGCTCCCTTATGTTAAGGCTAAAGTTAAGACTCCTGATCCATCGACGGGAACCCCTGCCTCACTTCCTCACGTGCCACAGTTCCCCTCAGGTGATGAAAAAATGGCTCACGTTCCCGCCATGACCGCGGCGGCCATTTTGGGTGCTGCCCCTACAACTACGCCATCGGCCTCAGGTGTAGGGCTTGGTTCCGTGGGTGAAAACAGAGTTCCTTGTGCGCATCCTTATCGGCCCGTTTATGATTGGAACGCCCGGATGCCCCTTCCGCACTCTGTTTCGTTGCCTGTGGGGTTGGCACCATTGATTTATGTAGATACGTCGGTGGAGGGGCCGGTGTGGAACCCTTCCCCGTTACGTCCCTGGAATTATCCTCCTCATGAGAGGCCGCCTCAGGTTCCAAAGCAGTCCCCGGAGGAAGCCTTTTTCTTTACATTTCAGACGCTCCTGCGTACCGACCCCATGAGGGAATATTTCAAAGGGCTTTTTAGGGAGATATGTCTGCCCGCACCTCCGGCTCCACCCGTTCCTCCGGCGCCTCCCTTGCCCACGGTGCCTTCCCCGACTCTTCCGTCTTTTCCCCCATTGTCCCCCGTGGACAAGGCAGCGCCCGACGTGGCTCAGCAAGATCCTGACCTGTCGGATGACTCGCAAGGCGATCAGGACAATGAGGACCTGCCCCGCTCCATTAGAGCTTTCCATGACCGGGTAGCGGACATGATGGCTTTCTTGGATGTTCCGGTGCCCGAGGCACCCGCTCCGGAGGAGGGTGTGCTTTCTGGGGTGTTGACCCTGTCTCCCTTGGAGCGTACCGGCCTGTTCTTTGAGAAGGATGTTCTGGCTGAGGTCCGTAGGGTCTGGGAGAAGCCACACTCTGGACTTTTCATCAATAAGAAAATTGATGCACGATACAGGCTGAATTCTTTGGAAGAGGTGGCCCTGTTGTCTTTTCCTCCCCCCTCCGCCACAGTAGTGGCTGCGGCCACTTTGCAGTCCAGGCCTGCAGCATCCTCTTCCATGACGGCTACTCAGGTTCTGGGAAAGGAGGATAAGCTCCTTGACTCCTTTGGGAGGAAGATTTTCAGGGCTTTCTACCGGGCACATGGGCAGGCCAGCATCGAGACGCATGTAGACCACCACTCGTTTCTCCCTGGTTCTATGCTAATAAATCATTATATTGTTTGTGCACCTCGAATTGTTGCCCCAATTTACGCATTACATTTTGCGCTCAACATACTCCATTGCACTATCCTCGGAAGCAAACAGCGGAGTACTTTGATATTCCACGTTGTATTCTCTCGGTTGACATTGTGTCACCTCTGTGCTAATAAAGAAAATGATTAATTGTAATAAAGATCGGCTACTGAGACACATTTCTATTTTTATTTTTTGGAAACAGGTACATCGTGCCATTCTGCGATTGTCATCTATTCCAGACCACGACCGATGGATTCTTCAACCACCAGCTGCAGCTACATGTCAATCACTGGATCTACTGAACAGTCTTTTGGGACGGCAGACAAGGTCCAATATGCCTATACGCGGTACCAGCAATAAGGAGCAACATGACAACCTTTACGGTGGTCTAGTGCCAAGTTTATGCACCAGCTTTGCAATTCACTGTGTGACCGAAGTGCTTCATTTAGACAAAACGAACACCCTGTGTACCAAAAAGGAACAGCGTGTGACTCACGATAAACATTTGCGGATTTGCAGATCGACAGCAAAGGAAACAATTCCCATTTTCATCGATTGTCAGACGCTGAATGTTATCGAAACATTTAATGTGAAATAAATGTACTTTACCAATTGTACAGTCTTGCTGTCTCCTTTTAAAGTACAGTTTCATATTCCTAATTTCATATTCCTAATATTCCCTCATGTGCTGTGAGACGATGTGGGTTGTTTTCCGGGATCCGCGTCTAGTCGCGTAGGTGACGACTGGGCGCGTTTGGCTACGCTGCCCAGTAACGTCACGGAGAGAGGCAGAGAATATAAATGATTTGGTGATGTCAGGTTCAGGGGCGGGGGATATGATTTAGTGTCGCAAACGCAGGTCACCCAGGGCGATGCGGCAAGTGATAAGATTATCACAAAATGGCCGCGCCCTGCTGCCTGATTTCACTTGTGTTCAAGAGACAAAAACTCGGGTAAGGTGCATAGGAAATGTTTGTACGATCGATGGATTTATGGTTAATAACACATTGCCGAACCATAGGGACAATAATATTTCTGACCAAACCATTCCTTTAAACTCTGGTTCAGCTCACTCCGATCTTGTATGGCACCAGCCGTGTTCATCCCAACGCAGTGTGCTTTGATGCCTTGGTGTGGCTGCCACACTGTGAGACAATTACCTGCTGGATGTGCTCAGCTCCTCTTCGGCAGTGGTTGCAAGCGTTCACTCATGGAGGTGCACATCATCAAGCCACCGTGCAAATGTCTGCACATGTACCAATTGCCAGGTTGAATATGGAGGCCAATGATCCTTACTTGTATCACACTTTACTCTGGCTCCCATACTAACGGCCCACTCTGATAATCTGCTGCGCTGAATTTCTACAAACCCTGTTGATAGGCTTGCTTACAGTGAAGCGGATCGGTCAGCCAATTTTAAGTGTGTTCTCAGTAAATCGGTGAACTCAACAGTCAAGCCATCTCATTGTTCCTGTTCAGCAGAGCCTGTTTGTGATGGATGAACATCTAGCCAAAGAGTAATGCTGCAAGTGTGCTGCACTTGATGCTTAATATGAGCGGGCACACCAAGCAGGTTGTTTCCAGCTTTTATAAAGGGTATGGCTTGCCCTCCTTTAAGAGCCGAAATAAGTCCTAACTCCCTCGGGGTACTTTCATTTCGAGTGGATTGGGTCCTCCGACGTATTCCATATCCGACAGTAATCACCACAGCTGTGCTGCTTTGGAAAATCATTCGGCATCTGCGTCCTGCATCGATGACGTCGATACGCCGTGTTCGAGGACCTCCTCCGACGGCCGACGTCACCGGATGTTATAAGTAGAACGCACGATGCCTGTAGCCTTGGTTCCGTTTTTTCCGCGAACGTGTTCGCTTCAGAGATCTCGGCGCTCCTCGACTCTTTGGAGTTTCTGTTCTTTCGGTTCTTCGAACCTGTTCGTTTGTGAAGTTTATCGGGATGTCTTCCTCTTCTTTCACCCCGCATCCGGGCTTCAAGAAGTGTGGGGACTGCGGGTCCAAGATGTCGGTGACGGACTTGCACAACGCCTGCCTCTGGTGCCTCGTGGAGGCCCACGACACGGATGATTGTGTCGTCTGCCAGTCGCTTACGTCCAAGGCCTTGCGGGAACGTAAGAAGAAGCTGTCGGTCGGTAAGGTGTCCAAGCCCCGGAAGTAGAGGTTCACTGGGCTTTCGACGGACGATTCAAGGGGCGACTCTCTGCATCGCCGTCGTAAGTCTAGGAGGTGTCGGTCCCAGAGTGGGTCCCGCCACGCCTCTGCCTCTTCGAGGCACACACGGAAGTGCCGTCATCGTTCACCTTCCCCGTCCTCGTCCGAGGACTCCGCCCGTCGACGGGTTGCTTATCCCACCAAGCATGCGACTCCAGAGGAATGGGCTTCCTTCGGTAAGAACATTTTCGTGATTCTTGAATCGCAGGGCACCGGTCTGTCCGCGCCTCCGAGTGGGGTCGGGTGTGACCGTACTAGAGACACCGCTCGTACGCCTTCGGGCTCGGGTGGTCGGCACGATTTGTGGGAAAGGTCCTGCTCGGACAAGGGGAATCGTTCTAGTCATGCCAGTTCCAGGTCCCGGTCCTCGACGTGCTCGAGACCTTGTGCACCTGTGAAGTCTTCGAAGAAGACGTCCACGCCTGTGGCGCCGAGGTCGTCGAGGGACTCTCTCGAGGCTTAGCCTCCGAGGAAGTCGTCAACGCCATCGGCGCCCGGGATGTCGAAGGACACGGTCAGGGCTCCGCCCTCGAGGCCTGAGTCGAAGCCGTCAATGCTGTTGGCGCCGTGCTCGACGTTGACGCCGATTTACTCGACGCCTTTCGAGGCTGTCTTATCGAAGGTACCCCGAACACGGTGTAACCCCCTAGAAAGGCTCTGGCCAAGGTCAAACATGTCTTTGTCCCCCATTCTGTGCCCACTTTCCACCATCTGGATTATATTTCGGAGGTGGACGAGGGTTCTGAAGATGGGATGGTTCCTGATACGGTACCAGACGAGATTATCTCGGGACATAGCCAGATTGAGGACCTGCATCAGTCGCTGCATGACACCAGTGGTCTGGACACCTCTCCGGAGGTGGAGTTCTGTAGGCCTGAGCCTGGAACCCATGCCAGGTCCTCGTACCGGCACCTTATGTCGAGGGTCACCGAGTACTTGGGGTGGTCTGCTCCACCAGGGGATTTTCTGCAGGATGACCTGACTGATATCCTCGACCAAGGTCCACCAACTGACCCGGTACTGCCATTACATATGGCTCTACAAAGGTGGGTGGCCGCGGCAGCTTGGACTGCTCTGGAGAGTCTCCCGGCAGTGGGCAAGTCTTTGCCGCGAAAATACCACCCAGCCAGTAGTGACCCCTGCTACTTGACCACGCACCCCACTCCGGAGAGTTTGGTGGTGCAGGCGGCTATGGCCCCCGCAAAGCAGGCGTCGTATCCTACCATCCCTGCTGATAGGGACGACAAGTGTTTTGATGGTTGGGAGAAGAAAGTGTTTTCTTCAGGGGGTATGGCTTTTCAGGCAGCCAACTCCGTATGTGCCTTGTCACGTTTCACGCACACTCTGTGGAACTGTGTTTCCTTAGCGGCTGAACATATTCCCGAAGGGGACGAGCGGGATGGTTTTCTTGCTATGATACAGGATGGCAAGGATGCCTTGTGTGAGGCCGTTCAGTCAGGTCTGGGCATGGCAGATTGCGTCAGCCGGTCCATGGCGGTGAGCACTGTAATACGAAGGTTTGCGTGGTTGAGGAAGTCGGGGGTTTGCTCTTGATGTGCAAGCCCGGCTCCTCAACATGCCCTTTGATGGTGTACATCTTTTTGGCAGCAAGGCTGACGAGAGCCTTGAGAGGTTGCAGACCTCAAAAGCTGCAGCGAAGTCGTTGAGCGCTGCAGTTCGCCAACCTCTGCCTTTTCATCCTAGGGGACAGCAATGGAGGGGAGTGTCCTTTCGTTATTACTCATTCTTAAGTAAAGCTAGATGAGCTACTAGTCAAAGGGGCCACCGTAGGAGTGCCAGAGGTGGAAAACAAGGTACTTGAGGTGCCAAGGCCGCTGGGCAGTTGCCTCTTTGCCCTCAGGCAATGCCGCAGCCGCTTCAGCTCAGTCATGAAGCCATGTCCCATGCTTCGCCGGTTGGGGGAAGGCTGGCGCAGCATCTGGTAGAATGGCGGGCCATTACTTCAGATGTGTGGGTTCTGGAGATCATAGCAGAAAGTGAAGTGAGTGGGCACCACTGGTATTAAATCCTCGTGTCTTTGGTATTCAAAATTAGTGCACGAAAAAATCCTTTCAAACAATATATATCAAAACACTTGAAAAGGAGCTGGCTGTGACAAGTTTGGAGACATCCAAACTCAAAAATCCATGTGAAGCAAGCACACAGCCGCTCTCTACGTTTCCCAACCTGGGTTGTGGTTTTTCAAAATTACTGATAGTTCAGCTTTAATAGTCAAAAATATACTTCAAATTTCAAAGAATTTCCTTCATCAGGGCCAGTCTAAGAATGATACATACATATGTATCATTCTTAGACTGGCCCTGATGAAGGAAATTTATTTCCGAAATGCATTGGCAAATTCGGTCTGATTGATGAATTAATTGTGGCAAACTCTTCCTCACTAAGAAAATATTAGTGACCACTCATTTTTTTGAGATCATTTTTTGGATATAATCTAATTTGAAAAACAACTGAACTTCTCGTTTATCTTTTTGAAATTTGAAGTATATTTTTGACTATTAAAGCTGAACTATCAGTAATTTTGAAAAACCACAACCCAGGTTGGGAAACGTAGAGAGCGGTTGTGTGACTAGGTATTTTACTTGGTCTCTTGCTTCTGGAGATCATAGCCCACGGCTATTGTCTTCCTTTCCGGCAGAGGCCTCACGACGATCCACCAGGGAACCTCTCTTTCAAGAGTCTGGATCCGCTCCTTGCGCAGGAAATTCAAGCCCTGCTGGAGAAAGGCGCCATAGAACTGGTGCCTGTAGCGGAGAGGAACAAGGGATGGTATTCCCCTTATTTTTTGATTTCGAAGAAAGACGGGGGATTGTGACCCATCATGGACTTGCACGGTTTGAACAAACTCCTCAGGAAGGACAAGTTCAAGATGGTTACTCTCTCTCATGTCCTCCAGGCCCTTCAACTTCAGGACTGGTTGGTGTCTCTCGACCTCAAGGACGCTTACTTCCATGTCCCGATCCATCCCAAGCACAAGAAGTACCTGAGGTTGGCGGTTGGCGACTTGCACTTTCAGTTTCGGGTCCTGCCGTTCGGATTGACCTCCGCCCCGAGGGTTTTCACCAAGCTCATGATGGTGGTGGCAGCGCATCTCAGGAAAGGGGGGATTCACGTCTACCCCTACCTGGATGATTGGTTGATCAGGAGGAGCTCTCCCGAGCAAGTCCTGGATCATCTGTCCGTCACCTGCCACTCCTTTCACAAGCTGGGCTTCTCCCTCAATTTAAAGAAGTCCCATTTGACACCAACACAGCGGCTCCAGAACATCGGAGCAGTGCTCGACACATCCCTGGGGCAGTGTTTTCCTCCCCAGGTGAGGGCTCTTCACATTCAGCAGATGGTGCACAAGTTTCAACTTGCCCAGAATCTCCCAGCGTCCGAGTTCTTGAGACTGCTCGGCCTCATGGCATCCTGCATTCTTCTGGTGCCAGAGGCTCGTCTGCGGATGAGATCTTTGCAGTGGGCGCTCAAGCTCCAGTGGTCTCAGTCCTCCGGCAGGCTGTCAGACCCTGTTCAGGTGCCGCCCTCGGTCACCCAGGAACTTCTGTGGTGGGTCGTCGAAGGCAATCTGATGAAGGGGGCTCCATTTTGGCTGCCCTGGCCGGAGGTGACGATCGTGACGGACGCATCCCTCACGGGATGGGGAGCTCATGCCAATGAGTTGACAGTCAGCGGTCGTTGGTCTCCGTCGGAGTCCAGACTCCATATCAATCTGTTGGAGCTGAGGGCCATCAGGCTTGCCCTGAAGGCTTTTCTGCCGACTGTGCGAGGAAAGAGTTTCCTGATTCTAACGGACAACACGGTGGCCATGCACTACCTCAACAAAAAGGGAGGGGCAGGGTCTCTTCCTCTGTGCAGGGAGGCGATGCAGCTCGAGTTCTGGGCCATCCAGCAGGAAGTTTCGATCTCGGCCGTTCATCTGGCCGGAGACGACAACGAGATGGCGGATGCTCTGAGCAGGCAGAGCACAATCTCTCACGAGTGGGAGCTGGCTCAGGAGATTCTCCTGGAGATCTTCGCCCTTTGGGGGACGCCTCCAGTGTCAACCGGAAGTGCGAAAGGTTCTGCTTGCGGGAATTTCCTCCAAAAGGAGCCATAGGAGACTCGTTCGTGGTGGAGTGGTCATTCCCGCTGCTGTACGTGTTTCCTCCAGTCCCCGTCATCCCGCAAGTACTGCGGAGGTTACGGAGGTTCGGTTCCCGGATGATCCTCATTGCTCCGGCGTGGGCCCGGAGGACGTGGTAATCGGACCTTCTCGACTTGTCCATCTGCCCTCCCCATCGTCTTCCCTACCGAGACGATCTGCTCTCACGGGAGGGGGGTCAGGTTCTCTATCCAGAGGTCAGATCCCTCAACCTTCACGCTTGGCTTCTGAAAGGTTGAGGTATAAGGATTGGGACCTCCCTGAAGACGTGATGGAGGTGTTGCTCTCGGCCAGGCGGCCGGCAACAAAGTCTCTGTACCGTTGCCATTGGAGAAAGTTCTGCGACTGGTGCAGAGTTAAGAATGTGGATCCTTTTGAATGTGACATTCCCATGGTTCTGTCTTTTTTGCTTTCCTTGGCCCACATGGGCTTGCAAGTGGGGACCATTAAAGGTTACCTGGCGGCGCTTTACATATTTAAGCGCTCGTCTGAAGAATGTTCCTATTTTAAGATTCCTTTAATTTCTCAGTTTTTGAAAGGGCTCACTAATGTGTTCCCTCCGACACCGTTTCTGGTGCCCGGTTGGGATTTGAACCTTGTTCTTAAGTTTCTTATGGGTGCTCCGTTTGAGCCTTTGCATTCTTGCCCTTTGAGACTGTTAACTCTGAAAACTGTGTTTTTGGTTGCGGTTACTTCCGCTCGCAGAGTGAGTGAGTTACAGGCACTTTCAGTTTAGCCACTCTTCACTGTGTTTCATAAGGACAGGGTTTTCCTTAGAGTTCGTCCTTCTTTTCTTCCGAAGGTGGTTTCGGAATTTAATTTGAGCCCGAAGGTTGTTCTTCCGGCGTTCTATCCTCCTCCACATCTTGGTAAGGAAGAGGAGAGGCTCCATAGGCTGGATCCTAGGAGAGCTTTAAGCTTTTATATTTCACACATGTCCCGGGTCAGAATGGACGAACGACTCTTTATTGGTTACGCTGGAAGGCGTTTGGGACAAGCTGTTACTAAGCAGACTTTGTCTCGATGGATTATCCTGGCATTTTCTGAATGTTACCGCTTGGTGGGTAAGGACCCTCCAGTATGCTTGCGGGCCCATTCTACCAGGGGGATGGCTGCCTCTACTGCCCTGCAGAGGGGTGTTCCTATTCGTAACATCTGTGATGCAGCCACCTGGGCTTTGGTCCATACTTTGTCACTACTCCCTCGATTCTATCCATGGGCAGGATCTGGCCTTTGGCAAGGCCGTCCTTTACTCTGCAATTTGATTGGGCATTCTAAATTTCTATATTCTAAATTCTTTTCCCACCTCCTTACGTTGGTACTGCTTTGGGAGTCTGTCATAGATATGTTATACATCGGAGGACCCAATTCCCTCAAAGAACATGTTACTCTCTTACCTGGTTACGTTCTTTCGATGGGATGGTCCGACAACATATTCCATATCGCTCCCTCCCTGCCTTCCCCGCTACAGAATTTCTTATGTGATTGCAGCTTACATTTCCGCAAGGCTTTCTGTGGTCATACTGGCAGTAGTTTGGTGCCACACGTTCTGGGAAAAAACTACAACTGAGGCTACGGGCGTCGTGCATCCTACTTATAACATCCGGTGACGTCGGCCGTCGGAGGAGGTCCTCGAAGATGGCATAATGACGTCATCGACGCAGGACGCAGACGCCGAAAGATTTTCCGAAGCCGCACAGCTGTGGTGATTACTGTCATAGATATGGAATACGTCGTCGGACCATCCCCTCGAAAGAACGTTACCAGGTAAGAAAGTAACTTGTTCATTTTCAAGCCGTCTTTCATTCCTAGGTTTTTATTCAAAATCTTACAAACGATAGTGGGCTTCGTGGATATTGATAGATTTTAGGGCAAACCAAGATCTTGGGGAAGATTGGCGTTGGTGTTGTCACTCCCTCTCTCAACTTTCCCTCCTCCCTAAACCATCCATGCGTACCAGGTGTTAGTACTACTGAGCAGTGCCACCTGCCCGTCGGTTGTCTGACTTGGGCTATTAGTACTTCCCTGAGTCAATGGCTGCCTACCTCCAAAGAGATCTTCTAAATCCTGCTACCCTAATCCTGCTTAGTGTTGTAAGGGTGTTACGGATGGTGCCTCCTTCCACACGGTTCCACAGATTCATCGCCCATATACAGACTCACCTGACCCTCTCCTTCACTGGGTCCCACAATGTTCTTGCAGAGGAGCAGCTGAATGCCTCTACAGGCAATCCCACCCCCATGCTACCTCTATGCTCGAAACCAGAAGTTGTGGCATGCACAACACCAGTTACTGTGACTATTCCAAGAAGAGTCTTTGAGACCAGGTATCCATTAAGAAAACCCTATCTGATGTATCCTCGGAGAGCTGACAATCTCCTGTAGGAGATCCCTGAAGTAGTATGAAAATGAGAGAAAGAGAAGCTGTGACGTCACAAGAAATGAGCATAAGGCGCTGAGAAGAGTGGTTGTAGAAGAGAATCCATAGGCCTTATAGAATCTAATGACGAAATAAAGAATCAAGAAGACTTTTATATGCGGATTGAAGATGGCAGGTGTGAAGAAGCACTGAAGAAAATGCCAGCAGTTTTATAACTGTATAGACTAAGAAATCCTAAGGCTGGCTAGTGAATAGACTGCATGCAGCACTGCCATTATATAGAATATGGAGATTCGATGTCACAATTCTAGTAAGCTCAACCCATGGAGAAAGAAGGATGGATAGCTATAGCTATATGTGTGTCACAGCAAAGAATTAGCTGGAGCTCGAAGCAAGACCAAGAAGACTGTTTGGCCTGATGTCAAAAGGCTGAAGCAGCCAAAACTGGTTATCAGTCCTTGAAGAACAGTGAATGTTAGACACTGAGGCATCCCTTGTTAGGTTGCAAAGAGAACACCATGGGTGCCAAGTTTCTTTATGCAAGACAATTTAATGCTATAACGGGGCCGATTCACGGTCTCCTGTCGTGTTGGTTGAGGATGAAAATAGGAGTGGATGCGCATACCTTAGCTACTATAAGTATGTGCCTATAATCCCTTATACAAAGAAGAGACGCTACTACAAGGCTGAGTTGAAAGACAATCTGAATGGCAGGAGGCATGAGCTATGAAAGACATGGGGCTAATTGGGTGGGGAGACACAGTCTAGACCGCCCACTAGCACCTGTGGTACCAGTTTACGTGCTGCTAGTGAATCAAATATTCCAGAAGGGTACACATGTGCGAACCAATTGTAGAGGGCAAAGGGCCTTATAGTTTAAGAACCAATAGGATTCTGTGTACTTAATAATTATTGTCGATGGCTTGCACTAGAGGTGGGCATAAATTGTCCACCTTACTATAGAGAGCCAATCACATCCCGTCCCTATATAGAAAGTATACTTAGCTGACCGTTACGTTAAGCCAGCGACAATCCCCCCCCCAGGTTTTTCTTGTTTGCCACGTAGTTGGTTTTGCTATATAAGAATGCTTTTTCATGAAATGCGCTGAAACTATGCTGTGCGACGTCCGTTGATGTCCGTTGGAACTCCCTGTTTTGGACAATTGAAAATAAAACATTTGCAAGAGACATTTTGCCAACTTTGAGTCTGTCTTATTTGGTGTAAGAGTTATTCTGCATCTCCTCCATCGTACAATGTGTTACCTCAGTTAAAGGACCATAAGGGTTCGCTCTCCTCCCTACCACTCTATCTTTCTGTTACACTGTCTTCCTCCCTCCACCCTTTGATATTACTTCTCTTCTCAACTCCTTCTCTCACTACCTCCTGCTACCACACAACTACTCCCTCCTAAGTTGCTTCTTTTCCTTTTACTACTCTGTCCCCTTACCACTTCCTCTCCAGTACTACTACTATCTCTCCGCTTTTACCATTGGCTGTACTCCACTGCCGCATCTCCCTGCTACTACCTCTGTACTACCACTTCCCATCTGCTGTTACAACTTCTCTACTACTGCATCTTCTCTTTCTCTACTCTCATTACTACCCTCTACTACTACCACTGCTACTACTACCTCCTGACTCCATCCACTACTCTGACAGCTACTACTTCTTCCTGCTACAACTACTACCCCCGCTTACTTCTATTTCGTGTACACTCACTCATGCAATCACTCCACAGACCCATCTCCAATAACCTCCAAGCTCCTTCCACACTCTCCTACTCTGGTCTCTCAGACATTGTCCTCCACCTCCTGTCCTCACCCAACTGCAACCCGCACTAAAATGTTCCCAAACCTACCTTACTTACCACCCCCAAACTTACTGACCAATGCACTTACCTGACCTGAGAGGCTTTGACTGGAGAAGGCTGAGGGAGGGCTCATAAGGGCTTGTTGGCCCCGCCCCTTCCTCACACCGGTCTGCTGCGTTTCGAACATGGACTGCACCTGGTGTTCCCTAATGGCCTAGCCTATTTGTATGGTATTTTATATAGTCCCTGGTGGGCTAATGGGGCTTTCTTTATTATGGCCTTTGTGAAGGCCTTTATTAAGCAAAATCCCTGGAGGTGTAATGGGCTTCTCTCTTTAAGCACATACTCCAGTAGATGTTTTCTGCTGAAGCTGTGCTGTTTGTGTAGTCACTGTGGTGGTTCACTCACGCGTGGTGGCAGTCTTACTAGTTCTGACTCTGCCCCCTCCACTGTCCCTGCAAGGTTGGCCTTCCCTCCAGTGTTGCCTCATTAAGAGGCACGCTGCTGCTCTGGCTCCTGACCCTGCGGGGGGGGCTCCTTCCTGCACAGCTATCTGCGCTGATGTTCTGGGCGGAAACCGCTCCCCGGTTGCGAACAACATCTCGTTGTGGTGTCAACGCTGCCACCAAAACAGGTAAGGCAGGGAGGTGGCCTGGCCACACGCTGTCTGGCACCTGTGATGGTGTTAGTGGTCGGGCTCCACCGTGTAAGTGGCCCTGTCTCAATAGGTAATAACTAAATGAGAGGGAGCGGCAAGATCGGACAACTGACAGGAAATAAACATCAAAAGGAAAGCAATGTAAAGATGAAGTAAATGTGAATAAAACATATAGCAACAATGCAAGAAACTGAGGAATAAACCGTTTGCAACAGAACAAAATACAGCAGAGCATAGCAATTACATGACGTTCATGGCTTGTGCTTTTTGGATGCATACAAACGTTTGATGAATGCAAGTTTCACCATATTTTGTGCATGCCAGAATAGCTGCTCTGTTGTGTGCTACTCGAAGGTTAAATTAGAGGAAAATCATGACAACCAGGAGCTACTTCCAGCTCCTGCTCCACAAATTCGAACTTTGACCTATGGGAGTTAATGTCATGGAGAACGATGTGCTCGACTCAGAGAACTTGGTGCTTTCAAACTATTTAACTATGCACCATTGTCCAAATTATTTGAGTATGTGCTCTTGTTTCACTGTAAAACACTCGAGAAGGACATCAGGGTAGGTTGATTGTCTAAGACCAGAGTTAAAGGGGAACCTGACAGAGTGCAATGCACCGATGCAAACCTTCCTTAGCATGACACACAATGCTCACATCAAGGTATTGACCTGGCCTGGTGTCCATGACGAGGTAAGCTTTTGGACTTATCTTGTCCCCTGGCAAAATTACTACACCTGGCTGAATAGCTAAAGTCATAGAAAATGTTCTGGTCTGATTAGTGCTTGCTAGATGGTTGTAGGAGTATGTGTGTCTTGGTGGCAATGGTGCTGTAGCAAATGAGCATTCAAAAGAACTGCTGATGACAAAGCATTTTTAACTAGTTGTTTTGGAATTCGGACTGCAGGCATTTGGGCAATTTGTTGATCCGTTTGCCAAGAGATGGAGAACATATTGATGAATGTACCCAAGAATGGGACTAATAAAGGACTATAAACACAGCTGTAATGTTTCAGAAAAGGTGTTTTGTACACTTACACACTGAAGAGTAGCACACAAAAAAACTACGATAGATGTGTGACTTTAAGGCTGTTTAAGGCAAAAACACAATTGTGCAGGGATTTTTAACAAGGCTCAGAGTCAATTTCTTTAATTGTCTTTCCAGTTTGGCAGTGTTCAATCAGTATTCATCAAAGTTAAAACAAGGATTTGGCCGGGCCGGGATGGTCTACAGCTGACGCGCTGCACAGACCTGCATTTAGAGCGGGATTGACCCGGTTATTACGTTGATTATTAATCATGGTAGAATACTAAGGCCTACCTCACACAGTACAAGTGTTATTGTATCTATGTGATTGAGAAATCTCTGGTTTGAAAAAGGCAATGTTCTATCTGCCGAAACACGTGTCACCATTAAACAAGCATTTTTCTAAAATGCACTTTAAGTGTCGCGCCGAATCAATTGTTGGAGGTGTGCTTCGTACAACAGTTATAAAGTGTGCTGTCCTCTCCTGGGAGCTCCTGTCTGTGAGGTGCATTGCAGATGAGTCAGGTAACTGCCAATTTCTTCTTCAATGGTTATAGGTGGATTGTCAGGTTGCCTTTACAGCCTGTTATAACCAGGGAACGGGCTCTCTGGACTTATTGGTAGTCGGCACCTCAGCTCAACCTCAGGGAATGCCTCCTGGTCCTGTATACCCTGGGGGGCCGCTTGGTTCCGCATTAGTGGGATCCCAACTGCTGGGCAAGTTTGATGCTTCAGTCTCAGTCGGTTTCTCATCCTTGAAATTAGCTAGGACCTTATTATTCCCACTGGTGGCATTACTGTCTCCACCATAGTCCGTCTGTTGCTATTCTGACAGTCAGTAATCTGACTCAATCGTGAAGGCATCCCTTGGACTGCAGGAGAGTTACCATGGTGGAACCCAGAGGCACTGCTAGCCCAGAGGAGAAAGGTGGCAGTTGGGTGGGCCACAGTTCCTCAAGGCATAAATTAGTTTTCAAAAATTGATGAGCAGAGTTTGCTAATTACATTTTCTTGATTAGGAAACAAACCCATTTGATTAACAATGTTTTTATAATATGTTTAATGGCACAAGATGTTATTTGTACCCAGGACATAAAGTGCGCAGCAATACAGTATTTCTGTGTACCGCTGAAGTAAGACATTAAAGAAATGAATCACGTCTTGTAAATTCTTTAAAATTCGGCGTGACCTTCTAGTCGAGTAACTTAGTTTACCAACTAGACATAAGAGAAATGCACTCAACCCATAGCAACGGATAACAACAAATTTAAATGGGCTTTCTGTAGAATGGTGCATGTCACCACATGCCCACTTTGTTTGGCGCAAAGCTGCCACCCAGAGGCCAGCCATGCACAGTGAAACCTTTTGTATTTGTCATTTACTGCAAGCAAAGTAAATGTTAAATGTTTTAAACATCCCCTGCAAATGGTACCCGCCCATCATAAAATCTACTGCACTATTCCAGTGGGTGAGTAGACTTTGCGAGCCGTGGATGAGTGTCTGTAAAACGTAAATGGTTAGCTGCATGAATGGACACAAAAATAAGTAAGTGGATGCGATGAAAAGGCTCTTGTTTGGCCAGTTCTCTCCTGCATGTGCCAATATATAATGTAATCGTAATCCTATAGCAAAGCGAGCTCTGGAGGTCAGCTACACTGTATGGTATTGCAGTAGAGTTGTATATGTACAGGCTGGATGGAACTATTGATCACTACTTTGCATAAACATCTAGCCTAGCACTCCCACACAGGTCTTTGGCACTTAAGAGTGGAGGAGATTTTTGCTGCACTCGCTCTCCATCAGCCTCTTTGAACAGAGAAAAAAGGGTGTAGAGAGCCGGAGGGCAACAGAGGAATGTATGCTGACCTATGCTTTCATTAAACAGGGTAACAAAAATAGGTAGCTTTACTACACAAGTGTCAATTTAATTAGCAAACCTACAGAATTGTATAGCAATTTGCAATGCAACACTGCTTATGTCATGCCATGTGCCTGTCTGATCAGACAGTACCGCTCTTGATCACCCCGTAACTCTCTGAAATTGCTGGCCAGTCTTTCTCTCAATTTCAGAATAGCACATGTACCACCATTCCTAGTGGATCACTCAAAGTGAAGCAGTTCATCAGAGGAGATGCCTGCCACCAGCGCTTCTCTACTGACAAAAGAGAGAATGAACCATTACATGACGCGGCACAAGCAATTGCAAGAGTTGCCAGCACGGACTGCTGCTTGCATGCATGGACTTGCTTACATGTGCATAAGCCATGGAGCAGCTCCATGTGCAATGTTGGAACTCAAATATGAACCTGGTAATTTTACAGAATTAGCCGCTGCTGCCAAATGCCAATGGACCCACGTGAGCAAAAATGGAGGGGGCTTAGCCTGATTTTTATGTATTCTTTTGATTTTGACACCTTCCGGATGCGGAAGGTAGGAACTGATTAGCCCGGGGATCAAGTGGGAGGAGAGGAAGAATAAAAGAAAGGACAGGAAGCAGGAAGGTGTGGGTTGTTTGGGGGAGGCCAGAGCAGGCAGATGTAGCAGACCAGGCGACCAGAAGGAGAAAGGGTGGTGCGGTGGAGCATGGAGGCAATTTTGAAAATAATCTGAGGTAGTGGTTGGTGAGGGAAAGGGTTACTGTGGGGTGAATGTGCCTGCAAGTGTTTTGAGTAAGAGTACTAGTAGGGAGTAGGTGAAAGTGAGACTGAGGAAATTAAACAGCAATGCAAAGAGTAGCAATGTGAAGAGAGGAGTGGTAGTAGTGTCAAAGGAGGAGTGGTAGGTGTAGTTGTGGAGAGGGGACAGCAGTTGTTTAAGGGAAGAGTAGTGTGGAGTGGTAACGTTGTTCTCTTGCTCTGTCTACCTCTGTCTCACTCGCTCTCTCTCACTCTCGCTCGGGTCTGTCTCTCTCGCGCTAACTCTCTTTCTCTCGGCCTGACTACAAACTTGAAATGTTTACCTCTGGTTAGCAGGTTTGTTTAGCAGTAACATCCCTGACACGGCACAGGGACAACTGTTGCAACTTGCTGGACATTGACAATGCTTGCGAGATGCATACGTCTCCTTGGGAGCACACAGTCCAGCATACTGGCAGCAAGAGTGTAAGCATTCTGACACTACTACCCAGGCAGTAGTGTTCCCATCATTTTTTAGTTTCCAACTATTATATGGAGTAAAACGTTGTCTAGAAGATACGCAGCTGTAAAGTACACATCACTATGAGACTAAGCAGCTCTTTGAAAAGTGTTGCCCACCTCTGATTCAAAACACATTCAGAATGGCTTACATACAGTACACACTGTTTCAAAGGCTGCCGCTGCTTCTTTGAGTTGCTCACACATTTGAGGCTCTCCAATTGAAAGAATTTGGGTTGGCAACAAGTGGGCAGTATAAAAAAAAGTCGGTTTGCGTTTAATTTGAACCCATAATTGTACTTCCACATGTAATTCAAATGCTGGCTTCAGAGATATGGTTGCAACCTGCATATCTGAATCCCACAAGGAAACTGTAGGTTGCACACACAACCTACCTGACACACCTATCTAACCTGTCTTACTGTGATTATAATTTTGTTCTACACAATTCTCTTAAGCAGGCCGGTATACCCCATCCACCATTTTATTACCATTGAGAACTGCCAAGTGCATATTACACAGATCTTTGCAGCAGGTGAATTAAACACCTTCTGTCGTTTTACTAAAATTAGAACCTGTGTTCTGGATCTTCAAAACATCTCTGAAGTACCTGCTCCACTCACACAAACGATAGTCAATTTGCCTTAATTCCATATGAGACTTCTTAGTTATCATTCCTATGCAACATTCCCATATAAATATTCTATGGTAAACGTTTAGGGCTCCCCACTTGTTCATACCATGTATAACCTTAAAGCGCTGGATGAAGATATGCCATAATGCAAAGTTTAGAAACCGCCTGTTCTCCACATTATTTGTACTATTACTCCCATTAACCTTCACCGTTAAATATGTTGGCTTAGCTGATGGGAGAAACTGCTTAACACATATGGAAAGCCAACGGTTGCAGACCCTTCCCTTAAGGGTATCATTGGTTTCAACTGTCACTAACTGAAAATAACATGTTGAAAAATATTGGTAGGGAATAGAGGAATAGTTCATGTGTGTGGGACTTGAGAAATATGCATGTATCATGAAAAGATTTTAAAAGATAAAAAGATTGGATAAAATGGCAAGTAAAGGAGGCAGATGTGAGTGGGGCATGTGTGATGTGAAGGTAAGTGATCGCATTAGGAACAGTAGAGCTTAATTAGTTGGGTAATAATAAAGGGGCATGGCTCTGGTGGGGGTTCAGGGGTGGACAGTGACCTCAAATTCAGTGGCACCTTTCTCCAGGCCTAATTGTAGAGGCTAGTTATTCTCAAACGAGAGAAAGAGGTTTGCTCCAGGTGTTCAATTCTGGGCCTAGGCATTTGAACAACACTACTAATATGCGATTAGATGGTCAAAGGTCTATGGTCACACTTCATTAAGGTGAATAGAAGTAATATATAGACTTTGTTTTAAATATTTTATGTAGGTAAAATGCATATCATGGTTTGATCCCTTTGCTTTTTTAGGTGCCAGTTGTCAAATCTTCAGTTTACTTTCTCTTATGCATGTTTCCTTGAGCTCTGTTGACAACTGGCTCAGATGCTAGAAGAATCCTCTGGCATAGACACCAACATGGAGATGACGATGTCTAGACAGGCATAGGAGCTGGTGGGAGGCAAGGAAGTGCAGTCTGAGTTGCTGGGATACTCTGAAAACTCTCCTGTCCAGTTGGCATGCAGCTCTGATGGCATTGCAAAACTACAGATGGCAACGATGACCAGTTTCTTGCATGCTAAAGAGTGGAGGGCATCTATCTCGGGTCCAACCCTTGATATGCTTCAAAGGTGTAACTATCTTGCTCTGTCAGCTACTGGACATCATTTTTGAATGGCTTCTCTTTTACACCTAGGTTCACGCCCCATCCGCTGTCCACCTAACCTGAGGCTGGGCGATTCTACTTCCGATGTTTCCCTTCTGGGTTGTTAGTAAATCCCTTGCTGCCAAGGTGGCCAACCCTCCCTCCCTTGTTGTTAGATCCCTGCTCCCCTGTATTGATCTTGTGTGGTCTGCTTCCCGCGCTGTATATGTCCCCCTATGACTTGTAAAGCATTTTGTTTCTTCCTGAAGATAGATTCGCACTCAACCTAATAATAATTGTTCTGACAGTTTGTCTCTCAAAGCAGTCATTTTATGTTCTTGATCAGGGCTTGAGAGCAGGAGGTGCAGCGGCTATTGTAACTTGAACTCGGCTGATCTTGAGCAAAAAACCCTACAATCACTTTGGAAGGTAAGAAGTTTTTTTTAACCCAAGGTACTGTGCAGGGTTTCTCCATTAGATAGTCTTGCAGCTTTTACAGCAGGGCTTTTTCATGTCGCCTTGCGAGGTAGGCATCTTCAGTACATTAGCAAGAAATAACCTTCTAAAAATCCCAGCTAGGCGGGCCATGATTATCTATATTCCCGCAATTGTATCCCACACATTCCCTTTCTAGGGTGAATTCTGACCTCCGGAACCTGCTTCCGAGCTTCGGAAGAGAGGTGGGGACCTGTGTACACACCGGTGGAATCTAGGGGTGTCACGGTATTAGTTTTATGACGGTACGATAACCTTCTTGCCAAATGACGGTATATCATGGTTATCACGGTATAGCAGGTGGAGTTAACTAATCTTAACAAATATTTTCTAAAAGGTCATAAATTGACAGATTTATCATCACAAACAAAACCAGGCACCCAGGGGCCAGAATTGGGCTTTTCAACATACTTTCCACTGAAATGCCTTGCTTCCACAAACACAAACACACGTGTGGAGAGGGGGGGTGGGCCTGGTGCAACTGGCAAAGCAAACTGAATAGCTTTTCTTAAGTGGTCATTTAGGCTTTTTGCTCCCCCACTGGCTACTGGTGAAGATGAACATGTTGCCATCTTGATAACCTGCATGCCACAGATCAATGGAGGCTGATGGTAGTATACGCTTGTGCGCATACACACGCACTCTCTCTTTACGTTACAGCCTTTAGTTTACTTGCGGGCCAAAAGGTGTTCAGTAATCACGGACATGTTACCCTTTGGTATGGCAACAGGGAATACCGACAGATCAGTGAATTTCGCAGTGTGACTTATTATATGTAAATTCAATGATAGAACCAGGGAAATCCCCCCGTTGCCATATGTTTAGAGAACATTATCCATTACGGTATGAACGGTATAAACAATGTGACGGTTATTATTGTTCAATTAAGTGGTTCACGGTATCTTTAACGGTATCTTTAACGGTATACCGTTATACCGTTACATACCGTTACATCCCTAGATGAATCTAGTTGCTTTGCTCCATGAAATTAAAAGCAAGTGTTGCCACCAATTAATGGGGCTCATGAATAAGGGTCAGTCAACGGTACTCCCCTGGGAGTTTACAGATACATGGTGACTGTGACCCCAGCCCTTGAGGAGCAAGGTTCCTCAAGTGGGTGCGTTAGGTCGTGCCTGCCTTTTGAGCTCTTGGGGTCAGAGGCCATCACTATTCATGAACCAACCAGGCCACGATGACATAATTCCTCCTACTGCAACAAAGTAGCATCATAGGATCTTAGACCTTTCAGCAGGTTGTGTAGAACATAGTGATTGATATGAAGGTGATGAAGCGGCCGAGTATGGAAAGAGATAATGCAAGCATGTGAAATAGGCCAGGGGTTTTAAATTATTTGTATTGCAAGAGGGCAGGCAAGTGTGCTACATGAATATTTTATCACAAAGGAATTGACTGATAATTTGAGGATAAGGAGTTACTAGAGATGGCAACAGTGCAAGTGAGCTTGTCAAATGTGTATCTTGTATAAAGTTGTATTTATGAATTAATGCTCTCAGTATGTGGCAGCAGTACCTTGAGAAGGAAAACAGAGGTGAGTGTTTGAAATAAACAAAAAGAAAGTCACATTTCTTACTTGTATACAGAGGATGTGAAAAACCGGAATCGACACAATTTGTAGAAATGTACCTGAGTAAATTGAGAGCTTTGAAGGAATTGTTGGTGTAAATTAAGTATGCAAGTCGGAAATGATGGTGACCAGAAGACATAGGCTATTTGTGGTCTGGTGAAGGACTGCAGGGATTAGTTTCGGTTTTTAACGGGACACAGGGCAGGTTTGATTGTGCTTTGACAGATGTACTAAAAGGTTGTGAGAATGAACGCCCTCTGCTTCAGTTCCCAGAATTCCATTTTATTTTTGCCTGGTTATGGATGAAATACAGGGCCAAGTACAAGTGATCTTACTTTTCCTTGACGTTTCGGGCACTGCAGCCACACATGACTTTTGTATTTCCCACCAGAGTTCCAGATAAGATTTTGAAGTGTAAGTATTTTACCCCCCATTTCCTTGAAGTTTGGACTAAAATGATTTTACAGGGCGTAAAAAAGTAATTACCATTCCAAATTGTGGTATATTTAGGTAATTGACCATATATTTTATCTCTAAAACGTATTATAGTAATCCATCTAATTGTTAACTCGCTTCCTCTCCTTACTTCTATGTCTTTCTCTCCCTCTCATCTACTCCTTGCTACCAACAGACTAAATTCTGGGCGCATTATGGGAGGATAACAATATGCCGATACCAAGTCAAGGCTAGGCACCGTAAGGCCACTACAATGGTGATGGGTGCAGTATAAAATATGTCTTAACAAACATAACAAAACCTGAACAAGTAAACCATACAAAAATATATTATTTTGCTCACTTTTCAAGAATTTGAAAACATGACATATTCTAATGTTTGACATACAACCCCTCCCAATTGTTTTTCGGGCTTTATGTGAGTAAGTAGAATGGCTTGTATAAAAAGTAGAAAGAGAAAAAATAGACTAAAAAGTCTCCAAGGTCCAGCTTCAGCACCTCTCAAGCCCATAATGCTACCATACAGTACTAATTTCTAGGACCATACAGCTCCAAACCTAGACATTGCCACTCACGTAAAAGCTAGGTTTTACTACAACCTATAAATTTAGCAAGCATAGACTAAAGACATGCATCCATACAACCACAAACATTCCTCTTACCACCCCCTATTAAACTGCTTGTGTGTCATATAACTAATCCCTCTGTTTGTTATCTCTGTTTCTGTTATGAGTCGCTCTGCTGTGACCCTCACAATATATTTTCCCATGACTGCCTGGCAGTGGTGGCAGCCCTGGTGCGGGACACTGGGAAAGATGGCGGCAGCAGTAACAGTGCATCTCATGCCACTTAGAGGGACAGTGGGGCAACCACCCTGCGGCGCACCCATATTGGAGAGCCGGGGATGGCGGCATGCTCAGCACTTCAGGTTTGAAGATGAGATGCGCTGGTCGAGAGGCGCTGCAGGGCCTCGCGGGAAGGGCCAGCACAAGTCAAGGATGTTTGAAACACAATAGAACCTGCAGAACTTGGGGAAATGTAAGGAGGCACTTAAATTTATGAAATTACAACAAACATAAATGGAATTAAATAAGCAAAATGAAACCTTAATTGAACCAACCGAATGTTCAAACTGGCCAGTAGAAAGGAAGCCCAACAAAGGAGGGCCATGGGGGAGGAGGGGACACCCTGCCACCCAATTCTGTTGGCATGGCTTTCCTCCAATCGGTGATCAACAGAAGGAGGACAAGCAATCTGACTCTGAACTTGTCTCATTGTGGGACAAGTTCCCTGTAATTCTCTCAAGGTGCATTAAGAGGAGCTGTATCCTGAAGGAGGAGGAGTTGATGTCTGCCTGGAAAGCTGCCTAGAGGAAACTGGCTGAGTGAGGGGGAAGGAGAGTACCCCTGCAGCACCACTTAGCCAGTGGGACTCCTAGAGAAGAGGGGCAAACCAAGACCCCCTGAACAGGAGACAGGGGGTTAAAAAGAAGAGAATCCCAAAGCCCCTAAAGAGAGGAGGGACAGGGCTAAAAGCCGTGAAGTGGTGAGGGTATTATACAAAGAGAAGAGGTGTAAACTCGAGTCCCCTGATAAAGAAAAGTGCAAAGCCAAGACCCCAATATTTGTGGGGGAGACTAAAGAACACAAGCAGAAGAGCTCTGGAACTAACACGGGGGGAAAGTCCAGGTTTCATGAATACGTGAGAGGCAAAGACAGAGAAAGGAGGTAAATAAGAAAGACTCCTAGGAAACCGGTACAACACCAAGTCCCCTGAAGAGGAGAGGGACAAAGTAAAACAATGTGAGACTTCCACAGGGTTCGATATTGAGGGTAGGTGGGAGCTATTTAGCGCCTGCTTCTAGCCTAGGAGAGCCTGGTTTGCTTGAAAACTACAGTTGCCAGGGGCTACATTTGGCTCCCCCAGGACAAATAATGCCTTACAAACATGCATATGTGACATTAACTTTGAGTATTTGAGAATGCTAATAAAGACGACTTGGGACACATTTAGTACACATTTAAACATAATGAATCATACATAATGGACAAGTCTGCATCTCATGTTATGTTAAAGGACATTGATACTACACACTATCTCCACCGGAGTGGTCCCCTGGTGCTCTGGCAGATCGGAAAGGTAAGAGGGTAGGATGGGTTAGTAGGGCATAGCGGGACAAAGGTAGAACGAGAGTTGTGATGTCCTGTTGACAGCTTTAGTTTGTTTAACACTTTCCGCTGGGCATTGGGTGCGGTTTACGGATCAGTAGACTCTCATTTGTTGTTGTGAGGGACTATGTGTGGTTCGTTTTGCTGTTGCAGTGTGGTGAAGTGCATGCGGATTGCTGAGCAAGGATATGGTTGTTAGCGTTTGAGGGGTGTATGCGGAGGGTTGAGGTTTAGCGGTTGTGTTAGTGGCTTTTTTCTTCTTATTTTACCTCGTTGCATCAGACAACTGTGTTTGGTGTCTCTGCCAGTGCTATCTTCTGGATTGTTCTGTGGTGGGTCACTCACCGGGTTCAGCGCAAAGTGGTGGCATGTCTCTGTAACTGTCTAGTGGTCTGTGGCCAAGAAGGTGGTGAAGGCCTCTTCCCCCCTCCCTTGGGTTGAGATGGCTATGGTAGTGGGGTTTGCTCAGGTGTGCCTGCCGTCACCTCCATGAGGAGCTCCTAGGGCGGGGTCCCCTCCCTCTGAATTCCAGGCACTCCCTGGCTTCCTGCGATGCAAGTTATTGGTTAATGCTCCCTTGCTTGCAGCTAGGGTACCCGTCTCTTACGGGATGCTTAACGTGGGTGTTTGGCTTGGGAGTGGGTATATCCTGGGCTCCCTCCTTCCCCTGGTACTTCCTTCCATGTGCGCTTGTTGTTGCATTCTCATCTAGAAGTTAGATTTGCAGTGCGCAAGTTTACCCAGTGATAGACCCTTCTTATTGGGTGATGCCTGACACCCAGGAGCTGGTTTTAGCTCCTGCTCAACAAATCTTAATTTCGAATCCTGCTCCCAGAGGAAAGGGCCAGCAAGTAAGAAACAAGATACCCTAAGCAGGGGTGAGGACAAGTGGACCCCAAGCAGGGGTTAGAACATCGAGGACGGGCCACAAGGGGGCGCATGGATGGGTCCACCTCCTGTGTGAGCTCTTCATCTCATGGCCCCAAAAGTGACCAGAGCCCCCGCGTTTTTGCCCCCTTCCCCAGAGGAGCCTAGTGGAACGCACGTCGGAACCTGCATCCCCGAGCCGGATCAAAAATTCATGGAAAATCTGACCCAATCTCGCCCAGAAAAATGATGTGAAGCCTGTGGCGTCATCAAATAGAGCAGGCCCGTGCTCGTCACACGGTGAGCGCTCCGCCAACTGGACTGAGGACCCGAATCGCACACAGGGCTGACTTCTTGCTTCACTCCACCTGAAACATCTCCCTAGGTGCCGGCAAGCGCGACGAAGAGGCAACCCACAACCAGACAATATTGCATGGCAGAGACCCGATAAGGATCCATCTTCGCCCCCCGCCCCCCTGCTCCGTGTAGCCGCTCTGCAAAGGATTTAGGAAAGAGCTGTTCGGCGCTTAACAGAATACACGGTGAGACGCCAGACCCCCATACGCCATACCCTCAGGGACCCGCTGGCACCGGTCCCGTCCCGGCAAAGGGAAGCAGACATTGCCCCATCTGTGCTGGGGTTCAGAGGGCATATCGCGGAGCAGCGCGCTACCTCCCACCCGCACCTACACCACCGGGCAGCATGAGGAGGCTGTGCCCACACTTAAGCGGCTGCGGTGTGGGAGCACCTACACACCCAAATTACCGCTCCTTGTCTGCCCGCTAAAATTCGCCACTGCACTCGAAGTGGGACACGTTGTTCTGCTCAGACTTCTCCCCTAGCTGAAAGGGGGCTCAACAAGTTCCGATACGTGCTGAAGGCTTCCCCGCTGTTACTGCAGCATTGAATCACAGTGCTTTTGAACAACGGCACAAAAGCCCCAAACCACCAAGACTCTTCACTAGAATCTGGAACGAAGAGGAACTGACGGAGCCTGGTCCAGCGGTGTCCCCACGGACTATAGTCTACAGACTGCATTTACCCCAATTTGTAAGCACATTGATGCCCCCTATGGACCTCTCCACCCCATAGACCCTACAGACACAATAAAACAGCGCTAAACTGCAAAGTTCCACCATACGGGTTCTGTGATAACCCCCCACCCACAATCAACTTGACACGCATCCTAGGGGCAGCCTTTGTAACGCCAGGGTTGGACCAGACCCCAATCCTGGAACCATTCAGAAATCATCTGAGCACAGCAGTGTCTCCCACCTGTGGGATTGCTTCACCAAGTGCACCTACTATACTTTGTAATCCTGATTGTGTGAATCGAACTCATTAACGAGACTCAACAATAGAATGCCCCATACATCCCTGCGAATACTGTGTACTAAAGTGAGAGGACTCACCCCAAAACCCGCAATCACCAAGTTACACAAAGTGGCGCACATCGCGTTGCAAAACAGGGCTCTGACACCACCTCAAGCGGAAGCTGCCCCAGCATCTGAGATAAATACTGTAGGAACAAATCGCCCAAAATTGAATTCGCACTTGGTCTGACGTCCTACAAATTGATGTCATCACTCTGCTCTGAAGTCACCTGAAAGCCGGACAGAGGTAAATTGCAACCAGCACAGCAATAAAAAGATCAGAATTACCATTTCTAACCATCAGTGACACTTTTCGATGTGGTAGTAGATCTGATGCATCCTATCTCCTGCCCCTGCCTATATAGACTCAGGAAACTCAGCAATCACTGAGGTGAACACAAGAATCCCAATACACAGCACATGATCAACTCCACATGTCCTACCCTGAGGGGCCCCTCGTCTCGTCCCTGAGGGGTGTGCCCTCTCCTCCCTGGACGAAAATGCAGAGAGGGATTTTGTCTCCCACCACTTTGCCACACAACAACTACTACCAGTTGCATTGTGCTGGGCTCTCTACACATGGACATTAGGGAGAAACTGGCATTGTATACATTTTCTCCCCATCGCACTCACGATAGCCCCTCCCCCCCTGTTTCCACAATGACGTCTCCGGATCCCGAAGCTGCCACAACCAAGGCCAATGTGGCTGATCTGCTGACCGAAATGAGAAGCATGGGAGCTGACATAGGCGGGAAAATAGACAAAATTACTCACAAAATCGACAAAATGGAGGAGAGATTAGAGGAAGTAAAGTATAACCAGACTTTACGGACCACACTGGAATCCCCAATGGAAACGAGGATTGCTGAAATCGAGGCAAGGGAGGAGGAATTATGATTGAAAGTTGATGACTTGAAAAACAGTGAGCTTCGAAACAATATACATGTCTTTGGCATTCCAGAGAAGGAGGGGGAAACCGAGCTCGATTTGAAGAGAACTCTGCACACACTAATCAAACTGCTTTTTCAGGATGACTCTGTGTACGAACCGAAAATTGATCGCATTCACAGGGCCGGAGGTAGGACGGGTTGCCCGAGGACAGTATTGGCTTGCTTCCATGATTATGCAGACAAGGCCCGGGTCCTTGAGAAGGCCAGAGGCAATGTGCAGATTTCCCTGGACGCAGTGACAATTTCCATCTATCAAGATCTATCATCCCTTATGCTCGCCATGAGAAGGAAATGTCTCCCACTAACAAAACCTTTGAAAGAAAAAGGTGTCAGATACCAGTGGGGATACCCCTTCTCACTCATGTTCGAATGGGAAGAAAACACAATATGGTTGCCATCCAGGGTCGGACTGGGACAAGAAATAGGCCCAGTCACCCAAAAAGAAGTGGCCCACCCCTCGCCTCAAAAAAGTGGCCCACTCCTCGCCTCACAACCCTTGACCCCTACATCACTGGAAGTGATGTCATTTGACCCCACACTAAAGTGACATCCTGAGAAGCGATGAAACATGACCTTTCACCCCTTGACAAAACAGGAAGTGGCATCTAATGGTATTGTTCTGAAGTACACTACGAAAAAAATGGTTATGATTTCACTAATGTGATATAGATTTCATACAAGAATGGATCACTGTATGTATCATTAAGATCTGTGTGTATAGATCCATATTGTCAAATTACTGTGAATCCAAGCAGACGTCCAAGGCCAGATGATAATATACATACAATATCACCCAACCTGTGTTGGTGATGCTCATTTATCGAACTTAGAAGGATGAATGGCTTTTTAAAAAAAGAAATATTAAAACAATTATTTTTTTGCCAATCTGGCCCAACCATGGCCAGAAACTGGCCCTCACTTACCAGGGACGATTTCGGCCCAGTCACGGGCCGAAAGGCTGAGGGTCCAATCCGACCCTGTTGACATCTGAGAAAGACATATCCATTTGCACGGCAGTCTTGGGGAACAGGAAGGTGGTGCAGCCTCAATCGAAAGGAGTAACGATGACAGAGAATGGCGGATCAAGGGACCGAGGCGAAAGAAGATACCGGGTTCCAGAAAGTTTAGGAGGATGAACACATCTTCGGACATGGACCATTGAAATTCTGATCGTGCAACGCTGCCGTTAAAATGGATCTGGCCTGACAAAGAGCTTCCACGTAAGAGGCACTTAGGGTCACGTAAGAGGCACTTAGGGTCATGAAATAAGTGTTTCTGATGGGATCTCCAAAGTGCGGACGAGACCCATAACTTGGTGGTATGGAACAAGTGGGGGGGTACTGGGGACTCACTGTTATTTAAGATGTTTTGTTTCGTATGAGTTGTACAGTTCTCACTGGTGGTCCGAGACTGACTGGGTGCGGATAACCCAGCTAGATTGGACGTCGCATGGGAAGTGGGGGAGTCAAAAGAGGGGGGGTGGCAGGGAGAAGGCGTTGGATGCGTTTACTGAAACATGCAGATTGGTAAGACGGAAGCTAAACATTACCCAGATGGGACCCCTAGAAGTATGCTCAGTTAGAAAACATGGCTGCGACAATAGATGCACCTTCTACTCCGCCGCACACTCCACGTTTACAAGAATATATTATCTATACCTCACCTCTGGTTTAAGTGATGCCGCAGCTACCTCTGAAATCACTCCGATTTCCTGGTCAGACCATGATATGGTTACTACAGCCATAAGTCTCCTGGCTCTTCCACCAAAAAATTGAAAATGGCACTGCAATGAGTCGCTGTGGAGGGATTCAGTCTTTCGCGGACAATTAGACAAGGAGATTACAGAATGCTTTAAAACGAATGACACAGGTGAGATATAAAAAAAATGTGGTGTGGGAGGCAGGGAAGGCAACATGGAGGGCCCTCCTGATCAGGGAAGTGGCTACCAAAAAAAGAGATCACTCTGGCAGAAAATAGACTTAGAAGGGAAGTTATGCAGCTGGACGCTGCAGCGCAGACTGATAAGGAGGGGAGAAGGGGAAAAATCGCAGAAGCAGTTCAGAAGAGAGAGGAACTCTGGCAAATGGAGGAGGGACTAGCCATATGTAAGCTCCAACTTCTTAAACAAAAACACTCCGAGAAAGGTGACAAGGCTGATGCACTACTGGCCCCCAGGTTGCGAGGACAACACTCGGAACGATGGGTCGTGGCTATTGATGGAGACAGTAATCTCCAGACAGAAAACACCAAGTATATTCCCAAAGCTTTTGCTCACTATTACGAACATCTCTATAGGTCTGAATCCACACAGAGAAAGGTAGAGATGTAGCATTACATGAATGGTGTAAATATGCCCAAACTCTCCCGGGCCATGGCGTAGACCTTAGAATCCCCTATAACTTCCGACGAAGTGGAGAGAGCGATTAAGAGGCTTCCAATTGGGAAGGCCCCCAGGAACGATTGGTATGGGTTTTAGAAGTCCTTCCTTGCACCGCTCCTCCCCTTTATTGTTCTCCTATTCAACAATATCCTACTAAAGGGAGTTGCACCTGAGTCATTCTCACAAGCATTAATTTCGTTGATCCCTGTGGAGGGTAAAGATCCCAAACAGTGTGGGTCATATCGCCCCATCTCTCTCCTCAACATTGACGCGAAAATATACAAGCGTATATTGGCGGCTAGGTTGGAGACCACCCATATGCCCTTTCTAGTACACCCCGACCAGGTCGGATTTATTTTAGGGTGTCAAGGTGCTAACTCCACGCGGAAGACTCTCCTTTTGATACATGAGTCGAAGAACATGATGAATGACCGGTCGCTGCTATCTATAGATACCGAGAAAGCATTCGACAGAGTGGAGTGAGACTTTTTAGCAGTGGTGTTATGCAAGGTAGGGCTTGGCACGATGTTCAGAAAGGAGATTAGAGCCGTATACACTTCCCCTCCCAAGCTTCAGTCATGGTAAACTCCGTATACTCCAGGTGGTTCTCTCTCGGAAGGGGCACGCGACAAGGCTCCCCCCTCTCAGCAATACTGTTTGCTCTTATATTGGAACCTCTCGACAAACGCTTAGGGCGGACTCCCAGATAGGTCTGCGGGTAGATGGTAGAGAATACAAACTAGCCCTCTACGCTGATGAGATCTTGCTCCATGTCCAGAACCCTATGTCCTCAATACCCCGGGCTATCCAATTAATCGAGGCTTACGGGTCACTCTTGGGGTTTAAAATGAACAAGTCCAAATCCATACTCTTCCCACTCCATGAACCCACCCCGACTCCATCAGGAAACTTTCTCAACTAGGTCTGGTGATGGGAGGCCAGACATTACGCTATTTAGAGATCAACCTAACCAGAAACCTGGCAGACCTGTATGAAGCAAATTTCCCCCACGTTCTCGCCTCACTTCAGGCGGACCTTGCAAAATGGCAGTCCCTCACAACCTCTTGGATGGGACACCTGAACGCCGTCAAAATAGTATGCTGCCCACGGTTTCTCTATCCCTTTCCATTCTCCCCTTGAAAATCCCAGATTCGTTCTTTCGAGAGGTGAAAAGTGCCATATTACCTTTCCTGTCGCAGGGGAAGAAGCCAAGAAATTCATATGAAGTACTCGTAATGCCCAAAGAAAAGGGAGGGCTACGCCTTCCATATCTCAAATTATATTATCAAGCAGTACGTTGCGTGTACTGATTCCCCACCTGAGAGGAAGAAAGGATTTGCAATGGGTCCACCTAGATAACTACCACCTGGCCCCCACCACGGTCTCGGAATGGCTGTGGGCTCCCAGATCCAAACTCCGGAGGAGACTCAGAGACCCCGCTATACTTTGCACAATATGAGACATATGGAGGGAGGGAGCGAACATGAGAGGAGTCACAACGTGGCCATCGCCCCTAAGCCACTTATGGGCCCCAGGGATCCGTGAAGAGATCCCAGACCACTCACAATATTAATCCTGGTTTGAGGCGCGTCTGGAGAGAGTAGGACAGTTGTGGAAAGATGGGGCTTTCCTGACGATCCAGGAATTAGAGGATGCGCTCCAGATACGTCCGGTCCCAGTTTTCCTCTATCTTAGGCTCAAAGGTGTTCTCTCGAGAGGTATGGCGACTCAAAATACAAAGGGAACTCATACCACTAGAAAAACTACTCGACACAGTAACTGAAACAAAGGCCCTGATCACAAATATGTACAGGGCTCTATTAGATAACGGGTTAAGGTCTGTCACAAAGCTCAAACATAGGTGGGAACAAGATTTTGGGCACAAGCTAGATGAGTGCACTTGGGCAAAGATAATGAAGTCTCCCTCACAGGTACCGATTGCTGCACAATATAAATTACATGCCATCAAGTTGCTGCATAGGTGGCAATACGACCCTTATAAACTGTCCAAAATGTTTCAAGCCGCTAGACCCTTATGCTGGAGATCATGTGGAGAAAGGGCCAATTACTGGCACACGTTGTGGGGATGTTCCCGGGTTCAGTTGTACTGGAGTGAAGTGCTGAGCTGGATTAAGCAGGTCGATGGGATTTCCTGGGATATGACGCCTCTCCTCATAATGTTTGGGTTAGAAGATGGCAATGACGGAATGATTGTCGCCCCCCCTATTACTCGTCACTCGTGCCTGCCTGGTAATTAGATGGAAGGCGCTGCGTCTTGCCTGCAAATCAGAGTGGTTAGGGGTGCCCAAAAATATATATATGTAATGGAAAGAATCACTGCAGCCCTTCATGGAAGGTCTGCCCAACAAGAAATGCTGTGAAATGACTTTGCAAACCTGTATGTCCCGGGACTTGCAGAGAGCCCAACACGAGACAATGGCGGGCCTGGTGAGGGATAACAACAAAGCCTTACAATAATTCGATATGCGAGCCCAGCAGCCCATGTATTTTTCTATTGTCAAGATTGGGAAATTCTGGATGCATAAATTAAATGAACATGTTTGATAGGGGATCACCATTAAAAAGGATTACAAATGCATGCTTTAGTAACAGTAACACGTTGTTAACCTGTCTTGGGGGGGTAAGAGGGAGTTGTGTGGGGGTGAATTGACGTTCCCTAGTTGGTAACCTATCTGCTATGAGAATTATGAGAAAACGAGGGAATGTAACTTGATACCAATGCCAAAGTGTGTTGTATTCTTTTATTGCACGTTTAAAAACTTAATAGCTACCTCTGAAATCACTCCGATTTCAAGCTCAGGTGAGGACCAGAGGACCCCAAATCGTGGCAAGAGCATTGAGGCCCCAAGCAAGGGTGAGAGCGCCACGATCCCAGAACGGGTTAAAAGCATTGCCACCCCAAAGCAGGGGAGCACAATCTGACCCCAAAGCAGAATGAGAGCACCAAAACCCCAGGACGGGCTTAGAACAACCCAACTCCAAGTCGGGGTGAAAATCAGAGATCTAACCGGAGTAGGGTGGTGAGTACCTTCAAACCGAGAAAGCAACAATACCCCAAAGAGAGATGAGAACTCTGTGGCCCATAGCTGTCAAAACAACCCAACCCTAGGATGGGGGTAAGGACAGTCAGCCCCAAGAAAAGATTGAGGGGCTCCACACCCCAAGGTGGAGATATAACAAAAACCATATTCCCAGAGACATTGTTTCATGGATAACAGAGAAAAGCACAAAACATTCTGTCCGTGGGTTTTGAATAAGTACTTGGCGAGGGACCCTCTGAAGACAAGAGACGAGGGTCGGTGGTCAGAAACTAGCCTCCACTTTACTTTTAGGCCTGGGGCCTATATTTGTTGTGGCATTACTTAAAGGCCTCTTTAGTAGTGGTTTGGCCAGGATTTCAGGGTAGCTCAGGATTGGACAGAGGACTCATTTTCTTTTGGGACATTCTGAAAAATCACTGCTTGGACATTTCTCTTTTCCTTTTCTTTTTAGAACAGGACATCGGACCCTAGAGATCAGGACAGTTTAGGTAAATACTATGGTATTGTCAGTCTCCTGATTCTGACTTACCACACTATTTTTGCATGCATTTCTTTCCCTCCCACTCATCTGTAACTTACTATCAACAGACTATGGTCCGTAGAGACACTGGCGGGGTCACAATACGTTGATATCAAAACAAGGCTAGGCTCTATAGGAACACTATGGTGGTGATGAGTGCAGTATAAATATATTTTAACAGAACACACTTCTTTGTTCCTAATAATTCATTAAAGTTAAGTGATTCATTTTTTACATCAAAGTTTCTCTTCAAATCCAGCAGTACTCTTACGTCCCGTCCCCTTTTCTCCATACTGTATCTGCGTCCTCTCTCAAGGGACAGGAGACACCCTTTTTCACCAGAAAAAACCTTCCCATTTAAATTTAGAGGCGCATGGGGGTGCGGGTCAGAGAGCATGTGCTGCCCTGACTCTGCCCTCCGGCGCCACACCTCGGTCCCCTTTTCTGCGTCGACGAGAATGGGCCGAATTCACCAGCGCTCCTGGATTTGGCTTCGGCCATGTAATTTCACGCACAGATACTTCTTCTCTTTGTCTTATTTTTTTTTTTCTTTTTGTCATTTAGGTACTCGGTCCTCAGGTGACATGCTCCTCCCCGGTCCATGTCGACTTCTACAGGGGTCAGCAGGTGCCCAGTCTGCAACAGGCTCTTCCCAACTTCAGACCCCCAAGCCATCTGCCTATTTTGCCTTGGCCCAGAACACGGTTGGCAAGCTTGGTCAGCATGTGGCTCGCTGTCCTCGAAAGTGCTGAAGAACAGACTAGGCTGGTGGAGGGAGCTCTCCCAGAAGTCGCCTCCAGAGGACCTCAAGAACTTTGTGAAACATCGAACCAAGCCCAAGGTAGGTCCGATATTCTCCATCGCACCCTGCAAGGGAGACTCCTTCCCAGGGACTCTCCTGCGCGGGTGGGACCGGTCAGGTCATTCTACCAGCACATGCACAGAGGCTGCTGCAGCTACCAGCCTCCAGGCCGAAGGATCCTCAGATCCTCCCGGTGACAGTGTTGAGGGACCAGAAGGTTATTTTACTGGTTCTTTGCCAGAGGGGCTCCGCCCTTGTACCGGCACCATGGCTGAGAGGCTACGCCATAATACCGGCAATACGTCCGGGGGGGATGCTTAAACGGGTCGAGGGTGCCACACCTACCGGGCCTAGGCCCGAGGAACAGGGTAGGCCTCGTGATCCACACGCAAGAGTCTTGGATGAGGCCGGGCGTGCAGGCTGAGCAACATGTGGCAGACAGCTCGACAAAATGGCCGCCGTGCCAGACAGAGGCACCCGTCCAACGCCATTCCAGGAATTCGGCGAAGAACGGGTGTCAAGATGGGACTGGCTTCAACCAGGTACTTGGCCTACAGCCTACCCCTCTTTTGCACAGGGCAGCTTTCATTTGCGTCCATATGGGAAGGGTACGCAGCGGCTGCAGCAGCTCCCCGCTACCCCGTCAGCACCCCCTGCCACCTCCTCGGTCAGTGAGGAGGTCTTCTTCGAGAGGTTCCTCTGACTCTTGAGGTCACCTCGGATGGGGGGTATCCTCAAAGACGAAATCAGGGAAGTCCTTCCCGCAATACTAACGGCACCACAGACGACTATGTCTGCGCCCCAGGCCCCAGCGCAGCCGCCTCCTCTGGCTCCCCAGCCAACTCTTTAGGCGGTTCCGTACCAGCCTCTGCCGCCTCCCTGACGTGGTCCCTGTACCCCAGCCTCCGGCATCAACTACTCCTCCTCCTCCACAGGACCCCCTAGATCCACAGGATATGGATAAGGAGGAGGATCCAGATGCACCATCCTCGGCCAGGGCCTTCCACGAACATCTTGCTGGGCTGGCTGAGTATCTGGGCCTACCCCAACCCGAAGTCGAGCAGCTGGCAGAGGGGCTCTGGCGGAAGTTCTCACACAACGCCCCTCTGCAAATCGGGTATTCCTCTGCAGACTGATGTCGTCTCCCTGGCCAAGAATGGCTGGCTCAAACCCCACTCAGCCCAGCCGGCCAATCGACGCCTGGACGCCAAGTACAGGCAGACGGAAGGGGACACACTCTTGCTCTCGGTTCATCCTCAGCCACACTCCTCAGTGATCGCTGCGGCATTACTATACTCCAAGCTTCAGTCATCCACAGCCGCCTGCTCTGCTGCGCTGCTAGGCAAGGAGGAGAATATGTTGGAGGCATATGGCAAGGAACTCTATTCCAACGCATCCTTACATCTTCGTCAGACCACCGCAGATACCATGCTGGCTGCCGCCAACCTAAGATTATGGCGGGAAATTGCAGACTTCCTTCCAGAACTCCCCACCCAGAGCCAATCACGATTTAAGGCGGGGCTAGCCAAGGCCAAGCTTGTGGCACATGATCTCATGGAATCCACTGTGGCCCATAATGACACCTCTGGCCGTGCCATCTGTATCGCCCCAGGCATGAGAAGGGCACCCTTGCTCCGGGCAACAAAGTTGAACCCTGATGTCCAGGAACGCATATTAGATCTACCGTTCCGGGGGGGGGAGGGTGGGCATTTTCCACTCTTCCACAGACGAAGAGCTGGACAAAAAGAAAAACAGCTCACAGACGGCCAAGTCTTTATCCATCTTGACAAAGACCACGCCCAAATCGTACTCCCAATCTCAGCAGTGCTCCGAGAGGGGTCGTACGTACGGCGGGTTCCGAGGCATCCAGGAGCGAAGATGCTGGCAGCCGGCCCGCTCGCCATCTCACAGACGGCTCAAGCAACAAAAAGGGGAGTAAGGAGTAAGGTCCCCCACCTCTGCAACAGCTTCCGAGGGAAAGAAGGCATGACACCCCCCTTCGGGTCGACGTGTCTCAGGTGGGGGCCAGGCTTGCTCTCCATGCACATTTATGGTGCAAGAATTTTGCGGACCCCTGGATCCTCTCCGTAGTATCTACAGGCTACCGCCTCCCTATCCCAATCTCCCCTCCCTCCTCCCCTCTACTCCCACAGGTTGGGACAGCAACTCTTTTGGCAGAGATCCGGTCACTCGTAGAGAGCCAGGCAGTAGAAGAAGTCCCAGCCTCCCAGCGAGGCTTTGGCTTTTACTCCAGTAATTTCGCCATTCAGAAGAAGAACCAGGCGTGCCTGAGAGTTGTGCTGGACCTTTCCAACCTCAACCTCTCCTTACCCCTGCAAAAATTCAAGATGGTTACGCCAGCTTTTATAGCGGAGACATTGGACAAGGGAGACTGGATGTGCTCCCTGGACCTGATGGACGCATACCTACACGTCCTGATTTAGCAGCCCCATCATTCTTTCCTTCTGTCCAGGATTATGGGCTACTATTTTCAGTACAAAGTCCTTCCGTTTGGCCTCAACTCGGTCCCCAGGGTCTTCACCAGGCTCATGAATGCAGTAGCGGCCCTCCTCAGAGTTCAGGGCCTCCACATCTACATATCCCTGGACGACTGGCTCTTCAGAGCTTCATCTTCGGAAGCAATTCACCACTCTTCCCATACACTTATGAACACCCTACACAACCTGGGCTTTTCACCCAATCTCAAGAAGTGGCAGCTGCAACCCACGCAGACTTGACATTTTTGGGCCTCGTCTGGGACACGTGCTCCCATAAGGCATTTCCTTCGGAGGACAAAATCTCAGCTATCAAGAGGGCCACCGTCCACTTCCTCAACAGAGACCAACATCTCCTGTGTCTAATGGCAGCGGTCCTATTAGCCGTCCCGCACACAATACTAAGGATGAGGAGGATTCAGCTGCACTTCGCGGCCTCATGGAACCAGGAACGGGGCTCTCAATCCGAGATGATAAACGTTCCTCCATCTCTCCACCCGGACCTAACTTGGTGGTCCGGAGACGGCAACCTACAGATGGGCAAGCCATTTCGAACGTCCACTCCGCAGGCTACCGTCACCACGGATTCCTCTCTCAAGGGCTCGGGAGCCACCCTGGACGATCTCTCTGTCCACGGCGCCTGGACTCGTCTGGAGCAGGAATACCACTTCTATTGGCTAGAGCTGAACGCCATCTGGCTAGCGCTCAAGGCATTACAACCACTTCTCAGGGGCAAGGTTGTCCTCGTCTAGACGGACAATTCAACCAGTATGCACTACGTCAACAAGCAGGGAGGCACCAGACCCCCTCCTCTGTGCAGACTGGCGATCAACATGTGGGAGTGGGCCCTGGAAAATGACATTTTCCTCACGGCAGTCCACCTCCCAGGGGAATGCAACCTGGAAGCGGACAGGCTTAGCAGGCTGGGAGCTGACAATTACGAGTGGCAGCTAAATGACCTCGTTACTCAGGAGATATTCAACAGGTGGGGTCACCTCCAGGTGGATCTCTTTGCCACCTGGCACAACAAGAAGTGTCCCTAGTTCGCATCATGGCAAGGTCAGGTCCCCAGCTCTCTGGGCGACACATTTCACCTCCAGTGGACCGGCATGAAGGCCTGCGCCTTTCCACCCACGCCACGGATTCACAGGGTAATTTGCAAAATCAAGGAGTCTCGCCAACTCTGCATCATTCTAATAGCTCCATGGTGGCCAGCCAGGCCATGGTTTTCGGAGTCGCTCAGTGTCTCGGAAGGGCCTCCGATTCACCTCCCAATAGGCCCAGCATATCTTCTGGCGCAGCAGGGGCACAGAATCATCCACCCTGCACCAGGGAAACTAGCCCACACAGCGTGGTACCTGAGTGGGTAACGCTGCGGTACTTCAGCCTCTCACAGGCCAATCTGGAAATCATACAGGATGCCAGGAGCAAGGCTACCAGGGCCCAGTACAAAAGCAAATGGACCGGATTCTGCCACTGGGCAGACTCTAAAGAAATCGACCCTCTGGCGTGCACCTTGGACAACATGCTCTCTTTATCAGTGCACCTCGCCCACTCAGACCTGCAGGTGGACACCTGCTGCACCTCCCTCGCAGCCATTGGGCTTACAGGAACTCGGAGGAAGGCATCTTCTCCTTCTCCAACCCTATCGTCAAGAAACATCTAACAGGACTCCCAAGGCTCTACACGGCCGTCAAAAGATCGCACCCTGTGTGGGACCTTAACATAGTCTTGGGCGCTCTGGCGCACAAACCGTTCGAGCCTATGGCGTCTGTGGACATCAGGCTGGTCACCATCAAGACGGCCTTATTAGTTGGCCTCACCTTGACTCGTAGAGTCAGCGAAATCCAGGCGCTGGTCACCTCGGATCAATATACTCCCTTCAACAAAGACAAAGTAGTCCTGCGGACACACCTGGCATTTCTGGCCAAGGTGCCGTCTGCTTTCCACTTAAACGAGGAAATAGTAATTCCTATGTTTTTTCCCGACCGCAAGGATGAAGCACAGAGTGCTGCACTGTCTGGATGTCAAGCGTGATCTGAAATTCTCGGACACGACCAAGGGCTTCTGCAAATTGGACGCCCTGTTTGTCACTTTCGGAGGCTCAAGACCTGGCTATCGGGCCTCTAAGGCTTCCATATCCCACTGGATGGTCTCTGCCATCAAGCAAGTGTATGAGGGCCAGCACAAGCCGCTTCTGGCCAACATGCATGCACACGCAGTCGGGCCAAGGCAACGGCCATCGCATTCCAGCGCCATGTCCCTTGGCAAGTCATAAGCAGGGCGGCCACTTGGGCCTCTCCCTTGGCTTTCTGCAAACATTACTGTTTGGATGCCGGCCCTAGATCTGATGCGGCTTTCGGACAGGTGGTTCTCAGGAACCTATTTGCTTAAGGAGGGTCTCCTCTCCACCCTGGGGCTACAATCAATTGTAATCGCCCATACAGTATGGAGGAAAGGGGATGGGATGTAAGAGTAATTATAAGTTCCTCACCGTAGTGACTAACGTATGTATTCTTAGTCCATAATCCCCTTTCCTCCATACGTCCCACCAACCTCGCCCCTAATAATACTGGTGTCATTAGGCAATGTTAAAACTATTGTCGACATGTCAATGGGGACTGAGGTGAACCTTATATGAAATGTATATATTTTTAAAGAGAAGGTATAGCACAGGTGTTAAGGGTACATGGCAATCAAGAAATTGTAGGCCATCTAGGATCGATCAGGAGATCTGGCTACACAAAATGTTGTAGGGTATAGGTCAATTTATCATTGTTAACAGATAATCTCAAAGGTAGCAACAGCCCTGTTTCAGGTAGTCCTCTGTATCCATCAGGTCAGCATTTTCTCATTCATCTGCTTCACTTATGCCAATGCCCTTTTATTCATAAGGTTCTACAAGAGATTATGTTCATTGTGCGAAAACTGTTGTCTGGTTGTTTAATTGTTTGGTCAATCTATCTTCCAATGTGCTGAGCTCCTCCTCCATAGGGTAGGTTTGTATACATATTTGGGTGTGATGCGGAAATAAGGACTCTGATTAGTTCTGATGTCTAATACTTGTCCCATATTAAGAAGATCCAGGTGTCTGTGTGTCAGCCGTAATCTCTAGCTCATCCAGATAGCCAGTACAACAATCACCCCCAAGTCAGGTGGGGTGCATGGGTCAGGGGCCTGCCTATGCTCACGCTGGTGGGCCATTACCAGCCATCCCCGATGAGGGGAGATAAGTATTTGCAGGCCAGGGTTTGCCTGGGGTGCAAATAGTTTATTTTATTTTTCAGGGAGATCGGCTGTGCATGTATTGCTTGCTCTCTCGAGGGGAGAGGGGGGGAGAAAAGATGGCCGCCAACTATAGGAAAAGGGACTATGTCCCTTTTCCATTTCTATGGCCGCAAGTGGGAGGAGCGACTGGCCAGAGAAAAAATTCTTCGGTTCAACAGGCAAGTGGGGAGGGACGGAGGGGGTGGGGAAAGGGTATGGTTGGAGGAGGGTGCAAAGGTTGTGAGGCAACAGGGAGATGCTCTCTGTTCCCTCCCCACAGTCAAGATGGCGATACATGGGGAAGGGCCTCGGGTGACTGGAAAGAGCAGGCGGTGTACAGTGTATTCTCACCCACTCTTCCCCGGGTGCAAATAAATTGATATTTTTTTTAGATCTTGTATATTGCTTTTTTCTCTCAACAGGTGTGTGATACTTTCTCATTCTGCTCTGCTCCAGCTGGTTGCTGAGACAAAAGTGACAAGGCTCTTTTAAAAACAAAATGTAAAAAAAAGATTTTATTTACTTGTTTGCAGCCAATTAAGGCTTTTACAAGAGTGAAGTAAAAAAAAGACTTTGAAGTTTAATGTTCTAGTCCATATGTCTAAAACGTAGGATGGTAGACGGTCTGAAAGATCTAGAAAATTGGGAGAGAGAGTTTGTCTAATTTACATTGGACATTATAGATTAGCGATTTTATCCATCGCCAGTTTTAGGATTTTTGCCACTACGATAGTCCATTTAGTATTGTCGCCAGACAAGACGAGTCCACCAAAGGTCCTCCTCCCGGAGGTCACTGTCCAAAAACAATGGTGAGAGGTAGGTCTTTCAAGGGCTTCCGTGGCGGGGCATTTCATCATTAGATGGTGAATGGTTTCCGGCTGGTCGATGTCCTGACAGAGTCTGCATACATTCGCTGCCACTTGGGATCGGATTTTCCAAATTTCCCCAGTGGGTCAGAGGTTGAATCATGCTCTGAGGAATGTTCCTCTCAAGGTCTTATTAGGAAATGTTTTTATATATTCCGCTATCTCTTTTCTCACGCACTATTCGAGGTAGATGAGACAATCTGTTTGACGCCTGGTCTAGGGTTTTGATCCAGTCTAGATCCTCCATCTTAGTTTTTATCCTCAGCGGTTCACCATCAGCTCCTCTTCTGTGCAAGCTATTGAATCTAACAGGGCTGTATTCCTTTCGCACCAGCCAGAGAGTAGAGCACATGCCCCTTTGGCACCTTCCTCTTTGATCTAAGCGTAAATAGTCGTACTGTCCAGAAGCAGAAGCAACTAAATAGTTGAATTCTACTGTTGTTTATCGCCACCAATAAGGAAAGCAGGCCAAGTTCATGTCTAATCACTGCAATGGGTGTCGATTTGCAAGACTGAGTGCCAAAAAAAGCCCTCCAATTTTGGCCAGATAGTCTCTGGCATTGCCAGGGAGGCGTCCATGCCATATACCATTGACGAGATGACTTTGGTTTTATAAAATTGGATGGCCGCAACAAAGAAAACCTTCCATACTTTTTGTCGAGCGTTCTTGTTTGTGCAGCTAGGTTGTGAATCTTCGACCAAAGCACTCGCTGCATTTGGGCCTCTTATTTGGAACAGTCGAAAGTAACACCCAAGTATTTAAAATGGTCGACTGAGTGCACAACTTTGTGGGATGGGGGAACAAGATATCAGCGGCGCAACCCCTATGGAGAAATGCCAACCTGAGGGAAATGGCGAGGTTCGAACCTTGGCCGTGCTGGGTGAGAGCTGGGATACAGAAAGTGGGAGATGTCCTTAGCGGTGAGAATCTTGCCCCGTTTGCGGTCCTGCAGCACAGGTTTCGACTCCCTGACACCGAAAGATACCACCATATGCAAATTTCCCATGCCCTAAGAGTCCACATAGCGCTGGACGACAGCATACCGGAGTACTCACCTATAGAACGTAACATTCTACCTGAATACATCCCCTCCAAATGCACATCCATTCTTTACAATGCCATTACATCCTTTGCGACTCCTGAATTGATCAGCTTAAAGGCCAAGTGGGAAACAGATGTAGGAAACATTGACCCTGAGGACTGGATACGGGTACTAATGCACCCCAGGGAAACTGCCGTCTCCTCGAGACTCAGACTAGTGCAACTTAAAATACTACATAGAGTGTATTATCCAAGAACTGCACTGTTTGGATGGAAGAGGGCAACAAACCCGAATTGTCTTAGGTGTGGGATCGAGGAGGGGACCTTCTTTCACATTCTGTGGTCCTGTCCCCGCATCCGAACTTTCTGGGGGGCCTGTTGTCGGGAACTGACCCGGATACTCTCCACTTCAATAGGACTTGACCCGAAGGTCCTAATCCTGGGAGCGCCAGGGGAGTATGAACTGAATAAATGGGGAGAACTCTTATTGCATACGGCGACAGCCCTGATGAAGCGGAACATTGCACAAAAATGGGGAGTCCCCGAATCTCCGACGATGGAGCAATGGGCGATAGACATGGACACATGTGCTATGTTTGAAAGACGGGTCTATAAAGCAAGAGGCTGTCCCAACAAAGCCTCTAAAATATGGGCGGCATGGGAGGAGGGAGGGCCTTGAGGAGTGAGGCCTTGAGAGTTGCCCCTTTTGAATATTCACACTGTGAATTGCAGGTGTGTCCCCTGTGAACGGTAATGATATACTATTACTGCTGAATGGGTCATGTGGGCCTCATCTGATGTAGCTGCCTCTTTTTTCTTTTTTCTCTTTTCTCCTTTCTCTTTTCTTTCTTTTGCGCCTCTCTTTTGGTTTTGGCATATTATGTCTACGTTATGACTAAATGAAAATAAAAAATGTTTTATAAAAAAAAAAAATGGTCGACTGACTCCAACTTTGATCCTTCCAGGAACCATACTGATTTTGCTTTTTTGGACAGCGCTTTTTCCATTGTCAAGATTTTAGTTTTGTTCATGTTGATCTCCAAGTTGTTGAGAGATAAGTAGGACGCCAGATGGTCAAGCTTTCGCTGGAGCCCGATTGGTGTTTGATCGATCAGTATCATATCGTCCGCGTACAGTAGGTACGGGACCTCCGAGGAACCAATTTCTGGTGAAAAGGCCCGAACTTGAAGTGCCGAGTCTTTATAATCCCCAAGAAAGGCGATTTAATTTGTGCGGGAGCCAAGGGGCAACCCTGTTTGACACCTCTAAACGATGGAATCTCTGCAGAAAGCAAGCCGTTTTGACTTAAGCAGACTCGCATACAGGTTCCCGTGTGGAGAGCTCTGATAGATGCCAAGATGGAAGAAGGGCAATTCCAGGCTGCTAATTTCGCCCACAGCTTGTTTCGATCGACCCGGTCAAATGCTTGAGCTAAGTCCACGAAAGCAAGGTACACTCGAGCACCAGCACAAGGTTTACTTTTTAGAATGTTAAGAATCATGTTAGCAGATGTGTTGGCATTTTTCAGAAAGCCAGTTTGGAGTGGGTCTGCACAAGGTGAGGATTTAGCCCAATGTTGGAATTTTTAGAGAAATAGCGTGGCAAAAATCTTGCCAATGATGTCCAGAAGCGCTATCGGCTGATAATTGGACGGGTCCTCTCTAGAGCCCTTTTTAAAAATGGGCACCACCACCGCCGTAGTCCAAGATGAAGGAATGGTTTTGTATTCATTGCAACGTGAAACTATTTGACTGATCAAGGGCGCCCATTCTTCCGGGTACTGCTTTAGGTCAAAGTTGGTAAGGCCGTCTGGCCCCGGTGCTCTTGAGACTTAACTTCTGGATCTTTCTTAGGATATCCTCCTTGTTTGTGAGGACTACCCAAGGAACCGAAATGGGCTCTTTGATCCATGTTGCATCATCTGCAGTTTAGGCGAAGAGGTTCTTAAAGTGGAGTACCCATTTCTCTTCACTTACAGAGTTCATTACTATCTCATTGAATTGAAGGCCTGAGGGCCTGACTAACGCGACCAAAATTCCTTTTTTTTTTTTTTTTTTGCCGACTACTTGGAGCATTCGTTCGGCATCTTCTTGATATAACGTGATCTTGTGAGATCTGAGCCAAGTGCTGTAGTTCTTACATTCAGTCAAAAATTGAGACCATGCTTCTGACGTGTTTAGTTTAAGAATAAGTCTTTTAAGCTGCCTTAGCTTACGACAGCGTTCAACGAGGGTTATATTGTAGACGTAGGGGCCTTTTATTTGGATGGATTTAGTTGGCAAGCGATGTTTCAAAAGAAAAGTTTGCTAATCCACTATGGGTTATTTTCCTTTGTCAATGTTAACTTCACACTGCCACTTATATTCTTTTGCCAATTCAATAATGTTCGACGATGATAGCATAAACCTCGTTTGTTGCCGGTTTGGTTCAATAGTAGCATTCCATGAAGGCTTTTGAATGCAGCTGGCAGACCAGCTTAGGGTCACAAGATTGTGGTCACTTTTTTCAGACCTCAGCACTTTAAACGAGTCAAGTTTGGCCAATAGAGCTGTAGAGACAAATATATGTAGTCCAAGGTTGCAAAAGATGATGCTCGTTCCCATGTAGGAATCAGTTGGTCAGGAGGGCAGCTAGGTGGCCGTAGGATTCTGACAATAAGGGTTATCCCCGAGCCGTTACGAACTGCCAAAAGTAGGCCAGATGAGGGTCTGCGAAGGAGGCCTCTGCTGGCGGAAGAAGTGATTACCGTGAAGCCGTCGAGAAGTGGGATCCCTTCCAGCCAGCCATGTTTCTTGGAGACATAATACATTGAATGCACCTAGATCGATTCCTCCTGGTTTTGTAAGGTGCTGGTGCCCTCTCGTGTTCCATAAGCCCAACTTTAGCCTTTACTGTTTTAATTGGTCCTTTGGTTTATCAACATTTTTGAGGAGTGTCTGTTTCAGCGGCATTGGCTGCTATCTCTTGCTCGTTGGGTCAAATGACAAGGCTGAGAAGCAAGTGTTTTGTTTTCTGAAACTGGTTTGCAAGCAATATGAACACATTTTTCTGCAAATGTATGTTCATCCAAATCTGTAGCTTTGTTGGTGCCTTTGGTACTTTCTTGCTTTTGCTTTGTTGATGTTAGTTGAAGATTTATTTTAGTTTGTTGTAGGTATTAGCCTCTGTTACACCAAAGTTTGATTCGTCAATTTCCTTTCTCAGGGCATTCACAACATTAGCCTTATATTTACTAAGCCTGATCCTCAGCCTATTTAATGAAAATTCTTAGCATCCAATTCTATCCATCTGTGTCTATCAACACCATTATAATTGATTATTTCAAAACGCGCTTAATACCAGAGACCAATTTCTAAGCGGGAGACAGGAATTTGAACCTCTGTTGCTATGCGTTGTCTTGCTTCCAAAACAAACGCTTTACCCCTGAGCTATCCTCCCAGCCCTTTGGCTCAAAGATTGCTTCTCTACTCTTCTCACTGACTATAAAGACTCTCTGCCCTCATCACGATTCTTGGCTCTGCTAACTGCATACCCTCTTCCCGCTCTCACCCCTGCTGACTTTCAATGACTTTCCAGACAATGGGCCTCATTACGAGGTTCAAGGTAGCCATGGCGCTGTTAGCCCCATGGCTGCCTCCAAACTTGTTCTGACTCCGCGCTGGTGAATGAAGCAATTACCGGTCCATTCCAAGGTTGGCGGGACCGGTAATTCCCCATTCACCAGGCCCCATCCCCATTCCCATTTGAGCCCCATAGGGCTCAATGGGGAAGGCGCTAATAACGGTACCGCAAATTGCGGTACCGTTATTAGCTCCAGAGTCCCTTTGCGGGTCCCGTCCTTAACGCCTGGAAAAACCAGGCGTTAAGGGAGGACCCGCAAAGGGAACTCGTAGTAGGGCGAGAAGGGATTACCGGCACCGGTGCCCTTACCGGTGCCGGTAATCCCTTACCGGCCACCTCGTAATGAAGCCCAATGCTTCCCTCTCCAAAAAACACTCACACACACACTCTTTCTCTCTCGCGCTCACTCTCTCTCGCAGGCACTCACTCCCTCAATGTGTCTGTCTCTGACACCCCATGCCCTAATGGCTTTGTTACTTAATTTGACTCCAAAATTACAAAAATGTGACAGTTTGTCCACCCTTTCTCTTACGACTCCTCTCTACCTTCCTTTCCTGTGACGTCAACTCTGCCCTTCCTATCCTACATCTTTCCCATCCTCTGATAACCCTTCCCTTGCTCCCATGAACTCATTCACAGCTGACATGAGTGCCTTTGCTAACTTATATAGTGTTACTAGTGTGATTAAATTACGGAAACAAACTCTAAATCTATTTTGCACCAGAGTAAGCTGCTTTAAAATGTGCGTGAAGGCAACTTTAGAGTCTGTGGTGGAAATCTAGCTCTCAGGAGGATTGGTCTCCTTATAATCTGAACCTGTAGTCTTTTTTTTTAGGTGGTCAGGGAAGTCCCTGATGAGAAAGAGGGGTTCATATTGCGTGTGCCATATTGGTGACTGGGGGAGTGGTGAAGTTGGAGTGATGTTTCACTTTTATATGTATCCAGCGTAGGTAATGAGAATGGAGTATGTGTTACTTTGTGTTTAAGTTGTTACATTTAAGATGTGCATGCGTGCAGCAAGATAAATGTCAAAACCCGCCAATGAAATATAAGTATAGGTATAGTGTACCAGGTAAAGCGCCTACAAACTGGGCAACGAGGAGCTTCACAATGCGCAAGTGGGAAAGGAGATTTGTCATGAAGAAACCACTGTAAAAGAGGGCACAACAGTTTGAAACATGAATGCACCGATATACATACATGCAGAATTTACAAATCTATATGCAGGGTACTCTTTTTAAGTTGGTTAAACTCTTCAGTCAGGGTTTGCAAGGTGAATTCTGAGTGACTGAAAAAACTGGTTTTGTACCGATTGAAGGACCGAGGAACGGCAGCTGAAATAATAATCCAAGGCACACACACAGGCATGCCCAGGGTTTTTATGGCTTGGTAGTATCGCGGAAAGGAGATGCAGTCTTTCAAGTGCATGGGTGCTTATTTATTGTTCAGGGGAATAGGGCCGTTTGCTTTTGACCAGCAATAAACCGGGTGAAGGGACGCCCGAAGCAAGAGTTGACCAAGACATATGGGTTTTAATTGTTTTCTCAGGTTATGTCTGGAGGCCATGCATGGTGATCGTAGTCGCTTAGATTAGAGTGTTCCAGGGATGCCAGAAAGTCTGGGTGGCTGACCTAGTTATCACCATTTTCAAAGGTAAGGTATTTACTCTTTCCCTCCCCATATTGTTTGAAGTGTCCTTGCAAACCATGTGCAGTCACGTCTGGGGTGAGAAGGTCCTAGGCCAGCTGGAACTTGTAAAAAATGATGTTTATGTTTAAATGTTTAACTATGTGATGATGTCACAACCTACCACGGACAAATCCTTAAAGCGGGTGTGCTGTACACATGAGCTGAAGCTGGTATTTAAGGTAATTGTGACCAAGGAGAACAGGGAAATTGAAGAAAGATTGGCTTTTTTTTTTATAGGTTTTGACCAATTATGTGTGGAGGGTGGTTAGTAATAAAATATATGGGAGTGTTTTAACTATTTCAAAAATGTATTCAATGAGTCAACTGTTGTGGTTCAAGGAGACTTGACTTAGTTTGACACCGTAGAATCATCTAGCCCATGCTGGCTGATTGTACAATAAACTTTCTTTACATACAAACATGCACATACTTTTTAAGTGGTGGGCAAGCTTTGGGGTAAGGTGATTAGAGGCCCATCCGCACATCTTACAAAAAAAGGTGTAATATATGCAAAGAAACTATATTTTGGCAATAGAATAGCTTACTCTCTGTATAAGGGCTGAACTTCTTCAAATGTATAGATGTTAGCCGTAGTAATGGTTAAATCCTGTAGTTTTTTTCCACCTTTGTAACAACTGATCCTCTTACTTTAGTTATCAAGTTAACACATTGCATGTTTCAGTTGATTGAGTCTCGAGGTTGCCAACTCTCCTATGCCTTCTGTTTCCATGACTTGTTGTTTTGCCAATTTTTTGTTGTCTGGCTCCAATCTTATTTGCAGGGTTAGAACTCTGAGAACTTAATCCTAATCCCTTGCATCCCATTCCAGCACGTTTTTGAGCAACCATATTCTGGTAGTGGGTGACAACCTAGCTGTTGTTAATTATGACCTCACTTCAAATGAGCATTGTTCCTTTAAGATGTAAAGAGCCTTTTGTTTCTCTTCTGTTAAAAAAGTGTAACTGCACTTCCAGCTAATATTGGTCCCATCTAAAATCTCCCTTTTATTTGTAATGTACTAAAAGGGTAAGTAACCTATTAACCTGAAAAGTATCTCGAAGGGGCGGATCTTATGGCAGACTGTTTGCCTGCAAGGAACACTAAAACAACCAACCTCTTAATGAGGAAAACTATGCTGGACCTAAGATATGGGTGGATTTGGGGGGAACGGGGTGGGCCAGTGGCTTCCCTGGTTTTGTTATATGATGCATCATATATAACGTGCCTGTACACAAGTTTTCCTAGGTGCGACAAGACAAGGGAGGAAAGACTGAGGGCAGACAAGACAAACAATCTTACTAGGCCTTGTGTCATTCAGATTGTGCAAGTGCAACAACGCAAAGTGCAGTGGGAAGGGAGAGGGGGGAAGTGACTGGGCGAGGGAGGGAGAAATGCAATCAGGGCAACATTGCTCTGAGTAAGTGCAGCCAGCGCAGCACAGCGCTGGGTAAGTGCAAGGAGGCAGGGGACTGTAGAGGTTGCAGTTACAGCCCTTAAGTGCGTGGTAGGCCCGGAGGCAGTTTGTGGAAGACTGATCATGGAGGAGCCTGGTACCCAGTGAGACTCTGAGGGTACCAGGTATCCAGTCAGTGCAGCAGACAGGTAAGGTCAGCAGGGGAGGTAGAGAGAGAAAGCCAGAGCAGAAAAGGAAGGTCTTGAGCTGTTTCCGGAACGTCAGGTGGTCCGGCTCAAGTTTGAGAGGGGGCAGGGAGGCCATTCCAGAGGCCACCACTCTACCCCACTCTCTGCCTGGAAAAGCATCTGATCTTCATGGAGTTGGAGGTAGCTGAGCGAAGGGCTAGAGAAGGAAGGTATTTTGAAAGAGTCTGATGTCGTGCGTGCCCAGGCCCCCAGAAAGCCTTGCGGACGATGCAAACGGTATTGAACTTGATCCTTGCAGCGACTGGGAGCCAGTAGAGAGATTTCAGAGCTGGAGAGATACGGTCCCTGGACTTGAGGCCAAGGATAAGTATCGCAGTGCTATTCTGGATTAGTTGCAGAGGGTGGAGAGTAGTGGAAGGCAGATTGAGAAAGAGGCTGTTGCAGTAGTCACGACTGGAGATATCCAGGGCTCTGGAGACAGTGAGCTTATGGGGGAAAAGTGAGAACATGAAGAATACCTCTGAGTAGGTACAGCTGATAATGGGCCTTCTTGGCAAGGTCAGTGATGTGATGTGAGGAGAGAGTGGAGTCGAAGATAACCAAGGCACCCCAATAAGGCACAGGCCTGTCTGTGCCTGTCTAGGCCGGTCGAGCCGAAGACCGTGTCTGTGTTAGTACTCTTACGCCCTAACTAACGCACCCAATACTTTGACTGCAGTATCCTAATCCACGGAAAAAAGGCTCATTTGACTGCTACCACAGTGCCACACCTCATGAGCCCACTCTCGCGAGCACTCGTAATATTTAATGCACTCCTTAGCACGGTACCGCATGTCTAGTCTTGTATATGATATCTTTGTTTAACCTGCATATGCCTTTCTCACAATACCCAATTATCCCATTTTGCACCTTGTCGAGGCTAAAGTGGGACTAGCCTAATTCTCGCTTGCTCAATCACATGCTATTACTACAAGTTTAGCCTGCATATATCACTAATTGTTTGACATCCAACCTATGACGCTTCCGTAGTACGTGTTAAGGCCAAACGGGAACAAGCCTATTCTGTATATGATTCCTTTTCACTGCAATTTGACCGTCGGCCAGTGCCTTTCATAGACTGTATCTTCCTACGAACAGCCTAGCTCTACCTTGCCTGAACGTATGCCACCATTAGACTAGCCAACTCTGTGGCTATACTCATCAGACGTGCTCTTGCCATTGTTTGCCTGTATTATTAAGTGACCTTACCATTGCTTGCTTGTTTTGATCAGTATCTGTGTGGCGTGTACAAGATCTGCCCATCCATGTTTGAACTTAGGCCAACGTTTGAATGGTAGGCCAACGCTAGACTAGCCTATCTGGTCCTTATATTTGTCAGATCTGCCCTCAATACTGCTTGCCTGTACCTATGCTCAGAACATACATTTTCTGCTAAATCCTCTAGGGGCCCATGCAGTCTGTACTTCTCTAATGTGGCTACTTTACTACCTATATGTCTCTTTGCTAATATGGCATTACTAATGTAATATTTACATTACTATTCACATGCTTCACTGCAATGACCTTTCCAACCTAATCCGCCCCCCGCAGCAGGACGACATTTTCCTACCCGCACAGGTATATGTATAATCCAGCATGTTGACCCAAGTCACTAACTGCAGTGCCCTTCTAGTGACTCTGAACCTCGATCTGTGCTCAGCCTGGTCCCTTAACTTGGAGCCTTGTGATCCCCTGAGCCTTACCGACCCCACCATGATCTCCCAAGACTGTTCAGTAAGCATTCCCTGTACCACAGCTATAAGGAATACTAGACTTCATGCTAGATTCAACAAAATATTCTAACCTCCTACCAGATCCTTACCGACCCCCCCACCTAAAGACCATCCCGCTTATGCTGCCATGCCAAACCCACACTAGCACCACCCTACCTAACAAACGCCCATCCATACAAGCCACCACCAAATACCTCACTGCTCATAAATATAAAGGGAAAGAACCTGCAACTATTGACACATCTCCTGATCGCTCCAGCCCTCCTCTCAAAGGGGCCCTAATTAATGCCAGGTCCCTGGTGACGCATGCCACAGAGATTGCCGACATAATTGTGAGTGAAGATCTAGACTTCCTCGCCATCACTGAGACTTGGCTGCACGCTGCAGCAGGCCATATACTCATGTTAGCTGTACCAGATGGCTACACAATCGTAAGACAGGATAGAAAGGAGACAAGAGGCGGAGGCATTGCTATCATTGCTAAATCCAGCCTCTCTATAAGACTAGCCCCACACCTAGATATCCAATCTTGCGAAGTTATCTCAGTCAAACTACCTCTGAGCAACTCGCAGTCCCTCACCATCCACTTGATCTGTAGTACCCCTGGTCCCATTGGAACCTATGAGGAAGATATCTACACTATTTTATCTGATAACCTCAAAAACACCTCAAGTTCTATTATTAGGTGCTCTTAACCTGGGCTTCAACGACCCATCAGATAAACATGCCACCATGACTGCCAACATCCTACAAGAACTTGGCCTGACCCAAAGAATCAATATGCCCACGCATAATAAAGGGAGAATATTAGACTGGGTAGCGGATCATATTTGTCTTGCGACTATCTCCTCTATCTCCCCTCTAGTCTGGACAGACCATTCCCTTTTATCATTCACGCTCTCTACTAGCAGATCCGTGACCATTCCTGCACCCATTGCCCCACCCACGTTAACTAGGAATAAAAAGCCTATTACAGTGGAAATACTCATCCCGGCCATCCTCCCCACCCTCCACTCACTCCCGAACAATACTACCCCTTAAATTCTGGTTGAAGAGTATAATAAAATTGTCATCCTCCTTAGACTCTATTGCCCCCTTCAAATTGAGACCAAGCAAACCTAAAACCCATTTGAATAAGTGGTACACACTGCACCTAAAAAAGAAGAGAAACCTGGAGACTAAACCCCTCCGAAGCCAACAAGTCGAAACTCACCAAGATCTCATCTCTCTACAAAAAAGAAATGTACCTAGCCAAACGTGAATCTTATGATAACCACATCTCCCAATCTAATTCCAACATGGAGGAATTATTCACAATACTTAAAGAACTTGAGACCCCCAGCCATGTGCCGGACACATGCATCAAAGACAAAAACTGGCGCTCAGACATCCATCTCGCACTTACTAATAAAGTATCCACCCTATAAAATAAAACAGCCCATAATAAAGCTTCCCTAAAAGCCTTCCCTTCCCTTAATAATCCCCAAACAGCCCTAACAACCAACTTGCCCGTTTCAACTTCTCAAAAACTACCATTAGCGAGGTAGAAAAAACTATATTATCACTCAAACCCTCTAACTGCCAAAGGAGACATCTGCCCAGCCCAGCTCATCAAGGACGCAGCTAGAGATCTAGCGCCCTTCATATCTAAGCTCATCTATGCTTCATTTGCCACTGGGACTATTCCCACTAACCTTTAAAGAATCATGGGTGCTACCATTGCTAAAAAAAACACCTTAGACCCCCAGAAACCAACCAATTATAGACCAATCACGACCGTTCCTTCCCTCTTAAAAATATTAGACAAAGTGGCCTACACTCATTCAGAAATATTTAGAATCACATCACCTCCTAGGAGCACCACAGTCGGGTTTCCGCCCTCAACATGGAACGGAAACCACCCGTATTTACTTGAAGGCCCAAGTCGACGAGCTAAGGGACAAAGGGAAATCAGCCCTACTCCTTGACCTTTTCGGACCACAAGGTCTTATGCAGTCACCTCGACTCGGCAGCTCACTTCTCCAAAGAAGCCATAACGTGGATTGAGTCATTCCTCAGTAACAGAACAATGAGGGTCTTCTCACTGTCAGCATCTGCAGACCCAATCTCTATCACCTGCGGAGGGCCACAGGGGTCCTGTGTCTCGCCCACTCTGTACATTATTTTCACCAAGCCCCTTTTTGATGATCTGGACCATCTTGGTATCACCTTCACAAACTATGCAGATGATACCCAGATTCTCCTCCCACTTTCAGGGGACTACAACAAGGATTTGGCCATGGTGAATAGAGTGTACATCATCATCATCCAGGCATGGATGGCCACACACGGCTTATGCCTGTATGATGATAAAACAGAACTCATCATTTTGGGTACACCTTCCAACCTCAAAAAACTAGGCCGTGAATACTCCTTCATAAATGATGGCAACCTTATAAAAGTTGCCGAGGATGTAAAAACCCTTGGATTCTATCTTGACTCCACTCTGTCCTTCACTAAACAAGTCAACACTCTGGCCTCCACAACGGCGTATACTTGCAAACCTAGAACGGGCAAACCCTTCCTAACCAACAACAGTTGCGTCATCCTGGCTAGAGCCCTCATTCTGTCCAGGTTAGATTATTGCAACACACTTTACATAAGCTCTAACAAATCCATCATTAGGAGAATTCAAATTCTCTAAAACAACGCTCTTAGAGCGGCTCTCGGAGTAGCCAGAAGAGAGCATATTTCAGAGATTAGACGACAAAATAACTGGCTTTCCACCTACGACAAAATCAAGTTAAAATCGGTGTTGCTTATCCATAAATCTTTAAACAGCGCAGCTCCTAGTTACCTAGCTGAGAGATTCCACAGACGGTCCGGTTCTATGTCTTGAAATTGTGGCAAAAATGGCTGTGAATACAAAATATCTCAGCAAAAATGCAGTGGTTTTTTTGCGCCACAATCATGTAAAGGGTGCGGGGGAGACACATGCAACCCCCGGACCCATTATACCACTTAAGGGGAGCAGGGGACACCCCCGCAACCCCTGCTCCCCTAAAATGGTATAATGGGGAACACCTTTACTGGGTCAAACCACAGCATTTTTGCCACCATTTTTTTTACCAGTGACATTTTTGCCGCAATTTTATTACCTGATACCGACGGTCCTCATCTAGACCTTCCAGACTAGCCAACTCAAATTGCCTCTCTATCCCCAGATTCAAGCTTTCCAAAATTGGAGGATGTAGCTTTCCTGTTCAAGCTGCCCAGCTTTGGAACGCCTTGCCCCACCCATTACGAGAAGACCAACCATACCTGAACTTTCGGTCCAACACTATCACCTGGCTTAAATCCTCCGACCAGCATTGACTGCGATCATCTCTACCATTACTAATCATTTCATCCCCAATAGGGTCAGCTTTTAGCAACTTATGCCTGTTCACACCCCCTCCTGAAGAAATGCAATATATTGTAATTTTTTTTGTAATTATGTATTCTTCCTTATGCCGTCTTGCATTTATCTACCTGTAATTTACCTTTGTAAATCTGTAACCTACGTTGTTTTTGCATTATGTAAATCTGTAGCCTGCAAATCTGTTTTTGCATTATGTAAATCTGTAACCTAAGCTTTGCATCTACTTGTAACTGCTGCGCCCTGATACCCCTGGGTCTGGTGCGCAATACAAACAAACAAAACACCAAGGTTTTTTGCCTCTCAGGAAGAGGGCCCCTAGTTGCGCGACATCCGCTTTAATCTCGGACATTGAATGTGTGAAATCCACCTTAAGGGAGAGGAATTGCTCTTGGAAAGAGGCCATGAATATCTCCTTGAAGGCACGTAATCCCTTTCGTAGATCCTCTTTAGACATTCATCCATTACCTTGTAGGGGAGGAGGTTTTTCTCTGTGGCTGCCATATTTCCGCTTTGTGGGAGCACTACCTGGCCCTCCTGGGTCCTCGAGCACATCTGTAGGGGCCCTGAGGGTACTCTGCTTCGACTAGTCAACGGGGGGGGGAGCACTCCTTTGGGCTTACCCTTAGACATCCTCTGCCTCTGGTGCAGATCTGCCCCTTCCGTGGGAGACTGTCTCAGTATCTCCCTGGGCCAGAAGTAATAGACCTAGAATGGGAATTTCGATTTCGAAGTGCCTCCTCGAAATACTCTTTCAAACTCTCTCTCCCGGAGTCCCCTCTGCCGAATGGTATATATGGTGCGAGTATTCCAGCTATAAAGCACAGCGCCACTGTGGCCATGATAAACTGGTCCACGAGTAAGGAGGGTCGCCGTTTTCTGTGCGGCAGGGAGTCTGGGACCCTTCAGTCGCCACCGACGGGGATAGGCTGCCATCGGAGTGTGCATCAATCTGGCCTTCGGGATGAGCTCTGCGACTCAAGTCCATTACGGATGCAATCTTAAATCTGCCGTGAGTAAAGTTTTAAGACAATAGCAGAAGGTAATCTATTTGAAAAGGAAATGAAGAAGAATTGCATACTGGAATGGGCATAGGTGAGATGCTAAAATGGCCTGTGGTGGATGAACTAGAGATATCCTAGGTGAAGGGTGGGCAGGCCAATCAAGTTAAATACCAGTGTGACGTGACACATTTGTAAAAGATACATTATTGAAGAAGGAAATGCATTTTGTTTGGATCCTTGAATATCCATAAATACACATGGGTTGCCGAGATGGCTAGTGGCTGAACTGAAGACACGACTTGCAGTATGTGGGAGGGTACAGTAAATCTCAGAAAAGATGCGCGGGACGGCAGGGAAGGAAAATAACTGAATGGGTAAGAGACGAGTGTGACTGTGTATGTAACGGGCATGGCTAGGTCACAGGGCATTAAAACAAGCATTTTTGTAACCTTTAAAAAGCGTTAGAGGTTTAAAGAAATGTTTCTTTAAAAAAAAGAAAGTTAGATATGTTGATATATTTTGACAAACTAAAATGTTAACCAACTCGTATAGAAAAAATAAATCGGTTCTAAGAACATTTATAACATTGTCATTCCAAATTCAAATAACATGAAAAGGGGGTTTTGCTCTTTGCTAACAGATTCATAACAGTTCGATAAGCACAGTTATTTGTCTTGTTTATCAATTTTATTTGATACTGCTCCATTTTAAAACCACATGAATTTGGGGGTCGGGGGGGGGGCAGTGAACTCAAAATGTTCGCCTGAATTGTGAATGTTTTCCTGTTTGCACTAGACTTTCTGCCAACACATCTGATAGAACTCGATGCATTGTTGATAAAAACTTCATGACTATATTAAACTGATTAATTGAAGATCTGTATAGTTTTTCTTTCAAACATGGCATTGGTGTTCACTTGCGAATTAAATAAAAGCACCTAAGTTGCAAACTATTTCTAAATGTCATCCCTTTCTATATAGGACTGCTCATGCAAGGGCCAAAGGTGATGCTGCAGATCAAGCTGCACAAGCTGCTCGCCAGGAATCTGAGATTGCAAGAGCAGTTGCTAGAGAACTTTCACCTACGTTTCACCAACCAGGTAATGTTTTAATCATGTATGTGCATAGGTGTGCATGTATACGAGTTTGAATTGGCCAACTGGTGCCTTACAAACCTATGTGTATATGAATGTGTAAAAAGGAGCACTAGGACACAAGTAAAAGACATTCTAAACATAATATATAATGGACACATTTATAGTTTGCATCTCATGTGGAAGTTACATTTGCACTACACTGCCTTATCCTGATAATTACCCGTAGGTCGGTCCCACTTGCTTGGTGATATCAACACCCTCTGATGTTTTATTCCACCATTGGGTCATTCACACAGTGGAGGCGTGGAAGAGAAAGTGACAGGCAGGCAGAGACTTTGGTATGGTAAACAGGCACGCTGTTGAGTTCAGCATGGGAGAGGTCATATTTGAATGATATTTAACACTTTTTCAAATTGTGGTCTTGAACCCCAAGTGTCCGTTGACACCATGAAATGACTTCTTTAAATTTGTGCCTGCCTTCCAAATCCCGATTACCATGAATTGACACCTACAAGGTGTGCAATCACTGTGCCACGTGTCGACATGGGGGCAGTATATGCGAGGTATCCCAAAAGATTAAGACAAAAACTTGAAAAAGTCAAAAGTCACAAACCTTGTTGGCCAGCATATGTTATGAATGCCGGTAAGGCATAGACTGGCATAGCAGAGGAACCGAGGAACTTGACATTTTGGAGGTTGATTCATCAAGGCAGTTTAGTGAACCTGAGAAGACCGAGTCTGAAGAAACTCTTACATTGGCAGTGGGCCTACAGGCACACCCATTTTTCTCATTTTACACAAAGCCCCTTAACAATCACAACCAAGCTCCATCTGGAGGAATCGCTAGCAAGATGGCTCACAAGAAAAAAAGCAACATTCGGTGCAGAAGACTGCTAACCACAACCCCCGGTATCCAACGGAATGCCCACCCCTGAACTACGAAAACAGATTGGAATTCAACCCACCCATAAGCCCCTCACAAAAGACAGGACACAAAAGGATCAGTATCTCAAAGCCCCATTGCACCAAAAGGCATAGCATGCGAATACAAAACGCAGATCAACCCAGCACTGACAAACATGGGGCCGAAGCTTTTGACTCTGAAAAACATGGTGCAAAAAGGCAGTAAACGTCTGATTCGGCAAAGATGGAAAAGGATGCAAAAAGGGGTCTAAACCAGCATAAACACCAACCCAATGTAATTGGTTATTTGTAATGCGCTTAATACTCAGAGGTTTCTGAGCGTGGACCCGGGGATCTAGCCTGCATTGTTCCATTTCGTCTTGCTTCCAAAGTGAGCGTGTTGCCCCTGAGCTATCCTCACACAATAATGAACAGAAGAATTTAAACAGGCAGAAGTCACTGTAAGAGTTCCTCTACAGGGTTGAAAATTGCCATGCAGATCAGGCACAAGGCAAAGATAACTCCATATTCTCATATGATGTCCAGGAAGAAGTAGTACGATTTACTGAGGCATGCACTGCCACCATGAAAACATAGTGACCTCCCATTTAGTTTGCCATCTGGATCGGAAAGCGCTGCCAAACTATTTTGCACAGACATTGAAAAACTTAGACGTCCTTATGGAGAAAAGGGAGGATTTAGGGAATATAAAGTCAACACAGCCTACCTACTCCATCTAAAAAGATGTGCAGAGGGAAGACCTCCTCACTGAGGGGGGAAATGTAGATTTGGAAGTTCCTGAGGAATTCTATAGTGATTGGGAAGATTATCTGATGAATTCACTGTAGGAGAAGGAACTGCCAATGTCAATCTTCACGTTCTGACAATAATTACAACTGAATTGCGATCCCTAAGACTCGTAGCATATTTCAATGTTAGTACACTATGGAGGAGAAGAAAGACAGGCTTTGGTTTGGTTTACTCTATGAAGCCTTTGTCAGTCACTATAAACCCTGTAATAGTTTCCATAAAAAACAGAAGCATACCATGCTAGTTCCAGCTGCTGTCAGGACCATGAACACATATATATCAGAGGCCAGCCAAAGGCTAACTCATTGGTACGTCTACTGCAAAAAGGATATGCAGCTCTCAATCCACCGCTGAGGCTTCCACAGGTAAGAAGGGCAAACAAATGTATGTCCCTTGGCATACATTTGATTACCAGTATGGATTTCTAGACCCCAATGCAATTGCTACGACATTTTTAGCCAGTTAGTGCCGTTCAAGGAGAGACAAAATGCAAGTTCTCTTCGAGCTATTGCCAGAAGGTATTGATGCACAAGCTCAGGCTATTGTGCTGGAAGTGAAAGCAGCCTATAGCACCATATTCGAAAGCAGTCCTAACTCAAAAGAAACCTGAGGTAGGTAGCCAGTGCTAGCATAATTGAAAGCTATTCCTGTTTGGGGGTGCCAGGGTTTTGTTCTGAAACAGAAGTCACACTCGTTAATGTACCATTAGATGGGGATGGCATATTTGAAGAAGCTGATGAAGCACTGCAAAAATGTTCAAAAAAATGGAAATGCACTGCCCATTAGACAGGATAGCGGTAAACCAGACTGGTGTATAGGAACCAGCAGACACTCATACACTGAAAAGCTTTTCAGGCCTACCAAGCCTACCAGGTAGTACACACTTGGCAGCAAGTCTAGCAAGGTGGACAGCAGCGACAATACGACTAAAAAGAAAGGACAAGCGAGCCCAATGATGATGAGCTCTGCCAGAGACTGCTCGGCCACTAAAAGATTTTGTGCCGGGTGCCCTTCCGTTCCTCCCCAGGGGGAGGGGAATGACACTCCATAGGCCCACAATTGGGAGGACATCACCAGAGGCCAGTGGGGTCTGAGATGCAGTAAATTATGGTTACTGTATCAAGTCCCTGAAATCCCCATACAATATCCCACCAAGGAAGTCACATCTGCAAAAGAACACCTCATTCTGCTTCAAATAGAGGTACAACCGCTCCTTCTGAAGAGGACCCTAGTTGAGGCACCATGACAAGAGTATTTATTCAGCCTACCTCCTGGTTCCAATACAAGACAACACCCAGAGTTTGTTGCTCGATTTGCTAACACATTTTTCAAGAAGCTGAGGTTCTGTAATGATATGGCATGCGGTCACACCCCTGCTACAAAAGGATTTCATGATGACTTTGGACATAAGAAGTACACTTTCATATTTGCATGCTTTCAAGACATAGACTATCCATACCTCTACTTCAAGCTTAGTACTCAACACTGCCAATTTGAAAGTACTATCTTTCAGCATAATGTCTGCACCACAGGTTTTCAAGAAAATTCTGTTTGTGGCCTCAGCACACCTACACAGATAGACTGTAAACATTTACCCATATTTGGGTGATTGGCTAGTAAGATGGAACAGTGGCAAACTGCACAAGCCACACGCAGTTGACACTAGAACTGTTACATAGACTTCAGTTCTGCAGCAATGCACCTAATTGGTCATTCAGAACCTAATCTGGTGACAGGTTCTGAGAAGCCAACTTTGTGGACCAGGCAATGTTTACACTAAATTCTAACTAAATTCTCAATGTAAGAGTGACAGAGCAGTAAGGCTTAAACTAGTTTGGTGCAGAGTACATTTTTGTTTTTTTTAAACTTTCTTTATTATTTTATTGCGACATGAACAAAAAGGGGAAAGCAACACGGCACCCCAACTTCCCCCTTCCCCACCCAAAACTACTCTCACACAGGCACAATTAAACAACCAAGGCAACCTTTCCCATTCAAGTACGTTGATATCACACCATGTTATTCAGAAACCAAGGGTACGATAAAGCACTGCATCTACCATCAAATTTCTGTCTCGTAAAAGGAAAATCTCTGATCCAGGGTGGATTTCGGGAACTGGGGTTCCTGCTCAGATTCAAGCACATATTGCCTGAAGGGGGACCAGTAATCCAGTGGGCGACTGGAGGCCGGTAGCGTCTCCGCATATCTGGTTTCCATTTGTTTGCATAGTTTCATATTGTCAAGCCATTTTGCGTAAGTGGGTGCAGGTCTAGCCCACGTCCTCGCCACCAGAGCCCTGACCACCGCCGATGCCATGCTCAGCAGTTTCCTCTAGGGTTCCTCCCTCAATTAGGGCTAGTAACCAAAGTTCAGGTGTGTAGGACCTCACAGATATCGAAACTCCAACCATTGCGCCTTTCGATGGAACTCCAAAATGTTCAGACGACAGAACACAGCGAAGCAACATCATAAAAGTCGGCTGGTTCTGCACCGCATCACTTGCAGGTGGGCAATCTCTCTAGTCAGTATCTACACAGGGTGTACGGAGAGTAATAAATCTGGTGCACAAACTTATAATGAATCATTCTATATCAGCAGTTAATGGATATATGGCGAGTTTGCATGCAAATAAGTTTCCATTGAGCCTCACTGAACATCTTCCCCAGTGTCGATTCCCATTTGGTTTTGTACCTATGAGTCTCCGCCCCTCTCCCATTCCTAAGCAGTTTATAAGTGGTGGAGACCAATTGCCCAACTGTAACGGGGTTAGTTACATGATTTTGTGCGGGATGCGTGATGGGAGCTAGTGGGAAATTGGGCCATTTGTTTCTGAGAATACTGCGAAGTCTGTAGTAGTGTAGCAATGTCGCTGCATCGTGTGCACCTTTATCGTGCAGCTCCCCCCATGATACAAAGCGTCCGTTATGCACTAGTCTGGACCCCCAATGCTCGGAATCGTTCTCCAAACGACCTTTCATGCGTTAGTGTGATCCTGATTATGTTGTACAGCTGGAAGCAGGGTACATAAGCAGGGTACATAACTGGGAGTGGCGCCCACCAAGTGGATCATCCTATCCCATGCCTGACATGTTGTTGTTACCGTTTAGATCTCGCCCCACAGGACTGTACCTCTATCCCCCCAGAGCATGCTCACCAGCGCCTCAGGAGTGGTGACAGCTTTCGCTAGCCGGGTATGGGGAAAGCCGGAGGCAGAGGAATTCCAATCCGCTATGAACTTCACCTGTGCCGCTAAATAATAGAAGTACATATCTGGTTATTCCAGTCCCCCCGGTCATAGGGTCAGGTCAACACGTCATATGCTATCCTAGGCTGCTTCCCAGACCACACCAGTCTGGTCATCATACTCTGTATGCGACTCCAGTAACTAGCAGGGGGCCACACAGGTACATTGTTATAAATATACAGGAGTTTGGGGAGTATCACCATTTTGGCAAGGGCTATTCAGGCTACCTGCGAGATGGCGAGCCGCATCCATGTTTCAAATTTTTGCTCTATCGCCTCCAGTGGGACCATATAGTTATCCCTGTATAGCCTATCCCTTTCCGTAGAGACCGTGATGCCTAAGTACCATATCCCTTGTGGGCATCATCGGAATTTGTCACCCATATCAGCTTGCTGCACACCAGGGGTCAGAGGGAGTATTTCGGATTGATCCCAATTAATCCTAAATCCCCAGTGCTACCCGAATCAAATCACCTCCTGCATCAATAGGGTCAGGTTTTCACGTGGATACTTAATGTACATCAGCATACAAGGATATGGTGGAGAGGTGCTATCGAATATGAATCCCACGTTGCGCATGAAGCTCTCGAATATGGAAAGCTAGGGGCTCCATCGCAAGCGCGAATAGGACTGGGGAGAAGGGGCAGCCCAGGCGGGTGCCACGTGTTGGATAAATATACGATGAGATCAAACCGTTAGTGTATATCACCGCTCGTGGGGCTGTATATAGCAGTTTAACCCAGTTGATATAGGTAAGCCCGAATCCCGAGCGGCACAGCACCACAAATAGAAAAGGCCACTCAGCAGAGTCGAAGGCCTTTTCGGCATCCAGGGCGGCTACCATCATTGGGACCTCCTGGTTTACATTATGCATAAGGGTAAAGTGCCGCAGCAGATTATTTTGTGTGGATCTATCTGGGATAGATCCTGCCTGATCAGGAAGAACCACAGCCGCTAAATGGGGAAGGATACAATTTGTAAGGATCTTAGCTAGTATTTTATTATCCGTATTTATCAATGATAGCGGTCTGTATGAAGACATCAGCTGGAGGTTTTTACCGGGTTTCAAAAGAACAGTCACTAAGGCAGACAGGATCCCTGAAGACCGAGCATCCTCATACATGCCCAGGAGATGGGGGAATCACCAGGTCAGAGTAAGCTTTATGAAATTCTGCCGTTATACCATCCAGTCCGGGGGATTTCCCGCTGGGGAGACACTTAATAGCATCCTGTACCTCATCTTCCGTGATGGGGTCGTTCAAAGCACCACCCTGTTCCCGTTCCATCCACCCCAAGGCTATCTCATCCAAATAATGTATCAACTCATCACGTCCAGGGGTGGGTTGGGCAGAATACAGCCGATCATAGTATTCCTTAAACTCACTATTGATCCCTTGTAAGTCTGTCCGGAGTACCCCGTCCTCTCCCTCAATTTCCGCTATGCTGGTGGGCTGACGTTCTTTACGGATAGCCCACACCAGGGTTTTGCTAGGTCTATCACCCTCCCCGTGTCTAATCGCCAGGATTGGGTCCCCAATAAACTACTCGCCAATTGTAGTAGTTCTTCCCTGAGTGCCCTAATTTCACTATGCAATTCAGGAGTATCCCGTACACCCTGCCTGTTCTCCCTGTCCCGGATCTCAACCTCCAACCTCTGCATGGAACAGCAAATGGCCCTCAGTACTCCCCCCCCCCCCTTTCTTTAGAGATACAACATCCCCTTATATAGGCCTTGCATGCTTCCCAGATTACACCCCGATCAGGCACTGATCCCTCATTTGCCTGAAAGTAGATACGAACATCTTCGGGATGTTTGCATCACCACACATCAAGCAGATCATGATATTGGGAAATAGAGGACCAGGCTTTAGCCGCCTGCGGGAGAATTAGTTGCGATGTTGTGTATCGATCAAGGTCCAATGTGAGAGCGAGGTTAAAATCACCAGCCCACAGTATGTCGTATCCCAGAAACTTGTGTCTGTGCCTAGCACATTGATGAAAAAAGTCAGGTGAGTCAGTGTTCGGAGCATAAATGCTTATTAAAAGGAGTTTGGTGCTGAGTACCTCACCAGCTAGCATTTGGAAGCGCCCTTCCTCATCCTTGATCAGCTTGTGTAGCCTGAATTGCAACGTACTATGTATATAAATGGCCACCCCTCTATAGTGTGAGGTATAAGATGAGTCCTATCTATGGATACCCCACCCCGGTAGTCTGGGAAGGGGAGTGCCACTGGTCAAATGTGTTTCCTGAAGACACAATACATTCTCCCCGTGGTTCTTACCATAATTCGCTATCAAGCGTGATTTCTTCTGATTAGTAAGCCCCCTAATGTTCCAAGATAGGATGGTCAGAGTCGCCCTGGGACATCTCTGGTGACGGGTTAGTCACGTCACCCATTGGATCTTGACATGTACCGTTGTTATGAAGGCGATGTGACCATGTAGTGTGATATCTGCTGTATCTATGTCGGCTGTATTCTTGTAACCCATGTGAGTCTTCAAATGCCTATGCAAACTCCTAACACTTGGAACAAGTAAACTTACCCATCAACAAGTTAGAATCCCCCCGTCTCCCTCACGTGCCAGTAACCAGAACCAATCGGCTCCCCCCACACCCCTTATTACCAACCCCATGTTCCAACCAGAACAGCTGCCGAGATTGCGGGTATTGGAGAGCTAAGGGCAGCCCGCTCGTTCCACACTGGTGACAGCTACCGTTGCGCTACCTCCTACTCCACTTGTTTCAGGGTCTAATGAGATCTTTGTCACTCGAACATTTCAGGGCTCATCATAGTGCTGTGATCAATCAAGGGTGCTGTGGGGAGCGGCCTGGTGATCCTCCTAGGTCAGACAAATTCAAAGCAAATCGCTCTGCAGCTTCCGGTGACGTAGAAAAAACTGCTGATCCATTATGTTGCACCCGGAGCTTAGCAGGAAACAACATAGCATATTTGACACCTTTGTTGCATAGGGCTGTTTTTTCAGGAAGAAATGACTTCTGCTGGTCCTGTACTCCTGGGCTGAAGTCGGGGAACAGACGGATCGTATAGGAGCCCCACCGCAGTTCCCCCTTCTCCCTGGGTGTACGAAGAATAATGTCCTGATTTGTGTAGTTGAATATTCTAGCAATAATTGAACACGCGGGGCGCGGGTAGCCACGGATCGATGGGCCCTCTCGACCATGAACATTGCTGTAAAGGGAGGATTACCTAACACTCCAACAATAGATTTTCTACAAATTTCTCCATGTTGTCAATGGCTGTCGATTCCAGCACACCCAGTATCCGGACATTATTACACCTGGATTGGCCCTCAAAGTCCTCGTTCTTGGCCAGGATCTTCTTCACCTTGTGTTGCATTTCCACCATTTCCCTCTGAAAATTGGCCACTTTGTCCTCACCCTCCCCAATCCTCTGCTCAGCCTCAGTTATGAGACCGCACACGTCGACTTTACACGTTAGAGCATCTATTTTTGCCCCCAAAGTGTCCGTGCTGCTCTTTAAGTCAAGCAGTGTCTGGTTTAGGGCAGCCACATCCAACTGGTCCTGAGGTGAGGTGGGCGCGATGGCCGGCAGCATATGGGCCTGGTCCTGGCGAGCAAATTGATCCATCTTAGCCTGCTTCCGGGGGTTCCCCATACTCGTGTCCATCCTTGAGCAATGCACTGCAACTGTAGTGCTCATGCAGTTCAAATAGAGAATTAAGGTACACACCCCAGCCAAAGGAAGAGTCACCATGCCTGGCCTGCAAAAAAAATGGCATGAAAAGTATAGAGAACAGCCAAAGCCTGGTGTCCGGGGAACCCCAGGAGATGAATGCTCCGATGCGTAGATAACAACCAGGGGGGGTCTTGTAGAACCACATATCAGCTGTACATAGCGGATCGGCCTTGTAGTTATTTCCCCTTAGCAGCGCCGGTGAATGGGATCAGTGTCAGCCACTCCAAGCGGTACTGCGTGTAGGGACATTTGTGGGTTAAGCCACTAACATGCGCACACCCCCGATGGCCCCCACCTGCCAACTGTCTGAAGAAAGTACAAGTGGACTTGCCCAGTGCCCAAGGGCGGCCCATGCATCCATCCAGTGATTGTAATTGTCCGGGCTGTTACCCCGTGGGGAAACACAATGGCGACTAGAGCGAGCCCAGTTCCAGTCAGCAGCGCACAGTGAGATCCCAACTACTGCACAGCTTCCAAGGCTACCTGAGTCAGATGGAGAACATCCTGCCAATCACTGAATTGCACACATGCCCAGTCCCAGGAGTGGAGCCCTTCAGGTCAGGCTGCCGGGGAATGCACCAACACGACTGTCCAATACACCTCAGCATTAGGCAGAGGCCAACCCGTGTAGTCTCGGGCTGCCGCCGTAGTCAGTGCCCTCCAGGTGTGTGCAGGATCTCAAGGACTGCATCCCCTTCCACGTCGCGTGCGGTCCCTCAGTCGAGAGGGGCCAGGGGAGCGCAGAACAGCACTACACAGCTAACGGTTCCAGGACCGCCCACAATACTTTGCAGCTGGTTCGGCCAGCAGGAGCCAGACGCCTTCAAACGGTGGCCCCTCCTCGCAGCCTCCGCGGTGCAGTCCCGTTCGGGGCCACACACAAGCAGCCCGGCCAAGCTCCACGTCACCAGCTCCTCGAGTCCTCGCCTCCTCCACTGCAAGGTAAGGACCCAGAGCCCCTTGTTGGGTCTGATGCGATTCGGTGCCAACACGGGCTCTCCTCCCCCACCTCGTCCTCCGGTCCGGAGAGGTCGTTCCGCTCTCACCAAGGTGCTTGGGCAACAGTGGAGCAGCTCAATGGAAGCCCACAGCTTTCACAGACCCAGAGGTTGTTTCTAAAGTATATACTAAGTCCCAGGGTGCAGGATATTTGCCAGGATATCTACGCCATTGCCAGAGCTTCTCAGGCCTCGGCCATCCTGCTAATCGCGTAACAGCACCCCTCCACCCCCACGGTGCAGAGTAGAATTAACACCCGCAAAGATGGTATGTAACAGTGGTCTGTGTTTATTTATCAACAGATTCAATTAAGTTAAATGAATTTCTAGAGGTAAGTAAACACAATTAACATATATACACTATATATATCCCGACATGCATTGTGAACTTTTATGATGTGGCTTGCAAACCAATGTACTGGCAAGCCAATGTTATGAGCCTGGTGTGGGCCTGTGTATAATAGAGCTGATGTTTGGAATGCTGTTGGGTAATCAGCATGTTGTCACCGTTCTAGATATGATGCCCTGTGTTTATGATGTTCTTGTTTATTTTCTACTGAGGTTCTATTAATGTCAGTTGTTGGGAGTTTGCCTTGGTAGTGCTTTGCTGGCACTGCTGGGGGTCTGTTTTATAGTTATCTTAATGAAAGCTTATTGATGCTTTCACGAGTGTGTGGATTTCTCACACAAACCACTTTAGTATTCACACAGTTAAAGAGGAATATGCGTTGTAACAGTTACTTGAGTGGGGAATTAGATCTTTTAACTTTATAAGGCATTCATGACATGTATACTAATACTTGACAAAATCTAGCCGTACCCTACCTGTGTTTAGTTGGGACAGGTCGAACACACAGCTATGGCACAATAGGATCGAAAGTCAGTCTTAAATGTTTGCCCAAAATTCAGATCATAAGTTAAGTAGTAGAAAACTACCCATCCTTTGTGTTTAGGTTTATTTCAAACAGAACTCCTATGTCCATACTTCAACACCTATAACAAGACAAGCTAGATGCAGGTGGTCGTTGCATGCAAATGGTTTTCTCAGAGTCTGGGAGAATAGGGGCATTTTGGAAACCCAGCCTCCTAAAATTGGAACAGCAAAAGCAATACCCCAACTGGAGAAAGGAGGGTTTGGGACAACTGGACAATTAAATCTGCAGCACTGGGTGTGAGGCTTCTTCTACATGTTGCAGTCAGATTCCAGCATGTAATCGTAGATGAGGAGAAGACAGCTCAATGTTGATTCCCATGAGGCAAGAGGATCCATTGGGTGCAGCCGATGGAATCAACAGCGGTTTTGGGCCATGGACTGGATCGGCAGGCACCTTGCAGCATGTTGCACAGACTTTGGTTCCAGACAGGTTCTTCTCCCAGTGACGAATGGCAACAATAATGTAAAGAGGTCTTTATAGTGCAGGGAAGGTGCATGGGAATGTTTTGGGACAGAGTTTCAGGGGATTCAGTCTGTTCCCAGTCCCATATGGGAGGATTTTGGGAATAGTAATTAGAGTGCCAGCAGTCCTGGAATGAAAACTCTACAGGAAGGTGGGGTGTCCTGTAAAAGAGTGGCAAAGGTAGGGAAACCCTGACAATGACTTCCTCTGGGAGCCAGCAATGATGGCTGAAGATATTGAACATGACTCGCCTGAATGTTGTTGTACATCGGTATTGAGGGGTATATTTAATTGTCCCCGTTTACATAGGTAACTCTAACTAGGAGAGTGTTCTGGAGGTCCGAAGTCAGCTCTCATGGTGGTCTGTTTGCTACCGTAGTCATTTAACTCCTTCACTTGCTTCCCATTCACCCAAGCTTTTTCATACGTGAAGTCAGCAGAAGACTGACATAAACATACGCTCAAGGTCTCTAGATCTTTTTTGGTTTCTTCCCACTCTTCTTCCTTTAAACAGCCTATTTCCATAGGTTCTTCTATTACATTTTTCGGTCAATGTCTGGCCAAATGTCCCATTTCTCTACATGCAAAGCAGATAAGAGGCGCTGGTCTGCTTCCTTTAGGTTCCTCTCTTCTACTTTCTTCTCTGCTTTTAGGGTCATATCTTTTACTTCTATTCTTTCATTCGGCATCCATTCCTTGATGTTATATGACCCTCCTTCTTTATCTACTCCCTGAGGTTGGGGTCGGTAGGTAGGTTTGTAATCTTTCCGTTCCTCACCTCGATGTACAGATCAGAAGTGTTTGGCTGGATCTGAGTGGTTTTTTTGCCGTTTCAATTGCCATTGCTAGGGTAGGTCGATTTAATTGCAATATGGCCTTTTGCAGAACGGGGGGTAAGGAATTGGTGAACTGTTATAATGTAATCGTTTCTATCGATTCTTCTAGGGATTTGTTATTGATCCAAAGGGCTACAGTATTTTTAATAGGTTCACCCAATTCAAGGGCGGTTTCTCTGCGATTTAATCTAATGTCCCTCAATTTTTGCCGATAGAAGTTACACATTTGGCCCACTCTCTTCAATAGCCCTTTTATGGATAGAAAGGTGACTCCCTGGGCAAGATTGAGTAGTTGGTAGGCGGTCTGTAGTTCACCTTTCAACAGGGGCCCCAAATAACATCTTTTAAGGTTTTCTTCCCACCCTAACTGATCAGCTAACCTTTTTGAAATTTAGGAAGAAGTTCCCTAGATCTTCGCCTTCTAGGAATGGTTGAAGTATTCCCTCGGGTAGTAGGGGTCTGGCCGGCCTGCAACTCAACCAATTTCATGAAGTTTTATTGGATCCTAGTTTCGGCCTGCATTTGATGGGCCGCCAACTGGGCTATAACAGCTGCTAAGCCGGCCATTTCTTCCAGTGGGTCAAGGGTTCCTTCGGTGGTCTTTTCTGAATCAGAAAATAGAACAGGTTTGAACGCCTTCGTATGAAGTTTCGAAGTCGTCAAACCCTTCTGAGTCTGATTCCGCCAAAGGGATTGGCTTAGGTAGGTTGGTCTTGAACCCTGATTGGCCAGCGACAGATGGTAATTGGGTACCATGAAAAAGAAAAGGTTTGGGAGCGGGGGGATTTAGGCACTCGGTCTGATGAAGGTAAAGGCTGGACGGATTTTCAATAGTATTCGATCCCACTGGTGGATATTATAATGACAGAGTGGGGGATATCTAACAGCACTTGAGTTTTAAAGAACAGGTCTTGTTGACTAGTTGGGATATGTAGTGGAGAGAGCAAAACCTCTTTAAGAGTGGATACACGATCAGAGTCAAGGAGTTCAACAATTCTATTTTCCCCTTCTAATGGTAGACAATTATCAGCATGTATTCTCAATGTTTATCAGTTGAATCACATTCCACTGCTGACACCACAATTAAGGAAGACATGGTATCAACAGTAAAACGGACACAAGTGACCACAGTTCAAGAGTGTATATTGAACTTTCATAAGGGTGAGATAAATGCCTATCTGAACCTAAATCTACAGATGGGAGCAAGCTACGACCATCAAATTATAGTAATGCAGTCCTAGTGGAGTCTTGTCAAATAAAAAGGGCCTATACTAAAAAACCTATTGCCAGTCAGTACTACTAATTTACAAATAATGTGGGGTGATGTTCATGAAAAAGAAAGTGTTCACAAAATAATAAGTCGGGATGTTCGGACCGTTGGCCTCCCTTCCCCACATTTTCAGCATGGGATAAGGCGGTTCACTCGAGCATAGCACACACTCTGGCTTCTGGGGCACAAGGATACAATTCCATTTACACATTTAAAGACCTTCTGGGTCCAAGTCTCTTTGATTCTCGTACGTCTCTTGACTCAAAGGGCCTGCTACACAAAACAAAACAAAAACATTATTTTCTTTTCTCCAATACTCAATTTTGGGTGTTCACCCTGGATCCCCCTCCGTCGGGCTCAAATCCCTTTCCAAAACAAAAGTTCAACGTTGGATTCCCCCTCTTCTAGGCTCAGATCCCTTCCAAACTAAGTTCAGATAATTCTTTCTCAGGTGACTCACGGTTCACCCCGGATGCCCCTCACCCTGGCCCAGATCCCTTTTATACACTTAGTCTCCCTCAGCCGGGCTTGTGTACAGTGTTTAGATTGACCCGTTGCATGACCACTTCAATCTCATTCTTTCTTCCGCATCAGTTGGATACCTAACAGAAACTTTCGAATGAGCACCCACGTGGCGCCGGATCACTTTGTTTATGGTATCTTTTCTGGGCCTCCCAAAGTTCAATTGCGAAGCGTCGCTCTTTGCAAACACCTCACACACTGTTCTCTTTGTACTACCTTGCTGCTTGCAACCTTGGTTGAAAACGCCAGTCTCTCCGACTCACCGGCTGTGCTGTCTTTTCTGATGCTGCTTTGTTGTAGGAGCCAAGGACAGTACCATGATGGCAATTGTTCCTCCTCCCCTTGATTATCTACGCGGGAGATCCCCGGGTACCTCCGACACAATTTGCAGATTTGATCAGCCTTCGTTCCTGGTCTTCGGTTTCTTACTTTCCAAGGCTCATGAAAGTAACAGTGTTTAGAGGTCACGGGTACTTCCTTCCTTGCGACTCTCTGGTCTTGCTGTCTTTCTCCTTGTACTAAACTGCCATCTTGGAACTGCTATTTCCTCGTGTCATTTGCCTCGCTCATAGTGTGCATTCATGCTCCACCTTTCATCCCTGTGGGGCAGTGTGATGGAAGTCAGGAGTGTGTAATAATCCATAATTTCTTGACCTTGCCTGTCCATGGTCTTCAGACATGTTGGGTATACGGCTCTGGTGTTAGTCCGTTGTCGCTGATGGTGAACTGTCTGTGAAAAAGAGTTTGTGTCGGAAAAGGGGGCAGAGGGTTTTGAATTCATAGGTATCCTACCTGGTAGGATGGGGGAAACAGTGTTATTATGAAGGGGATACTGCGTCTCACCCTCGGGTGTCCCACTTCCACTCCCCGAGGACCCCTCATCCAGGTGATCCTCCACAACTGGTCCACCCCCAGGAACTAGATCCAAAAGCAATGGCTGTGTCCTGGCCACTTGGATGATAGATCCCTGTGGTTTAGCGGATGAGGCACCTTCTGGTTTCTCACACATCGGGGGTGGGGGGAATCACTGACCATGGGCAAAGGCCATGGCCAGTCCAGTGACACGATTGCCACCCAAGTCTCCCATCCATACAGTAATCAGGACAGACCCTGCTTAGTTTCAAAGTGAGGAAGGGGCCAGCCTCCTCAGGGCATGTTGCCTGATAAATGAGCCAAAGTTACAAGACCACTTGGAGAAATGGGCCGGCTCTTTCCTTGCTTTGAAGCTAAGCCGGGTTCGTCCCAGTAACTGCATGAATGGGCGACCGAAAGGGCATCCAAATGATTACATGTTTTTAAACCGTGCTACTGCCATTCTTTGAAAGTTTTGCACTCAGACCATTTTTTCTCTCTCACTTTTGTTGAATTGCATTCTGGTATTTGCAGTCTCCCAGTCAGTAATAAAAAATAAATATTTGTACTGAAAAAAGTGGGTTTCCCATCCCAACGGTAAATGAGATGAATCCTGCTTAGTTTCAAAGCGAGGAAGGGGGTCAGCATCCTAAGGCCATGTAGCCTAATAAATGAGCCCACCTTACAAGACCACTTACAAGACCACTTGGAGAAACATGGCCTAAGGGGGCTGGATCCTTCCTCACTTTCAAACTAAGCAGTGCCGGTCCCGGTTACTGCATGGATGGGAGACTGTCCACAGTCCCGAATGCTGTGTGTTTTTATTTATTTTTTAATATCTCATAATACATGTCCTCTGCATTATTTTTTAAACCGTGCTAATGTCATACCTTGAAAGTTTTGCACTCGGAGTCTGTTTTTTTGCCTTTTGCTAAATTGCTGTTGAGAAACATGTAAATACTGCGACCTTATAATGCTGACTGCACATTTACTGCGTGGTCGGCATTATAAAAATTTCTGACTCCCATTACTGCGACCAAACAGAGTGGAGGTTGTGAAGGTGCCCGCCGCCCCCCTTGTTCGCTGTAATCGGAGTCGGGGTTGTGGGGGTGTCCCCTGCATACCGCTGTGGTAAGCGGGGGACAAGAAAGTAAAATTGTTTTTATAAAAAGGTAAAGGACCCTGCAGCTTCAGCTCAGACCCCCAAAAGTGGAAGGAAGGAGTCGGCAGTAGGGGTGTCACGGTATTAGTTTTATGACGGTACAATAACCTTCTTGCCAAATGACGGTATATCATGGTTATCGTGGTATAGCAGGTGGAGTTAACCAATCTTAATAAATATTTTCGAAAAGGTCATAAATTGTCAGATTTATCATCACAAACAAAACCAGGCACCCAGGGCCAGAATTGGGCTTTTCAATATACTTTCCACTGAAATGCCACCCCTTGCTCCCACTGAACACAAACACACGTGTGGAGAGGAGGAGGAGGAGGGGGGGTGGGCCCTGCTGCGACTGGCAAAGCAAACTGAATAGCTTTTCTTAAGTGGTCATTTAGGCTTTTAGCTCCCCCACTGGGTACTGGTGAAGATGAACATGTTGCCATCTTTATAACCTGCATGCCAGAGATCAATGGAGGCTGATGGTAGTATACGCTTGTGCGCATACACACACACACACACACACACGCTCGCTCGCTCGCTCGCTTGCTTTACTTTACAGCCTTTAGTTTACTTGCGGGCCAAAAGGTGTTCAGTAATCACAGACATCTTACCCTTTGGTATGGCAGCAGGGAATACCCACAGAGATGAGTGCATTTCGCAGTGTGACTTATTATATGTAAATTCAATGATAGAACCAGGGAAGTCCCCCATTGTCATATGTTTAGCAAACATTATGCATTATAAATATATAAACCTCAAAGCCGCCAACCCAAAGTAAACCCTTTTCCTTCTTGGCACTGTATTTATTCTTCCTATTGCTAACATACTGATTTTGTGTCAGTCACGTGTGGTTTATGGAATGGCATTAAAAACTGCTCCAACTGAAACTACTTGGCAGATGGCACATCCAACAGTGCAAGACCAAGACTGCGCAGCACTTGCTTACTGCAGCCTTTCCAAATCAGATTGAAAATCACACTTAACGGTACAAAACGGTATACCGGTATTAACAATGTGACGGTTATTATTGTTCAGTTAACTGGTTCACGGTATCTTTAACGGTATACTGTTATACCGTTACATCCCTAGTCGGCAGTGCACACAGATATGTGCTGCCGTAAAGGTAAGTGGTGGCAGGAGCGGGTATGGCAATGCGGGCGAGGGGATGCAGGCAAAGTGATCAATGTAATCACTGCGCTGTGCTGTAATTGGAGTCGACATTTTCGTCAGCAGAATTACGGGAGGCGCAGTGATCACATAGATCCGGTAGTTGTAGTGTCATTCAAGATGGGGGGAATAATGCCACAATTGTACACTTTTTGCCTAGGATAGTTTTGTAAGAATGTATAGATTGGAGTGACACTATGGTATTTGTACTTTTCAAGTTAGCTTTATAAAGCAGCGTATTGTTAAAAGCCAGACATGGGGGTGAGGAAGGGAAGTAATGAGATTGCAAGTAAGTCATGAGTATTTGCCCACAATGTGGCAAGAGAGTTTGAACCCCTGGACACTGTTGCGGTTATTCTCCCCTGGTTGTTTCTGCTTTTCAGGGCCCCAGTAAAGGACACATCTGGGTGGACCGCATAACTTTATTTCAGAGGGTGGACGCAACTCATTGGGTTTTTTGAGGTTGGCAAACTTGCTCAGGTATTTGGCTACCAGGATTTTACTCAGATTGTCATGTTCCCAGCACAGACCCTTACTCACAAGACCACATGCACTTGTTTCATATTGGGATTTTGTTGATTTCTGGGTTTAAAATGTGAGCACCTTTTATACTTTGCCAGTATATTTAATATTTATTGGAACATTTCCTCTCAGGTTATTTTTCTGATGTTGATTACTTTTTTAAAAGTCAAATGCTGTTTTATCTTGCGCACTTTCGTCTTAGGAGAAGGTATATTGAATTACATTTGTATATTTCAATTTAAGAGATATGTTCACTTACTGTACACATATTCATGGGGGCCAGCTTTGGATTTTCGCTGTGGGGGCAAAAGTAGCTGGGCATATGTTATGTTAATTTTGCAGCTGGTTATTTTTTCCCTTTTACGTGCTGCTTAAATGCAATTAGTTGGGGTTGTGCGATGTATGACAACACTCACCAAGAACTCCGCCATAACACAAGGGGTTTGGAGCACAGGACAGGACATTTCAGCACAGCCAGTAAGTCGCGCTCCATTATGGTGTGACCGTTTCACAGCAGGTCCTGTTTGGGCGTGTCCATTTAGACTCAGCCAGTTCGGCACAAGGACCTCTTGGTGCAAGGATGTTTTGGTGCAAGTGGTCACAATTGGCACAGCATGAACCTGCAGGCACTTCGCATTTTTTACCTCTCGGTGCAATAATGTTTTGGCGTGAGAGGTCGCAATTGGCATGAACCTGCAGGCACTTTGCATTTTGTAATATGGACTAAACGTGAAAAACATGTATTTACCGCAACTTTATAAAACAGGATGGGGCATGTATTACACCATCATTGCAGAATAGAACACATATTAAACATGAAACACGTTTATTTACTGCAACATTGTAAAACAGAATGGAACATGTATTATGACGTCTCTGGGCAACATTATAAAACTGAAAAAACACATTTGTGCTGAACGCTGCCTTTGAAAACCCTGGCCTGCAGGAGTTCGAGATGCAGGACTAAACCATTATGTTACAATTATGTTATTGTTTGGATTCTCACACGTTTCATACCGAGTTTTATAATTGAACATATTAAACCTTTAAGTGCCATGCCCCCCCCCCCCCCCATCTCCACCCTCCCCCAGTGCCAAGGCCTTTTTTGGTGATTTCGGTCTGTAGCCATTCAATGCCTTGTAACTTTTTTGTTACATGAGATATCTCGGCCAAATGTGCCTCCTTTTTTTCCCCACATGTAGGTGGTCGTACCACCACCCAGGAATCCTAGGTTGCTGTAGGGGGGGGTGAGAGAAAATAACCAAAAAGGGCGAAAATGTTGTGTTTTTTCAAAAAATTCGAATGAAATGATGTACAAAGAAGCCTGTGGTTTTTTCCTTGTAAGAGCTAGGAACAAATGGTTTGCTGTGCTGAATTCCCCAATTTCCTGGCGTCCAAGAACAGGTTATGTGGAAACTAAAAAACATTATTTTGATGTGGTTATCAACCGTTTTGTGAGAGGTAGGCAATGTTGGCAATTTTTGCCAATTGGACATGCATGGACGGAATGCAAGAAAAGGGTAGGAAAGCCGAATTGGAGGACAGAAAGGCATATATTTCTGAAAAGTAGACAAAATTCCAAGTTTAGAAAGGGGTGATTTGCATAGGTCGGGCAACAACTAGACAGGGGAAAATGCCATAGATTGGGGTAAAACGGGGAAATGACTGAAAAGAAGGTATGTGTTGGACATGGTTGGCTTGGTACAGCAATGGCTTCTATGAATTTTGAGAAAAGCAATGCTCCGCTACATTCCCCCGACTCTTGCAGTTACGAAAGCACACATTTTTGTAGTGTTTTACAAAACAGCAATACCACAAGCCAAACACTGAGCCATGGTACACAGGAGTTTTATGCTCACGGCCTGAACAGTCGTACTTAGCATGTGTAAATCGGGAAACCCAATGTGGTGAGGAACGACAACCATAGCTTTTTTTGAAAGAGCGTAGGCAGACGTTTTCAAGGGTAGGTGACTTGTGCAGGTTTCAAAAGTGTATGGTGCCTAAAGCAGCGACTAAATGTAGGTCACATTTGGGAAATGAAAGGGTTGTGTGACAAAGGGCACCAGCAAATGGGTCAAAACGTTATGAAGACCACACGAACAAAACAAATGTTAGACCTTGCTGCGTTCCCACAGGTGTCCCGATGAAAACGGTACTTCACATGTGTGGGTCCACCTACCTGGGCCCCAAGGTGAAAGCCTAAAACACAAGTAACCCCAAGTCTGTTTTCACACCTGAATTTCACACTCTCAGCAGACGGGCACATCATACAGATATGGGCCTCGGGTGTCCAAGCCACCAAGGAAAACAGGGAACTCCATGCATTTCCGAAAAGAGGACATCCGTGGGAATCCGCATAGGTATGATTTGCGCAAATCAGCCCAGAATTTATTACCCAGAAGCCCTGTCAAAGTCTGAAATGTGCCCAAAAAAAACACATTTTTCACTTTGCCTGTGGTTCTGGGTAAAACATTCTGGTCCACTTCGCGCAAGTTGGACCTCTGTGGATTCCTACTGGTGCCCTCTTTTCAGAAATGCATGGGGTTCCCAGTTTTCCTTGGTGGCTTGGACACCCTATGCCCAAACATGTAGGTTATCTCCCCAAACCCTTTTGTGGTTACCAGTGGGTTAGCCTTTTCCCTTAGCGGCTAGATTGGTGAACCCACACATGTGAGGTACCGTTTTCATCGGGACACGTGTGGGAACGCGAGAAGGTATGACATCTGTTGTTGGCAACGTGTTTCGGTGAGTGCACACAGGGAAATATCTCTGAAATTGGCTGGAAATGAAGACAATTCTCAGACATTCCGCTCTGGCCACCCACCGAAACACACTGCCAACAACAAATGGCCTACCTTTCCGCGTCCCCACACATGTCCCGATGAAAATGGTACCTCACATGCGTGGAGCCCTGGCTGCCCTGCGTTACAGCTTCTCCCCACCAAGGAGTCTTGGCAGTGTGCCAATACCTCCCCAAAGGGAAAAGCTCTAATGCAGCCCAGCCGCAACTCCAGGACAGTTGGAGGTGATGTCCCTGGCCTTGGACATCCATGTACCATGTGGGTGTACCGTCGCAGCACAGCCAGAGGTGGAGCCAGGGCTTGCAGATGGACAACCCACATGGGAGGGATCCGCTCCCAGGGAAACACCAATGATCTGGCGGCAATTTGTGGCCTGCCCCTGCAATTGTGTATCAGCCCACCAACATATCTGCCCAGACGGGCCATTCCCACCCACACCGCCAACAATCCAGCCCCAGTCTCACCCACCCCACTGACAGTGGGCCCTAACCATAGAATAATAAAAAACAGTACTCGCATAACGTTGCAGCTGCTCGCGTAGAAAAAGCTGTAAACAAAACAATAAACATGTGTTACCTACGGTCACTCCAGCAAAATGTAGCGCTCCCTGGGGGCAGATAAGGGGGGGGCCTGTCCTGCACTCCTCCCTGGCTTCAGGCGTCCCTTCCTAGGAGCAGATATCTGGTTCCAGGGAGGGCTGCATTCCTTGGCGCAGAGGGGCACATTGGTGTGCCAATCTGGCCCCAGGGTGCCCAACCCTTACTGCCCCACCCACTGGGGAGCCTGTCCCACAATTTTTGATGGCCCTCTCCCCCCTCACCCCCAATGGGTGGCGGGGGCACCTGATGCAGGCCTCCCTGGGCCTCCTACAAACGGCTGTGTGAGGTACACCCCCCCTCCATTTAGGGTGTGGGGGAGAGGGCCACCAGAAACTTGTGGGACAGGCCCCCCGGTGGTTGGGGCAGTAAGGTTTGGGCACTCTGGGGCCAGATTGGCACACCAATGTGCCCCTCTGCGCCAAGGCAAGTTTCGTAAACAAAGAAAAAAATGGAAAATGGTACACTACACTTTAGGGTTGGCTGAGGGGCACCCTAAACACCCAGGTAATTTTCTAATGTAATGGGGGGTGACCCTATACCTCCCCACACCAAATGCAGGGGGGGCATCTCATTCAGCCCTCCCGAGGGTCAGATGCCCCATCCTAGGAGCAGATATCTGCCCCCAGGGAGGACTACAAGGGGTGCCCCCATTACCCCTTGGGGTGAGGGGGAGAGGGCCACCCCCCTTTTCTGTAAAATATTTCCCTGGTGGCTAGTGGCCCCCTCACTCCCACCCAAAATTCCCTTTTGTTTTTGTGCTTTTCGTTTTTATTTTGCCCCCTTCCCTGGGGGCAGATGATCAGCCATCTGCCCCCAGGGTTGTACACATATGTGCCCCCATGCTTTAAGACATCCCTGGTGTCTGGTGTGCATTGCTGCCCGCGCATTGAGCGCCCTGCGCCCGATCCGCAGGCAGCAATGCTGTCACACAGGATGTCCTTGGAAAGGGGAGAATCTCCCCTTTCCAAGGACATCATTTCCGAAAAAATCCCTGGTGGGTAGGGCCCCCAAACCCCCTCCCCCTTCCCATCACGTTATTTTTTTCTTTGTTTTTTTCTTTTTTTTTATGCCCCCACCCCTGGGGGCAGATGGTCACCTGTCTGCCCCCAGGGGTCATTATATATGTGCCCCCAAGCTTTGGGGGCTGGGGGGAGAGAGGGTTGCTTACTGTAAGCAGCCCCCTGGTCCTCCCACGTCACAAACGCATCCCTGGTAACTAGTGGTCATTGCACCCTGCGCCCGATCCGAAGGCAGCAATGCTTTCACAAAGGGGGGTGTCCTTGGAAAGGGGAGAATCCCCCTTTCCAGCGACACCTCCCTCGATCTCCGGCTTGAAATACATCCAGAGATCGAGGGGGAGAAAGGTGAAGACTCACCTTCTATTTTCACTGCAGCAGCCCGAAATGACTGTTGCAGTGAATTTACTTTCAGTTTCACGCCGACGTGCATTACGCACGCCGAAGTAAAACTGAAGGTAATCCAGCCCCCTGGCAGTGAGGGGGGACCTCCCACTCGCATAGCACGGGGGTTGGATTACAGTTTTGTGTGATCCCTGCTTTGCAGGGATCACACAAAACAAAGTGCCAAAAAGGATGAGCTATCTCGTCCTTGGCACTGCGTATGCAATTCCAAGGACGAGATACCTCGCCCTTGGCACTTAATGGGTTAAATGATAGGCTAAGTATGAAATGCCTGCCCCATGAAGCAACAAAACATTGTGGCCTAGTGGTTAAATGTTGTGCCTTGAACTCTGGCAAACCAGGGTTCAAGGCTGTATGTTTTTTATTTAACTAAACTAATTAAAAGAAAAGGAACGCATCTGGGAAATGGGGAGGTTTGTTGCAGTGCAGTCCTGTGATCTTATTTGGCATGAGGGCGTTTAGATGTGGCTGCAATGTCAGCCATGTCCTAACATCCCTTGCACAAAATTAACGGCACCGGGATGGCTTTTGCGCCGAAAAAGGCATGCCAAAATCGTCGCTGTGGCAGAATGGTAATATTAGGGGAATGCGAAAACATAAAGGGGGAAAAAAGCTATTTGGAGGAGGAGAAAGTTTGAAATCGCATCAGGCTAAATGTGGGGAGTGGGAAAGAGGACCTCATGTGAAGTTGGGGGTCGTCTGGGAAGCCAGTTACAGTTTGGATGTTTTTTGCATTATCCGAGGAATACCGGGTAAGTCTCGCAAGATTACGGTGGTAATAACGCAAGACTCGCTCGGAAACGAAAATACATCACACGAAGCAAAGAGAAAGGAAGTAAAGGGAGGGAACCAGGGAGGTAAAAATCAACTGAGTTTGGGGCTGGACCTATGGAAAAGAAAGGAGGCACATGAGGAGTGCCTGCAAATACTTTGACATTTGTTCGCATTATCGTGGTACTTGGAGCACGAATACTGCTCGGTGTACCCCGTTGGAAAGCCCATGAGCACATGCATAATAGATGGTGTTCACAATGACAAACAAAATTAGAGGCCGGCAAGACAGCTCAGTGGGTTAATCTGCAGGTTGCAGGTTCGAATCCTGGCTACGCCAACTCAGCCTTTCATCCTTCAGAGGTTGATAAATGAGTACCAACTCTGGTCGTTTGTTATTGTATTTGTGTTCTACGTAAAATGCTTAGGCGTAAGCACTGTATTAATAAAACATCATTAGATCCTATTAAGGTAATAGGGTTTGGAGCTTATTGGAACTGTGGATCTCTCTGCTAGAATGTGTGGATTTGTTCGTTCCTGATTTTTGGTTGTCAAAATTCCTCCAGCTGCCCGTATGTGGGTTTCCAAAAGGAAAGGGCTAGGAATATACTTTTTTGTGGGGATTGGAACCCTGTTGTACGCTGTCGCTGGATCAGGTTTTAACCTGTTGTCCTATAGCAGTACGTTAGGTAATTCTTCAATAATATTTGACACCTTTTAGGCTCTGAGAAAGGGTTGCTTTTAATGTGTCAGTTGATCAATTAGACTCTTGAGTTAGCAATAGTTGTCACTTGTGTGACATGTATCCTGGTGCGTACATTGTTCAAACTACAATCTTAAGCTGCATGCTTTAGCTTTGGGTGGTAGCGCTACCCAGCAGATCACTGCTATCCGCCATTTAACCTCAAACCCAACCGGGCACCGATGCAACCCAGCCGACCACCTTGATACCACCCAGACAGAGACCCTAACGGGACATCACAATTACTCAAGCTTGCCTTGAGAAAAAACCATTGGTTGAAACACGTGTTGGCACCCAAAGCTAAAGCATGCAGCTTAAGATTGTAGTTTGAACAATGCACGGCGCACCAGGATGCATGTCACACAAGTGACAAATATTGCTAACTCAAGAGTCTAATTGATCAACTGACACATTAAAAGCAACCCTTTCTCAAAGCCTAAAAGGTGTCAAATATTATTGAAGAATTACCTAACGTACTGATATAGGACAACAGGTTAAAAGCTTATCCAGCACCAGCGTACAACAGGGTTCCAATCCCCACAAAGAAACATCATTAGATCCTAGGTGTCATCAATGGTGGGACACCAAGTTAATATGATACACTGCCCACATCTGCTGAATTCCAAGGATTTTGTTACTTTAAATCTGATCAAATTAACTGTCCCTTAACTAAAGTTTTTTCAATAAATATATATATATAGACACTCTATGGAATTTTTGGTAATTGTACAATCTGCCTTGGAACAGACTGGCGGCAGCAGTAGCTTTTTCTAGTATTTGCATAACTTTGTACTGAGCCATTCTGTGTTTACCGCATTTGGCTCATAACTGTGGCTAGTGTCTAAACTGGCTGTGCCACAAGGTCTTTTGTCTGTTCCTTTAGCCATTTTGTCCCTTGGCCTTCCCCCTACCCTTTCAGGGCCGGTATTTCCTTATTTGGGCATGCAATTGCCCACGCATGCTGCTTCTTTCACTGGTACCCTCATGTCACGTCTGTGGGTACCCAGGAAGCAGTCTGGGCCTGTCGGGTCCCAATCTACACTACTGGTGTCGGAGTGTCTGGTGGATCACTGCTGGTGTGCATGCATGGAGCAGATCTTCCCATTGGTTGGTTGGGTGTGAGCACTCACCTGGCTGGATATGAGGAGGGGGTCCTGCATTCAATCCAGCAGATCAGCAATAGGTTAGAACCGACCTGTAAATGGAACCATGTATCCTAAAGAGCAGAGCAAAACAATCGTGAGGCACACTGAAGGAAAGCTGACACCCAAATCCCGCTGTTGTCCTGGTGGAGCCCTGCTTTGCACTTGTTCACAGAAAACCTGCGAAAGTGCTTCAAACCTTTGTAGTGGGAAAAGTCACTCTCAACGTCTCCTGATAACCCTGAAAGTGATCCTGTTCAGAAGTGTACCTGGGCCATACAGCAGACTACCCAGCTTACTCATTGGTTGCTGTGCAGGAGCGTCACTGTTTCCAGCTTTGATCTGAGATTTCTTTTTTTTTATAACATATTTTATTGGTTTTTCAACACAAAAACCGCTGGTCCTAGTCGGGCCAACACATAACATTACAACAACATTAACATTCAATGGTATATGTGCTCATATTGGTTGCATACATTGCATATTATTTCACATGCTGAGATCTCCGCTACTTGTCTTCTTAGCTCCTGTTAACAGGTCGTGTGGTTCAAGGGTTCATACATTGTCCTCCCAGCGTTGCCAGATCTTTTCTGCCTTCTCGGGATATCCCCTGGCTCTATATACTCTTTTTTCAATGGCTATGCAGATTTGTACGTCTGTGATCCACTGGTTCACCTGTGGTGTCTGTGCAGCACCCCAGAGCTGGGCTATATTTCTTTTGATGATTGCAGTCGTGGTCATAAAACATAGTTTCTCATATCTGCGTAGATCTTTTTCGCTGTCTGCTCCTAGTAGTTTAGGATCTCTGGGGATTGTTTGGCGCAGTACCTTCGTAAGGATATCGTAGCACTGTTGCCAGTAGTGACTAATATTCGGGCATTCCCACAGTATGTGAAAGAAAGTTCCTACTTCTTCGCGACAGCGCAGGCAGTTAGGTTCCGTTATTTTGCCCCAACTGTACAGGGCTACTCTCGGGTAGTAGACTCTGTGGAGTATTTTAAGCTGTACCAATCTTAGCCTAGTTGAGATGGCAGTTTCACGGGGGTGCATGAGAATCTGGACCCAGTCTTCTGGCATGATCTCCCCAACGTCCTCTTCCCACCTTGTTTTCAGCCGTGTCAGTTCTGGTGTGGCAAAGGAGGTTATAACATTGTACATTACTGTTGTGACCTTTGCTTGGATTGCGTTCTAGTGGGGTACTATCCGGCATGTTGGAAAGGGCAGGGAGATGTTGTTGTAGTGCATGTCGCAGCTGTGTATAGTGATATCGTTCTGACTGTGGGAGGCTGAAGGACAAGGCCAGGTCTTCATAAGGTCTAATGTTGTCGTTTTCTACGTCTCCCACTTTTCCTATCTCACATCTTATCCATGTGGGCCATTCTGGCAGTTTGGTTATCTCGGGGAGGTTCCTATTGTGCCATAGGGGCTGTAACGGTGTGACCTTGTCATCCCATCTCATAAAAGCATGTGCCTCCCTCCAGATGCGAGGTGCCTGCGTGGCCATGTCTCCGGGACCTACTCTGGGTGTTGCAGCATATAGCCTCAGGGGGGGGTGATGCTCTCACAGGTGGTAGCGTGGGTTCTGCATGCAGTGCGTCGTTAATCACTGACATTTGGCTGGCCCAGTAGTAGGATTGCAGCCTCGGTAGGCCAATGCCACCCTCCCATATCGATCTCTGCAGTGTCTGGAGCGCTATTCTTGGTCGTCCACTTCCCCATAGAAGTGTTCTGAGTATAAACACTATTTTCTGGAACGTTTTCCCTGGTATGTAGAGTGGGGCGTTTTGGAGGATGTATAGGTATCGAGGGAGTGTTAGCATTTTAAATAGTGCTGCGCGACCTAGCAGGGTCAGTGGCAGAGACTTCCAGTGTTGCACATCCCCCTCAAACCGGTCTGTAATGGGTTGTAAATTATTGGACGTGTATTCCTTAAGGTTCCTTGTGATCTTGATACCCAGGTACTGAAAGTGATCCGGGGGCATTGTATATGGGCAAGGCTCTGGGGGGTTCCATGCCTAGCTGGTTTAATGCAAATATTGTAGATTTGGACCAGTTTACCCTCAGGCCACTGAAGGCCCCATATTTCTGGAGTAGTTGCGTCACCACTGCGCATGACGACCTGGGATCACGCATATATATCAACAGGTCGTCTGCGTATAATGACACCATATCTTCCCAGTCTAGTCCGCCTGGGATCCCTCTCCATGTGGGTGCGTCCCTCAGGAGTTGGGCAAGTGGTTCCATGGCCAGTGCAAAGAGGAGGGCCGCCTTGTCGCGTCCCTGTTCCCAAGGGGAAGGAGCGAGATGTCCAACCATTCACTCGGACCTCCGCCATCGGTGCGTTGTATAGTAGTTGGACCCAGGATAGGAATTGTTCCCCGAACCCCATTTTGCGCATGATTTCCCAGAGTGACTCCCAGCGGATAGAGTCGAATGCTTTTTCGAAGACAATTGCAAGAACTCCTAGGGGGATGTTCAGGGTCTGGGCGCGTTCAATGGCTAAGTGCAATCTTCGGATGTTCATTCTTGTAGACCTGCCAGGCATAAAGCCAGACTGGTCTGGGTGAATCAGAGATGTTATGACCTGTTGCAGGCATGTAGCTAACAGTTTGGCCAGTATTTTCGCCTCAGTGTTTATAAGGGAGATTGGTCTGTATGAACTGCACTTATCTGGTGGCTTATTTGCTTTGGCTAGTACAATTATGGTGGCCTTTCTGAGGTCTGCTGGTGGGCTGCCTGTGGTTCGGGCTTGCTGTTACATTTTGAGTAGATGAGGAGCCAGTTCATTACCTCCTATCTTTTTCCATGTTTCAATGTGAAAACCATTCGGCCCGGGTGCTTTCCCGGATTGGAGTTGCATCATGACAGTTATGATTTCATCTTCAGTAATTTCTGTTTCTAGGGCAGCAGTTTGTTCAGCATTTAAGGAGGTGAGACAGATCTGTTCCAACATGGAGGTCTCAGGGGCAGGCGCTGGTGCTTTATATAGGTCCTCGTAGTACCTTGCGAACTCTTCGGCTATCTCCGCACCTGTTAGGCAAGGTTCCGCTTGTTGGGTTGTGATCATTCTCACTTGGCTGTGTCCTTCATCTCTCAGTTCGAGCCAGGCAAGCATCTTCCCTGCTTTGTCACCCGTTTCGTAGATTCTGGCCTTCATTGCATTATGTACTTGTTTTGCATTGTCCAGTCAATGTTTTGATGTTTTTTCTGTGCCATGGTTAGTGCCCTGTTCGTGTCGGCACAATCTTGGCGTAGATGCTCTGCCTCTGCTTGCTCTACGTTTGCTTCCGCCTCCTTTATTGACTGTAGATATTGTTTCTTTTGTGCTGTAGTCCAGGAGATAATTTCTCCTCGTATCACTGGTTTATATGCCTCCCATAGTGTGATAGGGCAGTCTACCGATCCTTCGTTTAGCTCAAAGTATGTTGTGCTAGCTTCTTGCAGGCGTTCTACCAATTCAGGAGAGCCTAGGTGGTAATTGTTCAGTCTCCACACAGGCGGGGGTTTTGGTTTGCATGTTGTTATTGATATGAGTAGAGGAGAGTGGTCCGAAATCCCTCTTGGGAGGAATTCCGCTTGTGGTGTTGTGTGTATTATCGCTGCGGGTACAAAGAAATAGTCTAGGCGCGATAACGATGCGTGTACCCTGGAGTGATAGGAGTACTGTCTCTCCCCAGGATGCAGGTCGTGCCACACATCTGACTCCAAGTGCCTCTGCAAATGAAGCCAGGTTGGTTCGCTGCGTGGGGTCCCTGCTGCGAAGGTGTGTGCGATCCTCTGTTATTTATTACATCGTTAAAGTCCCCTCCAAGGATCAGGACATCGGAGGCGTCGTCGGACATCAGAGGCGTTATGTTTTCAAGCAGGATTGTCTGCAGTGCGAGCGGGGCATAGATCGCCAGTAGGGATAGCCATTTGTTCCATAACATGCCTGTGGCGTGTGCGAATCTGCCCCCGGTATCCTGCGTTATTTTTGTAAGGGTGAGTGGCAATCTTTTATGTACAAGTATCAGTACTCCTCTGGCCCCCATCGTGAATCCTGCCTGTGCTGCTGTACGGTAGTTTGAGCGATCAAACAGTGCGTTGGAAGTGCCTGCTAGGTGGGTTTCTGTTAGGAAGACTATGTCTGGGCCATGCCTGTTCAGCAGCTGCCGCACCAGTCGCCTTTTTAGTTTTAGAGTACGAATTTTGTCAACCTGCAGCGGTATTTCAGTGCTCGTGATCCTGGGTGCCATCACATCTTCCTGGGATAATGGTGTCCCCTATATCCATTTGACGACATAGAATCATCAGCCAATATTTGATTATTTTCTAATATCTGTATGCTTTGGTATTCTGTTGAGCTTTCCCATCTTCTAAGTTTACACCCAAAGCCCCCCTTCCCACACTTCGTTCCCAACTGAAGTATCTGTCGCCCTTTCATAACTTAGTAACTTAGTCCAAACTGAACTGATTGGCTATTCTGTGGTTTCTTCTTTATTAGGGGGGTGGCTCTGGTGTGGCCGCCAGCCGTTGCGTGTTCATGGCTACTTATTTACAGTTTGTGGTATGAGCTTCTTTTCATCTCGTTGTGCGGTGATATGGCCAGCTCTGGTTGATAACAGATGGTTATTGCATGTGCATTATGGTGGTATTTCTTCCTGCTGTTGCTGGGGTCTGTCCCCTGGTCGTCTCTCAGGATGCAGCTCATTCCCTTCGCCTCCTGTTTTCTTTTTAACGGACCAGTCGCCTGCTATGTGTCTCTCGGCCCAGTTCCACGCTTCTTTTGAATCTGTGAAATGAACCGTGGTTCCGTTGTGGAATATCTTGAGTTGGGCGGGAAAGATTAGACCATACTTCGTTCCTAATGCCTGCAGCCGTTTTTTGAGCGTCTCAAATGATTGGCGCGCTTTTTGCACTTCCCTGTTGAAGTCCGGGAAGAAAGCAATTTTCGATCCATTGTAGGTGATGGCACCTTTCGACCTCACCATCTGAAGCACATCATCCCTGTCCCTATAGTTTAGGAATCTTGCGATAATCGCTCGTGGGGGTGCCCCCGGTGTTATCCTGCCAGTTGGGATATGTTATCCTGCCAGTTGGGATACGGTGTGCCCGTTCTATGGAGAAGAACTTGGAAAAGGATTTTGCATCGTATATATCCGTGAGCCATTCCTCGAGGAACAGCTCCATGCTTTCCCCTTTGGCCTTTTCAGGGAGGCCGAGTATGCAAACATTGTTGCGCCTGGATCTCCCTTCATTGTCGTCGATTCTCGCCTCCAGGGTTTTTGTTTTTATTCGGTCCAACATTCCAGACATACATCTATTAACCCCTCAAAGGCTGTCTTCTGTTTCTGAGATGCGGGCCTCGGCCTCTCCAGTGCGTGAGGTCAGTTTTTGCAAGTCGCGTCTCAGCAGGGACACATCAGCCCCAATACTGTCCATCTTCTTCTCCATGGACGCTCTGGAGCTGGCGATAGCACTCATCACATCCCTAAGGGAAATGTCATTCTCCATGTTGTCGGGATCCATTGATGCCAGAGGTTCTGGTGAGCGGGACATGGGTGTCGTTGCGTATTGCTCTATCCTGCTGTGTGGATATCTTTCTTGGTCTATCCTTTCCCATGCTGGATCACTATCGTGACAGACCCTGGATGTCTTGCGCTCCAATGGGTTTTTTAGAGTGTGGGCACGTAGGTGCGATGCGAGGATCTGTGAATTTGGGGATTGCAAATATGAGATGTTTCCGAGTCGTGGCGTTTGGGGCGGGATGTGGCCGTTTTCTCCCCTTTCCGTTCTGTTTGTGTTGCGTGCACCCCATTCCTCCCCCTCCTTACCAGGCTTTTTCTCCGCCGCGTCGGATGGAAATCCGCACCGTCACAGCCCATGGGTCTTCGGCAGGTGCTCTACGTTAGACAGGGCGCCTGCGGTAGCTTGCTCCCGAGCAGGGGAACAGCAGTCTGGGTCCTCCCGCGCCCTCAGCAGCGTTCCCGCTTCTCCCGAGTCGTTCTGCCTTTCGGTCCTTCTCTTTCTCGTTCCTTCTCCTGCGGGTGTGCACTGGACCCCACCTCTGTCTTGGGTCTCAGAGTCCTCGGGTCAACGGCTTGTTTCCCGTGCTGCCCGTCTCTGCAACGCCAGGCCGCTAGGTAGTTTTGTGGCGGTCTCTCTTACAGGGGCAAAGTGGAGCGGCGCAGGGAAGTCACGCCACACCCTCTCCGCTCGATCTTTCACGTCGTTCTCCGTTACAGTGCCGTCTGCCCACAGAGTCACTGGTGTGCGCGGCAGCTCCTCCGTTTCAGTGCCCCCCGGCCGTCTTGGATTTGCTCCGGCGCCAATCTCCTTACTTTCTCGTAGCAGATTTCTTCGTATTCCGGTCACGGCTATGTCTCAAACACATCTGGTTTTCGGCTGGGATCATAAACTTCGATTTAAGGCAGGTGTATGCTCATTCCGTTGCGTTTCTCAACAGGATAATGTAGGATTTTGCTGTCGGCCCTGGGGCTCGTATAGATCACGTCTGCATGCCGATCCCACTGGCCACGCCCCCTCGATCTGAGATTTTTAAGGAATCCCAGCTTATCCAACAAAGCACCCTTCAGCCGAATGTTGTTGTCCCAGCAGCTTTGGGTAGCAAGATAGAAGGCTGCGTCATACCGCAAGAGTTTGGTGCCCCCGCTTCACCGTGTGACAGTGACGGTCGTGAAGGCAGTTTTCCCACGTTCCTTCCTGTTCCCTGAGACCTGCTGCATCAGGAGTTACAGCCCCTGTCCCAAACCGGACCTGTATTCGCACCTGCAGTGCCTGTGCATCTGGAAGCTGAACTGAGATCAGGAAATTGAACCTCTGACGACCACCTCTAGACTGGCCAAGTCTAGACCAAACCAGAGCAAAGGGCAGTGAGTAGTGAAGTCACTTACCGGTGGTCCTTTGGTCATCCAAACGCATTTACGCATTGAAGGTTAATTTCAGCCTTCTCTTTGACTTGGGTAGTATCCGCTTCCTAAAGCCCTCCGAATGTCGGGAACAGCTTTGTTCATCGTAGCAGATCCTCTCCTGACCCTTGGAACCCGTTTCACCCTTCAGAATTCTTCCCCTAACTTTTTCCTGCTCCTTAAGAAGTACTTTGTGAACATTGTGAACGTTAAGCATAACCGGTTGCTTTTATATGCACGTATTGAACATTGAGCACACAGCTCCATTCATCTTAGGGCTGTACTTATAAAATTAGCGTTGCCATCTCTGAAGACTGTTGGTGCTATAAAAGTTATTCACCCTTTTCCTTTACGGGTATTGGTGGAGTTACTAACTTTCTCGCACTGACTCCAGTGAGTGTGTGTATATATATTACATAGTGTGCTGCTTGTTTGGTGTTTTACTATTGCATTCCAGTGTTCATTTGTGTTGTTGTTGGTCCTATAATAAATCGTATATTTTTTACACTACTGTCTAATTGCAATTCTTGGTGTTTCACTGTCTGTGTTCATTGGACAACCTTGATCACCCTCACTATTACTGAGATTTAGCCTTGCCCGCTCTCCAAGCTACCATGAATGGGTCTGGCTATCTTCCCAGGAGTGTCCCCATTTCATCTAACAAGACTGGCCTCCTAAACATCTGTTCACCAGGCCAGAGTTTAGAAATCCATTCTAACAAATACAGAGGTGAGGATAAGATCTGAGGTGTTCCAGTGTTGAACACTGTTGCAGTGCCTGAATTATAGTTACACAGAAACACTGTGACTTTTGATCGTTTGTGAAAATAAATTACCTGCTAAACTAATGATATAGACACAGTCACTGCTATTACTTTAAGTGCTTCCAAATCTGAAATGTTAAGAAAGCTGTGTTCTGAAAGAGGTATGCCTACCTCTGGAACAAAAACTGAGTTAATCCAAAATATTATAGATTGGCGCTGAAAAGTAGGATTGTACCTCTCCCCTCTTATGGTAGTGCAGAAGGTGCTCGGGCTGCTCCCCGTAACAGTAATGGTAATGCAGTAATGGTTGACTTTCCTATAGAAAAAAGGTGTCAAATTACATGCAAGCCATGTGGAAGGAGTGTTGGGTCTCCTATATGTTTACATCTGCTTATCATCCACAGACAAAAGGCTTAGTTGAGAGGTTCAAAGGAACTCTCAAAAGTATGATTGGAGCTCTTGAAGAGCCCCAGAGGAGGAGGTGGGATCTCCTTTTGCCTACAAAGAGATCCCTCAGGAAGGGGTTGGCTGCAGTCCATTTGAGCTTCTCTTTGGTCACCCTCTGAGGAGGGGACCACTAGGTATAGTCAAGGAAGGATCAGAGCTCCCCACTCCTCCTGTCACTAGTAGCATGGCGGACTATGCTAGGTTTGAGAAAGGGGATGGCCTTACTGGTGGCTCAGGTCAGTGACACGTTGAAGGCTGGTCAGGCTTTGATCAAACATTGGTATGACCAGAAGGCTTCACTTGTTAATGTTTCCCCAGGCCAGGAAGTCCTGATTATGAATCCCATAAGGCCTAGAGCTTTACAGGATAAATGATCAGGCCCTTACAAAGTTGTGGAGCAAATTGGTGAGGTACTATTTAGTGGATCCTGGGAGGCCCGGTCAAGCTTCCAAAGTATGCCACATAATAGACTGAAGGCATTATTCACTAGGATTGATATGGCTGTGCTCCTCTTGGCATGAGACTGACAGAAAGAGTAATCTGAACCCCTTCCTGATCTGTTCCAATGCAGTCCTTCAGCTGGCTCCACTGAGGGTGTCCAAATGGGTCCCCATCTGACTACTAAGCAACAAAGTGAGGTCAGAAGTTTGCTGAGGCAAATCTCCTCCTTGTTTTCACTTACTCCAGGTTTGACACCTTGGTGCAAACATGAGATTGACCCTGGAAATCGTGTGCCTACCGAAAACAGGAGCTATAGGATGTCAGACAAGGTGAGGTCCCACATAAAGTCTGAGATCAACAAGATGTTGGATGTAGGAGTCATTGAACCATCCAGTAGTCCATGGCTCAGACCAGTGGTTCTGGTGCCAAAGGCAGCTACCTCTAGGGTGAGGTTTTGTGTGGATTACAGGGCTCTCCATGCAATCACCAAGACAGATGCTCACGTTCTACCAAGAACAGACTAATTAGTAGACCTGCTGGGTGCTTCCAAGTAGTTCAGCACTTTGTATCTCACTGCATGGTATTGGCAAATTGCCTTGTCAGAATATGCGAAGTAGAAGACATTGGACTAAAGAATGCACCTGCCACTTTCCAAAGGCTAGTCAACCATGTTCTGAATGGGTTGGATGAATTCTCTATTGCATGTCTGGATGATAGAGCAGTCTTCAGCCTCACTTGGGAGGTACATGTAACACACCTACAGGTAGTGTTGTAGGCCCTTCAGAAGACCCACCTGACCATAAAGGCCAGCAAGTGTCAAATTGGTCAGTGCTCAGTTGTCTACCTTGGGCATGAGGTTGATGGGGGTAAGATGCAGCCTCTTCTCAATAAGGAACAAGACTGGATTAGCCTCAAATCCCAAACCAAAGTGAGAGCTTTCCTGGGCCTCACTGGGTATCTACTCCAAAGAAACCCAAGAAGATCACTTGGACTGAGGAGTGTGAGAGGGCCTTCCAAGGCATCAACGACTCCCTTTGCCAGGCCCCTGACGATCTGAAACCTTTTATTGTGCAGACGGATGCCTCTGACAATAGGATAGGTGCAGTACGATCACAACTAGATGAAAAAAGCAGGGAACACCCTATAGGTTTAATCAGCCGCTAGCTGAAGGACAGAGCTCAGGTGGTCTACCATTGAAAAGGAATGTGTTTCCATAGTGTGGTCACTTTGGAAGCTATTGCCCTACCTCTATGGGCCACACTTCGATGTGCAGACCATAGGTCCTTAAATTATCTTATGAATATGATTGGTGAGAATCCTAAATTGCTCCGGTGGTCCATTAGCCTGCAAGGCTTTGACTTAACTATACAGGCACAGGCCAGGTCCCAAAATTGCAATGCTGATAGGTTGTCCAGAATGTTTAACCAACCTGAACATGAGACCCATCTAGGGGTGGATTATTTCCCCCCCGCACACATCTCCTGTCCTTGGTCTGGGGTGGGGCGCAAGAGTTAGAAAAGATTTCTCTAGAAGCAATGTTTCCTCCCTATTCCATGGACCCCCAAACCTTTTGCATTTGTTTCTGTATCCTAACCTGACTTTTTTCAGTGGAGCACGGCCTTCAGCTGCTGTTATGCTCAGCTGGTCTCTGTGGAGGCGTTGGGGCACGGTTGCAGCCCTCCCAGGAATTAGATCTCCCCCTTCAGGTTTCTCCCCCTTCGGATAAGCTGTGGGCAGCAACAATTAGTGGCACTGCTCCTGCGTGGATATGAGAAAACGTGAGTACGCTGATTCATGACTGTTGTACCGCTCAAACCCTTCTATACAAGGTGTTATTTTTTTGTGGGCACGTCCTGGTCCATAAGGCTCACCTGGTAAGTATGGATGATGAGCTCTCCGTCCTGCTACTTCTGGCAGGGGCGTTTGTTGATGGGATCTAGTTCCTTCACTGATCCCTGGTAAGTAATAGTCAAGTCCAGCTGCGACTATGCTTCTCCTGGTTAGTGCTAAGTGTCTATCAATGTCTCTTGCCTTTTCCCCCTTCTGTTTTTCTGTCTTGATATTATTGCTCTCGTTGTTAATTCCTGAATAACGTTTTCTCTTCTGTTTTCTTCCCAATAGCTGGAAATGCGGCCCAAAGCAGCTGTGGAGGCGCGGAACGCGGCCGGGAGAAAGATGACTGAAACCGCAATAACCGACAACAGGTGAATGTTGGTTTAAGGGAAAGCGCGAGGTTCGGTGGTAGCGCAATCTTAAACGTAATGTCTGTTTAGTGTCTAATCTTGCCTTTCATTTTTATTTGCAGGTGCTGCAGTCGCGGGTGAAGCGTGTCGTGCTGCGGTGTCCAAATGAAGATTCAGCGTCCCGGATGATTTGGAAGTGAGCCGCGGTGCCAAGATGAAGACGCGCACAGGTGAGAGCAGGATCCCCCAGGTGGTAAGTATGGAGGCAGGAGACAAGATTTCCAAAGGTAAGTTGAATCCCAGGCGGCGGTGAACGTTACACTGCATGGAAGTGCAGAATAACGCGAAGCGTCTGCCTCAGGGATCGTAGCAGCTTTTATAGCTGTGATCGTGGGCATGCCCACTAGGCTTGGCTTGCCTGCCACACCCTGCCACTCCTAGTGAGTCAGCCCGTGCCAGGCAATCCAATAGCAGTAGCCCCACCCAAGAATACACGTGGGGCTCCTTTAAAGATGCAAGTTCCATGTTAAATACACTATGCATCCCAAATGATAGTGCCATGTCCATAATAAAAGTATTTCTTAACCAAATGAATGTCTTGTTTATTGCTCTTTATGAGCCTGGCGCCAAAGGCGCTAGGACTGTGTTCATCTGGGCCCCCTGTGTGTGTGTGACCCTGTAAGGTCTGCGTCCTTGGCCCGATGACCATGACAGCTGCACTCCACTGGGCTGTCATTCCTTGTTATGGGGAAACTGACACGTCCTTCAGGCTCTCAGTACTGTGGGACTTTGTTGCCCCTTACAGTACTGCGCAATGGGGGTCTGTGTGTTTATGGCCCTAGACACCATCTAAGGAATTTTTGGTGATAGTACAATGTGACTTGGAACAGACTGGTGGCAGCAGTAGATTTTTTTTGACTAGACTGCGTTTACCGCATGTGGCTCATGACTGTGGCTAGTGTCTAACATGGCCATGCCACAAGGTCTTTTGCCTGTTCTTTGGCCATTTTGTCACGTGGCCTTCCCCTGCCCTTCCAGGGCTGGGATTTCCTGATTTGGGCATGCAGTTGCCTGAAAAAGATGCTTCTTTTATGGGTGCCTGCAGGTCATGTGTGTGGGTACCCAGGAAGTGGGCTGGGACTGTCGGGTCCCAATCCACACTACTAGTGCCCGGGTTGCGAGCACTCACCTGACTGTGGATATGAGGAGGGGTCCTTCATTAATTGCAGCTGATCAGTAACAGGTCAGAACCAGCCTGCAGACCGAACCAAGTATCCCGTAGAGCTGAGCAGAACAAAGGATGATCCTGAGACACACTGAAGAGGGCTGGTACCGAATCCCTTTGTTTCCCCAGTGGAGCCCCGCTTTGTGCTTGATCTCAGAAGAAACTTTGGAGTGGTGGGGACAATCAATCACTCTCAACGTTTCCTGGTAACCATGCAAGTGTGCCTGTTTAAAGGTATCCCTGGGCCATCCAACGGACTGTCCAACTTAATCATTGGTTGCGTTGCAGGAGCGTCGCCATTTTGAGTTTCGACCCAAAACTTTTGGGAATCCTTATCCTTAAAAGCACCTTTGTGCTGAATTTCATCGCCCCAGCACCTTTGGGTTGTGAGATAGGAGGCTTCATCATACCGCGAGTGTCGGGTGCCCCGGTGTCACTGTGCGACAGTGACCATCACTGTAGGTGGTTTTCCTGCATCTTTTCCTGAACCCTGAAACCTTCTGAATCAGTGTTTTCTTTGTTCTTCATCTGAATCAAGAGTTAGAGCTTTTGTCCCAAACCGGAAATGCATTTGCAACTGCAGTGCCTTTGCATCTGGAAGCCGAACTGAGGGTAGAAATTAAACCTCTGACGACCCCCTCTAGACCTGCCAAGTCAGCACTTAAATAGAGCAGTTAGTAGTGAAGTCACTTACCAGTTGCCCTATGTTCATCCAAACGCATTTACGTACTGAAGGTTAATTTTAACCTTCCCTTTAGCTTGGGTAGTATCTGCTTGCTAAAGACATTTGAAGGCCGGGAACAGCTTTCTTCTTCATAGCAGATCTTCTCCTGACTCTTGGAACATGTTACACCCATTCAGAATGATTCCTCTAACTCTTTACTGCTCTCTAAGAAGTACAACTTTATGCACGACCGGGCAATTTTACGTGCCCATTGAACATTGAGCACAATGCTGCATTCATCTTAGGGCTAGACACTCTACCATGAATTCGTCTGGCTACCTTTCCAGAAGTGGCACCTGTTCATCTAACAACGGTGGCCTCCTAAACATTTGTCCACCAGGCCAGTGTTTAGAAATCCATTCTAACAGATACCACAGTGCAGCCTTGGCCCCTGTTCATATTGCACCAATCGGTTTCTTTGGTGCCCATCAGCCATGACCTTTGGCCATGGCCAGTTGCCACGTTTTTAGGCCTTGGAACTCTATCCATGCTGCACCAATAGCTTGCTATGGGGCACACTATGGTATGGCCTACAGCAGTAACCGTAGTCACTGTAAATATTGCGCCAATAGTTTTCTTTGGGGCCCCAATAGCCACGGTCACTAATTACATCACTGATGGCATCACTGATATTATCACTGGTTCGATTAATTACATTTTGAAATATGACTACTCTGTTTTTGTTACATAACATATTTGTACATATTTCATACTTACACAGTACATTGTATGTCAGGAGTATGGTGGGAGAGCACAGGGCAAAAGCTATATCTCACAGTATGCACTGTAGATTCTGGCAGATTCCTGCGGCAATGCTAGCATATAACAGAAACAGGGTATATACCAAGCTGATCTGGGTTGAGACAGGTATTCACAGCATCTGCAGGGGAAGGAGCTGTTTGTAAGTAAAGAGAAGGAGGAAAGCAAAGACAAGCAAATGTACTGGGCAACACAGATTGATCAGAATAAAGGGTGTACTGGAATATGATAAGGGGTCTCCATGGATTAGGGAAATACCTTTGGATCGGTACCAGCAGATTACTCTTAACTGTCATAGCAGCGTCATGAGCTAGGCGTGCTCAGTATAAGGGTAAAACTGGAGACCATATACTGAGGCAGGTATCAGGCCAGTGGTCATACTGTAAATGGATACAGAGCAGTGGCACAGCAGTGGACCAAGATGTTATACAGGTGGAAAGCAAGAAGTAACCATGTACAGAACAGGATAGAGAAAGAAAAGTACAAAGCAGAGACTGGAATATCAGAATACATAAGGAAAAGGATTCGGACAGGATAGGTCACTGCCAACACAGTGAGTACGAGGGGTTCAGGAAACAGAGTACTTAAGAACTGGCACTAGAACTATGGACTGAAGTCTGGTAATATTGCAGGCAAAGAACCAACAGCTAAACATCAAGAGACTGGGATTGTAGAGAGAAATAGAGAAAAGCAAAGCAGAAACAGGACTGGCAATGTGTGTTTTTGAGGTTTTGTTAAATGTGCTTGTGTCCGTGGCTATAAGAGTGTTTACAGCTGCGGGTCGAATAGCCGCGGGTATAAATATGGCTCGGCTAAAAGCAGAAATGCTTACAGAAAACGGGGTGTTTGCAGAAAGGCAGAAAAGATAATCAGGAAAGAACTGAATGTCTTTAACAGCAAAACAGGACACGGTTTCAGAAGTCAAAAGCTGGAAATCAAGGGAAAGGTTAAAAAACAGGCAGACTGCAAAATCAGACTGGAAAGGTTCTACAAATCAGCAACAGGAAACAAGATTCAAAAGCCAAAATCAGGCTTTAAAGAAAAGGTTCAAAAGCACAAACTCCCAGTGGAAGCAGTTGGCGGAACAACTGTGTCTGTTCAAAGTGAGCTTAAAAAAGACCCTCCCAGCTAACAGCCCAACAGAGTGGAGCTGATTGCAGTCTCAGGCAGCTGTTTTCATTCAAGCCCATCCCCGGCTTCAGTAGCCTGCAGCAGTGGATTGTAATTAAAGTCTCTTTAGCTCTCAGCAGCCTAGCCTGCAGTAGCTTAGAACAGGTGAATGCAATCAGGACCTCTCCAGCTCTTAGTAGCTTGCTGCAAACAAAAGTAATTAGTATGCGTCCTCCAGTCCTCTGCCTCTTGGACAGCATAGACGTACCAGAATGCATTTGCTGGTTTATCCCAAAACCCGGTATGGATTTGAAATTAGATTGGTCCACAACTGCAGTGGTAAAACTAGTAAATGAATGCAGAGGCAGATAGTAGGTTTTAACTGTGCAATTATGCTGTAAACAGAGTTTCTAAATGTGTGCACATAGCGGTGCTGGGTGGTAGGTGGTAGGTGGGTAGGAACCTGTCATTTTATTCTGCTCTTGTTTCTTTAAATGTAGTGCACAGCGCACAATTGTAACGGCATACAAAGATCATTACAGTGAAATTTGGTATATAAGAAGAGTAGTATGTAAGCATTGCATAATTTGCAAGGTAATCTGTTATATTCGAACACAAATTCATAATTCATTTACAAAAGAAATGACTGAAAATATGGTAGTACAATTGCAGTGTCTATAATTAAATATTTACTTTTGAAACTTAACAGATTTTATTTTTGTTTATTAACAAAACATTGAATTCTTAGATTGTATTCTATTGTAATGCACACAGGCACACAATTTCTATTACATGTGATTATTTTTCATAAAACTTGTCATTTAGAAAATGTATTTATGTAATGTTATTACAGTAAGGAGAATTGTACATTTAAATGTGTACATTTACTATGTTCATAAAACTTAAATTAAACATGTTTCTACTTCCAACAATTTGTATTTTTTAATTACTACATATACTTATATTAGGTTTGAAATACCTAAAATAGATTTACCTGAATAAGATACTTTCCTTGCAATTAAGTATTGTAATTACTTGCTAATATATGAATTCATACCATTTGCATTATTTTACATATTCAATTTTATATAAGTTAAGTACTACAAATGAATGCTCTCCACGTAATGATACTTCTGTATCAGTGTAATTATTGTGAAGTGCAATAAAATATGTATCAAAAGATGTGAACCAAGATATTCTGACTTACATAATAAATGCTATCATATATGATGTAATTATTGATCACACAGTGATGTCTTGTATGATGTCATTAGTAACACCATCATTTATGTCATATATGATGTCATTAGTGATGTCTGTGATGTCATTGTGGTCATACGCTGTGCAACAAGGGGCGCATGTTTTAGGTGCACTTGCTTCAAATGCGAGTGCTGAATTTTAAGGGTTTTGTTTTGTTTCATTTCACCTTAGCACTCTCTTAACTAATGTTTTTTCACTGAATTTCACTGGTTTTGTTATACTATATTCTCCTCAGGGCCCACTAGCCATGGCCTATGGCTATGGCCACTGTACACGTTGCACCAATAGTTTTCTTTTGTGCCCAAGAGCCATGGCCGAACATGTTGCATAGTTTCTTGAGGTTTCACCAGCTATGAGCTTTGGCTTCTGTACTTGTTGCATTGATAGCTTTCTTTTGGGGCCACTAGACATGGCCACTGGCCATGTCGCACCATAAATGTATTACTAAACACCCATTGCCCCCTACCCAGTAGATGTAGGCACTGCAGATGTTGAACCTTTTGTTTGTTCTAACTCATTATTCCTGCAATAATTACACAGTAAGCGTTGTCAATAACAGAAATTCCTGCTGTACAGTGGCGGTTCGCTGATTATCGCAATAACATGAAAAATTGCTCGGAATTAAAGTCTTCCGCATTCCCAAATAAACTAAATGTTCCACCGGTAACTGGCTCTCCAACCCACCTCTAAATCCCCAACTTGACATGGTGTCTTCTTTCCCACTCATGAGCTCTAGCCTGATGCGATTTCTATTGCTATTTATATAGCGCCTGCAGCCAGGCCATCTAAGCACTGTCATTCAAAATAATCAGTGTTCTATTAGCTGTGACTACATAAACAGAGTTTTGAATCTCTTTCTGAAGTCGAGAAGGTTATTAAACTCTCTAAGGTCATGGGGGAGTTCATTCCAAACCTTGATGGCATCCTTATTCCTCCTCCAATCGCTTTGAGTTCTTTCATTGTCACCTTCTCCTGATACTATTGGCGGAATCGCTCGCATCAAGCAAAAAGAAACAAATGGCGGATTTTGATTTCTGAAAAACCTCTCTGCTACAAAGCACCAAGGCCGATATATATTTCTGAGCCTTGTGGAATCTGCTTAGATCACATGCTGTGCAGAGGCTGACATCTAGTGTATCTAGAGTTTTACAGTTTGTTTTTCGAAACTCGAAAATGGGCGTCAACACAGGGCGTGCCAGTAATACTATAGTGTGACGTCCACTGTACCCATGATCCCTCACGCGTCTAGGACCCTCAGATTGTTTTTTTCCACCATACTGGTCGCAAGCATCCCGTGGAGTTCCCTGGCCATAGCCATAATTCTTACAAAAATCTTAATATTTCACCATTTCTCGACCCCAACGTCGAGACACTGAACTTCAACACTCGACGCCGGAAACGGAGAGGAAAATCAACCGTTGACAGCTGCACGACGGATTGGGGCCTCGGAAGGCCTCTGGCCTCGGCCCGGGCCTTGGAAGGCCTCTGGCCTGGGCCCTACAAGTAGGGAGAGTGGGGGTTGGTACATACTCTTCACTCACATATATTTTCATATATATTCCTACAGACTAGCCCGCTGCCACAAGGTGCGTATGGAGGGTACCCCTTTCCAATTTTGCCCCAAGTGCAACTGCAAGTACCCTTGGGTTGACAGACACGCCACGTGCAACCTCTGCTTGCCGAAGGACCAACCCCGAGGCGAACTGCAGAGAGTGTAGTATGTTTAAACCTAAAACACTAAAGGACCGTTCGATCCAGCGTTGGGGCCACCATGCAAGGCGACAAGAGGCCATGGCAGAAGAGGGCGCCTTCAGCGATGGCAGCAACGCCGTGCTTTCGGACGGCGAGGGCAACGTGGCGTCGAGAGACAGCTAAGCGCAAGTCCCTGACCTCGGAAGGTCGTCCGGCAGGGCAGCTATGGGGAAAACCCCCGGCAACACGAGCGCTACCCACAGCACCACCAAACACACGACGTCCCACCGAGACTCGACACGCACGTCGAGTTCTCGGAAAGAGGCACACAGAGAACGGTCCACCGAATGGGTGTCCTCTGGGCGTTCTCGGTCTAGATCGCCGCATGATTCCAGGCAGCCATCCACTGTTGCCAAAAGTGCCTCGCTCCCTAAGGTAACGGAGGTTCGATCGTCTGAAGACTAAGCCGACCTCTATCCCCAGGCCGCACTCCAGGAGTCGGCGTCAGCAGACAGCTTGACGGCTGTACCAGAGTACCAACCTCCACACTCCCCCCAAACCTCGACGCCAGACGTCAGAAAGCTCCGAAGGTGCTAAAAAGCAGGGCAAACACTCTTCCACCCACAGGGAGGGGGGGAAAACAACAGAAGCATTCTTTACCTTCTTCCACACCTCAGAAGCAGTCAGACAGATGTCAGTCTTCCACTCCACAGAAACATACAGACAAGTCTCAGTCTTCTGTCATTTTAAAGACTCCTGCACAAACCCATATGCCCAGTCAGGATAAAACAGGGAACCTCTCCCAGGAAAGAGTTATTCCCAGCTCTAAGGAGTGGTCTAGTGACGACATAGACAGAGTCATGTCTAGGATGTCTTCCTTGGCAGACTTCTATGCCAACATTCCTGAGCACTTCCTCTCATATTCCCCTGACAGGGCATCACCTTCAGGCTCTAGGGACCTGATACCCCCAAGTAAGAAGTCCCGGGTTGAAGCTCCAACACGGTCTTCGGACCCCTTCTGTTTACAAACACAATCTCAATATGATGATCCACCCTTTATTGAGGATCCAGATTTGGGCACGTTGCAAGACCAAACTGGGACGGGCTACTATGGGGATGACGAAGACCAAGAGGAGGAAGAGACAACCCAGAAACCTACAGGTTAGATTCCCCAGTAGACAAAGATCCCCCGGTTACCGACTCCCCGGTCGACAACCAACCTCTCCTGAATGAAGTGTTGTCCAAAGCAGCAAAACACTTCCACATTGACACCCAGGGAGCACAGGAAGAGAGGGACTTTGCCGAAGAATTAGAGGGAGAAAGGAGACCTGTTGCCCAGGCCATCCCTATCCTTAAATCGATACGAAGGAGGATAGACCCTTCCCTTGTAAATCCCAACCTCACCAGGGCGGTAAACCCCAGGATAGAGAAACTTTTCAGGGCAGCCCAATCAGACCCGCTGTACATAAGGGGGCAACTGAAACCAGACTCCCTGGTAGTTACGAACACACGAAAGAGGGCGGGAACACCCCTGTCATCGTCCGAAGCTCCTCCCGACAAGGAGAGCAAGAAGATTTATGGCTTGGGTAGGAAAGTAGCCTCCACTTCCGCCTACCAGGCAAGGATCGCCAACTCCACCACCCTACTGGTGAGTTACAACTGCCACCAGTGGGAGGAAGTCGCAGCACTCAGACTCCGCCCCAGAACCCTTAAAAGGCCAATTGGCACGGGTTGCGTCGGAGGGAAGAGCTGTGTCCGGTTGAATCTTAAAAGCAACCTTTGATGCCGCGGATAACAGCGGCAGATTGATAGCAGAAAGCACTGTTATCAAAAGACATGCTTGGTTACACCAATCTGGGTTCAAACCCGAAACACAAGCATCATTAATAGACAAGCCCGTGCAGACAGATCTACTGTTTGGGAAGCCGGTAGAGGACGCCCTGAGAAATGCCAAGGATGAGTACTAGACTCTCAAATCCCTAGGCCAGTTAACCAACAAACCCCCGAATCAAAGAGGGAATGGTCATTTTCAGCGCCCACGTGGACAAAATTCCCAGAGAGGAACAAACTATTCCCAGGGGCAGGGTACACCATGGAACAACAACAACCAGCAGTCTACCCAGGGTTATGGCAGGAGTAATAAGAGAGGACGTGGTAAAGGTAGAGGCAGCCCCAGTAAAGGCGGCGGCATGCCTCCACCAAAACGGTGACGTTCTGTTCAGGGTCCCTTCTGACGCATCCCCAGTAGGGGGGACGCATTACCAACTTCACCCAAGCTTGGGAAGGGATCACATCAGACAGATGGGTGCTTTCCACAGTGTCAGCAGGATACTGCATAGAACTGTTAGAGCGTCCCCGAAACCCCCCGCCACGTCAAAAAGTACACTTATTAGACCACCAGAAGATCCTCCTCAAAGAGATCGCCAATCTTCTAGCAAAGGACGCGATAGAACTCGTCCCGGGACACCAGGTAAACAAGGGTATTTATTCCACTTACTTCCTTGTGCCAAAAAAAGATTTGGCAATGTGCCCAGTATTGGACTTAAGGCCTGCAAACAAGTATGTCAAGCCCCAAAAATTTCGCATGACTACTCTCCAAGAGGTAATCCCCCTCCTAAAAAAGGGGGATTACCTGGCAACATTGGACATGAAAGATGCTTTTTTTCATATTTCCATGTTCCCAGCGCACAAAAGATACCTAGACGCGTGAGGGATCATGGGTACAGTGGACGTCACACTAGGGATAGTATTACTGGCATGCCCTGTGTCGATGCCCATTTTCGAGTTTCGAAAAACAAACTGTAATACTCTGCAGCTTCCACTAGATGTCGGCCTATGCACAGCATGTGAATCTAAGCAGATACAAGCATCAGAAATATGATTACGGTGAGTAATGTATTATAATATATATATATATTTCTGAGGCTTGTGGAATCTGCTTAGATCCCTAGTGTGACGTCCACTGTACCCAAGATCCCTCATGCGTCTAGGATCCTCAGATTGTTTTTTTCCGCCATACTGGTCGGAAGCATTTTGTGGAGTCCCCTGGCCTTGGCCATACTTTTGCTAAAAATTTAAAATAATAATCTATTGACCTCCTTCCCCACCCCAAAGTCGAACTTCGACACTCGACGCCGGCTGGAGAAGAAATCGACCGTCTGCTGCTGCACAACGGATTTGGGCCTCGGAAGGCCGCTGGTTTCGGCCCGGGCCTTGGAAGGCCTCTGGCCTCGGCCCTGCAAGTAGGGAGAGTGGGGGGTGGTACATACTCTACACTCTTGGTATATAGGTACACCTTATACATTTCCTACACTTAACAGCCCGCTGCCTCAAGGTGCGTATGGAGGGTACCCCTTTTCAATTCTGCCCCAAGTGCAATCGCAAATACCCTTGGGTCGACAGGCACGCCACGTGCAATATCTGCTTGCCGAGGCACCACCCCGAAGAGAACTGCAGAGCGTGTAGTAGGTTTAAACCTAAGACACTTAAGGACCGTTCGACGAAGCGTTGGGCCCACCACGCCAGGCAGGCGGCCATGGCAGCGGAGGGCGCCTTCAGCGATGGCAGCGACGCCGTACTTTCGGACGGCGAGGGCATTACGGCGTCGAAAGACAGCCGAGCACAGGTCCCCGACCTCGCAAGGTCGTCCGGCAGGGCGGCTATGGGGAAGACCCCCGGCGACACAAGCGCTTCACATACTACACACACTAAACACACTAAGTCCAACTGAGACTCGACGACGTCGAGTTCTCGGAAAGAGGCACAAACAGAACGGCCCGATTCGGTGTCCTCTGGGCGCTCTCGATCAAGATCGCCGCATGACTCCAGGCAATCATCCACTCTTGCCAAGAGTGCCTCGCTCCCTAGGCTAACAGAAGTTCTATCGTCAGAAGACGAAGACGACTTCCACCCCCAGGCCCCGCTCCAGGAGTCGGAGCCCGCAGTTAAAGCCAGCGAGGCCCCACGCTCGAAGGACAGGGACACCACCCCCGATCCTCGACGCCAGGCGTCGAAAAACTCCGGAGCCACTAAAGGACAGGGAAAACATTTTTCCACGCACGGGGAGGGGGGAAAACAGCAGAAGAAACTACCTTTGCATTCTTTGGCACCTGTGAAACACTCCACTCCCCCTAAACAGACAGACAAAACCAGGTCTGCTGATATGTCTACAACCAGCAAAGCTACTCAAGATAAATCCCATAGACTTGCTGAGAGAGTCATTCCCAGTTCCAAAAAATGGTCCAGTGAAGACATAGATAGGGTCATGTCAAGAATGTCTTCTTTGGCTGATTTTTATGATAAAGGGGCGACACCCTCAGGCTCTACTGATCCTATTCCCCCCGAGAAAAAAGCCCCGCTTTGAAACTCTGATGAGGTCAGAACCCTTCGAGGTACAACCATACGCAAGACCTAACTCAAGGTATCAAGGAGAGGCTTCCTTTGGTGAGGACCAAGAATTTGGTATTATAGAAGAGCAAACCGGGACGGGCTACTATGGGGATGATGAGGACCAGGAAGAAGAAGAGGAGGACCCGGAAACATACAGAGTAGATTCCCCGGTAGAGAACGAAGCCCCGGTTACCGACTCCCTGGTCGATAACCAACCCCTCCTAAATGAGGTTCTCGCTCGCGCAGCAGAACATTTCCACATTGACACCCACGGTGTCCAGTCCCTATCCTTAAGTCCATTCAGCAGAGAATAGATCCGTCCCTGGTGAACCCGAACCTCACCAGAGCGGTCAATCCCAGGGTTGAAAAACTTTTCAGGGCGGCCCAGTCTGACCCTCTCTATATAAGAGGACATCTGAAGCCAGACTCCCTAGTTGTCACCAACACTCGTAAGAGGGCTGGAACACCCTTGTCATCGTCCGAAGCTCCTCCTCCCGACAAGGAGAGCAAAAAACTTTACGGTTTCGGCAGGAAAGTAGCCTTAACGTCCGCCTATCAAGCAAGGATTTCTAACTCCACCACCCTCTTGGCCAGCTACAACTGTCATCAGTGGGAAGAAGTCACGGCACTCATAGCCTCTGCTCCTGAACCTTTAAAGGGCCAGTTAGCTCGGATTTCCGCAGAGGGTAGAGCCGTGTCTGGTTGCATTTTGAAAGCAACCTTCGACGCCGCGGACAACGCAGGCAGATTGATAGCGGAGGGCAATGTTATCAAAAGACATGCGTGGTTACGGCAGTCTGGTTTTAAGGCAGAAACCCAGGCATCATTGTTGGACAAACCGGTGGAAACCGATCTGTTGTTTGGTAAGGCGGTCGAAGACGCACTGAAAAATGCCAAGGACGAATACGAAACACTCAAGTCCCTTGGCCAGTTAACCAATAAACCCCCTAACCAGAGAGGGAATAGTAATTTTCATCACCCACGCGGCCAAAATTCCCAGAGAGGATCTAACTATTCCCAGGGGCAGGGTACACAGTGGAACAACAACCAACAGTCTACCCAGGGTTACAGCAGGGGTAATAGGAGAGGTCGTGTTAAAGGCAGAGGCAGCCCCAGCAAGGGAGGCGGCACGCCTCCACCAAAGCAGTGATGCTCACTTCAGGGTCCCTTCTCACGCAACCCCAGTAGGGGGACGCATTTCCAACTTCACCCGGGCTTGGGAAGGGATCACATACCCACAGGATATTGTATAGAGCTACTGCAGCGTCTCTGGAACCATCCTCCACGACAAAGAATACACTCTTTAGAAAATCAGAAGATTCTCCTCGAGGAGATCGCCATTCTGCTAGAAAAGAACGCGATAGAGCTCGTCCCGGGACACCAGGTAAACAAGGGTATTTATTCAACTTACTTCCTTGTGCGCCCAGTATTGGATTTACGGCCTGCCAACAAGTATGTCAAGCCCCAAACATTTCGTATGACCACGCTACAAGAGGTAATCCCCCTCCTAAAAAAGGGGGATTACATGGCAACCTTGGATATGAAAGATGCTTATTTTCATATTTCCATGTTCCCAGCGCACAGACAGTATTTGCGCTTCAAGGTGGACAGTCGACACTACCAATTCAAGGTACTGCCCGTCGGGATAGCTTCAGCACCAAGGGTATTCACCAAGGTACTGGCGGTGGCAGCTGACACCTAGCAGGGAGGCAATCCCAGTGTACCCTTATCTGGACGACTGGCTCATAACGGGGGAAACCCCAGGAATTTGCAGGACAAACATTCAAAGGACTATCGACCTCCTCCACGAGTTAGGCTTCACAATCAACGAGAAAAAGTCAAGCCTGGTGCCAAGCACCTCAAAACAATTCCTAGGAGCAATCCTAGATACCCAAGAGGGGTTGACCTTTCCTTCAGAATGTGGAATTTGCAGTAGGATATTCCGAATTCTTTCTTATCGGTCCGGTCAACAAATAACGGTACGCAAAGCAATGTGTTTACTGGGCATGATGGCGTCATGTATTTACCTGGTCCCCCACGCGCGCCTGCGCATGCGTCCGATGCAGGAATGGTTGGCGAAACAGTGGTCTCAGGCAAGTGGTCAGTGGGACGATCTAGTGGTCGTTTCGCCAACACTGGTACAAAGCCTTCACTGGTGGACAAGAGAGAATATCGCACAGGGAAAACCCTTTTACGATCCCGAAGTACAGGCAGTAGTCACTACAGATGCATGTCTGATGGGGTGGGGAGCTCACCATCTCCACCACACAGCTCAGGGTCTCTGGTCTCACTCAGTGGCCAAGAACCACATCAACCTGCTAGAGCTTCTGGCAGTATTCAGAGCGCTTCAGGCGTTCGAGCCCCACCTACTAAACCTGTCAGTGCAAATCCGGATGGACAGCACAACAGCCATGATCTACCTGAACAAGCAAGGAGGGACTCGCTCGCCAAATCTGTCCAAGCTTGCCCAGAAAATCTGGATATGGGCACTCAGACGGAACATCTTCCTGTCATCACAACATGTTCCAGGGGAGCTCAATTCCCTAGCGGATGCTCTGAGCAGAGACTCCCTCCCAGAGGAACACGAATGTGTTCTACACAGAGAGGTCGTAGAAGATATCTGCTTTCAGTGGGGTTTCCCCACTATAGACTTATTGACCACAAGCGAAAACAAACAATGCCCAGGATTTGCATCCAGGTTCCCCCAACCAGACTCCCAGGGGAACGCCCTGTAGATGAACTGGTCAGGGATGTTTGCGTACGCTTTTCCACCAACTCCTCTCATCAGGAAAGTGGTGAACAAGATGAACAGAGAGTCGATGACGCTCGTCCTAGTTGCTCCAATGTGGGCAAGACAACCGTGGTTCCCACACCTACGCAGGATGGCGGTGTGCGAGCCCATCAAACTTCCATCCTGGTACAACCTACTGTCCCAGCACCAAGGTCAAACAGTGCACCAGCAACCCAACTCAATGAACCTGGCAGAATGGCTCCTGAGGTCATAGAGTTTGGACATCTCAATTTGCCACAGCGGTGTATGGACATCCTAAAGGAATCTAGGAAACCAAACACAAGGCACTGTTACTTTGACAAGTGGAAGAGGTTCGTTATCTGGTGCCAGAGTAGACAAATCAACCCGGTTGATTGCACTCCTTCCACTATTGTTACATACATGCTCCACCTGCAGGATGCAGGATTGGTTTTTAACTCACTGAAAGTACACCTGGCAGCCCTGTCGGCTTACACCACTTCCCATAGCAAGGTTTCGTGGTGGAAAGTACCAGTAGTTAAAGCCTTCACGGAAGGAGTAAAGAGACTTCACCCTCCTATTTCAAACCCACCACCAGGGTGGGACCTTAATGTGGTGCTAGCCAAGCTCATGGGCCCCCCTTTCGAACCCATGCATAAAAGCAGTCTCAAACACCTGACTTATAAAACGGCCTTCTTAGTAGCTATTACCTCTATAAGAAGGGTCAGTGAAATTCAGGCTCTGTCAGTGCAGGATCCCTTCTTTACTGTCCATAAAGACAAACTGGTTTTACGCACACACTAGGTTCTCACCTAAATTTATATCAAAATTCCATGTAAACCAGTCCATCAAGCTTCCGGCTTTCTTCCAGGACCCGCAAAGCTCGGCTGAGGTGAAACTACACACCCTAGATGTGCGTAGGGCGGTCCTCTACTATGTAAATAAAACCAGACCGCTAAGAAAAACAGATCAACTGTTTGTCTCCGTAGCTACAGGCAGAGAGGGGGATCGCGTCTCTAAAGGTGCCATCTCGAAGTGGATTATTAACTGTATCCAGCTGTGTTACTCACTCTCTGAAAGAACTCTGCCTTTCACGCCAAGAGCCCACTCTACTAGAGGCATTGGGGCCACTCTGGCTTTCATTGGCAAATGTACCCCTTGACACCATTTGCAAAGCAGCTACTTGGAGCTCTATTCACACTTTTACTCAGCATTACTGCATTGACACCCATTCCAAGGCAGATACACAAGTGGGACAAGCGGTTCTAAGACACTTATTTGCTCATGACCCTTCTCACATCCCACCTCCTTCTTCAGGTACTGCTCGCTAATCTATGCACAGCATGTGATCTAAGCAGATTCCACAAGCCTCAGAAGGGATACATTACTCACCGTAATCGTATTTCTGATGCTTGTATCTGCTTAGATTCACATGCTACCCACCCCTCCTCCCCTCTGAGAGAAGGTGCATGATTGCTTGTAGTCTTACCTTTCTGTCTATCTGCTTGGATTATCTGTACTCACGCTACTCCTCATGCTACCTCATGTCAGAAAAAATACAATCTGAGGATCCTAGACGCGTGAGGGATCTTGGGTACATTGGACGTCACACTAGGGATTGTATTACTGGCACGCCCTGTGTCGATGCCCATTTTCGAGTTTCGAAAAACAAACTGTAATACTCTGCAGATTCCACTAATGTCGGCCTATGCACAGCATGTGAATCTAAGCAGATACAAGCATCAGAAATACGATTACGGTGGGGGCGGTTGGGGTCGGGTGTGTGTGTGGGGGGGGGGTCACTCCCATGTCTGTCGAATATTTTATAAACTACTTCTTGATGGATTTACCCCAAACCAGTCCAGGAAATTAAGTCAATGCTTGTTTCATATATGTTTACGTGCTATGGCTGTTCCAATAGTGCACTTTTTCTCTATGGGGAAATGAATTGGAATAGGCTGAAAACTGTGTTCTTATGTTTTCTTAATAACATTTTTATTTTTTAATGACTTATTCCAGAGATTTCTAGTTTGAGGGGGGGCCCTTGACAAACGTTTTGTTGGGAAAATTTCATCCAGCAAGTCAAACGTTATTAGCCTCTCTCCGCCACTGCTGCAAAGCACCAAGGCCAATATAAAGGCTTAAAGGAGCAGGGGGCACCCCTTTCTCTGTCAAATGTTTTAAAAACTACTGGATGGATATACCCCAAACCTGTCCCAGAAATAGAGTCACCACTTCGTGCCCATGTTGTTTTCTATTTGGTCCAAATCCACCCAGTGATTGTTTGCACTTCAGCTTTGCCAAAATTGAAGTTTTTCTCTTTGGCAAAATAAATGGGAGTAGGCTGAAAACAGGATTTATTTGGTTTCGTTTGTAACTTTGATTTGTTAGCAAATCTTTCCCACAATTTCCAGTCTGGGGGGCCATGACAAATGTTTTGTTTGGAAAGTATCAGCCAAATCTGTCCTGCAAGTCAAAAGGCATTAGCAATAGAATGTTCGGATTTCCTATGACTCATAGGTATCACCTTAACCATAGGGCGGCAACTGCCACCCTATAAGGTGTGTGCGCGCTCCTGTGGGGGTGTGCGTGTGTGTTTGTATATGTATATGTGTGTGTGTGTGTGTGTGTGTGTGTGTGTGTGTGTGTGTGTGTGTGTGTGTGTGTGTGTGTGTGTATACATATATATATATATATATATATTTATTGCAGGAAAGCAATAAAAGCAAGAACCAGGAGACTGGTATAAACCTTCTTTTTGTCCTCGTTTCTTGAAAGCAAAGTGATCACCCGCCAAGTGACTGCAATTATTCAAGCCTTTGTAGAACACTAAGCACCAATTTGTTGATGTGGCAGCCACTCTCCTCCTACTTGCTTTGGCTGGTCCACATATTATTTTTAAGCCCCTCCCGAACATATAAAACTGTGTATACAACCAAAGGGGATATTTGAAAACAACAAAAAGATCTAAGGGGAATTGAAATTCATTACTCTCGTGGCAGATCCCCTTAGCTACCTAAGTTTCAGGGTCACTAAGACTTTTTTATTAAAAGGTGGAAGAAAAAATAAAATGAACAGAATAATGTTTAAAATAATAAGTTGTTAAAAACATTTGACATATCCAAATTCCACTAAAACCTTCCTGTCTTATTTGTGGGAATTGTACTAGCCCTATCTGAATCTGTACATCAGTTAAGTTGTGGAGACTTTATAAAGAACTAAATAAAGGTCTTTCATGAATGGAATCAGACATTTATTGTTTACCAGTGTTAGCCTAAATATGCTTGTGTTTCCCAAACAGAGAATTGGATTTAGGGGGGGATAAAAAGAGGACTGCCTTGTAAACGGAGGCTGAACCTCTCCACCAGTGCTTTACCTATTTTAAATGTGATCTGTTATGACCCAAAATGGCTTACACATATCCAAATGACTTATTTATATCATTGTTTTTTATAGCGCTCTTAATAACTGAGTTCGATTTCTAAGGACAGATCCGGGATTTGAACCTCTGTTGTTCTGCATGGTCCTGCTTCCAAGACCAGGACGTTGCGCTTGTAATGTTTACTTCCAAAGTAAAAGTAGGCGCTCACAGGGGTGTTTTGTGATACTACCCCTATCCTATGTATGCGGGGGCCCTTGGTGCCTACGACCTAAGATTTTTCCTGCTATTGGTACTGTCACATGAGATCGAGCAGAGGAGCAAGGCAACGTATATTGTGGTCTGCAGGGCTGAAGGAGGATGACCATCCTTGGAGGAACCGAAGCAGTACCGATCCAATGCAGAGACAGTCCCCAAAACCATGCTCTGACTTCTACTCTAGTACAATGATGGACAGGTTTTATTAGTGAATGCCTAGCATTGATAATACTCTATTGTTGTTATGTTTAACCACGGGTGTCCCCTTTACAAATGGAGAAGGTTTGTTTTAACTTTTACATTTTGCCCATAGTACAATTCGGAGTTCCCTTTGGTCGACACCCACAGGGTGGGCAACAAATGTTTGCCCTGGGATCACGTTTTAGATTGGCATGCAGTGTGCAAGAAATGTAAGCATAATAGCCTGAAAAGGTTTAAGCAGCAGCGCTGGGCAATCCCTGCCATGGCAGACTCATCTGAAGCACACAAAGCGGTCATTGAGGTAGAGATTTCGGGGAAAGGGTTAGAATTGGATCCCAGTGAGACAGAATAGATCCAGGCTCTAAAACAAAAGGGCTCTTAGCCCGGTGGCTGTTATCTCCAGAGAAGCCGCCATGAGGCAGTCTCAGGAGCCTGCACTTGATGGGCAAAAGGCAGAGGGGACTAAAATGTCTGCATTGATTCCAAAACACACCTCAGAGACTGGCGCACAGCAAGCACTCATTAGATCTGCAAAGGCTGCCCTGCCTAAAGGTCACAAAAAGAGCGAGCCATCTACTGTAGGGAAGAGTGATCTTGGCTCTGAATCGTCTAGCAGATAGACAATCGATTCCACAGCACCGTCAAGTTGGGAGTTGAAAAGCACATACAGAATGACACGGACAAATAATCATCCGATCATGCATTCAAGAATGGCACAGAGAAGCCAGACATTGACGGATTGTCATCCAAACATGCCATTGAAAATACAGGCACAAAAATAGTGGAAAGCATGTTCGCTAATCAAGCTGATGTCAGAACAAACTACTAAAAAGACAATACCACAAAAGGAGCTCCTGAAGCCAAGCTTGGACAGTGGTGCTAAAAGACCAACCATACCAAAACCCAACACTGCCACAGAACGTAGTGCCTCGGGAACACTAAAAGAAATGACACAGTGAAGACACCATTTATATATATTTAAAGCCACCCTGCTTGCTGCAGCAAGAAAATAAACGTAAGCTAGAGTGCGGTTTAGTATGTTTTATTATCACCCAAACACGGCATAGCAGAAATACAGCACTTCAGCGTGGGACGCTGTTACTGTCACAACAGCCAAGCGGGACCATCATGTGCTCCCACTTCCGGCATGCCAAGGTTTTTGTCCGCCTCAGGGCTTGTTTTTCGTTTGCTGCGCTGGCGGACCATGAACTGCTTAAGCACCAGCATGATTATCCGGTGATTGCTCCGATACGTCTTCTCAACGGAGCTCAGTTCCAGCCTTAACTCAATGTTCCCCTCAGTTACAGCAGTCTGCAGGACCCGGCCGGCCCCTGACTCATGAGCCTGTAGTCTGCTGCTCCGTCCTCTGCTTCAGTAAGCAACACAAACGCTTTTTCCATGCCTTCCTCTCTGTCGTTCTCATGCCAGGTTTTGTAAATGGAGAAAAGAAAACGCATTTTATCAGTCCCGCCTCCTTCCACCTATTTCCACTTCCCCCGTTCCTCCACTGCTCCGCCTCTGCTCACCCCTCCCCTTACGTGCCTGCAGCCCTACTAACACTTTGCTCCCCTCACCCCTGTCACTGTTCTCCATCTCTGCTGGATTACTGTCCGATGTAACTATCCCCTGAGAGCTGTCCTTAACTAGGCAGGCGATCCTCTAATTATCAGTGAGCTTTGGCTTCTGGACATGACCGCTCTTCACACACCCTGAAACCGACACATGGCAGTATGTATGTACCAGGACATGATTCCCTATACAGCTCCCTCTGTGTCAACCTCTATTGGAACCAGACCCTTCCTTTGAGGTAGGGAAAGAGGAAGAGGAGTACTTTGAAGGAGAGTAACAGGAGGAGATATATAACCTTGCCAACTGGGACATGCATACCTGGCAGCAACACATTTTTGCTCAAACTATCGCAATCATTAATATGCTCATACAAGAAAAGGAGCAAAGAGAGACAATTAGGAACCAGTGCATCCATGTGGCAAACATTCCACTAAAATGCTTAGGTTGCAGACCACTAAAGAGGAGTGCCACTCCAGTGTAGATGGGTCACAAGAGGGTCTAGACCTGAATGAGGTCGATGCGCAGGACTACTCAGTAGAATCCCTGGAAGTAACTGAGCTTCCAACTTGATAAATGATAAATATGTTAAAGCAAGCTTAAGTTCTTTTGAGGTTGTTCCATATCATCCAGCAAGACTCGGAAGAAAGGGATTTTTTAATAGAGGCTAATCTTGAAGAAACAAAAATCCTTGTGCAGTACATCTAGTTCAATCAGTTACACATCAGCTAATGCTCTACACGGCGGCACTTAATATGCCTATGAGAAAAAGCATCTAAGCTTACATTTTTGGGTGAAAATTCAAGCTAAATCAATTCAGCCAGTTGTTCTTCGGCTACTTCCCCACAGTGCCAGGTGTGAGGAACCTGAAGGCGTCCTCACTTCTTTTCACCTTGTATCTTCTGCTCGGTTGGCCAGGGAAAGGCATTCACTTTTGGATGCTGTCTCTGGGGGTGGATATGATGGGGAGGATTACCTGGATAGAGGAGACTTGGGGAGTGAGGAGAGGACGTCCATAGGTGAAACATGGTATCCCCCATTTCCTTTTCATAATGAACCCTCTATCCCTCATGCCATTGTAGGCTATTGCCAAGCCCCTTCCCTGTTCTTCTCTTAAAACATTCCCCAAGAAACACCAGTTCCACATTGGGACGAGGAAGAGACTATATAGAGAGAGACATCCTAATTTTATTAATACACACACCTATCGGCACCAGTTGTGTACTGAGATGAGGAGGAGGACAGCAAGAGGAAGGCAGGACTACTGTTTCAATAGTGGGCAGTCTAGTCTTTTCTTGGCCCATCATGGTGGCGGGACTTTTAAAAACCGACATCCTTTTGGAAATGGATCAACGGTGTAGCAAGCAGAGTGCTCAAGATCCGTTAGAGGATGCAGAGTTTATGCAGCAGGAAGCAAAGCTCAAGGGTGGTGGAAGCCGGTGGAAGACTGCAGGAGGGAGACTGGCTCGACCGAGCAAACTGTTTGTAAGAGTCCCGAGATACAGGCGAGCATTGCTGGGTGAGCGGTTCCACGGATAGCTGTTGGGAGAGAAAGTGAGGTACCACACAGGCATGACAGAACACGTGGTGGCAAAGAACCTCGCTGAAAGGCCGTAAGCTCTGACCGGTGAATGCACCAAGAAGGGGGAACACTGGGCTGGCAGGCGAATATGCAATACAAGTAATGAACATTGATTTGAAAACCCAACGAAATGAAAGCACATATAAGTACTTTTGAATACTGAACAAAAGGAAAGCAATTTTTTAAGCACTCTTGAAGATTGAGCAAAGTGAAAGAAAGTTAGTGAATCTGCCTAATACTAAGAACTGCATTATATGAGAAAATGAGCATTGGTGTCAGCAAAAAGAATTCAAGGAACTGTAGGTCATAAGGAACCACACATTACCAAGAGCCAGGAGAATGCAAGAAAGTGTAACAAATGCTTAGTGGTCAAACAAGCCACGGTACAGTGTCAGGAGAGTGTGACACGGGTGAATAAATCGAGCATCACTGTCAGGTTGAAGTGGTGGCATAGTGTTGATGGCAAAGCAACCAAGACGGAGTACCAGTTGCGTGGCCTGTAAAGGGTGGACTGTGTGGTCCGACAACTGCTCCTAGACTGAGGGTAGCCCTGTATGGTAAAGCCACTAAAAGCACCCAAAATGAAGCTTGTGTTTTACAACAACTTCATATATGTTTTTGAAGTAAAGAAACTGTTTCTGTGAACTGAACTGCTTATGTGAATTGATGGAAAATAACCATATCATAGGAGCTGGGAAGTGTCCCAAGGAATTGTGGTGTATTTAAAACCTGGAAGATTTGCACTCTTCGGGAAGGAACCCCATGTGCCTTTTGAACTATTTTGAACTTGGGGAAGGTCGATGCTGATTACAAGCCAAGGGCTGGAAGAAGCTCTGAAAATTTCTTTGAACACGATTTAATTTTGATGTTGATATCCCTACAAATTGTATACAGTTAGATGTGTAGGTTTTGAACACATACATAAATTTGCTTTGGACTTCCTGACACAGACTATCCTTAGTTTTCCTTTGGTAGGGAAATCCCACCTTAGCATAGGGCAAGTTAAGGCTAACTCCATCCTGCATTTTAAGTTAATAAAACTTTGTGGACCAAACGTGAACATGTTGGCACTGTCTGCTTCATGATGTCCTCACACAGGACACAGTTTTCATGCCTGGCTGTTGAGAGGTTGAGGTACAAAGATTGGGATCTTTCGGAGGAGGTTTTTGGTGTGATTGATCTCTGGTAAAAGCCCCTCCACGTCGATGCTTGTTGCTGACTGAAGTTGAAAGTTAGTGTCGGTTTAGCAAGTTTACCCTGTTGTTGCTCCCTAATGGCATTTTTATAGTTGAAATCTGATATGAATGTTGGAATGGTAAAAGTGCTGACTGCTGGACCTTTTCATTTTTAATAGAATGTCTGAGTAAAGCGTACAATGCTTATGGTTTTGCAATTCCCTGAGCGCCAGAAAAACAGTTCTCCACTGAAGCCCTTTCTGATATCTCCTTGTGCTCTGAATTTGGATTGCACCTTCTTAATGTTGGCTCCTTTTGGACCTATGTACGTGTGTGTCCTTTACTTTTTTTTTCTTTCAAGGTTGCCTTGCTGGAGGAAGAGTTTCATAGTTGCATCCTCTTTCAGTTTTGCCTTTGTTTTTACAGTTAAAGAAGTCAAAGGTTACCATGGATCAAACTGCCTTTTCATTCGAATGGTGTCTCTGAATTTTGTCTTCAGCAAAAAATCAATTCACCCATCTTCTTTCCTCCTCCACAACCATCCAAGACCACAAAAGGTTTTCATAGGTTCGACCCGAGAAGGCCCTTAATGTGTAATGTAATGTACAATATTTGTAGAGCGCAGAGTCTGGCCCAAAGGCATTTAAGTGCTGTACAAGAAACCAACAGGTTGCTGAAATCACTTAAGAGATATGTTTTTAGTGCTTTTCGAAACTGGATGTAGCCCACAGTCTTGCGCAAGAAGAGAGGCTGAGCATTCCAGAGAGTGGGGGCAAGGACCGAAAAGGACCGCCCCCCTGTCCGCACTCTCTGGTAGCATAAATGTTTTAGTAGCATTTGGAATGCTGAGCGAAGACACTGAGAGGGCTGATAGTGCTCCAATTTAGTTTCCCGTGTCATGCACTGCCCGATGGGTGATTCCCCTTTCCCCCAGCTTGCGTGTGCTTGCAGGCGCTTTCCCTTCTCCTTCACCGGACCACGAGGCAGGTAAGCCCAGTGGGCTGTGCTGCACTATGTTAATAATTCACGTGGCCCTAATTGCACATCTGGGTTTTTACTATCTATGTGTGTGCATGAAACACCATCTGGGAGTCGGCGCTGCAGCTTTTTACCTGTTTTTGGCTAGTGGGGCTGTTTCTCATGCTTGTGGCCCTCTCTCTTCAATATGACCGACACCATTGCAGTGATCCCAGGCACTGAAGTGCCTCTTCAACATCCATCTGGGGCTGCCACATGATTGGCTTGCTCTGCAATCAATAGCCAATCGGTGAGCCGGCAGGGGAAAGCCGGCCTACCACCTAAGGCCCTCCCCTAAGGCCCCTGTCTGGTTCTGTCTGGTGCTGGAAGTCATCCCTGGATCTGTACCAGGAATCCACCCATCAAATAATATTCATACTGCTCGGTGCACCCAAAACCATTAACAATGTGCTACCACCTGCCACGGAAAGCACACCGGATCACCTGTCTCGGACCATCTCTCCACCTGACTGCCTTCTGACCTTTGCCTCCCTTGGCTCACAGCTTGCCACACGGATTTGCCGCCATTGAGAACCACGAGGGTTCTTTTCACTCAAAGATGGCCAACGCCATCATTCACCACTGAAGCCGACCCCCCCTGATGGCCAGCAACCCGCCCCACCAGCTGATTGGCCCTTCCGCGGCCTAAACAGCCTATCGGGAATCGCCGGAAGGAAAAGCCGGCCCGACAACAAAGGCACAACAAGGAAGGCACATCTCCTGTCCAAGCCTGTCCTTGCCAGTTCTTGCCTTCTGCCAGGAACGCTGCATCCCAATCGGCCTGACCTTCATCTCACAGCCGTCGCCCCACTAAGGTAACAAGCTATAAACCGGATGTTACATCCACCTTGTTACGTGGCAATCATCCGTACAACGGCCCACTCTTTTTGCTGCCGTTCTGCACCACTACATGACCATAGCATTTAGCAACCCATGCGGCTAACCTATTACTCTCTCTACGCCCCCATCACCACCCTGTGACTACCACCAGCAAAACCGATTATCTCACCCCCCTAATGACTCGCTCCCAATGTGCTAAATGATGCTAAATCTCACGCCAGCACAACCCATTGCAAGACTTGACCTGTTACATTGCTCAGTACTAGAAGCTAGTCGCTTAGATTTTGCCTGGCGTTTTTTAATCCAAATATGTACTTGAACCCAGGTGAACCAATGCCATACCGTACCTTCCGACTGCACTGCTTAACCACTGTCTGGTATTAGCCAGCCTCAAATGTGTATTTTTAAAAAACTAGGTTAACACTAAAACCACTGCTTGGCAGTGCATCTTGAAATCAGGTGCCTAGCCTTAGATTGCCATTACTCAGCCTTAAATGTATATTTTGAATCTAGGGAAATATTGCCATATCTGCACCTCTGCTGCACTGTTTAGATTGGTACTCCGTAGCCTCAAATGCATAATTCAAATCTAGGTGAACCACTGTTTGGCTCTATGTATGCTGTTTCTGGTAATTTCAATTTAGACAGACTTTGTTGCCATAATTGCTGCCAGAATGTTGCATAGCAGCCTAGTAGCCACTTGCCCTTCCATCTAACTGCTGCATTTGTTTACTGCATTTTGCACCTAGCTGACCTGATTCTGAATAATACTCTAGTCATCTAAGATGCACCTAGTAGCTAGTAGCTAGCACCTAGCAGCTACCTGCCATCGGACTGCCACACCTCACGTACATCCAACAGAATGTACCTACAAGGCATTTACACAGCACTGCTGAGAGTCATTCTTCACATCATTGCATTTTTGCACATGTACTTACCTAGCCACATTAGCTGAACCATTGCCTTTGAGTCATTGATTGCATTTTTGCACATGTACTTACCTAGTCAGATTAGCTGAACCACTGCCTTTTGAGTCATTGATTGCATTTTGCACATGTACTTACCTAGTCAGATTAGCTGAACCATTGCCTTTGAGTCATTGATTGCATTTTGCACATGTACTTACCTTTGAGTCATTAATTGCATTTTGCACATGTACTTACCATTGAGTCATTGATTGCATTTTGCACATGTACTTACCTTTGAGTCATTGATTGCATTTTGCACATGTACTTACCTAGCAAGCTGCACCTGGACTGCCATTTCTTGCCCGATCCTACCTCTGCCCAGCGCAGAACCCCTCTACATTCCCTACAGTGCACTCTTACCCTACCGCACAGACGGTTAGGGCACCTGGATCACGATATGCGGCCACTGCCAACTGCTAGCCACCCTATTCTCGCTATTATCATAGGGTTCATCATTGCCACATCCCTTTGTCCCCGCACTCCCAGCACCGTTAAGACCGACCCTCATCACCCTACCCCACACTATCCCACACCACAATGCCCCTTAGTAACCCATACCTCAATGACCCTGCCCTTTGGCTCCAACACTTCTCCACTAAACCTACACCTAATCAACCTTGCACGCTCCAAGTCAGGAATCTTAGACTTGGATCCAGACTGCCTTGTGCCCCTCGTGCCCCTTGCACTCAGCACATACATGCTACCACTACTACACAGAAGTTACCACCATCCCACAGCACCATCTCCGCCAAAGAACTCAAGGGTGCCCTCATTAACGCCAGATTTATTACGGCCCACGCGTTGGACATCTCCGACCTCATCACCACTCATAACCTTGATTTTGTGGCCATCACCGAAACTTGGCTACATGCAGCCTCTGGCCCACTTCTTGCCCTCGCTATCCCCAGTGGTTACTCTATCATTAGAACTGACCGACAGTCAACATCCAAGGGAGGTGGAGTCGCATTCATACATAGAAATAACATCACACTTAGAATCATCCCCAACACTGAGCTCAGTTCTGCAGAATCCCTCTCTGTGAAACTCACCTTATCACCAACTAACACTGCAACTCTCCACCTTATCTATAGACCTCCAGGACCACTTGGCTCCTTCGTAGATGAGATCACAGCCATTCTGACCGTCAATACTAAACCCAACTCTCCGGTATTTCTTCTAGGTGACCTTAACCTTGGCCTACTCGACACTAAGGATCACTTGGCCTTTGAGGTCGCTACCACATTAGCTAATTTAGGATTCCAACAGCGCATCGACGAACCTACCCATATTAAGGGCAGAACCCTCGACTGGATTACTAACCTTAACTGCAACACCACCATTAGTTCCAACCATGCCTGTGCCTGGTCCGACCACCACATCATCTTCCACTTACCAGCGACCAACCCCCCCACCACTCCCACGATAGCTCCAGCCATCCCCACAAGGAATAAAAGACATCACCAAGGATAAACTACTCCCACTTATCCTTCCTATCCTGAATAAATGTGTGTCCCAACTTAACGACCCCACAGTCTTAGTAGACATCTTCAATCAAACACTGCTTAAAGCCATTGATAATATAGCACCATTTAAACTACGGAAAGCCAAACAACAAGCCCATCTGAACTCCTGGTTCACCCCGCAGTTAAGAGCCTTACGCAAAGAAAAACGCAAGACTGAATCACTCTAGAAGAGCCACCCATGTGACTCTAACAAAGAACGCCTCATCATCACCACCCACAATTACAAGGAAGCGATTTTTCAAGCCAAAAAGGAGACCTACAACCAACGTATCATACAAGCGCAATCCAATACTAAGGAGCTATTTAAAATCCTTAAAGAATTGGAATCCCCTCCCCCGGTCCTGATACCTGCACTAAAGACAATAAATGGTGTACCAACATCCAAAACGCTCTCCTCAACAAAATCACCACCCTGCAATCGAAAATTAACGCCAAACAAACTACCCTACTCACCAACCCCCCCACTAAACCCTCCACTACTCCGACGGCTTCCTTTACTCACAACCCTTTTAGCTTCACCCCACTCACCATCCTCAAGGTCATAAACATAATTCGCAATTTAAAACCCTCTAATTGCCAAGGTGACTCCTGCCCAGCACCCATCATTAAGGAAGCGGCACATGACCTCGCTCCTTTTTTAACCACCTTCATCAACTCCTCATTCCTAACTGGAACGGTACCCAACAACTTAAAGGACGCTTGGGTTATCCCTTTCCTAAAAAAACTACCCTAGACCCCGAAACACAAACTAACTACAGACCTATTACCACCGTACCGTTCCTACTCAAAATACTTGACAGAGCAGCATACCTGCAGAATCAGAACTACTTAGAAACCAATAACAACCTCGGCTCAAGACAATCTGGCTTCAGACCTAAGCACGGGACTGAAACGGCTCTTCTTGACCTCAAAACTCAAATAGAGGACCTTAAAGACAACGGTAAACTGGCCCTTCTACTACTACTACTGGACTTATCCACTGCCTTCGATTTGGTCAATCACCAAATACTATGTCGGCACCTGAAGTCCGTTGCCCACTTCTCTGACAACACATCCAACTGGATTAGGTCATTCCTCGACAATAGGCACATGAGTTTTCTCACTTACCGCATCGGCTGACCCTACACCAGTCCCTTGTGGAGTCCCGCAAGGGTCCTGTGTCTCCCCTACTCTCTACAATGTCTTCACCAAACCATTATTTGATGTGCTTGACTATCTGGGCGTCACCTACACGAATTACGCTAACGACACCCAGATACACATACCCATCACTGGTGACTACATTGCTGACTCCAAAGCCCTTAATGACATTTACCTTGTCATACAAGCATGGATGGCCCAGCACGAGTTGTGCCTCAACGATGACAAGACTGAGCTTCTCATCTTAGGCACGCAACAGAGACTTAATAAATTGAGTCCCCTGTTCGGCTCCTTTAACATTGACGGTAATCTAATTAAAGTATCTAAAGATACCAAAACTCTGGGTATCTACCTTGACGCCTCCTTGACTCTCACCAGACAAACTAATGCAGTGGCCGCTACGTCTGCTTACACCTGCAAATTGATCTCAGCCTGTCGCCCATTCCTTACCGCCCAGAACTGCATCACCTTGGCAAGGACCTTGGTTATGTCCAAATTGGACTACTGCAATGCACTGTACCAAGGCACTAACCAGGGTAATCTCAACAAACTTCAGACTACCCAAAATAATGCCATTAGAGCGGCTCTGAATATCCCCCGATCGGCCCACATCTCAGAAACCAGGAAGAACCTCTAACTGGCTCTCAGTCGCCCAAAGGATCTCTTTGAAAGCACTGGCCCTTATATACAAATGTGTCAACCACCAGGCCCCCACATATCTAGCCTCGCGATTCACTCAACATATACCAGCGCGAGCACTTAGATCTGCACAATCCCAAGGTCTTGCGATCCCTAGATTCAAGCTTCAAACTGCGGGGGGTGCCAGCTTCCCTGTCTTGGCAGCCAAGCTTTGTAACACCGTACCAATCACTATCAGAACCTTACCGTCATTTAACCTATTCAAACACAAAGCCAAGCTTTGGCTAGCTACATCTCACTAACAACCGCTCTTCTGATTCTGGACGGGCCACCTGGGACCCAGCTTTGCTTTGCTCCGGCACTACTGTTCTGCTTATTGCCCTGATTTGTAACGTCAATTGTATATTTTGTTTACAATCTGTTGGTACCATTGTGATGATATGTCATACCTGTAATGTTCTGCCAAGATATGTGCCCGGTTGCCCCTGGGCCTTTCTGCGCTATACAAATAAAACAAATACAAACAGCCACACTGCTAGTGGTGTCCTCCTCCAACTTGCACTGGTTACCTGCTGGATATCTCTTTTTTACCCCCGTCGGCTGCCCACTTTAGCTAACCCTTTGTAATGCTTCCCTAAGTCTAATCTAGGTGTGCTTTTTAAATTGTTGCAACCTTCACTTTTGTGCTAGCCTGGTGAGCTATCTTGTGCCTGTGCAGTATCTACTCCTGCCCCACTCCCCCCTCTACCTCTCTGTATGGCTCTCCATCTCTCCTCTCTACTCTTACTGCTATGCTATTACCTATCCCCATTCTCTCACTAAGTCTGGAAGGAAAAAGTTCAAAAAATATCTCCTTTCTAGTAATCCTGGATTACCTATTGTAGACACCTATGTCAGTTCCACATCCACACAAATTGTCACTGACATCCTCTTCACTGTCCCCTCTCCTGACCCCTGGTCTCTACATCTGATTTCCATGCTCTCACCTTTCTCTTCCACGCCCATTAATGGTGACACTAGATGGGAAGTTCTCTTGGCTGGCTTCTCATCCTCTAGGTGCATCATTAATGTCTATCCCAATTGCACTATCATGGCCCAGGGTTCTCAACCCAATCTCCTCCTCTTTGACCGCCGCCTGCCGTCTCATCAACTTCCTTCCTGCTTCTGCTACTCCTCCTTCCTCTCAGCACTTCCTTTACCACCTCCGACGAGTGTGCCACCCCCTCTACCCCTCCTCAGAATATCTTTAAGGGTGGTGACCGACTTCCCTTCGCCACACTTAATGCTTGTTCGCTATCAAACATTCGTCCAACATTTGCCTCCTCCTTGAAGACTTTGACCTCGACGTCCTCGCTCTCACCGAGACATGGTCCAGTGCCAGCTCAGTCACTGCTTTTGACTTCCTTCTCCCTAATAGCTACAAGATCATCTCAAAGCCTCGTCTCAACTAAACTGGTGGTGGTGTAGCCTTGATCTTCCCTGAGTGAGTCCCTTCTTCCCTCATACCCACCCAGTCCTACTCCTCCTTTGAAAGCCTGGTCTGCAAGCTTGGCATCTCTCCTACCTCCTCTTTGACCATTGCAACCATCTACAGGCCCCCGGGCCCTATCACCTCTTTTCTTTCATAATGGGCTGATTTTTCCTCTTCTTCCCTGACCTCCACCTCCAGCCTCCTCCTTCTGGGTGATTTCAACATCCATTTAGAGTCTTCAATCACAGCCTCCACTCTCTTCCATGACCTCTGCACTTCTCTCTCCCACTCCATTCTCCCCTCCGGCCCTACACACTCGGCTGGACACACTCTCGGTGCCATCATCCATTCTGATCTCTTGCTCTCTATCCCACTCTCCACCCCGCTATCCTGAGATGACCACACTCTTTTCCTCCCACCTGGGACCTCTCGGCCCACTGACCGAACCTCCCCCAGCTCTGCCAGCCTCCTTTGCGGACTACCGCCCAATGAAGCGAGTGTCAGTTGCTGGTTTTGCTTCTACTTTCTTCCCCCCCTCCCCCCCTCCAACTTCTGACTCTGCTCTCAACAATCTAGCTCTCACTATCACTCACACTCTTGTTATTCTCGCCCCTGTCAAGAGGATCCAATTGAAACCCATCTCCAAGCGTAGCACTTTGTATGACACTCATCTAGCAGCCCTGAAACGCAGGTGCAGAGCTGCTGAATGGAAGTGGCAGACCTCAAGCTCATCCTCTGATAAACTGGCCTGTCGCCTTCTCCAAAGTCAATATTGTGTCTCCATCTGCTCCAAGAACATGGCTCACATCCAGTCCTGCATCTTTGGTGCTTCTAACATAACGGCTGAACTCTTTAAAATCTGCGAGGAACTAACCAGTCCATCTGCAGTTTCTACCTTGCCTCTTCATTCCCAGGCCCTCTGCACTGCACTGGCCACTCACTTCACTGATAAAACCCAGGACACCCTGAGTTCTCTCTCATCTTCCCCTTCCCTATCCCCTCTCCGCATTCGCCTGCCGGCCTTAGCCCCTTCTTCTCCCTCATCTATTCTTTCCTCCTTTTCTCCTATCACACAGGAGGAGGTCACTAGAGTTGTCCGCTCTATGAAGGTCTCCAAACTGGTCTCCCCCTGTTCTCCCAGAACTGTTAAGGACAATATCGGCTCCATTGACCCTGCACTCGCAGATTTCTGCAATCACTGTCTTGCCACTGGGTCCTTAACCCTCTTCCACCAAGCACTCTCTCATGTGCTCCCTCCTGAAAAAGCCCTCTGCTGACCCCTCTTGTCCGGCTAACTACCGCCCCATCTCTCTCACTCCCTTCCTTGAGAAACTCTTGGAGAGGTTGGTCTCCCCCAAGAAGAATTGCTTGCATCTCTCGAATCCAACTCACCTGCTGTTCTCATTCTACTCGATCTCTCCTTTGACACTGTTCGTCCTCCCAGGTTATCCTGGGTTCTTTCCCCTCACGCACCTCTATCTCCACCTGTGGCGTTCCCTGGGCTCTATCATTTCGCCCGGGCTCTTTAACATCTATCTTGCTTCTCTTGCTCACCTTATCAGCACTTTTTCCCCACTGTTCCAGTTTTATGCAGACAACACACAACTCTTCTTCAGACTATGCTCTGCGTCTCTTCTGACTACCTCTGTCATTCCTGGCTGCCTGTCGCTATCCAGTCTTGGTGTTCCTCCAATGGCCTCTGTCTCAAGGCAAGTAAGACTGAGATTCTTCCTCCCGGGCCTTCTGTTCCCTCTTTTCTTCCTTCTCTGGCCACCCTCGATGGGCTCTTCCCCCCCCCCCTGCTTCCTCTGAGATCAGAAACCTGGGAGTTCTTTTTGACTCCTCTCTCTCTTTCATTCCTCACTTCTTGGACCTTGCCAAGAAGCCCCATTTCCAACTCTACACACACAGTGGTATCCCCCCTTTCCTCACTTTCCCCAGAAGCTCAATGTCTCCAGAGCTCTGGTATTTACCAGGCTGGATTAATGCAACAGCCTCTTCCTTAACCTACCTCCTTCTATCCTCCCCCTCCAGTTAATCCAGAATAGGGCTGCAAGACTTATCCTTGGCTCCTGGTTGCTGCAAGGATCAAATGTAGAAATCCATCTGCATCATCCATAAGGCTATGGGGGGGGAGGTCTTGGAACCACGCTATTTGCAACTTGCTCTAATCAAATACTCTCCTTCTAGATCCCTCTGATCTTCCGGCTCCAACTCTCTACTTGTCAAGCACTACTCTAAGCACTCTACTCTGCAGGTTCCCTCTTCTTGAACAGCCTCCCCCTTTCGCTCCGTCTTGAGCCTGTTGGGAAATTGGAAAAATTCAAACTTTGCATGGCATACCACTGACTATGGGTTGGACATGTCATCAGTCATTTCTGTCACTTTTGTAAATTGCTACAAATATTACAATATTTATGGTAAATGGGATAAGTGTTACATTTAGGTTACTTTGTGTTATTTTTTGTAGAGGCGATACATTTGTAGATTTGCATGAGTGCATTGTCACGTGGAGGGCTCCTCCACACTCAGGTAAAGTAGGCGATCAATATGTGCACATGGAGTTTAGCTATATGAATGGCGCTCATGATAGGAAATCGTAATAGTTATACAATGCACACATAATGGTATACACGTAATGGAAGTGTTTTTCAAATTTTGTAAAACATATGAAATATATGAGATGGGATTGGTCTGTCTATCATGGGTCTCCGCATTGTGGATCAATCAGAAGGGTGTTTTTGCCCTCATGGCAGAGGTTTGCAAAAGCTTTGTCAGCAGTTGGGGAACATGATTTTCAAGTTGATCAATGGGGTAGCTGTGGTCAGTTTGCAGATGGCACAAGTGCTGAAGGGCAAGGGAAGATATGATCTTTGGTGATCTGGAGAGCTCATTGTTGTAAGAGATAGGCATCTTCTGAATTCATGGAATTGTTTGAAGCAGGTGGCTCTCCTGGGGCACTTGCAGAGACCAGTAGTAATACATTTTAGGAGAACGATTGTGTTGTCGGAGAGCGAGCAGAACACATGTGAATAGGACCAGTGTAGTCCCCAAGCCCCCACAAAGGAATGTCCACACACTGTATTAGTTAAACCACATTCTTTATATAATTAATATTCAAGGTTATGTACACTATCACAATAACTCACTTTGTGCTCAGAAAATCAATAATGGTAAATATATGCAGTTCTAAAGTGGTACCACATGTATTATCAGATCTCAATAAAGTGCATCAACTATACTGTCAAAATGCCACACAGATCAATAAAGAGGAAACAAGCAGCAGAGAGGGGAAGGAAAGCAAGATGGTTGAACAATTGGCTGAATACTGGCCTTTACAAACTAGGCACAACTCTGTGTGGAGATCCGCCCTCCCCCCCACCTGGGCAACCTGTAAAGCAAAGATGTATCACAAGAGCCCAGTTCATATATTGTTCTACGAGTCTTATTTCCCTCTACAATAGTTCTACAGCCCCAATGTACCTGGAATTGTAGCATTCGTCGTCTGGGAATCGACGGCCCTTCTTGAATCCCCTCCCTTTAAGGCAGGAGTCACGGGTCGTCGAACGTCCGACGGAGAACAGGGTGAACTACGGCAGTGAAGTGGCAGCTTCGTTCCTAGTGGTGCTCGTCGACGATGGAGTGTTGGCGTCCTGTAAGGAAGAGGCGTGCGGGGCACCTCGGTGACGGTAGTTCTGGACCGCAAAGAGATGTTGAAGAACTGTGGCCCAGTAAGTCGTCGACGTCTCTGTGGTCTTTAGGTGGCAGGAAACCCACTCTGTGGTCTTTAGGTGGCAGGAAACCCACCGGCAGATGCTCCTCGGCACGTCAACGGTCAGGTCTTCTCCAGAGGGATAAAGCGGGCAGCGATGCAGACTAGAGTGTCCTTGGCTCAAATTAAGTTCTTAGGCAAACGGGGGCACGGCGGCTCCAGTCGGCAACGGCAGTCATCGACAGTGGCGGACAACAGTCCAGGTGCTTCTCTTTGGGATTCCGCGGCAGTCCCCGCCTCGGGTCGGCAGCCTGTCGTAGGTCTGTCTACCAGGGAGCTTTGGCAAAGATCAGCTGGTGCACGATAGTCCCTCGTAGCTCGGGAAGAAGGCGCCTTACCAGGTCCGTCCCAAGCGCATTACCAGGTCCTCTCTGGGTCAGTCCTTGGAGACACAGCAGCTTTCAGATTGTAAAGGAGAGTAACAGCAATTCTTCTTCTCTTCCAGCAGGGCTTCAAGGTTAAGCTTCAGTTTTACTCCAGTTACTCTTCGTAGTGGACTTCAGCTTCTGAACACGAATTCTAGCAGTGAGAGGCCCCCAGATATACTAGTCGATCTCCCATTCATTCTGCTGGGTCCCACTGGGGCAACCAATCGGTCAGAAGGGAACCAATCGGTCAGAAGGGCATTCACTCCTCTTGACACTCACAACAAGTTATGTGTATTCGGACAAGTACCCAGCCATTCAACACTCCACACTGCATTCATACCATTTTCGGGCACTGCTGTCTCAGTCATTGTGTCAAACACCAGATACTAGACACCCACAACACAGAATGTGTATTCGTCACACACTCCATTCTCCCAGGTCCCACCCACATGGTGTACCCACAACATACAGTCACTGGGAAGGCTCCAGCCAGACTGGCCTGGACTTTACAACAACACCACCCAACAGCCGTTCAGGGGGAAGGGGCAGAGTCAGGGCATCCCAGGACTTTGGGAAAACAAGGTAATAGGCAATAGAAAGCAAGAGGCCACAGGGGCCATCTTGTTTCCTATCAGGAATCAACTGATTCCAATGGCAGGGCCTGGGTATCCCAAAATGGAGGATACTCAGAGCACTTGTCAAATTCAGCATGGAGCTGCCACCAGCCCATACCCTGCTCTGTGGGGGTCACACACAGGTCCCCAGAAACATACACTAGGGGCACAGGGTTGTACCCCCACCCATGGGTGCCATAAGGGTATTCCATGGGTCTGTACACCAAACCAAAAGAGAGAGCTGCACCGCCAGGAGTCTCACATGAACTCCTATGTGAAAAACATGACAGAATACACGATAAAAAGCAGTAAAGGACAAGGATACGGAGGCCCTGTTCCTCCGATGAATTTCCAGCATCACACCCCTGCTGGCCGTTTTGCAATAAACTTGCTTTATGGACAAAAGGCGCACTTACTAATTTTAGAGTTGGGCCTAATTTGGGTGAAGGGGCGCAGCTAAACATCCATGCCTATAAGCTGGATCCCCTAAGTTCTGCAAACGTATTTATTTATTTGTAACACGCTGGGACAACCCCATAGGCATAGAAGCGCAGGGACAAGACAGACAACACGAAAACCAAACACATAGGGGACACATTTCAGTCAGCCAAGCCAGAGAGTCCAGGGTGGAGTAAGTAAGCGAGATGGCTAGGTTTATTCAAATATGAGGGTCTTCAGTATGCCCCTAAAAATTGACATTGCCCCACACAGTCTAAGAACTGGTGGGAGGGCATTTCAAAGCTGGTGTGCGGCCACTGAGAAACAGCCATTCTGAACATGGGAAAGCTTGGCAGCGGGAGTTTCCACCAAGCCTGTGTTGTTAATGCATAGTGCTCGCTTAGTCATCTGCCCCTAATCCTTTTGGTTAGATATGCTGGACTTTTTCCATAAAAACAAGCGTGCGTGACGCACAGTGTTCTGAAATGGATTTGCTTCTGTACTGGCAGCCAATGAAGTGATCTTCTTGCTGCAGACACATGCTCTGTTCTGAGAATACCAGTCACCGCCCTGACTGCATTATTCTGGACCACCTGTCGCCGATTAATCTCTGCTTTTCCAATGCCCTGCAGGAGTGGCACAGTAGTCCAGACTTGAGCCAATGCTTACACTGGCCAGTGTTTTGAAGTCTGCCCTGCCAAGAAATGTTGTTGCCTGTACTACTAGCTTGATATATAGTAGGAAGCACTTGATGCCAGGCTACTGATGTGTGCCTTCACAGTAAGCTCCGAATCCAATATCAAACCCAATGTTTTAACTTTAGGGAGTGTTGTTAGGATGTAGTCGGAGATTTGAAAGGTGGCAAATGTAGGATCCAATTTACGTAGTTTGGAAGCTGTGCCTGCCAACATAATCTCTGTCTTCCCATTGTTAAGTACCAAGCCATTAATAATCATCCACTGATGGATGCGATTGTAAGTGTTATTAATGGCCTTTCAATCAAGCTCATGGTTGCTAGAAAGAGGAAAGAGACACTGAGCGACATCCACATAGATTGCATACTCGAAAGCTTCCGCGTCCAAGGAGCTGAAAAGAGGGAGAATAAAGAGGTTGAAAAGCATTGGGGACAGACAGGAGCAGAGGTCGAAGTGGGCGGGAGCGGTGCTCCCATACTTTTTATTTTTAAGTCTTACAGTTCCTATACTTTTATTTTAAAAAGAAACCGTTCCGGAATGGTTTAGTTTTAACATAAAAGTGTAGGAAGAACTTGAAGCTTGCACTTCAGTGCACAGCATTGAACATTCCCTTAAACAGCAGGTGTGCTTGTTTGGGTGTTTGGATTGTGTGTGGGAGGGGGCGCAGGGGTAGGGATTGTGGGGAGCGGGGCAGACCAGCAGAGAACATAGCTCCACTACTTCCTTTCGTACACTTCGACCACTGGACAGGAGCCCTGGGGCACCCCGAACTCCAGGACATATTCTTTTGCCATGAAGTCTTCAAAGAAGACTCTCGCCATTCACTTAGAGAGAAAGGAGAGAACCCAACTGGCCGCCTCACTAGAAAAGTGGCACTGTCTTCTAGTCTAGTGGTTAGGATAGTGTGATCGACGAGATCAAACGCTGCAGTGAGATCTAGTAGCATCAAGAGCAATGCTTTGCCCCTATCTGCGTGTTGCAGAATAGATTATTTCAGCTCAAGGAGAGTGGTTTCAGTGCTCTGATTGATTGGTTTCTGAACCCAGATTGGTTGGGGGCCTAGAATGTTATTAAGCTCCAGGAATTTTCAAATATATTGATATGCCACTTTGACAAGGATTTTCAAAAGAAAGGGTGAGTTAGTAATTGGGCGATAGTTGCTTGGGCTGTTGGGGTCCAGAATGTTTTTTCTATGAGTGATGAGATCCGGCCTGTTTAAGTGAACTTTGGACAATATTCTCCCTAAAGGGAGATTGACAAATCTAGTTATCAAAGGCATCAACATCTCTGCACATGATATAACAATGGTAGCTGGACAGATATCGCCCTTACAGATTGTGGGTTTAATTTTCACCAAAAGATCAAACATGTCAGCTACCGAGATGTCACAGAACCTGAAAGGAGGTGGGGAGGACAGCTCAAGACTTTCCTCTTTTCCCTCCTGGGATAAACCCCACAGCAGCTGTGATTGGTGGCCTGGGCCCTGATGTGTCCTTCCTGGTCCTGGCCTTCTGTCGGATCGCCCGCAGCATCCGCCCTCCTCCTGCACTTGCCTTCGGGCATCACTTGGCCTGTGCTGCCACACAGGCCTGCACTTATTGGATGGGCTAGCGACCCGTTCTTCCATCTAGTGGCCACTGCCTGGCACTAACCTGTTGCCCTCGCAACCGGCTCTTGCACTTACCTGTTGCCTTGCAACTGTCTCCCTGGCACTTCACCCCTGTCTGGATTCTCTAGCACTTACACCCTTCCCCTTCTTTCTCTCTCTGCACTTGCACATTCCAAATGTTCACAAGGCCTAGTAGGACCGGTTTTATTGTATTTTGCCTATTCCTTTGTCTTGTTTCCCTTGTTCCCTTCCCTGTGTGTGCTTTGAAACACAATGTTCTTGTTGTATAAGCACCTTACAAATACCCAATAAATAAATAAAATAAATAATGCACAACTCGATTCAAGCTTTAACCTGCAGCCAATGAAGCTACTGAGTGCGGAGGAGGTGAGTCTTGGGGCATCATTACTTTGCGACATTTATACTGCGCAGCCATGAACCCTTAGGTATTAGGGCGCAGACGTGACAAAATCAACAACATAAAACAGAGAGAGAGGGATCTTAAATAGCGAAACGGGTAACCAAAATCAGCATAGGGTCTATGAAAGTAGCCAAGTCTTCCGTTTTTTATTAAAGCTAGTAAGCAATAAGCAATACTTGATCCCGAAGATCTGGGGGAAGAGGGTTCCAGGCCATAGGGGCTGTCATGGGGAAGGCTCCTTTTTCCATCTTCTTAGACTTGCTTCTAGGTATGGTTATTAGGTTCTGAAGGCTAGACCTAAGGGAATGGCTATTTGACCTGTTAGAGATCAGATCTTGTAATTACTTCGACCAATGGTATATAAGGCGCTATATAAATGCAAAATAACATAACAGTAAGCCTAATCTACATTTCATGGTTATTGTTAATAACCGAAAATGAATTCCAGAGGCTACAGGGAGCCAATGCATAGACCTCCTTGCTTGTGATACATAGTTGCGGCAGGTTAATCCGATCACTATTCTAACAGCCCCCTTTTGCACCACTTGGAGTCTGTTAATGGCATCTTTCCTGGTCCCGATAAAGAGGATGCCACAATAGTCCAGCTTCGATCCCACAATGGCTCTAGCTAGGGTCTCAGCGTTTGCTTGAGAAATAAAGGGGCGCAGATGATCAAGTCATTTTATAAAGTAGATCGCCGAGGAGACCAGACTTCTCACGTGAGCTTTCATATCCAAATGCTGTCACACCACACCTAAAGTTTTCACTTTCTTCTGTGGTTTGATGATCACATCGCCTAAGTGAAATTCCGAATAAAGTGGTTCCAGCTTCTTGATCATAGATTGCCTGCCAACTATCATTAATTCAGGTTTTTTTCCCTGTTAAGGGCAAGGTTGTTTTCAATCATCCATTTTCTACTAAAGAATAGACTCTGTTAAGTTCCTCCTCGTCACGAGAGTGGGAGCCTGCCAAAGGGATGACACATTGGGTGTCATCGGCGTAATTGGGTAACACACCCTCTCGTTCTAAGGTGTCAAAGAACAGTTGGTAAAAATATTATAAATAAAGGGGGACAGCAGACCCCCTGAGGAACTTCAAATGACACCAACACAGGGCCAGCTGCTGCCTCCTCTATAAAGACATGGCTGACTCGATTACTTAGAAACAAAATGGTCCATTGAACTGCCTCCGGCAAGAAGTTGGCTACTTCCCCTAGCCTTCCAGCCAGGATCGCAAGCCAGTTGCACTGCTGAATCCTGGAGGACTTAAAAGTGGTGAATCTGATATACCGGTTGCCCCAGGTAGATTCCATTACAGTAGTCTATCGAACCCATGATGGACGAGGTGATCACTTTCACCCGACATTCCACTGGCAGGAAAGGTAGAATTTTACTAAGTACTTTTAGTTTTGCAAAACCAGTATTGCAGACTGCGCTGATCTGTGCCTCTCTTGAGCCAGACTGGAGAAGCTTCACACCAAGGCTTTTTTATAGGCGTGCTGGGGGCATACAGTGGCCCAGGGAGTCCGTAAACTGTGCATTTCAAGATCAAAACAATACAGTCTGCATGCCCAACTGTTTGTTAGTTTCTCATAAGCTTGAGAAAGGGAGACCATTTCTAAGCAAACTATTTTGACCTGGAGGGGGCTACAGATCCATTCCGTAAGAGATAGGCCTGCAACTTCTGCCTTATAGAGAGGTGCTCCCTTACTGGAGATTAGCTTGGCTGCTTTTGAAAGTACATCTTTTTGAAGTACTTCACCTGGATTCCCTTGCAAGTGAACATGCTAGGGTGAATAGTTTGATCCTTCAAAACCTCCTTCCCTGATTATGCATGCTCACCCTTCTCCTTCAATTGGTTCTTGTGGTATGACTTTGGCACTTTAGGAGTCTTTCAAACGATGAGGAATCTGTGGGAGGAATGTATCGATTAGAAGAACAAAAGACTTACCTGTGATATTGTTTTGTCTGATGGATGTGATAGTCCCCCCCTAAGGTAGATCCCATTACAGTAGTATATCGAACCCATGAGAGACAGGGTGACCACCTTCACCCGACAGTCCATCGCCAGGAAAGATTGAATTTTACTAAGTACTTTTAGTTTTGCAAAAGCAGTATTCCAGACAGCACCGATTTGTGCCTCTCTTGAGCCAGGCTGGAGAAGCTTCACACCCAGGCTTTTTATTGGCATGCTGGGGGACCCATACCCCCATAAATTCCTCGTCACCCTCCCACCTACCCCGCTAAAATATGCACTTGATTATTTTGTGATTGTAATTTTTGCTATCTCATTTCTGTGCTGCTTTCCTTGCAGTTGTGATATTGAGTCTTTTGTTCGACAAACAACTGGCTGAATTGATATCTTGAATATTCTCCCCAAAATGTACAAAGTGAGTTTGGATTCCTCACTAGGGAAGATGGAGGGGAGAGCTGTGTGTCTGTCAGAAGAAGCTGTTTCACCCAAGGCTGTCACACGCACATGCATCAAACACCAGCACAGCTCTGGCTCAAATTATCATAAAAATGTATGGTACCCACAATACATTGCTCATGTAGCCCTGAACCAGAGGTGCCCTTACAGTGATGGCTACTGGGTGGTACTGTGCTCTGTCAGACCTAACTGAAATTGCTTATTCTAGTTTCACGTTTCAGGTGGAAGAGTTTTTGCAAGACTTTATAAACCCACCATATCTTTGCTGGTGTTTTCTCAGAATGCCCCAATGTTCCAACCCCAAGGATTTGTTACTGTACTGATGTTCTCTTATTAGGTTGAAACATGTATGTGGTTGTCTGTCTCCCTTAACTGCCATCTGTCTTGAGTAATCCTATGCACAAAATAACACTGTCCTATAAGACGAAGACCATGTCCTGGAGCCGAAGGCTTATGTTTGAGATCATTTGTATATCTACATTGTGTTGCTCATGTAGCTCCAAACTGGAGGTAAACTTCTAGTGATGGCTACTGGGCATATATATATATATATTCAGTGAAAAAACGTTGTTAAAGGGACGTTATGGTTACAAGTTAAATCGAAAACCCCCTGAAATTTGCCAGTTATAGTAAGCTAAGCAACCATAACTCGCGCCACCACCGTGCACTGCTAAGACTTACACCCAGGACATCAAAGATGACATCAAAAATATCATTGATGACATCACATGTGCATTTACTTTTCATACAAGGGGTTGTGAATGAAATGTTGGTAAAAAAGTATCAGATGAACCAGCAGGCTGCTGCCCGAAATACCGAAATACCATTCCGCCTCCCTGATTGCCAGAATCTCCGGGCATTACAACCCCGGTGACCCGATAATTCCGGAGGCGGAATTCCTTAAATTCTATAGGACTCCATGGGTATGGGGACAATGGAAACACTGGTTCCGTCTATGACGGAGCCGGTGTTTCCATTTCCACCTGCAGGCGGGTGGCGTTACTTCTGCCAGGTCAGACCTGGCAGGAGTGACACCTCCCGCCTGCAAAACTCAGATTCTGCCGGTCCGGAAACAACTGTGGCGGCGGATTTACAGCCACTGTTGTTTCCGGACCGGCTGACTCGTAATGAGGCCCCATGTCTGTTCGTACTGTCTGCAATCAAAATGGAGGTGTCTGTAGGACACATAACCTGTCCGCATGTCTGCAAAGTTATGGCACACCTTTAATTAGTTCGGGGACCCGAACACTGTTCGGCGGACACTTGTGCACGTGCACATGCCACTCTTGGGTCCTACAAACATCGCGCCTGTCCGTATCTGTCTGCCGCACGTGTCACACTTTTAATTAGTTTGGGGACCCAAACCCTGTCCGTAGTACACCTGCACGCATGCGTACAACCATTGCCGCGCAATAGGTGTCCTATGGACAACTGTCCCATTCGTGAACGTGTCCACAACGTCATCGTGACCGCACCCACACTGAGCGTGGGCCCTTGTTTACAAACACTGTCCGGGCCCCGACACACACAAAGTGATTTTTGGGGCAATCCAATCTGTTTTACTGTGAAACTTCAGCCTTGCACATGTCCCAGACCATACCCCTAATGATCTGGATACTTTTTTGAACTTTTTGAGTCCTTTTTGGTGTTCCAAGTGTCTGTGAACAACGCGGCTGTCCGTGAAGCGCTCCCAAGCAACCCTATAAAAGGCCACACCCCAGAGCTGCTCCTCATCCTGTTTTTGGACTACCAGGACAGACACTGCTCCACCTTGCTGGATTGCTGTTTCGTGTTCCTGGATTTCTGACTTCTTGGTGGTTCCTGAGAACTTTGGAGATGGCATCCATGGCTGCTCCTGCTGCTGTTGCTTCTGCCTCACCAGCACCCCCATCCACCATAACCACCTTCCCAAAGGCCTGGAGAGGGCAACAGGCGTGGAGATGCAGAGAGGGATGAAGAGGAAGACAAGGATGAGGTAGAGGAAATCCCTACTAGGGCCAGCCAGTGTGAGGCTTGGGTGTGGAGGTTGTTTACCACTGTTGGAGGGGTACCCAAGGCACGTGCAAACAAGATGCGCTTCACTGAGTGCCTGATGGAGCTCAGTCATGGCAAACCAGGTTTGTATAGCTATGGGACCACCACCATGTGGCGACACCTAAACTCATTCCACACGGCGGCAGTTCAGAGGGTTGTCCCCTCCGATAGAACTAGTAGGTTGATTTCCACTACAGCATCCTCTAGATCTGCTCCTGTCACCACAAGAGACACTCCTGTGGGGCAGTGCATCCCTGAACCAGCCTCGGAGGCCATGCGCGATGCAGTAGACCCTTACCTCTCAAGGGTCACTGTATTATGTATGTCCTGCGATGCAATACTCTGCAGGGGGAAGTCATTTTGAATGCTTCTGAGGCTGCGGTCCAGGAGCATGAGAAAGACTGCCAACTACCTAAGTAAGGCCCACCCTACATCTTCCTCTCTCCACCTGCCTTTTCTTATCCCCGTGGTTGGTGTCCCTTCCCAACCCTCCATACCTTTCCTTTGCTTTTGTGTCGTGTAACAAAACACCAAAAAAAATACAAAACCAGAAAAAGAAAACTGCTCTTTTCAGAGCCACCTTTCACAGTTTATAAATAGAAGTGCCAATGAAATGCTACAGGGCCCTGTGCATTTTTGGAAGGCTGTGGACAGTCCGCAGACTTAAGAAATCTTTTTTTGTCACAAGGGTATTGTTAGGCAGAAACCTGTGCAGTTCCCTCTGGCACCACTGCAAAAGATTTAGGACTACAGGTGTTTGGCAGTAAACCCACTTGGTAGCAGTCTGTACCACACAGATTCACTTGGTAGCTGTGGCTGAGCAGTCAGACTTTCCTCAAGAAGAGTTAGGCAGTATACAGAGTATTCACAATAGGTCATGAGAACACAATAGAACAAGTAAACACTGACCAGGGCATGGTGTAAAAGAGATATCATTATTTATTTAAAACCACATCTAGAAAAACACACAGGCACTAATAGTAAGCAATTCAAAAACACGGTCACTAAAAGATATACACTCCCTTAAAAGAATATTAGACAAGTCTTAAGTAAAGCCCTACTTATTTTCAGTCAGCGGTGAGCGCTTAACGTAGATGGCACTCTAATCATTTGTTTTAAAAAGGGAGAGAAAAGCAGAGAATACATTGAAACAGATCCCAACACTTTTTCACGAGCACAACAAGAGAGGAAGGCAAAGTAACACCGTGAATTCAGAGTCAGTAGGCCGGATCCGCTTTAAGAGGATCAAAACGAAATGTGTCCAAGGTCACACGATTGCAGTGCACAGAAGTCTTGCAACGGTTCAAAAAGGAGTTGGACCAAAGAAAGGGACCAGTTAGAGGGTCAAGGCGGCCAGCCTAGTCCAGAAGGTTAAGGGGTTATTATTACCTTGTAGCAATCTTTAGAAAGGGAGGCCTGTCGGACACGGTACCTTAAAGTGGTGAGAACACTCCAGCGGGGGCAGTTGTTCCTGGCAGCGGATGCAAGTCCGTGCTTCGTCCGGGGGAAGAGAGGATCTCGTCGGGGAGGAAGACAGGAGTCCGTTGCACTGCCGGGGAAGAAACCAGCTGCAGAGTTTCTCAGGTACAAGGAGCGGTCCATTGATTCGCGGTTCAGTGGTAAGTGGCTATCCGGCCGCCGGGGTGCTTGGCATGGGCAGTTCGACCACAAACCGGTCTGAGGTGCGAAGAAAAGAAGGTAAACTGGTTGTCCCCACCAGTCAGGGGAAGAAGCCTCTCCAGCCGGGAGATCTTCTCTATCGTCGGGAAGTGGTGAGTCGGTTCTGCAGGGCTCCACCCGTGGTGTCGTCGTGGTAGGTCGGCTCAGCTTCTCCCTCGTCGGATTCTCAGGTCCTCAGGCGACTTCTGAAGTTCCAGTCCCCAAAGCCCTGCTTTTATGCAGCATACCCCCACTCACTCAGCCTAGCTGTCAATCAAACATGCTAAGTGGTGAGGCGGCCGGCTCACCACTTGGGCCAATCCCACCAGAGTGCGACTTGAGTTACCAAGGTAACTCAGTCCAGGGTGCCTAAACCCCCTCCCACAGCCCCTGTGGTACCCAGAGTGGCACCACTTTTGGAGGCTTCTGTGGAGAAGCCCGCCAAAAAGTGCAACAAAGGGCTTGACTTGGGTTGGGGTCACAGAAGAGAAAACAAACACCATTTTAGAATCGAGTCCTGGCAAAAAATACCAACCGGCGAATTAATATTAATTAAATAAACCGGCGGTATGTTCGAGACTATGAGAATTAAATAATTAAAGTTGGTAGCCTCGAACAATGGGAAAATCCCATAGGGAAATATTTGCGGTCAAATATAAAAAGTAGTATCCACTGCCAACAGCCAAAACTCAGATCAGGGGGGACGGAGACGTGCCCCCTCGTCTAACAGGCGCCGGGCCAATCGAATTGCCCCGACCAGTACGTCCACAATATGATGGTTTGTACTGGTTTCTGTTAATAATTTGGGACTAGTAAAGCCAATGGTGACTTTACACGCCCTGGGAGACAGTAGTCAGTCCCAGGGTAGGGAGTCTATGGTGGGGTGTCACTATGACACCCCTGTGTTACTGCACGGAGGGTGCTGTTTAACACACATAGTAAAAACACATGAGACCCTATGGAGTAAAGGACCCCATAGCCCAGAAAACACATTAACAGTCAAAGGAACACCATAAATCATGTCCAAGAGTGGGAGAAAGAGTCTCACTCTTGGCAGGAGAAAAAAAGCAAACTCCAGAAATCCAGCAAAGCTGCTGGGGGACTCACTAGGTTAGGACATTCAGCCTAAAGAGAAAATTCTCCTTAACAGTTATCAAAAACATTGCATTGTTTTTCAAGGTCAAAGAGGTGGCTCTGAAAAGAGCCTGTTTGTGGTGTTTGTTTTAAAGAAAGTTGAATTGGTCAACCCTTACTGCAAAAATAGTTGCTATACTTCCAAAAAATTGCTGTAATGCATTTTGAATATTTCGCGGAAAAATCTGATTGCCAGCATCAGTCAGATGGACTCCATCCCTGTGGAAAATGTTTGTGCTGCGAAAGATAATATTTTCATTGTGGAAAGAGGACATGCCAACATCTCTCAAAAAGGCACAAACAACCTTGTTGACATTGCGTTTAGCTTTCTCCATTTGTGGACCAAATAAAGAAGATCACAGCCACATTTGTCTGTGTGTTCAATACAAGAAAAAATTACTCGGGCGTTTGGAAACATGTCCATCACTTTCCCAAGTCCTTTTTTCATTGCAAACTGCAACGAGATTCCAGTAACATGTCCTGAACTATTCCCTCCACAATGAATAATAATGTCTGGATGACGGTGTGTCGCCAAAGTGGCACAAAGAGGGACCAAATCCAGCCACTTTATTCCACACACTGCACATCACTGCACATCCACATGATGGAATCTAAGATCTGCAGCTACTCCATATTTCTGTGCATGCACCTCCAAGCAATGTATCCACGAGTCTCCCAAAATCCAAACACTCTGCTTCTTAAAAGACATAGCTATAGTCATAGGCATCTGCTCTCCTCTAAACACACAGATCTTCTGACACAATCTCTCCTTACAAACCACACCCAGTAAACCTTATTCACCAATCCCCTAACTTGCAGAGTCCCATTTCCATGCCTACCAACCACGAAATCCCTGCATGTAACGCGTGCGGTCCACGGACTACCGTAGTGTCCGCGGACATATCATACAATTTATGGTAATACAGACACATATTTCAACCAGGGTAGGAGATTTAAATGTAAAGGTGGCTCTGAAAAGAACCGTTTTTTTTGTTTTGTAAAGGTGCTTGTAAACAACTTTACTTTTTTAATTTTTTCATATTTTCGTCTTCAAATTCTCACAGACTTATAGGAACCTTTTCAAAGCATCCCTTAGATTGAACAACCAAATAGTATTTCCAATAGTGGCTAGAGAAATGCCATCTGCATTGAAAAAGTTCAAAATCTGAGGATTAATGTATTCATTGTCACAGGAGAACATTTCACAACTGCAAAGAAATGCCGACATTCCCCTGTTAACAAAACACCTTCCAACATTTTGCTGGGGACCTAGTATATTTGGATTATTCCATAGTGCTCTTGGTGTTATATAAGAAAAAAACACTTTCACAGTAGGAAACATCATCAGTTGCTGCACCACCTGCTTTAAGTCTAGAAGCAAACTTCCCGCACTAATATATCCCAAAAACGCTCCTCTAGAGTACAGTATCAAAACATCAGGACTAATAACAATAGCCATATCCCTGCACAAATCAAACAAAGCCTGCAAATTACGGCTTGGCACAAAGTTTCAAAAAGCCTGCACACCTGGAAAACCAAGTTCTCCAGAAATGCCTCTTCCCTCAGCATACCTCTTCAGATAATGCACAAAAATATCTTCCACTATCCACAAAGTAATACTCTGTCTCTCTTCAACACTAGCCATCTTCACTACACATCCAACAAAGGAATGAAAAAACTGTAACCCTCCCTTCCTATACAACACAGTGTTAAAATTTGATTGGCTAATTCTCAAGTATACTCCCATTTTCATGCAAGACAGACACAAAAGCCCCAGATGTGTCACGCCCTGTCAGTGAACTCCTGTGGTATCCACGGACAATGTAACACAAACAGCCCTTCTTCCCTTTCCACTTCACTCTCTACAGCACTCTTTGATTTGCTACTGTTAAACAGTCACTAAACTATCCACCAACCACATCCAAGACCTCAATATCTAACTCTATCATCACAGTTCAACAGATTAGATCTACTGCTGAACACTTGCACTGCAAATCTTCTGTCACTGGAAAACACATACAGCAAAAACTACTGTAATACTCTCCAAGATTTCTGCTTCCAAATTCATTTACATCCGCATACATCAACACGAAATACAGGTATGAACACTTTCTGTATATTAGAATTGCAACTCTATTATGAATGCAAATAAACAAAATATCTGCACTTAACCTGCAAAACCAACAAAATAAATACTGTCTGCACCACTCTCTCATTGAATACACATAAAAAATCACACACACATCCAGCAATCACTTCAAAGAACTCTACATCTAACTCTGTTATCACAATTCAGCACTTTAGATGAACTGTTCCTCACTCTGATTACAAGTGTCCTTTGATTGCAAAGCACATACAGCTAAAACTACTGTAAAACTCTTCAAGATTTCGCCTTCCAGATTCAACTACATCTACATACATCAATACAAACTACAGGTATTCATATTTTGTTTACAGTAAACTTGCAACTCTTTTATAAATGCATATGAACAGGATACCAGCCATTCACACTGCATAATCTGCAAAAAAAAGCATACTCTAATTTCTCACATCTCCTATAATCAAGTTCACTTACAAATCCGTCGACTTTCCAAATTTGAATTTACCCATATTACTAATTGCAATGTCCAACCTATAATTCTCTTATTTCCTTCTGTCATTTTCACAACCACGTACCCCTTAACACACTATAGTTCGTAGTTTATTTGGTATACATATAACAAACCAAATGTTTTATATACCATAATTACACATTATTACAATATTAAAATACGAGATTAAATACCAATTTACTAATTAAACACATTACAAACACATTTGGTTTCATACAATAGGTTTCATACAATACTTTTAAGATCCCCTACATAGTTATACAATACAATGTAAAATCAATACAATTTTCTTATAAAATGTCACCATAAAATAGATTAGATTTATGTCATTGCCACTCATAAATAATGACCACAGTGTCTCAATTTCATCGGGGTTAGTGGTATTGTTGTATGATTTCATTTGTTTGAATCGCAGTGCATGCAAGCTATCACATATAATTAACAAATGATGCAGTGTCTCTATAACATTATGGCCACAGAGTCGACAGAAACGCCTGTCACGAGTAATACCCATTTGTGTTCCATATGTTTCCAGGGTCTCCGAAATATTAAATTTTAGTAATAAAAATTGCCGCACCGTTTGTGGGCTAGGGTATGCATTTATATATCCTGGAAGTTTGCAACGTGATAAGCGCTCGTTGTAATAGATTCCACTATATGTTTTTGTGGAGAGGTTTGTCATCTGCTGTTCATAGCAAACTTCCTTCAGTACATTTTTTAACTTTAGCTTCATAAGGGGCATACTCATTAGACTGTATGGAGGATTTTGACAATCCCATTTACTATGAAGTTTAAGCAGTTTGCCCATTATTCCAAACTTAAAGTTACTCACAATGCGCAAGTAGGCAAGCATATATGCACCAGTGATTGTATCTATCTGGAGTCGTTTCAGCTTCTCAAAATTGGTAACACAATGGTTAACAAATACATATGAGATCCCCACCAGATCAAATTCCAGGTATATGTGTTCCGCACTTATACATTGAGGTAACCGAAACAACTTCCTAAGCAGACAAACTTCGAATTTTTCAACAAGTTTGATTAGGTTATGCCCCCAGATAACAATAGCATACAATAGTACTGCTCTTATCTTTGCAATATAGATTGTCAGTACCGCAGATACCGAATAGCCACTGTTGCTTCCGATGAAAATGCTTAGCGCATTGGTAGATACCATGCACCGAGCATGAAGCATAGACCAGTGTGCCTTCCAGGTTAAACGGTCATCTACGGTAATACCAAGATATTTATAGGTATTTACTTGTTCTAAAATTTCACCATTCAATGATCACACATTTTTTTGGACACCTTTTTTTGTGAAAACCAACACTTTACTCTTATCTAAGTTGATCTGTAGTCCATTGTCGATACAATAACTGCTTAGAGCATCCAGCATCAACTGAAGACCAGCCAGTGTATAGTCAAGCAGAATAAGATCGTCGGCATATGCCAGCCATCCGAGGATCACCTCAGTGATTTTCACCGGGTTAGCTGCTGCTATACAAAAAGCTTTTCCCATGTCTGCAAGATACAGATGATTAACAAACTATTATAAATTCCTAGAATGCAAAACAGGAGACGCGCTTTTATCTTACAAAAGCACTGCAAGTACATAAAATGCATATATTTAAGCAGAATGCCTGACTCTTGCCATACTTGCAAAAACAAACAAATACAAGTGTATATTCAGAACAGTGCTAATAGGAATGTGGATAATAAAGCCAAAGAACTGAAAGGTTTCCAGCACTCATGTAGGAAACATCTAGACAGGAAAAAAAATATTGAATTACACACACAAAAAAATACTCCCTTTCAATTTGAATACATTTCCAACCTTCCTTCCTCACCCTACTACAACTTCCACTAATCTTTTACCACACTAAACAGTGCGGCAGCAACACATACTTTCAAAAGTGCACATCATAGGACACACCTATAAATACTCCACTAACCCCCTTAGGAATGAAGCTGATGCTCCAAAATCCACATTCATATACAAAGCTATGCAATTTAACACATACATTACCTCTTCCTAGAAATAATTCCTTTTGCAAATGTAACTAATGTATTCTTCAAAGAAAATTACTGTGACAGTAACACACATATGTACTAACTTCCTTCTTTCACAATTGCAGTGAAGACCACACGCCTCAAAACCAGCAGCGTTTGAAGTACAAAATAAAACTCAGGTAGCGGAGTGTACTGAGTGTTTCCTGTGTTCCCTGGTGGTCCGTGGAGGAGTGTGGAGGACCGTGGAACGCTGACAGAAAGGAAACAAAAGAATCGGCGAGTGAACAAGTGCCACTCCACTGGGCCGCCCCGGTGGTGGAATCGGGTAAGAGCAGCCCTGTACGCGTGTGCGCGTTTACCTCAATAGACTCGAATAGACTGTGGAAGTCCTTAAGTGCTTAAGAATGCGGAAGGGTGCAACGGCGAACACCCGTGCGCAAGCGAAGCGTGTCTCTGGAAACGTGACTGGCACAAGCTTGTAAGCCGCTCACGGAAGGAACGCGCATGGGGAATCAAGATGCGCGGACCTGTCCGTGTCACCGCGGCCCCTCCCTGTGATGTTGGCGCCTGATGGTGCCCGGACTGTCAGGCAGGGGGAAAGGACTGGTGAGGTAACAATCAGCGCAGTGATCGAGGATCGAGAGGATTGTGCCGAAAGTGACAGCGCGAGTCAGAGTGATTGTGAGAGCGATAGCGATAGTGAGAGTGATGAAGTGGAAGGTGAGGGGGCGGAGGAGGTGTCGAGCTGGAGGAGTAAGAGGAGGGGTGCAAAAGGGGTGATCAAGTCTGCCTCCCATAAACAGCAAACACGATCATGCTCACAGATAAGACAAGCTAAGGATCGGACGGTGAAGGAGACACTCGGTGAGGCGCTTAGGAAGGAGGCCGGTACAGAGTTGGAAAATTGTAAAGTAATGATACGTCATACACCGGCGGTGAGCCCACCCCCCCTTGATGATACCCCCTTCTCAGCTCGAACCCAGTCCAAGATTGCCCTCATTATCAATGAGTGAGGGTGAAACCCCCAAGTGGGGCTCATCCAACCCCCCCTGCCCTGACAGGCCCCAAAACTAATGTTAATTCTAGTGAAAAACAAACAAATCTACAGATACTGGCCCTGCAGTGCAGCCAAGACAGCCGTGTTGATGAGCAACCATCGTCAGGGTGGATCCAACCAGTACAAGCGATAGTTCAAGGAAGGGCAATTGTGACAACGAATCGTCACCTCTACAGAAAGCCCCAAGTACGGAGAAACTCATTAAATCTGGACCCTCACTAATACTACTGGCTTGGGCAAGAGTGGCAGCCATGCACAAGCCAGAAAACAAAATTTTAGAACTAACGAGTTCAACCCTACAACCACCAATTTCGAGGCTGACTGAGGAGCTGTGCCCCACACCTCCAACAATGCTGGAGAACGAAATTCATGTTGGGCCATCGAGAGTTACAAAGGAGGTTTGGGGGAGACCTGAAGTCTGGAAAGAAAGATCTGATGAACAAAACTTGCCCAATTTGATAACTCGAAGAGACTCTTTGGGGATTGCGGACAAACTACTGAAAGACCTCGCAGAGATGAACCATAAAATATTGCAACCTCAAAGAACCTCACAATCAAGCGTATGTGGGGGAATAATGCCACAAGCAGAGTGGCTATTGACTAAAGATTGGAACATTCGTGAAGTACTGAGTCTTGAGGCCAATACACCCCCCTTTGAGACAAGAAATGACGAAATCATAGTGTGGCAAAAGAGGAGTAGACGAAACAAAAGCTCGGACACTGAAACTGAGGGTTCGAACAAACGCTTTAAAGGAAGGATAGTTGTGGAGGAAACCACGCTGCCCATAAGAGCGAGAGAACCCACAAGGAAGCATTCAACTTTGGAGCCTGAGAGTGACGAGATGACAACGTCTGGGCAAAAAGTGAGCCAGCAGTTGGACGAACCCATAATTGCTAGTGCTCTGAAAAACTGTCAAATCAGCTCTACCCTGCTGGAGTCGGTCATCTCTAAACTAAGTCCGATCCTGATGTCAGCAACGACGATAGCTGTGGTGCCTCTGATGAAGCTATACGAGAACTTAAATGAGAACTGTCGTGATCAAACCACGTTACTAGCACTACTCAACTCGAAAATCATAAAACTAGAGGCCGACCTGTCGGAAATGACAGCACAGGTCGGTATGTCAAGAAGAGGCAACGAAATTTCCCTAAGAGCTTTAAAAGAGTCTCTAAAAAACTCAGCAGAAGATAAGAGACTCTTGGCTGAAGTCACGAGACAGGCTCTGACCCTGTTACAAAAGGATCGTGAAGGCAAGGATGTCGTGGCCACTAAACATCAACCTGCTAAAACCCATTCAACAACTGACACAACGATAGATCTGGAAATCATTGATAACAGCGATAGTTTACCCAGCGTCAAACAACAGCAAGAGAAAAACTACAAAAAACAAAAAGGCGATCCCAACCCAAAATTGCTGTTATGAAAAGGAACTTATAATCAGCACTGTGGAAAGTGATATCCCTGAGATAGGGTTCAATGAAAATGGTAGCTCTAAGGATATAGACGTTCATACGGCTACCACTTGTACGACGAAACCAGCTAAATTCGATTTACAAGATACCTCCCAAAAGGAAATGGAGAAAGAAAAAGGAGAGATTCCTCTGACAATCGACCTGACCCAGGCTGAATTAAGCAAGGAGATCAGCTCAATGAATGGGAAGATTTGTTCTAAAGCATCGTCACCAAAAAAGAACAAAACGGAATGGTTCGATATATTTGAAAATCCGAAAGCCCAAGGTGACATTGGGAATCTTAAAGGAAAGACTGCTGAACAGAAACAGAGTAAAAGTAAAAAAAAGTCGTTAAACCAAAAAATACTAAAGAACCAAAATCCGCAAAGCTCTGCGAATTTCTTTAGAAACATTAAAGCATTGAATATCACAGTAAATAACTCAGAGCAAAAATCAACAAAGAGTAAACAAAACAGCGACGATGGTGAGATGCGAGCAGAAAATGAAACTTCTGAACCTCAAGATGAAGCCAATGTCTCTCACCCAGGAACAAATAAAAAGTCAAAGAGCCAGAGTAGACCTCCGGTGATAGAAGATGAAGAGGCTGAGGCTGAGGAATTTCTGAACCTGTCAACGTACAGCTCACCTGTCGAAGAAGATTTGGAGACTGAAAATCCAAGTGAGGTAGAGCAAGCAAGGGATGAGGCGAATGGTCCAGTTGAGATTCCAAGAGATTCATCGGGTACACGGTCGCCTTGTAATGAACCTAAGAAAGTGAATGAGGTTCAACCGATAAGCAAAAGAGTTTTCTCTTGGCCAATAACACCAAATAAAACCAACGCTATAAAAGAAAAGGAAAGCGCAAAACTTCAAGAAGTACAAATTTACTATGCATTAGAAGAGAAACGCGCGATAAGTATGCAGAAAGCCAACATTGGGACGAAGAGCTTGGGTGAACTACTGAAGAAACCAAATGATCCCTCACTGAAGCAGAAGTCAAATTCCGAGAACCTAAAAGGGATGCAGTGCTCTTTAACAAATGCAATGAGGGAGCTGAGCGAAAAGCCAGAGAAACCTAACCGGCAGCAGCTCCACGCCGAAAATACCAATCCCATCATGCCGACAAGACTTCAGCCTTTTAGATTATTGGTGCAAAGGATCGAAACTAGAAAAAGTGACACTCCTCTAAACAAGTACTCCATACTGCAGCTATTCCAAAAAATTCCTGTTCTAAGATCAATAAAAAGTGCACGAATTGACCGTGTGGAAATCATAACAGATGCGAATCAGAAATTCGTACTGTTACACATCATGGACAAGAAGGTTGTGGAACTGGTCATGATGTGTGGGAGGCAGCTGTGGGATATGGGCTACCTAGTTTATGAAGTGGATAACGCTTTGGTGGGTGAAGCGCTTGAGAAATTAATGGAAGAAAACGTACAAAAGGAAAAAGAAACCGGCCCCGTGGTTAACACCCCGGCACCTGCATGTACAAGAGCAGGGGCTCAGAGGAGTGGAGTGATGAAGCACAATCGAAAGAAGTTGATGAGGAAATGCCCTGCTCAAGGTTTGAGACAAGACTGAAAGAAATCAAAATAACAGTCGAGAATCGCCAGGTGACATTGTCAACGGCTCCAATGAACGAGGAGCAGAATGCCCTTGAGTATGGGAGAAATAAATGGGCTTGGCTGGCAAAATCTTTAAATGGTCCGACGATGAGTTAATGCCATGAGCAATCGACAAAGATGATAATAGCCTCTTGGAACACGAGAGGCTTCTCTCACCTTCTGAACTCAACACCTGAAATCTTAGTAAAGGCCGATGTGATATGCCTCCAAGAAACGTGGTTCACTGACATACCATATGTTGAAGGCTTCAAAGTCGCCATAAATCCAGCCATTAGACAGAATAAAGGCCGTCCAATGTCAGGTCAATTAGTTCTCATTAAAAGAAACTCTGGTATGAGAATCAAATCAGTATTAAACTTATCGCCTTATCTACAGATGGTTGGTGTTGAACCATTTAACCAGACAGAGAAGATGAAGCAAGCTATTCATCTCCTAAATGTTTATTGGAATACAACGTCAAAAACACACCAAAAATTTGAAGACGACTTCCTAGATGCAATAGACAACATTCTAATTGATGAACCGGAGGCCCCGTTGATTGTGTGTGGAGACTTTAACATGAAATTAATAGAAATCGACCATGTAAAGGCACCCACGAATTTTAAAGAAAGATACAAGTGCGATTGTTGGTTGGACGAAATGGCACACAGGAATCTGGTATTGCTGAACGGAACAACTAGAGGAGATATACTTGCAAAACCAACCAGGGAAAGAGGTGGGCAAAAATTCATACTAGATTACATCTTGGTTTCGAACAGAGTAGTGCCTTAAATCATTTCATTGAACGTGAACAAGTCAAACAAAAGTGATCATAACATTGTGTCAATGGAATGGAAGATGAATAAACCAGTAAAGCTGAAGCAATGGAGTCAAGCTATATCGGTGGTTCCAGGTCGGAATAGATTACGTTTAAAGAATGCTGAAATAGTGGCAGTAACAGAGTCTATGCACCAGTCTCAGGAGTTGGGTCGAAGTAACCCGATTGAATACCAGCAATTTCTAGAGATATATAAAATCAATAAGAAGACCTACCTGAATAGAGTTGGATACAAAAAACACCAATACGACCCTGAAATTGAGAGAAGAAAGAGAGAGTTAGGGAAGACCGTAAGAAGAATTGGCGCGACAAAATTGGGTGGTTAGAAGAGTCGGATAAAAAAAGCAAAGAACCGATATAATAATTGGTACAAACAGCATAGATCAGTAATGGTGCAAAGGGATGCCGAGCAAATGCTGATGGCCCTAAACAAAAGAAACTCCAGGGGCTTTTGGGCTATAATAAATGAAGCAATGAACTCCGAAAAGGCGATAATAGCAAATTTGGTAAATGAAAATGAATGGGAAAGGCACTATGCAAAGTTATTTCAAAAAAGAAAAACCACGAGTACCACAAACTTTCAATGGAACCAGCCGTTGGAAATTGCAATAGACAAAGATGACATTCGCACAACGATCATAAAATGCAATGCCTCACATGCTGCAGGGCCCGACGGTTTGTCAAATGCGGACCTAAAAGAGAATATTGAAGAGTGGACAGACTTCTGTGACTTCTTGTTTCGATTAATAAAAGAAGGTCGGATTCCATTGACATGGAAGTCTGGAATAATCGTACCCATCTTCAAGAAAGGAATCCGCACAGACCCTGCAAATTATTGGCCAGTAGCCCTACTTGATGTTGTGGGAAAAGTGTTTGCATCGCAATTACTTGCGCAACTGACCACATGGATTTGAAAAGAGAAGATCTATGATGACCGCCAGTCTGGGTTCGTGAAAGGTGTAGGCTGTGGCGTTAATTTGTTAATTTTGAACCTACTAAAAATTGACGCTATTAGATCTGGCCAAAAAATATACCTTGCCTTTATCGACATGGCGAATGCGTTTGATGGGGTGGATAGAGAAACACTCTCGAACAACTTGATGGAGAGGGGGTGTAGCATGAGCCTTATCCAAGCCATTAAAGAGCTATATTCAGAGACATTCATACAAGTGCGTATGGATAGCGAAGGAAACCTATCGAACCCCATTTCAACAGAGAGGCGTGAAACAAGGGTGCCCCCTAGGGGCAACCCTATTTTACTTCTATATATCAGAAGTTGGGACCGCCCTAGAAAATGTTGTCTTTTCCACCGCTGATAAACGGAACCCAGATAAATCATATCATGTACGCTGATGACATGGTGATCTTAGATCGTACACCAATTGGCCTCCAGCGAAAACTGACAGCACTAAGAACCTTCCTGGAAGATCTGGGATTGGAGATTAATGCGGCAAAATCAGAAATCCTGGTTCTTGAAAACAAGAGGAAGAAAATCCAACAAGTTCAGACAAGGGTGGTCGCTTGGGGAGAAAAAGTTGAACAAAGTTCCACATACAAGGTACCTGGGAACAATCATCAGTTCCAGTATCAATGACGAGCCGATGTCCAAAAAACTTTTAAACAGCTGCAAACAACGGACTTCGCAAGGCATCATAATCCAAAACAAATATGGAAAAGTTTCATGCGAGCCAGTAAGAAAATTTTACCAGAGCAAAGTCTCTCCAATTCTAACCTATGGAGCAGAGAACATGTTTGGGTGCGACCACAAAATATGGTCACGTTGCAAAGGCTTCTTCTGGAAAAAAATGCTTCAGATTCCCCAAAGTACGCCGACCGCCTGTGTCCTGTACGAAGTAGGGATCTCCTCTCTTAATATGAGAATCACATGGAATAAATTAGCACTGTTCAGAAAAATATATGAAGAGGCAAATTTGCCACCTCTTAAGATGTTGGCGGAAGAGATGACACAAAAGAAATCAGCGCTAAATGAATGGAAACAACAATGTAAAGGGATCCTAAACCAACTAGGAACAGATGAGCGAACCCTATGGTACAATCCAAACTCAGTGGAAAGAAAATTGCTTGACCTCGATTGGATCGAAATCGAAGAGAGAAGATCAATCCATAAATCCATGCAAAATATTCCATCTGATGCCAAAAAACGCAATACACTCCCAAAATATCTGATGTTATCACCTTGTAAACGCTTAAGAAGGCTGTTCTTAAAGTTCTGTTTGAATATCTTTGAAACCAAAGAAATTTTAAGACATTGTCAGATGATCCCAGAAAGCAATGTAAAATGCAGATTCTGTGCAAAGGATGATGAAAATTTAAAACACCTGGTGTTGTCTTGTTCGGAACTTGGAGTTCAACGTGAGAACTGTTTGGGGAAGGTGATGAGCGCATTCCAGATGTACAACTCTGAAGAATGGTGGAAACAACTGCATATTGGGGAAAGCAAAACGCTGATGATTGGCATGATGCGATTTTTGGAGCAAATTCAAATCAAACTAGAGACAAGCCCATATATTTGAATAGCGATGTATGAAAGTAAGAGAGAATGGAACCGTGATGATCTACGTAAAGGACACTCGAGTCATAGTCTATCCTAACAATAAGTAGAAGAATATGTTACAGGACAAGTGAAGTACCTATAGGATGTAGATGAATAACTGAGTAATTTTAAAGGCTAGAATTTAGGTAATAGGTGACAAGTTGCTTTGTCTTTTTTCTTTTTTTTTCAGACATTTTCAAAAAGTTTGTATAAACTAAATGAAATAAAAAATAAAACTCAGAAGAAACCTACTCTTTGCATCCAAAAAAATAAGTGCAATACTGCCATAATGTTCTAACTGTTCCAGTATTGTAGAACAAACAATTGTATTAACCCTGCAGCATTAGATTCAGTATTACTGATTGCACTTTGTATTGCCATCTGAACACCAGTATAGTAACACAAATACGAGAATAGCCTTCCCAACCTGAAGTAACGGCCCATTCCACAATCACACACCTCTACATACATGCCTACCATCATACAGTGTTTAACGAAGGCATGAGGTATGTAGCACAATCACGCTTACGTACACTTGATTCACTATTTCTAGTCAACTTTGATGCACATAAAGTAAACGCTGATCTTCCTTGCATTCTAGAATACAATAGACTGCGTGCACGCTACGCCCCATCTCAAAACCTATCCTGTTTCTCAAAAAGCAAAAGTTTGTAAAAGAAAACTTCTTCAAACTCAAATTATACAGGATCTCACAGCAATACCTCCATAGAAATTAAAAGAAGCTGATACGTCAAACAAGGATCTAGACCACAAACAAAACCAACTCTCTTCAAAAAAACAACACACTCTTCCAACAAATGACTTAGACACAACACTGTCTGGAGCATTCAAATTTTCAAATACAACTAGTATAAATTGCTATGCAAATGTAGCAATCAATATTCTATTCCAATTGACATCAATTGTTGAAAACATTTAATTAAATGGGACAGACCAATTGTGTTAGCAAATGTTAGTCCTTCACAGAAATGCAACCAACAATCCTGACAATACTTAGTGTTTCTGGAATAAAGCAGGAATTGGACTAATGTGCTGGAATGGTCGAATTCACTATAGACACACAGGAAGATCCACAAACATTTCTAATGTGCTTACTACAAGTACTGGAAAACAAAAACATACTATAAATGAAATCTTCCAGATTTCATACATGTGGAAACATACATGCACTCTCTGCAGCCATGTGGCACTGGAACAAGTCCCTAATGAACGCTTTGTGTATGTATCCATACATAACTGTGAATCCATTCCATTTCAGAAACTTGTACAAAATGCAAACCATGGCAGATTATGTACTACCTGCAAATACAGTCACATAGTGAATACGTAATAGTAATGCTTTTACGTTACAATGCAGATGATACCAAAAACAACTGCAAGCTGACTGGATTCACACATGGACAAGTATCACTTGGTAAGGAAACCTTCACAACAGTAGATAGCCACAACCAATGCAGCTTACTATGCTGCATACATAAAAAAACAAATTGTGGATGGTTCGATTGTAATGATACTACCATTACTGTAAAGCAGAGATTACCAGCAAATCTTGTAAACGCTTACTTAATATTCTTAAAACCAAAATGTAATCACTAATCTGAGTATGAACATTAAATCCATAAACTAAAACCATAAATCGTCAAGATACATTTTTCTAAGGAAACCCTGCAACACTTATTACGTATAAAAATACCCTCACCAACCCCAAAACTATCAACAGTTAGAATACGCCAACAGGTATCTAACTGCCCCAAAATTCTGCAACAATCGAACAGATAAATTAATACTACTAAAATGCAACAAGAAATAAATAATTAGAATACGCCAACTGGTATCTAATTGCAACTATACTACCATACTTCAAATGGATTGTGTCCTCCCATGTATTCCTCATCTTAGATATATCCTCACCTTCAGCTTGCTGCTTCGGAAAAAAAATGTCTTCTCTCCACCAGAGGGCGCTCCACTCGAGGTTGCGGCGTCGATGTCGGCGGCATCCGTCGAGCACCAACGTCATCCACTGTATAAGAACCTCGAGTGCGGCCGTTTGCTTCAGTTCCGTTTTCCCGTTAGCTTCGCTTCGGATCGTTACAAACGGCGCTTCAGTCTTGCGTGAAAGAAAAACAATGTCGTCTTCATCAAACCCTTCCACACCGAAGACAGGCTTTAAGAAATTTCTAAAATGTGGAAAGAAAATGTCTTTGACTGATCCACACAAGAATTGTCTCTGGTGCCTCAGTTCCGACCACCGAATTGGAGACTGTGGTTCGTGCCAGTCGATGACCCATAAGGCCTTAAAAGAACGCAGAGGTAAACTGGCGATGGGGGAGGGTTCATCGAAGTCTACTTCGAAGGAGAAAGACTCGGCCAAGTCTTTGAAAAAAAATCATAAAAAATATAGATCGAGGAGTAGATCGGGAAACCTTCTTCGTCATCCAAAAAGACAAAGAAAAGACCACATCGATCTTCCTCTTCTTCCTCAACGGCTTCGGAGGAGGTGATAGCATGCCCTTCGAAGCATGACTCCCGAGTAAATGGGAATCCTTTCGAGTGTCCATGTTTTTTTGAGAACGCAGGACTGAGACCCATCTTGGTCTTGAGAAACTTGAACAAGTTCCTAAGGAAGGACAAGTTAAAGATGGTCACACTTTCTCAGATCCTTCAGCCTCTCCAACTCCAGGATTGGTTGGTATCATTGGACCATAAGGATGCTTACTTTCATGTGGCAATCCATCTCAAGCACAGAAAGTACCTAAGGTTTGCGATTGGCAATACCTCAGTATCACTTTCGAGTTCTGCCATTTGGGTTGACCTCCGCCCAAGAGTTTTCACCACGTTCATGACGGTAGTGGCAGCAAGTCTCAGGAGAGGGGGAATTCATGTCTACCCCTATCTGGACGATTGGATGATCAGGACGCCCTCCAGAACAAGCATGGGGATCATCTGTCCAGGACTTGTCACTTTCTTCACAGACTGGGGTTTTCTCTGAATTTAAAAAAGTCAAACATGATACAAGCACAGAAACTCCAGTTTATCGGAGCAGTTCTGGATACTTGTTCGGGCAAAGCCTCGCCTCCCGAAGAGAGCTCACCACATTCTGCAGATGGTAACAAAATTCCAAAATGCCCAGTATCTTCCAGCCTAAGATTTTCTCAGGTTACTCGGCCTTGTGGCATCTTGCATTTTTCTCGTGCCAGGAGCCAGTTTGAGAATGAGATCCCTTCAATGGGCTCTCAGAACTCAATGGTCCCAATTCTCTGGGGAAATGTCAGATCTGTTGCAGGTTCCAGCCAAAGGAGCACAGGATCTACAATGATGGGCTTGCAGACATCCTATCCTCAGAGGAGAATCTTGTTGGCAACCCTGGCCGGAGATAACAGTAGTAACGGACGCCTCACTCACGGGGTGGGGAGCCCATACCAATGATCTGATAATCAGCGGTCGTTGGTCTCCATCGGAGTCCAAACTACACATCAACCTTTTGGAGTTGAGGGCAATCAGACTAGCGCTGAAGGGCTTCCTGCCCGCTGTAAGGGGAAAGAATGTCCTGATAATGACCGACAACACAGTGGCCATGTGCTACCTCAACAAGAGAGGAGGAGTGGGGTCTCTACCACTGTGCAGAGAGGCGATGCAACTCTGGTTCTGGGCGATACAAGAAGGGATCTCTCTATTGGCAATTCTTCTAGCTAGAGAGCAAAACACAGCAGCAGACACTCTGAGCAGGCAGAGCACAGTCTCCCACGAGTGGGAAATAGCTCAGGAAGTCATTCAAGAGATCTTCGCACTTTGGGTAAGCCCTCAACTGGATCTGTTCGCGACCGGTACCAACCGGAAGTGCGAACTGTACTGCTCAAGGGAATTTCCCCCGAGAGGAGCTCTAGGGGACGTGTTTGTGGTGGACTGGGAGTTTCCACTCCTATATGCATTCCCTCCAATCCCTGTGATCCCTCAATTAATCTGGAGGTTGAGAAAGTTCAGGAAGACCATGATCCTAATTGCCCCGGATTGGGCCAGGAGAACGTGGTACCCGGACCTTTTGGATATGTCCATCTGCCCTCCAATATGTCTTCCAAGAAGAGAGGATCTTCTCTCGTGAGAGGAAGGTCATGTTCTCCATATGAAGGTCAAAACACTCAACCTTCACGCATGGCTTCGGAGAGGTTGAGATGTAAGGATTGGGGTCTTCTGGATGACGTGATGGAGATTTTGCTTTCGGCCAGAAGGCCAGCAACCAAATCTCTGTATCAGTGTTGTTGGAACAAGTTCAGTAACTGGTGCAGAGAAAAGAATGTGGACCCATTTCAATGTAATATCCCCACAATTTTATCTTATCTATTACACTTAGCTAATCTGGGGCTCCAGGTTGGTACGATAAATGGATACTTAGCAGCGCAATCCATTTTTAAGCACTCTTCAAAGGAAGAATCTTACTTCAAGATACCTTTAATAATTCAATTCTTAAAAGGTTTAAATAATGTATTTCCACCAATACCCTTTCAGGTTCCAGTGTGGGATTTTAACTTAGTTCTGAAATTCCTCTCATGCATTACATTTGAGCCTTTACACTCTTGTCCGCTAAGGCTCCTTACTCTAAAAACAATACTTCTTGTAGCATTGACATCAACCCTCAGGGTATGTGAGTTACAGGCGCTTTCTAGCGGTCCTCCTCACATCATCTTTTATAAGGACAAAGTATTAGAGTTAAACCATCTTTTTTGCCAAAAATTGTTTCGGATTTTCATCTGTCACAGAAAATAACTTTGCCTACTTTTTACCCTGCTCGTCATGCAAGCAAAGAAGAGGAGCGACTACATAGACTAGATCCCAGAAGAACTCTTAGTTTCATATTTCGAGATTTGGCAAAAATACGTCAGTGTGATCAACTTTTTGTAGGGTACACTGGCCGCAAATTGGGACTTGCTGTAACTAAACAAACATTATCTAGATGGATAATTTTGGCTATAATAGAATGCTATAGATTGGCTGGGAAAGAGCCACCAGATGGACTGAGAGCTCATTCAACCAGGGGCATGCAGCGCTAAAAAGGGGTGTCCCTGTACAAGATATTTGTGCAGCAGCCACATGGTCATCCATGCATACCTTTATAAAACATTATGCCCTGGACTCGACTTCTTCTCAAGGAAGTCTATTTGCTAAATCTGTAGTCCATTCTGAACACGATTAGAAATATTCTGAAAACCACCTCTGAGACAAAACTGCTTTGGGAGTCTATCTAAGATGAGGAAATAGTGGGAGGACACAATCCATTCGAAGAACAAGTTACTTACCACCTGTAACGTTTTTTCGATTGGATGTTCCTCCCACATATTCCTCATCACCCTCCCATCCAACCCCTCAGTACAGTTTACGTGAATTACACTCTAAATTCTTTTAAGGCTTAGGTCCAGAGAGGCACGCCATTAATTACAATACCTGGGCTACAATATACGAAAAGCAGAACTGAAGCAAACGGGCATGCTCGAGGTTCTTATACAGTGGACGACATTGGTGCTCGACGGATGCTGCCGAGGGACATCGACGCCGCAACCTCGAGTGGAGCGCCCTCTGGTGGAGAGAAGAAACATTTTATCCGAAGCAGCAAGCTGAAGGTAAGGATATATCTAAGATGAGAAATACATGGGAGGAACATCCAATCGAAAGAACGTTACAGTTGGTAAGTAACTTGTTCATCTATTCAATTCCTCCTATTGAAATCAACCACAGAAAGATATTGTACCATAACGTAAAGGTTTTTTTTTTTTAATCCGGCATGGATTTTTTTTTCCACAGGCCCAATGGCCCTCATTACAACCCTGGTGGTGACGGTATGAATGGTGCCGGTAAGGCACTGGCCATACTGTCCCGCCGAATTATGAGTTATGCTCGCTGGTGCCTGACAGCCCTCCAGGTCCTACCCGGCGGGCTGTGCGACATCCGCGAGCATAATTCGTAATTGCACCGGCACCGTTATCAACGGTGCCGGCGCATCCATGCTCCCCACCCCCATTCTTCCCTATGGAGCAGAATGGGGATCAGGAGCCTGGCAATATCACCATCCGCGAATGGGCAATAACCGGCCCATTCAACTCTTAATGGGAAGGTTATTGCCCGATCGCGGGAGGCGGTGCCGGTAGCGAGCATGGCAGTAGCCATGCCTGCCATACAAGCACAGCTACCAACATGCTCGTAATGAGGCCCAATGATTTCATGAACAAACACAGGAACTGAGCAAATTGCACAGTTCACAGGTTTGAACCATAGTACTAACTATGAGGGTCGACAAAGTACAGAAATGTCTACTTGCAACGCAATAACTCATTGCAAACTACCTACACTAACATGTGTCTTTTCTTTTATCACAGAGATTGAAGAAATAATGTCTGCTCCAATTACTCATGTCATGAAAAAAGTACATACAAACCACAACAAATCAAACAGTAAGTATATAATGATTGGACTCACAAACACAGCAGCATAACACACCCATTCAAGCAAGCATCTGACCATAGACCACAATCCAAAATGTTTCCTTGCATGGGTATCTTATGCTGCAGTGAGTGTAGTCAAACCTTACAGTCTGGACTGCCTGGCCTGGCCAAAACTCTGCATACAGCCTCAACAAAGCAAACAGTAAGTATATAATGATTGGACTCACAAACACTGTAACATAACACACCCATGCAAACGAACACCTGACCAATAAATACAACCCACAATGCCTAGAGTCTTGAGTACCAACATTCTGAACACAATCCAACAAACCAACTACCACACATCATGTTACTATCCGATAAACACTATTACACTAGTGCCAATCAGTACACAAACTTTTGAAAACATATCCCCTAGCAGCCCACATACCACAGTCAAAATGTTTGCTTGCTTGGGTGTGTTATGCTGCAGTGGTTCGGCCATGCACCCAAGACTCTAGTCCCTGGCCACAACCACTGCAGCATAACTCACCCATGCAAGCAAACACTTGCCAAAAGACCATAACCCTAAAACGTAACACAACTACCTCAAAACCTATTCACTTCAATTAACATTCTGAAACAAGAATTACAGCCAATGCACAAACTCTTCAATGCTCTACTAACTACCCAAAACCAACATCAGAGTATAGTAAAATACCCAGTAGTGAGCCCAGTGTTTGGTATGTCCGCGATGACCGCAAACACATCACAGCCTTCTCCCACCTAAACAAATACAGCATTTGACCCATCTCTAACTCCCCCGCCCTCTCCAGCCACTCCTACACACCAACACATGCCCCAAAATTAGATTTATGCTCAGTTCCATGCCGCGCTGTCCGCGGATCCAAAATGGCAGACACATCGAGAGAATGTGACGCACCTCACACTTCACTCCAACCAATCAGCGACGTAAACCAATTGGCCAATCGGTGTCCTGTCCGCGGAGCGAACAGGGAAGTGTGTCCTCGCAGCAGACATAGATATCACAATTTGTTTTAGTCCTACTTATTGGTCGTTTTAAAAAAAACAACTGGACGGATTTCCACCAAATTTACAAAAGCATGCTTTCGGGACCAAACCACCGCTCCTGCCGCAAATTTGGTGAAAATCCGTCCAGCAGTTTGGGCTGTTCAGTCTATGGGGAAAAAAGAACATTAACATTTGAGACCCCCCACTATAACTTTGTCCCCCTCCCCCCAGACAAAACCTCACTAAACTTTGCATGAGAATTCAGAGTGCGCCATATACTTTTTTTGCAAAGTTTGGTGAGGATTCGTTCATGGGGAGTGACGTCATAAGCCGCCGAAAAAGTGGTCTTCCTATGCGATGAGCAAGTTAACCATAACTACACGGCCGCTACCGCGGGCCGTGTTATATATATATATATATATATATATATATATATATATATATAAAATCCGTCCAGCGGTTTGGGCTGTAGGTGTGAGCAAAGTTTTTTCCTCATTCAGTCTATGGGAAAAAAATAAATTTTGGGACCCCACCTGTAACTTTGGCCCCCCCTGGACCAAACCTCACCAAACTTTGCAAGAAAGTTCAGAGTGGGCCATATACTTTTTTTTTGCAAAGTTTGGCGAGGTTTCGTCCACGGGGAGCAAAGTTACAGGTGGGGTCCCAAAATGTATTTTTTTCCCATAGACTGAAAGAGGAAAACACTTTGCTCACACCTGCAGCCCAAACCGCTGGACGGATTTTCACCACATTTGTGGCAGGAGCAGCGGCTTGGTCCGAAAGCGTGCTTTTGTAAATTTGGTGAAAATCCGTCCAGTAGTTTTTTTTAAATGACCAAAAAGTAGGTCTAAAAAAATTAGTGATTTCTGTGTCCGCTCCTTGGACACACTTGCCTGTTCGCTCCGCGGACAGGTCACGATTGGTTAATTGGCTTCCGTCATGTTCGCTGATTGGATGGTGAAGAGCGTGAAGTGAGTCAGATTTTTGGAAACGCCCGCCAACTTGGATTCATGGACTTCTGCCGGTGTCCGCGAACATCCCGGTAAAAACAAATTAAAAAACACACATTGCACTTGTCAAACCTTTCAAAAAAGGAGGATGGGATGGGATATGGCTGCAAGAAGCAAAAATACGGGTGTTTTTGGACGCAAAAGTCGGCGTACAGTTCGGATATTCGCGAACAGCCCTGAAAAGTTCTGGGACACCTCAGTATTACAGGGTTGGAGAAATGCAGTTCTTGAATGGCTTATAACTTTGGCGCCACTTAATAAAACTGCATGAAATTTTGCATGTATATTTCTGACCTGATTCCGAATGAGTTTACAACGTTTGGTGGGATTCTGTTATGAGGGGGCAAAATTAGAGGTGGGGTCCCAAAATAATGTAATGGCTTATAAATGAGGTGCCATTTGACGGATCTACACTTAATTTGGCAAACTGATAATAGATCTAGCTATAAATATTTTTGCATGCAAAGTTTGGTGGGATTCTGTCATGAGGGGGCAAAATTAGAGGTGGGGTGCCAAAATAATGTAACGGCTTATAAATGAGATGCCATTTGACGGATCTACACTTAATTTGGCAAACTGATAATAGATCTAGCTATAAATATTTTTGCATGCAAAGTTTGGTGGGATTTTGTCAAGAGGGGGCACAATTAGAGAGGGGGTGCCAAAATAATGTAAAGGCTTATAAATGAGGTGCCATTTCACAAATATACACAAAGGTATGCAAAAAGATTATAGATCTAGATATAAATGTTTTCGTAAAGTCTGAATGGATTTTGTCAAGTGGGGGCTAGGTTATATGACGGTTGTATGTGCATACATTTGACACTTTTGAAAAAATAAACGGGTGGATTTTCAGCAAACCTGCTTAAGGAGCATTGGCAAGGACCTACAAGAATGGTTTTGGAAATGTGCCAGTGTTTTATTTTTTGACAAGTGTCATAATGTAGCTACAAAAAATAGCGGTATACCTCTAGTGATTGAGGGGTAGCCTGTGACCATGGGCAGTGGCCAGATTGCCTGGGTCATGGAATAAGGTAATGATCCGGACAATCTGGCTACTGCCATGACCACAAGGGACAAAACATAGGATTAAAGTGGCCATGTCTGCCTGGGACTGGCTTTGTGGTAAAGTTATTCGAAATTAGGATAGATTTGAAAGGGAAGATAAATGTGCTTGTGGTAATATGGTCATAGGGTTCTCTTTTTGCCTTTTGCAGGCTGCCATGGAAAGCGAAGAAGGGCCCTGTATGGAACCCCCGCCTTCCCTTTCCATGGTGGCCATCTTGGAAAAGGATTTTCCTTCCTACACCCGGATGCCGCAGGCGTTTCCGTGTAGGAAGAAAAATCCTCTTTTTTAGCACCCCGGGTTCCTGCTTTAGGAACCTAGGCTGCTAATGGCCTTCATCCCCCATTTCAGGGGCTGGAATGGGGGGATAATGGTCCAGAGACTTCGTTATCCACCCTCGCTTCGCTTGGGCTGATAACTTGGGCTGCTGGGCCGGTATCCACCGTTCCAGTCCCTGGAACGGAGGATGAACGCCACAATATTCCCATTAGCATAACACAAAATGCAAATGGAAATGTTGGAATATCTTATTGAGTCTATGTACTTTACTGAGAAATATGAAGCAGATGGAGTCTATATGTTGTTTTTTTAGTTCTATTTTTTAACTGTGAAATGTGGTTCCTAAGGGAAGATTTCTTTTGTTGTTTTTGGGTGTATTTTTTTGGCAGGAGAGCTAAGAACGAAAGGTGGGGAGGGAAATGAGGGAAGACGAACCAAACACTAATATGGAGGGGTAGGTGGACAAGGAAAAATGTTGCGCATGTGTTATTTCTATGGTATGGGGCAGTGTTTCTCACGCTCCTTGATTACAGCAGTGGTGGTGGCTCTTGGGGAGGAGGGATGGCATTAGCTGATGCCATTTTAAGATAAATAGTAGTTTTTCTAAAAGTATGTACTGTGTACTATATTAAGTATGTACTGTGTACTATATTGTTAATGGATAATGAGTAGGAATAGGTGTTTGAGCTGTGCAAAGGAAATTTTGAAGTTGAAAGTTCCTAGATCAGTAGAAAATGCAGTTCCGAACTGTCCACAAAGCAGAGATCTTATCATGAAGTGCGGACAGGTTCTCGGACACGTCATCATGCAGCGCGCCAGCGTATGGTCATGTGGCTCTATCTGGAAGGTCTGCTATGAAGTCAGATGTTTGTAGACGTCTACGGATGCAAAACTAGTTGAAATAGTTGCAAAAAGTGTATAGAAGTGTTAAAAATGATTCCAGAAGGTGGGAAATGGCAGAGTTTTAAGGTGACACTTTGTAAATGTAAATGTTAAAGGGACGTTATGGTTAAGTTGCACTAATAAAAACCTGTGAAATTCAATGAAAAAACATTAAGGGGACGATATGATTTCAACTAAAACCGAAAAACCCCAGAAATACGCCAGTTATGGTAAGCTAAACAACCACAACTCACGCCACCACCGTGCACTGCTAAGACTAACACCCAGGTCATCAAAGACGACATCACACATGTCCAACTTAACCATAATGTCCCTTTAACAATGTTTTTTCAGTGAATATATATATATATATATATATATATACACACACACACATATATATTCAAAAAGGTCAAGGACAACTCTCTATATCGCCTTCACACTCTGTGGTCCCTCCTTTTATGCCCACATTTGCAGGAGTGTGTTCCAGCCGGCTTTGTTAAAAGAACGGTGACAGCGACCCCAATCAGCAGAGAGGTATATAAATACTCGCTTTATTAGAAAAATTCCTTTAAAATCCAGTAAAACGCATGAAAGATTCATAAAATCACCAGTGCCAAATGACAGATAGAAATGAGGACTCTATGGAATCAACTAACTCGTTTTGCTGTCAAGGCTTCGTCAGAGTTGACTGTGTGGGTGTGCACCATGCTTATGTACTATGTATATGGTATGTGTGTGTTGAGACTAGTCCCTCTTCAGATTTTCTTGTGTGGTACTCTGTGTCTAGTACAGTTTTAATGCTAGGCTAGACACCATCTTGGTCTGGTAATTGACCTTAAAGGGGGCATTGCTCATATGGATATCATTATGTGCAAGGTATTCTGTATGTCGTAAATGCTGCAAATTTGTTGTTTGTTTTAATACATTAGTGCGTTGCCTAGATGTTCATATACTATTGTGATATAGGTAGTACCTTAGATGGCAATGGATAGTTCGTGTCATCGGGCATGTCCCTGCAGTATGGCGCAGCCACATCATGTAATTATTCACGGGGCTGCCTGATCACTGTCATTTGCGATTTAAAGTGCAATTGTGCTGGTTTGTTGATCCCCTTACTCAAGGCCAGTGTGCTGTTGCAGTGTTGATAGCGTTTATGTACCTGACATTATAGTCCTGGATTTTGAATGTGAGGTGGACTGCCATGTTCTATCATCTTCATCTACTAGTTAGATGATACTGTCTAGATGTGTTTATTATAGCAACCATATGGGTTGTAACGTGCTGTCATGCTTTTTAGAAGCATCGGGTGTCATCGTGCCTGTCTGTTTTATCAGCCTTAATGGTTATAAAGTGCTATGGTGCTTGTATGTTGGATTATGTTCTATGGTTCTGCACGGCCAGTGTCACTGTCTAAATATCTGTCCATCGCATAATCATATGTGATCAGATTAGCACATGAAAGCATGTTTTGACAGCATTTTTCTAGCATTCTGGGCGTGATTTTATTTTGTTGCCTTGTGTGACGATGTATGTTACACAGATGTGCAGTCAAAATCCTACAGGGGCTGTTAAATTTTTAACCACAAGATTTAAGAAGAGTGGATAAATGTCTATGGTAGCAGCAATGTTTAAGGAAGTGCGCATATGTGTTGTAATAAAAATCCTGTGACAAATAACACCTAACACCATTAAAAAAACATGTGGACCAATGTCTTGTGTATGTGTTGCGGCTAGCCTTTTATCAATAACGGATCTGGAAATAAATTTCAATAGGCTATGGGCCTCATTACACGGATGGCGGTGAACCATGGCGCTATTAGTGTCATGGTTCATGCCGGTAAAATACCGGCACCGCCTTGGTGGAAAGGGGAATTACCGCTCTATTCCAAGGTTGGCGGGGCGGTAATTCCCCCTTCCACCATTGCCATTCCCATTTTTGCCCCATGGGGCTCTATGGGAATGGGGAAGGCGCTAATTACGGTACTGCAAATTGTGGTACCGTAATTAGCTCCCTGGTCCCTTTGCGGGTTGGTTTTTACCGCCTGCAAAAAGCAAGTGTTAAATTCCCCAACCCGCAAAGGGACCTCGTAGTAAGGCAATAAGGATTTACCGGTACCGGTAAAATACCGGTACCGGTAAACCCTTACCGCCATCCGTGTAATGAGGCCCTATAACTTAAGCAGGTCATACATTAACAGCAACAGGGGCCGATAGTACATGCATTGACCAGTATAATGGCAATCTGTGGCATAATACAGTATTTTCTAGGAACACTGTCTGATGTGCACAAGTTCTGATGTCGGCAGTATTTTGGATTGTTAATCCCCAGAAAGGTATACATTTCTTCATCCAGTTTGTCCATTCGGGCCTTTCATGTTGAGGTCAAGGATATACTGCAACTCTCATTGACGTAGTTTCCTTTCCCGGTCTCCTCCTTGTTGGTGATTTTCAATTGTGTCAGTGGCAAAATATTGCAGTGTCGATAGGTCTCCCTGATGGGTCTCTTGAAAATGTTTTGCCAAGGTACACATATAATCCTTCTAGTTTATAGCTCGGATATGTTGTAGAATGTGTATTTTGGCTATATCATTGCTACTGCATACATATCTCTTCTCGCATCCACATTGTATGATATATATTGCAAATTGGTTTTCACATGTTAGATATTTTCTGATCAATGTCATTTCCTTTTGTTCTTTGGTTTATACATTGCTTGACATTTAGGCCAATATGTCATCTGTGCTCTTTCTCTCAGGTGTGCAGGTAGATCTGGGTCATTTTTCAAGAGTTTCAGTGGGTGTCCAAAATCTTTCTCGTACCTTTCGTCTGTGTATGGTATGTGGTGATGAATCTTATAGTGTTCACAGTATCCACCTCTGGTTGTTTATTCTGCAGAAGTTCTTCTCTTCTTTTCACTTTGGCTTTGTTGTAAGCACGTTCTATTGTGATTTTGGGGTAGCCTCTCTTCTCAAACCTTTTCGCTGTTGATTTTGCATGCTTTTGGAACTGTCTGTTAAGCATTTTCTATGGGTCCTTATCATTTCCCCATGCGGTATGCTGTTTATCAGTTTTTTGGAATGGCATCTGCTTGCATCTGTTACTGAGTTAGTACTGGTAGGTTTTCTATACATGGTGCTTTCCAGTTGTCCATTCTCGATGTATATTAATACATCTAGGTAAATGATTTGAAGTTTGTTGTGGTGTTCCATCAATTGTAAGTTGTTGGTTTCCGTTGATTGCTCTGCCGAAATCTAGCCATTCCTGTGTGCTCCCGTTCCAAATTATGAAGAGATCGTCTATGTAACGATATCCATGAAATTATTCTGTTAGATTTCTCATATTCTTTACTATGTAAAGTTTCTTACTCCAACATACCCATTGTTAAGTTTGCATATGAGGAGGCAAATGTTGTGCCCATTGCCATTCCACAGACTTGTAGAAAGAATTGTCCATCAAAGAGGAACGCATTGTGTTCAAGACATAACTTAAGCATCTCTACTAACATTTTGGAGTGATCTCTGTAGTTTATAGATGTAGTCGATATATTTTTGTTGCCTGGATTCCTATCTTATGTTTTATACTGGTGTATAGTCAAACCATATCCAGTGTGGTTACTAGGTAGGTTTCTTCCCAGGGTGTATTCACAATTTTCCGTAAGAAATCTGTGGTGTCTTGTCTGAATGATGGTAGTGTCTGTACAAATGGGAAAAGAAATTTTTCAATGTAACATGTTTTCTCCAGCAGACATCCTATGGATGCCATGATAGGTCTACAGGGGGGTTTTATGAGTCTTTTATGTACCTTCGGTACAAAATATATGGTTGGAGTAATGGGATTTTTAACTGTCAATTATTGTTTCTCCTCCTATTCCAGGAGACCTGCTTCATGCCACCCATTCAGCATTTCATCGAATTGGACTTTGTATTCTTTTATAGGGTCTTCAGTCACTTTGGAGTAACGTGAAGTATCATTCAGCTGACGGTTGGCCTAGCGTACATAGTCATCCACTTCCATCATCACGATGTTCCCTCCCTTGTCCGATGGTTTTATTATGATGTTCGGATCTTTGTTGCAATGGTTGAGAATCTCTGATACTTCTCTTTATTTTTTGTTGTATATAAGAGGAGAGGCCCGTCTGGCCAGTCGTTTTAGATCTTCGACCACTAGATCATTAAATCTCTCTATACTGGTGCTGTTCGTTGTTATGCGATTGCATTTTGACCTGGATTTGAGGCTGCTTTCCTTTGTAAGATGCGTATTGGTGCCACACAATGTCAAATCAGTATTATCCCACATTTCTTCTATGTCTGTGGTGCTAGGGCCTGCCGCCTCTATATCTGCTAGAGCTAGTAATGTTTTTAGAGCCGGGATGTCTTTGATCTGGAGTCTAGTAGGTCTCTCCTCCTCCTTCGCCTTGTCCTTGTAAATGCTCTTGTTGTAACGCTCACCTGACTCCGACAGAGGCGCAGGCCTGGTTCGCGCTGCTGTGACCTCTTCTAAGGTGATGCGCAGGGTTCGGAAGACGGACTGGACCGGGCCCCCAAATCTGGCTTGTCTGGTTCGCAGAAGTATCCTTCAGTAGGCGAAAATAGGGGATTAACTGTCTGCGGGGTAATGCAATCAGCCTCCCACTTTCCCCTCTCACCCTCCTCGAAACCTTTCTGTGATTCCCCGTAGCGTCTCACCTTAGGGTCTGGAAGGACAAGCTCTCCATCCTGCTTCTGATGCAGGGGCGCGTTGGTGTCCAGTTACTTCACTGGATTTTCGGATTGGTGAGACCCAAACTTGCTTGGCTTCCAGGTAAGTTTTTTTTGATAAGAGGTTCCCCTTGTGTCCATGCATTAATGTACTAATGCTAGTGTCTTTTTCATCATAGGGGCCGGGGTTCGGAATGCCGGGGAACAGGCACCGACCCGAGATGAGAGGTGAAATCCTTGTAGAAATCAGCTAAGTCTTTAATGAGCGTTTTTTGGTAATGTCTTTTCATTCGCTCATTAACGCTGATGTCTCTTTTTCCCCTTAGGGGCCGCGGTCCGGAAATGCCAGGATGCGGCGCGGACCCGAAATGAAGAGGGAATGAATCAACAGGTAAGTCTTAACATGGAGATTTAGCTTTCCTTATTCCCTTCTCTCTCTCACCTTTTGTTCTTGTCTTTTTCTCCTTCGGCGCTGGGGCGTGACTGCGAATCCGGATGATCGCTGCTGAACATGGAGGCGCCCAGTAAAGGTGAGTGAAAAGCGGCGCTGCAGCGATCGACGCGATAAGCTTTTAAATAAAAGTCTTCCTTTCTAGGATTGTCAGCGAGATGTCTCCGGGATGCGGATTTAGCAGGTAAGGACTTTTCCTTCTTCTGTTCTCTTCTTCTCCTCCTTTGCAGGTGATCCAGGATGCTGGCAGGCGTGGCAGAAGTCAGGATGCAGGAGGAGACACGGTGAGCATCCAGCTGCTAGATGCAGAACAATGCAGAACAACTCCAATCAGGTATGTATCCTTCCCCGACCATGCCCGGATGGTAAATTAGTCCCACAGGTAAAGTAGTTCCTTTCAGGCCTCAAGGAGGCCGGGATCCTGCAGCATGGTCTGCATCAGGTAAGTGCACCCAAGCACTCCCATAATGACCCTGGCGCCTGTGGCGCCAGGACTGATGTCTTTTATGAGCCTGGCGCCATAGGCACCAGGACACTGTCCAAAGGGCCCCTATATGGGGTTGCTGGGTCCTTCCTTGGGGACTGGATGTCCGCTTTCGGGGACGCAGGGCTTGAACCGGCTCCCCGGGAGCGGGCATCATGACACTTGTTTTGGATTGCAAAGTGTTAGATCAATCTCAATTTTTGCATAAATCTGTATAGTTCTATACGTGTTTGTGCATAGTTTAGCCTCGATTTCGGGCAATAGCTTAGGCCTTTTGACAGTACCGTTTTTTCTCAGTCGCTCAGGATTCTCGTGTATAGGTAGATTATTTGCATTTCTTCTTCCATTAGTTCTGCGTCCCCTCCTTGTTCCCATAGCAGGTTTGTCGTCTTGGAAGCCTTTGTCCTTTGTGCGCATCCTTATCGGCCGGTTTATGATTGGAACGCCCGTATGCCTCTTCCACACAGTGTTTCGTTGCCCGCGGGGGCATCTCCTTTGATTTATGTGGCTATGTCGGTGGAGGGGCCGGTCTGGCACCCTTCCCTGTTACGTCCCTGGATTTGTCCACCTCATGAGAGGCCTCCTCAGGTTCCGAAGCAATCTCCTGAGGACGCTTTTTTCGGTACTTTTGAAGCGCTTAAGCGCACCGACCCCATGAGGGAATATTTCAAAGGGCTTTTCAAGGAGATATGTCCACCTGCGCCTCGGGCTCCACCCGTTCCTCCGGTGGTTCCGCCTGCGCCTCCCTTGCCTGTGGTGCCTCCCCCGGCTCTTCCGCCTGTGCTTCCATTGTCCCCAGTGGACAAGGCAGTGCCTGACACGGCTCAGCAGGATCCTGTCCTGTCAGATGACCCTCAAGGCGATCAGGACAATGAGGACCTTCCCCGCTCTATCAGAGTCTTTCATGACCGAGTACTGGACATGATGAGTTCTTAGATGTTCCGGTGCCCGAGGCACCTGCTACGCAGGAGGGTGTGCTTTCTGGGGCGTTCACTCTGTCTCCCTTGGAGCGTACCGGCCTGTTCCTGCAGAAGGACGTTCTGGACGAGGTCCGAAGAGTCTCGGAAAAGCCACACTTGGGACTTTTTGTCAATAAGAATATTGACGCGAGGTACAGGCTGCATTCTTCGAAAGAGGTGGCCCTGTCGTCTTGTCCGCCTCCCTCCTCCACAGTAGTGGCTGCGGCTACGTTGCAATCCAGACCTGCAGCATCCTCTTCCACGGCGGCTACTCAGGTCTTGGGAAAGGAGGATAAGCTCCTGGACTCCCTAGGGAGGAAAATCTTTGCCAACTCAGCCTTGCAGCTCAGGCAGGCCAACGCTGAGTTGATATTGGCGGGAGCTAACATGCGGATGTGGAAAGGTCTGTCGGAGTTTAAGGAGCACATCCCAGTCGAGAAGTTGGAAGACTTTAAAGGAGGCCTTTCCGATACCAGGGTCTTGGCCCAGTATCTCCTGGAGGCTGCGGCTCTCCAAGTAGACACCTCGGCTCGGGGCCTGATGCTTGGGGTTGATACCTCACGGCAGGCGTGGCTGCATGCCACTAAATTTTCCAAGGAAGTGCAAGACAAGGTGTTGGACCTTCCATTCGATGGTAAGGAGCTTTTTCATTCTACTACTGATGTAGAGCTCATCAAGACCAGAGATAGCACTCAGACGGCTAAATCATTGTCTGTTCTGGTCAAAGCTCCTTTCAAATCCCAGAGACCGTTGTCGCAAAGTCGACCCTCCTCTGGTTTTAGGGGCTTCCTCGACCGCAAATCTCAGAGTGGATAGTCCTGCGGGGAATAACCGCTGTAGACAACAATGCACACGGTTTTCCTCCTGTTCCTCAGCCTCCTCATCAGGTTCAGGTGGCACTGCCACCGATAAACTTGCCAAATGAGGGTTTTCAGCGCTCGCACGAGATCCCGGTGGGAGGACGCATTGCGTCTCATTGGGAGGCGTGGCAGACCATCACAGAAGACATATGGGTCTTGTCAGTCGCTCGAGCGGGCTTCTGCTTACCTTTACCCCCTACCACACCCCTCAACCCTCCCTTTCAGCTCTCGGGCTCACCCTCCCTCAAAGCCGAAGTTTGGAAACTTCTGGACCTCAGAGCTCTGGAAACCGTTCCCCCTGGGCAGCGAGAGGAGGGCTTCTACTCCTGGCTGTTTACGGTGCCCAAACCCAAACCAGGCTGGCCTGCGCACCATCCCTAGACCTTTCCCAGTTCAATCTTTTCCTACCCCAAGAGAAAATCAAGATGATCACGCCCAGCCAGATACGCTCCTCCTTACATGCATATCCTGATTTGGAACCCACAAAGGAGATATCTCCGCTTCTCTTTGGGAGAGGAACACTTCCAGTTTCGAGTGCTTCCTTTTGGCCTGAGCTCGGCGCAGCGTGTCTTCACGAAGATGATGCCGGTGATTGTGGCCTATCTTCGTCTCCAGAGTATCCATGGGTATCCGTATTTGGACGGCTGTCATGATGCCCGCTCCCGGGGAGCCGGTTCAAGCCCTGCGTCCCCGAAAGCGGACATCCAGTCCCCAAGGAAGGACCCAGCAACCCCATAAAGACCAGAACAAAAGGTGAGAGAGAGAAGGGAATAAGGAAAGCTAAATCTCCATGTTAAGACTTACCTGTTGATTCATTCCCTCTCTATTTCTGGTCCGCGCTGCATCCTGGCATTTCCGGACCCCGGCCCCTAAGGGGAAAAAGAGACATCAGCGTTAATGAGCAAATGAAAAGACATTACCAATAAACGCTCATTAAAGACTTAGCTGATTTCTACAAGGATTTCACCTCTCATCTCGGGTCAGTGCCTGTTCCCCGGCATTCCGTACCCCGGCCCCTATGGGGAAAAAGACACTAGCATTAGTACATTAATGCATGGACACAAGGGGAACCTCTTATCAAAAACCTTACCTGGAAGCCAAGCAAGTTTGGTTCTCACCAATTCGAAAATCCAGTGAAGTAACTGGATACCAACGCGCCCCTGCATCAGAAGCAGGATGGAGAGCTCGTCCTTCCAGACCCTAAGGTGAGACGCTACGAGGAATCACAGAAGGGTTTCGAGGAGGGTGAGAGGGGAAAGTGGGAGGCCAATTGCATTACCCCGCAGACAGTTAATCCCCTATTTTCGCCTACAGAAGGATACTTCTGCGAGCCAGACAAGCCAGATTTGGGGGCCCGGTCCAGTCCGTCTTCCGAACCCTGCGCATCACCTTAGAAGAGGTCACAGCAGCGCGAACCAGGCCAGCGCCTCCGTGGGAGTCAGGTGAGCGTTACAGAACGCGAAGCCTTCCTACAAATTCCCACCCAGGCGCTATGGAAAGTTCTGAGACTGATCAGTTGGCCCAATTACTGGGGGAATTACGGGCCGAAGTACATGCCGCTCCTCAAGAGACTAATGCCCTCAGGAGGGAATTAATAATATCAAAGGAAAGAACTGATGACCTGGCCAGACAGCTTTTGCAAGGTCATGCTGGGCAAACTCCTCTACCCGGTTCCGGAGAGAACCCCGCTCCTGTGGTTTCCAGTAACCCTGTGCAGATTAATCTACCTGGAAACATGCCGCTGGCCCCACCCGAACGCTTTGCTGGGGACCCCAAACGATTAGCCGTATTCATGAATCAGTGTTGTTTGCACTTCCTATGCAGACCTGGGGCCTTCCCTAATGATCAGACCAAGGTAGCCTTTGTATTGTCATATCTCAGCGGCTGCGCTGCCGATTGGTCAGTTCCACTGGTTACTCAAGATGACCCGATTCTCCGTGATTTTCAAAGGTTTCAAGCAAGCATGGAAAGGTTATTTGCTCGACACTCTCAGGGGCATGCTCTGGATGATGAACTTCTATCCCTGCGACAGGGCAATCAGGATCTCCTATCCTATATTGCAACCTTTAATAGACTAATTGTGGAAAAGGGATGGCCAGAGGATAAAAGAGTCACGTTGTTTTATCGAGGCCTACGAGGAGAACTTAAAGATGTCTTTGCCCAAGTTGTAAATCCGCCCCAAGAATGCACAGAGTATATAGACTTAGTGGTCCAATTGGATCACAGACTTCAAAACAGAAAAGCAGATCGGTCCAGGTTTAAGACCCGGGTGTTGGTCAAGATCCATGCTAATCCCAAGGGAGTTGATGTCTCTGAGCCTATGCAAATTGGAGGGGTTAAAGGACCCTTAACTCAAAAGGAACGTGAAAGGAGGCGGCAGTTAAAATTATGTCTTTATTGTGGGAATTCTGGACACTTTCTACGAGATTGCCCAGCAAAACCGCCCCGAAAGGTGGTAGGAGCCGCTGATAAAAACCATGAAGACTCTGTTTCGGGAAACGACTCCGCCCGACAAGTGTAGGGGTCCGCTTGCCGAGCTTGAAAACTAACTCTCAGACCTCGCATTTCTTTGTGCCAATGGTTCTCGTAGATCCAGAACAGCCCTGCCTCCTTGTTCGGGGTACAATACTATTCTGTTAATTGTGGATTTGTTTTCCAAAATGGCCCACTTTATTCCTTTGAAAGGTTTACCTTCAGCTTCTGTCCTAGCCAAAGAATTCCTCGAAAATATTGTTCGGCTACATGGATTCCCATCTATACTAATCTCTGACCGGGGAAGCCAATTCATTTCCCACTTCTGGCGCAAATGTTGTCAAATGGCGCAGATCGACGTAAGATTATCGACCAGTCACCACCCTCAGACCGATGGTCAGACCGAGAGGACAAATCAGACCCTTGAGCAGTACTTACGGTGTATGTTACAGCAATCTGAAAGCAACTGGAAAGACATTCTTTGGATAGCCGAATACGCATATAATAATTCGGTACACTCTGGAACTGGCTACAGTCATTTTTATACTTTGTTTGGGCATCACCCTCGAACCTCAAACCTTGACTCACCTCAGAACCTCGGAATGCCTGCAGTAGAACATCTGCATTCTACAATTACCCAAGCCTTCAAAGAGGCAACTACGCATTTCCAACAAGCCAAGAGAAAATACAAGGAGAATGCTGATCTACATCAGAGTGAAGCACCTCCGTATCAGATTGGGGATCAAGTGTGGTTAGCTACCAGACATTTACCACTCAAAGGGCCTCGAACTTTTAACCCAAAATATCTGGGACCTTATTCTATTACGGCAATAATTAACCCAGTGGCTGTTAAACTTGATTTACCAGCTAGTATGCGAATTCACCCTGTTTTTCATGTGTCACTTCTGAAACCAGTGGTACCCGGAACCCGACTACTCAAACCTCCAGAACCTATTCTAATAGATGGGGAGTCTGAATTCGAAGTGAAGAACATTTTAGACTCAAAAATGTTTCGGTCAAAACTGTTCTACCTAATTGATTAGAAGGGGTACAGACCCCAGGAGAGGTCGTGCGAACCCAGCGACCATGTGCATGCACCTCGATTAGTCAGGAAATTCCACCGACTCTTCCCAGACAAACCAAAACCCCCGGAGGGAACAACCTTGGGAGGGGCCTGGGGGGGGAGTGCTGTCATGATGCCTGCTCCCGGGGAGCCGGTTCAAGCCCTGCGTCCCCGAAAGCGGACATCCAGTCCCCAGGGAAGGACCCAGCAACCCCATATAGGGGCCCTTTGGACGGTGTCCTGGCTCCTATGGCGCCAGGCTCATAAAAGACATCAGTCCTGGCGCCATAGGCGCCAGGCTCATTATGGGAGTGCTTGGGTGCACTTACCTGATGCAGACCATGCTGCAGGATCCCGGCCTCCTTGAGGCCTGAAAGGAACTACTTTACCTGTGGGACTAATTTCCCATCCGGGCGTGGTCGGGGAAGGATACATACCTGATTGGAGGAAGGATACATACCTGGAACTTCTTCCAAGGCTATTTAAACTCCACCCAAACAGCCACATGTGCTTCGCGTTGTTCTGCATCTAGCAGCTGGACGCTCACCGTGTCTGCTCCGGCATCCTGACTTCTGCCACGCCTGCCAGCATCCTGGATCACCTGCAAAGGAAGAGAAGAAGAGAACAGAAGAAGGAAAAGTCCTTACCTGCTAAAACCGCATCCCGGAGACATCTCGCTGACAATCCTGAAAAGGAAGACTTTTATTTAAAAGCTCATCGCTTCGATCGCTGCAGCACCGCATTCACTCACCTTTACAGGGCGTCTCCATGTTCAGCAGCGATCATCCGGATTCGCAGTCACGCCCCAGCGCCTAGGGAGAAAAAGACCAGAACAAAAGGTGAGAGAGAGAAGGGAATAAGGAAAGCTAAATCTCCATGTTAAGACTTACCTGTTGATTCATTCCCTCTCCATTTCGGGTCCGTGCCGCATCCTGGCATTTCCGGACCCCGGCCCCTAAGGGGAAAAAGAGACATCAGCGTTAATGAGCAAATGAAAAGACATTACCAATAAACGCTCATTAAAGACTTACCTGATTTCTACAAGGATTTCACCTCTCATCTCGGGTCGGTGCCTGTTCCCCGGCATTCCGTACCCCGGCCCCTATGGGGAAAAAGACACTACATTAGTACATTAATGCATGGACACAAGGGGAACCAATCGGGAGGCCGATTGGATTACCCCGCAGACAGTCAATCCCCTATTTTCACCTACAGAAGGATACTTCTGCGAGCCAGACAAGCCAGATTTGGGGGCCCGGTCCAGTCCGTCTTCCGAACCCTGCGCATCACCTTAGAAGAGGTCACAGCAGCGCGAACCAGGCCAGCGCCTCCGTGGGAGTCAGGTGAGCATTACAACGACTGGCTCTTACACCGGGGTGTGCCCCGAGGCCTTGGTGGGGCTTGGCTTGGTGTTACCGAACGGATGTTCGAGGCCCACGCGAATAAGGCTGTTACTGGACCTGGGTCCGAGGTCCCTCGTACAGAGGCTAAAGCTACCAACATTTCTGAGGGTCTGGCAAGGCCTTATCGGTGAAGGCTGTTTCTTACCGTTCCTGCTCTTGCGCCGACACCAGATCTGTTGAGGGGGCAAGAAGGAGAATTCTTCTTTAACCGGCAGCGCCAAGGTCCTTCCTTCGAAGGCTAATTTGGCGGTTGGTGTGTCTCAGAAACATTCCAGGCCTCATAGTACTAGCTCTGCCGAGGTTCCTTATGTTAAGGCTAAAGTTAAGACCCCTGATTCATCGAGGGGGACCCCTGCCTCACTTCCTCACGTGCCACAGTTCCCCTCAGGTGATAATAAAATGGTGCCCGTTCCCGCCACGTCCGCGGCGGCCATTTTCAATGCTACCCCTACAACTGCGCCATCGGCCTCGGGTGTAGGGCTGGGTTCTGGGCCTTGTGGGCATCCTTATTGGTCAGTTTATGTCCAGAATGCTCGGATGCCCCTTCCACACAATGTTTCTTTGCCTGCGGGGTGGGCACCTTTGGTTGATCTGTCCATCCAGATATGGGAGTGGGCCATGCTTCATGGTGTCTGGCTGCTTGCGGTGCACATCCCGGGCCAGCTGAATGTCACAGCGGATACCCTCAGCCGGCGGTCAGTGGTCAGCTACGAGTGGGAATTGAAGGCGCAGGTCCTTTCTTGGAGTTTCTCGCATTGCGGCACACCGGAGGTGGACCTCTTCGCTACGGCGGTAAACAAGAAGCTTCCTCAGTATGCCTCCAGAGGGGGGCTGAGAGCCTCCTCTCTGGGGGAGGTTCTCGAGATTCCATGGCACAACTTGAGAGCTTACGCTTCCCCGCCTCTGCCTCTAGTTCGAGCAATTTGGAAGCTGAAGAACTCTGTGAACTGTTCCCTTCTGCTCATGGCCCCATGGTGGCCGGCCAGGTTTTGGTTCTCAGAACTTCAACACCTGTCGGTGTTTCCGCTGATCAGGTTACCAGTAACCCCAGATCTTTTTCATCAAGGGGAACAACAGATGTGGCACCCCCCCCACAATCGCTCAGCTTTGCGGCATGGTGCCTGAGTTCAAGTCTTTAGAGCATCTTAACTTGTCTACGGATAACATGCGTATTATCCAGGCAGCCAGGAAACCCTCGACCAGATCCCAATACAGGAGTAAATGGCTCAGGTTCTGTCGTTGGTGTTTGGAAAGGCAGTTGTATCCAAGGGTGGCTACGATTGACAGGTTGCTGTCCTTCGTGTCCTCCCTAGCAGAGTTGGGTGTTCACGTTCTGTTATGCAGAACTTACCTTTCAGCGTTTCCGCTTATCTTGCTATAGACCAATGCTCTTACTCTCTGAGTAACCCAGTGGTTAAGAGGCATTTTGTAGGCTTGACACGCATCTACCCTCTGGTTCGTAGTCCGCACCCGCCATGGGACCTAAATGTAGTCCTGACGGCGCTGTGTCATAAACCTTTTGAACTCATGGCCACGGTGGACCTCAAGTACCTATCCTGGAAAGTGTCTTTTCTGGTCGCCGTTACGTCTGCGAGGAGAGTGAGTGAGCTCCAGACCTTGTCTGTGGAGCATCTTTTAGTCTTTCACAAGGAAAAGGTAGTCCTACGGACAAACCCGGACTTTCTACCGAAGGTAGTAACTGAATTCCATCTGAATCAGTCGATCTCCCTACCGGTCTTTTTTCCAAACCCTGCCTCAAGAGGCTGAAAGGGTTCTGAACTGTCTGGATGTCAGAAGAGCTCTTAAGTTCTACCTCGACAGGACCTCTAAGCTTAGAAGTTCTTCTCAACTTTTTGTGACCTTCAGTAACCCTCAGGGTAAGCAGGCGTCTAAGGCGACTATTTCTCGGTGGTTCGCCGCCTGCCTCAGAGTCTTTCACTGTCCAAGGGCTGAAACCTCCTAAGGGTATTCATGCACACCTGGTGCGGGGCAAGACAGCCGCGGTTGATTTTCAGAAATAATCCCCTGGGAGTTCATTGCGAGGGTAGCTACTTGGGCCTCCCCATCTGCTTTTGTAAGCATTGTTGTCTTGACATGAGCTTAAGAGCTGATGCTCAATTTGGTCAGGCTGTGCTGAAGAACCTTTTTCAGTAAGTGGGTATTTCCATCCACCCGTAGTTCCTGTAAGGAGTGCTTGGGATTCTCCCATAAGTATGGAGGAAAGGGGACGGGACGTAGGAGTATAACCAGGTTACTCACCGTAGTGACCACCTTACTCCTACTACGGTGAGTAACCTGGTTTTCTGATTTACTTATTGGAACATGCAATATTGCCGAAGCACTAGGTTTAAATGGGGTGGGGTGGAGAAATGATGCTTGAAGCTGGAGCCCAAAGTGCTGGACGGGATTGCAGCAAACCTGTGCGAGGAGCATCAGCAAGGACCTGAAAGCATGCTTTTGCAAATCTGTCCTGTGTTTTACTTTTTGGAAAGTGTCAAAAAGTAAGTACAAAAAATAGTGAAATAACTTTGCCGCCTGGGCAGTGGGCCTGGCCCTCGCCAAAGACAAATCTCTGCTCTGTGTGCCTATTGGGGAATGTGGCATGGCCGAAACTCATGCCCTATGGTTTGTGGAGACTGGCCATGGCTGCGAGCCGTGAGCACTGGCCATTGGTCACATTATGAGGGTTTTGCGGACATTGAACTAGGATGCGGGGTAGGTGCAGTGGATAACAGGAGTGGTTTGGTGGGGCTGAGGTCATGGCAGAGCCTCATGCCCTAGGCAATTGAACCATGACTTGCATCCCCAGCATGCGCTGCTGATAACGACAACCATCAGTATGCGTTGCAAAAAGTTTGTTAAAGGAGGTGTACAGTTCTTTCATAAATGTTAAAAGAGGGATTATTAATAACTTCTATACAGTGATGTAACATCATGACACATTTTCACTCATGAAAACCTATGAAATTCACAGAAGAAAACCTTGTTAAATGGATGTTATGGTGAAGTTGCACTAATAAAAACCTATAGAATTCTGTGAAAAAACTTTGTTAAAGGGACGTTATGGTTACAAGTAAAACAGAAAACCCCCAGAAATTCGCCAGTTATGGTAAGCTAAGCAACCATACTGCTAAGACTAATACCCAGGACATCAAAAATGTAACAATAGCAGAGAAGGGCACTAGCCGAAACATTTTGGCTAGTGCCTGCTCTGCTATTGTTATATGAAAGCTTTGGCATATTGATGCTAGTGTTAACTCCTCTGTTCTGGCCTCTCATCTATCCTCTGCTATTAGGGAGACCATTGATATTCTTGATTCTGAAAAAGTAAAAATACTGAAAACTGAAGCATGTTTTCTTCATGGTTCCTAAGACGAGATCGTGGAAGCAAGGAGGGCTAAAAGAGCTCTAGAAGGTAAATAGAGGATAATCTTTGCTCTATTACTCTTGAGAGCTATAAGAAAAGTGTTAAACTATATAAAAATATCATTATTGAAGCTAAAAAGACGACCTACACTTCACGTATCTATAATGCACTGTCTAATTCTAAAGAACCGTTTAAAATTCTGAAAGAATTTGAAAGTCACTCGTCATCTTTTCCTCCCATTGTCAAAAGACTCTTTATGGTGTGAGTCTATTCAGGATGAGTTTGCTAATAAAACTGTGGTGATTGTTTGTCTATTTCTCAACAACTGACCAGATTAGTCTCCAACAATGAGCCCATTAAAAAAAAATGCACATTTAGACTCATTCACTAAGACTCCCAGGTTTCACATTTCATAGCTGCACTGAGGATGAGGTCCTGGAAATTGTTGAGAGCAGGAAATCTACCTCGTGTCTGGGGGATTCCTGCCCCGCTGACATTCTGAAAGGTTCCCTTGATTCTCCGATCCCCCGGATCACAAAAATTATCAATGTATCCTTTGAAGCTGGCACTGTACCCAACATCCATAAGGATGTGTGAGCTACTCCCCCATTGAAAAAGCCTACCTTGGATCTTGCAGCTCCAAAGAATTACAAGGCCCATCACTAATGTTCCTTATCTTTTGAAGATTCTGGACAGAGTTGCATATTTACAGCTCCAGAATTTCATAGAGAAAAACAACTTACTAAACAACTACCAGTCCGGTTTTAGAACCCATCATGGCACGGAAACTACTCTCTTAGATCTTTAATCCAATATAACTGAAATCATTGAAAAAAGTCAGCCAGTGTTTGTTGTTGTTAGACCTATCGTCAGCATTTGACATTATTATTATTTTTTTTTAATCAAAGATTTTATTGATTTTAAAACATAAAGGCAACATTACATTCCTCTCTCTGCATTACAGGGCAGGGATGTAAGAAGGGGGTGCAGAGGGCGGGAATGGAGGTGAACATGTATAAAATCGACATTTCCCGGGGAGACTAATGGGGGAGAGAGAGAGAGAAGCAATCAAAAAATGAAAACATCAAGGAACTCAACATCAGGGACCGCAGTCCAACAGACCGTCAATCTTTGATATAGGATGACCTCATGGCATAGTTTGTTCATATGTTTCGCCCAGTTTCCCGGGGCATCTCACAACCTCAGTAGCTGCGGGGTCGCCCTTGGCACTTAGCTAGCCTCCTTCCACCTTCTCCATATTTTGTCCGCTTTTTGCGGGCAGCCCCTCGCCGTGTACACCCGGTGCTCCATTACAGCGCATATGTCCACGTCCGTGGCCCACTAGTCATAGCTGGGTGTGTTTTCCGAGCCCGACAGTTGCGCAATGTTCCGCCTGAGAACCGCCATTGCAGTTGACCAGAGCAGTTTCTCATAACGGGATATCCCTAGGAGAAGGTGTTTTGGGCACCTCTGTATCGTCTTGCCCATAACGCTAGACAGTTTATCACAGCATTTCTGCCAGAGCTGCGGAATGTTACTACATTCCCGTAGAATATGGAAAAAGGTACATTCCTCTCGCTTGCAGCGTAGGCATCGTGCGTCCGACGTCTTGCCCCAGCGGAAGAGGGCCACTCTCGGATAGTAGGTGCGATGCAGGATCTTCAGTTGAACCAGTCTGAGCCTTGAGGAGATGGTTGCCTCACTCGGGTACATCAGGGCCTCAACCCAGTCCTCTGGTTGAAGCGGTCCCACGTCATGTTCCCACTTTGTTTTCAGACTGGTTAGTTCTGGTGTCTCAAAGGATGTTATCACATTGCACAGTACTATGTTTCGTTCTAGCGGGGAGCTTTCTGGCATGTCTTGTGTGATCCATCGATGGGCAGTCCAAGCATGTTTCAGCTGCATGTAGTGGTACCTTTCTGTAGCTAGGAGGGAGAACTTCGAGTGTATTGTCTGGAATGGTACCAGGTTATCCTCATGTACCACATCCCCAATGCTAGTGATTCCTCGCTGGACCCATTCGGGCCATCTAGGCAATTTTTGTATTTCGGGAAGGCTGCAGTTGTTCCATAGAGGTTGGGCCAGTGTTAGTTTCCCGCCCCACCCTAGGTATCGATGTGCTTCCTTCCATATTCTCACTATATGCGTTGCCATATCTGGTTTTGGTGTGCGACTCAGGCCTCCATACAGGTGCTCTAGCGGCGTAGTTGTGGTGTTGCAGTTGAACCCTTTGTGTGGAAAGCTCCAGTCCCCATGGAGCATATCATTCACCACCGCTATCTGGCTGGTCCAGTAATATGACTGCAGTCTGGCAGCCCAATCCCCCCTTCCCAGATGGACCTCTGGAGAGTGGCAAGAGCAATCCGTGGATGTCCTCCTCCCCATAGCAGTTTCCGGAGGATACAGTCGATTTTGTGGAATTCTCGATGATGGATGTATAATGGAGCGTTTTGCAGGATGTATAAGAATTTAGGGAGGGCAATCATTTTGATCAGGGCAGCTCTGCCCATCAGCGTCAGTGGCAAGGAGATCCAGTGGCGAGTATCTTCTGCAAATCTTGTTACAAGGGGCGAGAGGTTCAAGGCTGTGTATTCAGTGAAGTGCTTTGTGATACGTATCCCCAGGTATTTGAACTGTTCCATTTCGATCTGGTAAGGGCCAGCTGCTAGGTTCGCTATCGAGACGTTTCCTATAGGGAATAGGATGGATTTGGACCAGTTCACATGTAAACCGCTGAATGCCTCATATTGCCCTAGCATGTGCGTGACTCTGGGGCAGGAATTGCTTGGATCCTTCAGGTAGAGGTGCAGGTCATCCGCATAGAGGGATATTCGGTCTTCCCAGGTTTCGGACCATCAGAAGCCCTCCCAGGTTGGTGCGTTTCGCAGAAGGATTGCCAGTGGTTCGATAGCGATTGCGAAAATCGGGCCCGACAACGGGCAGCCCTGCCTTGTGCCATTCCCCAGATTAAAGAGGTCCGATCGCCAGCCTTTAACCCTGGTCCTGGCCACTGGGGATTCATACAGCAGTCGCACCCAGCTCATGAAGTTCTTACCGAAGCCCATGCAGCGCATTATGGTCCAGATAGCCTCCCATCTCACCGAAACAAAGGCCTTTTCAAAGTCAATTGCTAATAGGGCTAGTGGGCCCTGTATGCTGTTGGCCCTTTCCAAGGCCAAATATAGTCTGTGGAGGTTCATGCGGGTTGATCTCTGTGGCATGAAGCCGCACTGATCCGGATGTATCAGGGAGGGGATAACCAGTTGTAGACGGTCCGCAAGTAGTTTTGCCAGTATTTTAGTCTCGCTATTGATGAGTGAAATGGGCCTGTATGAACTGCATCTTTCAGGGGGTTTGTCCGGCTTGGGTATCGCTATTATTGTTGCTTCTCGCAGATCTGGTGAGAGAATGCCCTTTTCTCGCGCATGTTGATACATTCGGAGTAGTTGGGGGGGCTATCACATTGGTTCCCACCTTCTGCCATAGCTCAACCGGGAAGCCGTTGGGTCCTGGGGACTTGCCGGTTTGGAGGCCCGATATTGCACTTAGGATCTCATCTTCTGTTATCTCCCTCTCCAGCAGTTCCAGTTGCACCTCATTTAAGGTGGGGATATCAATTTGCTCCATGATCCTGGCGTCCATCTGGGTCGTGGGTTCTCTATATAGCTCAGCAAAGCCTTGGGTTATTTCCTGGTCCGTCACCCCTGCATTCGGCCCTCCTGTTTCAAGCCGCCAGAAATGACTGCATCCATGCTCCTTCCTTTCCAGCCATTCCAGCATCTTGCCAGCCCTCTCATAGAGTCTTGCTCGCATTGCGGTATGCGCTTGTTTTGCATTGTCCATTGCTATATTTTGAAGCCTTGTCTGTGCTATTAGCAGCGTTCGATTAGTAGCCGGCGTGTCCTCGTTTATGTCTCTCCTCTGCTTGCTTGACTTTTCGTTCCGCTTCAAGTGTCTCTTTTTTGCAGATGTCCACGATATTAGTTCACCTCTTAGCACCGTCTTGTAGGCCTCCCACAGTGTCTCAGGGTTTGATGCAGTCTGTGTTTTTAGCTCGAAATATGTGTTGGTGGTCTCCTGCAGTCTGTCCACTAGCTCAGGGTCACCCAGGTAGTAGTTATTCAAGCGCCAGCTCGGCGGTGGAAGCGGCCTGGATGTTATGAGTTTCAGCTCCAGCAGGGAGTGCTCAGAAATGCCTCTGGGAAGCATGTTTATTTCCTCTGCCCTGTGTAGATCCGTTGCTGGGGTGAAAAAATAATCTAGCCTGGAGAGCGAGACATGTGCCCCCGAGTGGAAAGAGTATGCTCTGGTGTCTGGGTGGAGTTCTCCCCATACATCACATAGGCCAAGTGCGTTGGTGAACATGGCAGGCCTAGTGGGTACTTTGGGGTTTCTGTTACGTAAGTGTGATCTGTCCAGGGTTACGTTCATGACTTCATTGAAGTCACCTCCCAGTATCATGAGGTTAGAAGTGTCATTTGCGATCAGTGGGGCAATGTCAGTGAGTAGTGGCTCTAGTAGGGTTGGCGGTGCGTAGGTGGCTATCAGTGCAATGGATTGATCCCATAACGTGCCCGTCACATATACGTATCTGCCACCAGTGTCGTGAGTTACTGTGTTAAGGTGGAAGGGGAGGTTTTTGTGTATCAGGATCATGACGCCTCTTGAGCCCATCGTGAAGCCTGAGTGGAATGTCAGCTTGTAATTTGTACGTCTGAATAGGGTACATTCTGTGCCCACAAGATGGGTCTCGGACAGGAAAACTATGTCCGCACCCCGTCTGTTTAGGAATTTCCGTACCAACCGACGTTTGACTGCGTTGCCCAGGCCATTAACATTCCATGTCATGAGCCTAAGTGTTCTGAGAGCGTTAATGGTACCGCTACGTAATGTCATGTGTGCTTGTGGTGATAGCGGCATGTACTGCCGATGGTGGCGTTATGCGCCAACTGCAGTTATGCCCGTGGGTTATTACCATCTTATCTAGCCATGGTATGCTATGTGTTAGACTGCTCCCGTCTGTAGCTAAGCTTAACAAACCCACAACCCCCATCCCCATACTCCTCCCAACTAGAAGCATCGGTCACCCGAACAAAGAACCTATGGTATCAACTGGACACCTGACATGCAATTAACTTAATTTCAGGTATATGTGGCCTCCCCCTGACTGGTACCCAAGGGGAAGGTAGTCCCCCCCTCTAGAGATGTGTCCAGGGGGAGCCACCACGTGTGGTAAACGTGGAGTTTGTTTCACTATCGGGAGGGGGCTCTCCTTGTCTTGTGGGCTTGGGGCGTTCCACGTGTGTGTTGCCTATTGTTGAGTGTATGTGTGTAGTGTAGGTGGTTCTGTAATTCGACCTGTATGTCCCATCGTGGCCTTGGGCCTCTGGCGGGCGTTGAGGCAGGGTTCAGCCCCCTAAGTCTTCCGGTGGGTCTTGCGCACTCGCTGTTGGTCTGGTGGTGGTCTGCAATTTCTCCCCATGTTGTCGCGGGGGGTCGACCAGTCTCTGTCTGTTTTGTTCAGCCCAGCGCCATGCCTCCTTCGGGTCACTGAAGTGTATTGTTGTTCCTTTGTGGTAAATCTTGAATTGCGCAGGGAAGAGCAGGCCATATTTCACTCCCATTGTTTGTAGTTGTTTTTGAGGTGATCGAAGGATTGCCTCGCCTTTTGCACTGGGGAAAAAGGCGATTTTTGAGCCATTGAATGTGGTGGCGCCTTTTGCGCGTGCATGTTGCAGTAAGGCATCTCGGTCCCTGTAGTTTAGAAACTTCGCTATTACAGTGCGTGGGGGTGCGCCGGGCACTGGTCTGCCCGTGGGTACTCTGTGTGCCCTCTCTATGGAAAAGAATTTGGAGAAAGCGACTGGCTCATACAGGTCGGTCAGCCATTGTTCTAGAAAAAGTTCCATGCAAGAGCCTTCAGCCTTCTCGGGCATACCGAGTATGCGCACATTGTTGCGCCTGGATCTACCTTCTCCATCTTCAATTCTGTCCTCTAGAACCTTCAGTTTAGATGTGACGTTTTGGAGCTGCTGTTGCATGTTATGAATTCTATCCTCTGTATTGGATATGCGATGCTCAGCTTCCCCGGTACGTGCAGTTCGTTTTTGGAGATCATGCCTGAGGAGGGATACGTCCATGCTTATTCCGTCCATTTTCTGTTCCATTGACGTGCGGGAGTCGGCTATGGCGGCCATTATGTCCTTCAGTGAAATTCCCTGGTCTGTTTCCATCTCCGGGGATTGCGGGTGCAGATCTGACGCTTGGGGCGGAGGAATGGTGTATTGGTCCATTCTGCTTTGCGTGGGGAGTTTCATAGGTTTATCTTTCCCCATGGTACCAATTTCGCTAGATGATTATGATTTTGCTTGGTGGGCCCTTTGTAGAAGTTTACTTGCTGCGTTTTGTATCCGTGCACTTTCTGTACACTATAGGCGTTGGGATTGTGATTAGGGACCTCTGTATGGGGTGATCTAGTTGTGGTCCGCGTGTTCCGCCTACCTCCAGCCAATTCTTCTTCTACGGGTACTACACCCTCGGATCTAGTCCATCTTCAATGGTGCCAACTGGGGTTGAATTAATGTATTTTGATGCTGGGGGACCCGGAGTTATGCTGGTTGTTGTCATCCTGCGGAGTCCACCCCGGGCAGTGTTCTGCTGCTTCACGGCCAAATATTTGGGGGTGCGGTAGCCCTCCTGGATCTAGTTACAGTTTGAGTTGTGTGGGCTGGTCTGGGCATTTGGCCCGACAAGTATTTGCTCGGGCATTTAACTCCCTTGTGAACCTCTTGTCTTGTTTACTTTGCCAGTCCGGTAGTCCTGTGGTTGCTGCCGCGTGGCCCCGCTCCGGAGGTTATGCGTGCCGTTACCCTTCTCCCGGGCCCGCGCAGGATCAGGCCACTGGGGAGCCCCCTCCGCGTCCCGTGGTGTCGCAGCTGTCCACTGCCAGTCCCCGGCACACCCCCGAGGCAAAGCGCTCTCCCCACAGCGGGGGTGCAGGTCTCCGGTTCCGGCTCATGGGGCCGTGTATGTGTCGTCACTTCAGCGATGCCTGCCGGGCCTGCTTGTAGCTACAGCGGCTCTCCCCCAGTCCTTCGCCCCCCGCTCGGGCCGCCTCGCTCGTCGCCACTATAGGAGGGGCAGAGCGCGCAGGGGGACACTCACCTGTGCCTCCTTCGCACGTCAATGTTTCCTTCTCTGCCGGCGGCGCTCAGGCTTGTCTCACACATTGGGCACTCGGGGGTGTGCGTCCTCTGTTCTCGAGTGCCAGTGCCTCCGACGGGGCCCAGGGCGTCCCACTCCAGTGGATATGCGCCTCACCCTCCTGTCTGCAACGGGCCCACCAAAGCCCGCCCACTGATCAGGACACCGCCGGAACCCCACTGGGACCGCTGCAGCGCGGCCTCGCCACTCAGTTTCAGGGTGTTCATCTGTGCGCGCCGGTGGCCATTTTGGAGACGGGCTGGATGTTGTTCGTCTTCAAACTTCTCGTGGTCGCCACTCCGGGATTCTAATGCGATTTTTGCTGTTCTTCACCCCGTTTGTGCCCAAGGGTGTCCGGCACCACACAGAGGTGTTTTCTGCTCCTATTTCATCAGGAATCAGGCGATTTTGCCAGGATGTTTGTTGCGGTTGCGGGAGCCGAGAAGACTTATGTCTTTCTGATCCCGCGGCTAGCCACGCCCCCAGCATTTGAGATTATTGACCACAAACTTCTGCATAGCAGATTGCTAACTGTGGCAAACATTTCAGCAACTGCCGCCAACTGGTTGATCTCTTTCTTTGGTCCTAGGACATCTAGAGTGGCAGTGCCTGTAGCCCAGGCGAATACGATAGTTTTGTCCTGCGGTGTACCGCAGGGATCATGTCTTTTGCCCCTTCTGTTCAATGTTTGTATAAGACCTTTCATTGACCTTTTGGACGATCTGGGTGTCCAATTTGCAAATTATGCGGATGACAACCAGATCCTCTTTGGAAAATATGGAGTACACGCTAAGGACACAGATACAATAAATATAGTTTACCATAAAATTCAGGTCTGGATGGCTGAACTCTCTCTTGCCCCTAATGACCCTAAGACTGAGCTTCTTATCATGGCGTCAGGTCCTCGTCTAAAGTAGCTCCATACTCAATACTCTCACTTCGTAAATGCTGGCACTGTCATTGCTGTCGTTCATTCAGTGAAAACTCTTGCGGTGTCTCTTGATGCGGAACTATCTATGAAGAAACAGGTCTCACAACTACATGCAGCATGTGGTCACGTAATGAAGCCGCTTCATTAGATTAGGCCTTATCTTGCTATCGCTAATAGAGCGCTCATGGCCCCTGGCTTCCGGTAAGGCATAGAATAAGGCATAAGACATTGGGCCTCATTACGACCGTGGCGGTCCGGAAATAACGGTGGCGGTAAACCCGCCGCCACCGTTGTTTCCGGACCGCCTGATCCCGACCCCTGCAGGCGGGAGGTGATGTTCCCGCCAGGTCTGACCTGGCGGGTTTAACACCGCCCGCCTGCAGGCGGACGAGGAAACACCGGCAGCATTACAAGATGCTGCCGGTGTTTCCATGATCCCGATTCTCATTGAGTCCCATAGGACTCAATGGGAATGGGGATTTACACCATTCCGCCTCCGTGATTCCCGGTAAACCGGGGTTGTGATGCCCCGGTAATTCCGGGAATCACGGAGGCGGAATGGTAATACGAGTCCGGCGTTAACCAGGCGGTTTTACCGCCTCGGTTAACGCCGGACTCGTAATGAGGCCCATTGTCTCTTGTCTATAAATGCCAGCATAAGCAAGCACTTCTCTATCCAGGAGACTATCATCGAAACTCTCCCGTCGCAATCTGCGCTCCTATGATGTTTCTCAGCTTTTGCTTGAAAACATTTGGAGAAACTACATTTGACTTTCATGATCCACGGGAATGGAACGCCCTTCCACCTGCCATTAAAGCTTCACTCTCTAACAATGTTTAAGAAAAGTATACAAACTCTTCTTTTTAATCTAGCTGACTAACCTCTCCCTGATGATTGATCTCTGTACTACTGCTGCCTTGCTCTCCTCTCGATTACTGCGCTCTGAGGCCTTCAGGCATGTAGCGCCCTACTCCAAAAAGAAAATAAATAAATAAAAGGGGGGGTAACATGTCTCACCTATGAGTACCCCGCTCCCAATCCCCAAAGACCCTCCACCCAGGTGTTCCTTCCTCGCTGCTCCACCCCCACGGTCAGGATCCAAAGGCGATAGCCATCTGAGAAGAGGACCCAAGGGGAGTAGATGTGAGGACGACCACAGATTTCTCACTCTTGTCATGCAAAAGTCTCTATATACAACAGAAGGGGAACTACCAGCTAAGTGCCCCAAAAATACATACAATGCATATATATTACACGCCTGCGGTAGCAGCCATGTAGTTATGGTTAAGTTGCTCCACCCATATGAAGGGCACTTTTTGTGCACCTTCTCAGAACATCATTGATTTGACTGAGAACACATAAAATGACACCTTTAGGAAGATCAGAGCACCAATGACCAAGGGTGCATGGTATGATGATCTTAGTGATCCTAACTACTATGACTCAGATGACCCTGATGCTGGTATCTTGCAGTCTCCCGATGTCACTGACTATCCTGGAACCAGTTCTTCTATTGACAACCAACTTTTGTTTAATGATCCGCCCAGGAAAGCTGCAGATCATTTCAAAATTCAGACACACAAGTCTGTGGCAGAAGCAGACTTCATGGATACAATTCTGAATGAGAAGAAATCAGTCAGCCAATCAATACCGTTGCAACGATCTATAAAAATAAAAAGCATATACAACCTTCCTTAACTACACCATCCCTTACAAGGGCGGTAAACTCTTGAGTGGAAAAAGTTTTTAAACCTGCACCTACAAACCCACCTTATATGAGGGACCATTTAAAACCGAATTCATTAGTCCAATGAAGCTCCTCCAGCCAGAATGTAAACTACTTTACACCCTAGGGAAAAGAGTAGCTACGTTAGCAGCCTGTTCTACATGCATAGCTAACAACACTATGTTACTTGCAAGCTACAATAGTGTGCAATGGAACTCAGTGCAAACCCAATTGGATTATGTTCAAGAAACTCTGAAGTCACAATTACCTACAACTATTAATGAGGGGAAACGGGTGGCTCATAATATTATTGAAAACACTAGATGCCACAGACACTGCGGGAAGAATAGTAGTAGAGGGTACCCTACTAAAACGCCACTCCTAGCAATGCAATTCCAGCTTTAAGACAGAGACATAAGCCACCCTAATTAATATGCCAATAGAGGAATCTATCCTGTTTGGTAAAGCAGTTGCTGACACGCTTGAAACGGTGAAAAAGGAGCACAAGACCTTAAAAACATTAGGGCAAATATCCAATAAACCTTACGTACAACGCAGTGTGTTTTAATACCCTTTGTTCCTTTCGGGGCCAAGGCTATTCAAGGTCCACAGAGTTAGGGTTTGAGCAGCCTCCTCCCTGTGGTGTGCAACTCAAGGTCAATCAAGCACCTGTCAAACCTCCCATCAAAGAGTGTTTCAATGGGGTAAAGCTTGGGGCAGAAGTGAAGCCTCTAGAGGCTACTCTGCCCTGTCCAACAAATGACACATTTGTTCACGTCCCTTCCCATGTATCGCCCATTCATGGGAGGCCATAACATCAGACTAGTGAGTGTTGTCAACCGTGGCCGAAGAATATTCGATCGAATGCTAGAAAAACCTTGCCACCATCCGCCAAGACCAAGAAGAATGACACAAGAGCATCACTTGATACTACAAGCAAAGATTGAAACACTTCTTCAGAAAGGAGCAATAGAGATGGTTCCACTTCTAGAGATAAACTAAGGTATTTATACAGTATACATCCTGGTTCCAAAAAAGGATTTAAATATGTGCCCTGTGTTAGACGTGCGTCCTGCAAACACATATGTCAAACTGCAAAAGTTCAGGATGTCAATACTACAGGAAGTAATTCCACTTCAAAAAAGAGAGGGGTTACATGGCAATATTGGACATGAAAGATACATTTGTTCATATTTCAATGTTGCCAGCGCACAGGAAATATCGAAGGTTCAAAGTAGGGTCAATTCACTACCACTTCAAAGTTCTTTCCTTTGGCATAGCCTCAGTGCCAAGAGTATTCAGAAAGGTGCTCTCAGTAGTTGCAGCCGACCAGCGCAAACAGTCCATTCCAGTGTACCCTTATTTAGCTGACTGGCTAACAACAGGGGACACAACTCAAATGTGTCAACGGAACACTCGAGAAACCATCAACCTGCTATTTCAGTTGGGTATCTCAATCAACAAGAAAAAGGAAGTCTCGTTCCCAGTCAAGTAAAACAGTTTCTAGGGGCAATAATTCGAACAGAAGATCCCCTAGCCAACCCCTCCATCGATAGGGTCAAAACATGCTATTTCAAGTTCAACAGTATGTAGCCAGTTCTTGCATAACCGCACAAAAGCCAATCTGTCTTCTCAGAATGATTGCCTCATGCATCTATCTTGTACCACACACATGGTTGCACATGCGTCCTATGGAAGAGTGTCTAGCAAAACAATGGTCGCAAGCAAGTAGTCATTGGGATGATCAAGGGGTTGTTTCGCAACCTCTCCTTCAATCACTGCAATGGTGGACAAAGGAAAACATTTTAAAAGGCAAAACATTTTCAAGTCCAGCAGTAGAGGCCACTCTAACAACAGACGTATCGTTGTCAAGGTGGGGAGCGCACTTTCTCCATCAAACCGCACACAACATGTGGACACAAGCAATGTCAAACAGACATATCAACCTACTAGAGCTACAAGGCAATATGTAAAGCTCTGCAAGTGTTTCAACAACAGGTAACAGGGAAAACAGTCCTAGTCCTGACAGACAGCACTACAGCCATGTATTACATAAATAAACAAGGCAAGACACACTCTGCAAGTCTGTCCAAACTAGCCCAAAACATCTGGAATTTGGCCCTCAAACACATGTTTCTCCTGTCACCACATGTTCCAGAAGAACATAACTGTCTAGCAGACGTGCTAAGCAGAAACATGCAACTTCCCTCAGAGCATGAATGGCATTTGAACAGACATTTTACACGTCTTCAAACACTGGACTTCGAGACTTGGATCTTTTTGTATCACAAGTAGGGGGGTGCACTGAACTTCGGCTCCGAGTAAGTATTCGGCCAAATTCCATCTGAAAGCCAGCTATTCCGCTTCAGCCAAATACTTAATTGAAACGTTACTGAAAGCCGAAGTTACACCCCTAAAGATGAGTGACCTCATTTGGCAGTGCTCTCCGACTTCCAGCTATTCCGCATGTAGACAAGAGGTGGCAGGGGGGTGCTGCACCCCTCCCTGATTTCCAAACATACAGACAGTGTGATGTAGAAATGCGTGGAGACCCCATTCTCCCACCACCCCCGCCAGAAGGAGCAGAATGGTCTTTTTCACATGGGGCTCAGCACCTCACGTTCCCTTTTCGCTCTATGTACTTTGAAATCAGAGCCCATGCCCATGAGCCTTGAATGCGCGTCCGAGGCTCATGTCTCGCATGTGGCTCCCAGGGAGTGTGGTTCAGGGGCCCAAGGATGCTGTTGCCTCCACTTAGCCCTCTCTTTCCCTCCCTCACCCCCCTCTCCCAAGCTGCCCGTGCAGTGGGAGTGCTGCATGTATGGCGGCTGGATGGCTGGAGCCTCCGCTCCCCTCTCCAGCAGTGCCAGCACCACCTCGCTGGTGGGCATCATTTGGGCGTGGACCCCTGCTGGATGCAGCACTGGAAAGCGCAGTACCCTCTGAGCATGTTTACCCGCCTCTCTTACCCCATGCTCTGCGCCTCTCGGGCAGATCACACACAGGTGTGCCAAAGTAGGGATCAACCCACACTGCAAGTGGGATCTGGTGTCCAGTACAATGAAATCCAATCATCATCTGCCACTTTTTTCTGCCTGCTTCCTTTGTGTAGATTTATTTAGGGAGGGGCAGCAGCAGACAGGGCTGCTCCCCAATCCCTTGTGCTGAGCAGTGCACAGTGATCTGCAGCGAGTCCCTCTGCATGTGCCCCGGTGATGTGCAAGAGAGAGGTCTGATGTGGTGGGGCTCCCCTGACACGGGGTATGTGTGTGAGTGACACAGTGCAGGAGGACGTGGCTGTGCTGGGGACACGGACACCCATGAGCTGCCGCTGCCCTCTCACATCACCTCTCACACTGCAGCTTTCTCCATTCAAACACACACGAATTGACTGCAACTCTGTCCCTATTTATACCGTGCGACTGTCCGCAGGTCTCGTACAGGTCATGGGTGAAGGGTCATTGTGTTGGTGCTGATGTTGCACTGCGGTGGCCTTCAAAGGCACAACTGTCCATGCTTTATTTTGCTTGGAAACAAGCGTTTCTGTGCCCTTGTTCCCGCAGACTGCATACGTGGCTTGGCATGCAGGCCATGTGGTACAACTGAAACGATGCTCCGGTTCCAGGAGTTACTCTGACCCCCCACTGAGTAGAACAAAAAACAAGCACAGGCAATGGACAATGGTGAGCGTTGACTGGGTTTTAAAAAAATTTTTAGCGGCCACTCCAGTCAAAGGAGGACAATATTGACACAATGTGGAGTATGTGCCTCGTAGTAAAAGAAAGGGATGCCCTCACCCACTCCCCTCACAAAGCTTTGAACGAGTGGACACAAACAGAGGCTGGATGTTGCAGCTGTGTCCGAGCACAAGCTCGGGCTGAGATCTGAGAGCCGTCTGCACCATTTTTAAATGAATCCAAGAGATGGGGGGGGGGGGGTGTCTGAATAGTGTCCTGCAGCACTCCCAGCCTTACATTGCCTCCCTCCTCTCTCCACGACCCGCACCCATAATGTCTACTTCATGGCCCACCCTGCAGAACAAAAGAGTCAAACATGCAGCTTTTCACTAAGTGCGCTTCACATTCTACTTGATGGAGCTTGGATTGATTTTGGAAAGACTGGAGAATTACTTTAAGTTGTTTCTTTGTTAGTAGGGCCTATTCTAATATGTAAATGTTTAAGTAATTGGAGTTGTGATGACTCCTTTTGTGTTTCAGTGCCTTTCTGGAGCCAGAAGGCTAAAGATGGGCAGCCCCAAAAGAAGAATTTGTAAGTACAAGTAGACAAATCTCAGTCCCCCTCACAGTGATTGCATACATGCATACTATACTTTTGGTCTAGCCTTAGTTACTTGGGCCCTGCCCAACAAGCACCACCTATGAATGCACAAAAATACAAACTGTGCTCTTCTTGAACAATTTATTTTATGATTGTGTATTCCTTTCAGGGTTTATACAAACATCTTCTGTCGACAACAAAGAAAAGAAATGCAATAAAGAAAGAGTATACATATTTTAAAATGTGTTTTTAATTTACAAAGTGTTTTTCTTGTCTACATAACTTTATTTATTAAAAATTCAACTATTCTGCTCCGGCCAAATACTTGTCCATCTATTCGGCCGAATATTTAAATCTACTATTCGGTACACTCCTAATCACAAGATAATGCACAATGCCAAGATTGCATCCAGGTATCCACAAACCAGGTCCAAGGAGAACGCACTGTGAATGAATTGGTCAGGGAGATTTGCGTACGCTCCCCCTAACCCCCCCCCCCCCCCCCAAGAGCACTTCTAAACAGAATAATCCACAAATTGCACCAGTAACATGTCAAGATGGTCCCAATAGCGCCAATGTTGGCATACCAAACATGGTTCTCACACCTGTTGTAAATGTCACTTTGCCCGCCAGTCAAACTGCCGTGCCCATGTATTGACACTCAATACATGTCCACAGACACTGAACTTAGCAGCTTGCCTCCTGAGTTGGACATTTAAACCTTCCCAAAAGATGTATGGACATCTTAAAGGAGGCATGTTAAACCATCACAATGCACTGCTATTTCAACAAGTGGAAACGCTTTGTCTTATTGTGCAAAACACGCAGCATCAACCCCATTGACTGCTCACCTTCATATGTAGTACAGTATCTGCTTTGGTATTCCGTAAAAATGTAGCCAACAAAAATGCACTCAATGAAAAAGTTGTGGTGAAAATACATCTGCAGTGAAAAAGTTGCCAAACAAAAAGTAGCCAAAAACGTAGTGCTGCTAGTGTCATTGTTAGGTTTAAGAAGGGTTTAGTGGGCTTGTGAATGGCTGGTTTAGGGTTAGGATAGGTGTTAGGGTAAGGCTAGGGGTTAGGGTTAGAGTAAATACATTGGGGTTTGGTTAGTGGTTAGGGTAGGTTAAGTGTCAGGGAAAGTATTAGGGTATGGGGTTGGGTAAGTGTTAAAGAAAGCGATATGGGGGCTGGAAAGGGCTAGTGATGTTGGTCTAGGATAGCGCTTGGACTAAATCTAGTGGTTAGGGTAAAGCAAGCATTAAAGTGTTAGAGTTGAAGTTGGGGTAAGGTTAGTATTCCAGTAAGGATTAAGGTTCGGGCAGGGGCCATGTAATTTGTGGCGAGCTGGTGATGGGGTTGGAGATGGTTCACTGTTCATTTTCTGTTTATTTTGCATTCAGTATTATGCAATTAAAATGCTTTAGCGTCCTGAAGGGTTAGTGTTCTGTGAGAGTTCAGGGTAGGATAAGGGTTGTAATTAGAGTTAGGGGAAGGTTTAGGAATGTAGTTAGGGTGATTGTGGATGTATCATTAGAGGTTTGGGTTATATTTAGGGTTGCAGTCTTGTACTTTGGTGTATTTAATAATAGTTTTTGTTTGGGACTTTACTACTGGCAACAATTTCACACTTTGCATTGATTGTATTGAATGAAAAAAAAGTCTGAGCGGGCTTCTAAGTCCTGTGAGGGCGCCCCGGCGACAGGGGCCCAACAGAAGGCCAAGCACCGCGAGACCACGGGCACCGGGAGCGCCGAAAGGTCAGGCTCTTCGGCTGCCAGGCAGGGCACGACTTCCCCGGCACGTTCAACCACGAGCCAGCGCTCTGGTTCGGGGAAGAGGAAGTCCGAGAACCCGGGTAAGATGCTGGAGCAACCTGGTCGATCTCGAATGGGGAGTGAGGCGCTGACCCTCCCCCCAAGGCGAAAGCCCAGGACGCACCTAAGGTGATGAGGGCTTTGATCCAGCCGACAAAGGCCTCTATCGAAGCAGTCGCTGCGACCCTGGTGAAGCCGGCTGAGACTACGCCAGTGGAAACGGCCTCTGGGCCCAGAGTATCCTCTGGGCCCAGAGGAGGATATCGCGGAGGGAATCCTCTTTCAAGCCCATCGTTAGACCCCCGTGAAGTCCCCGGCAAAAAAAGAGGGGGGGGCGGTGGCCATTACAGACTCGGAATCAGCCTCTGAGGAGGATCTGGTGGAAACCGAGAAGAGCCTCGACGAGAAGGTTCGATCCCAGGGGACGGTCCTCGCTGACGCAATCGAAGATAGCGACGATGGCAACGAAGAGGACCCAGTGGAGTGGCCATCTCGTCCGTCGCAGCCATTACCCGAGCCCCAGGATAGCTCGGCGGCGATTTTGTTGGCGATCCAATCCTTATGTACCGAGATAAGGACGAGATTACCATGGACCCCGACGGAGGATCCAGAACCAGGCCCATTGGGAAACCCTCTGAACAAACGGAGGAGAGTCCACCGCCCTTCGTGCCCGCGAGGCCTGTGGACACCTCATCCCCCTCGCCGGACCATAGAGAGGATACAGCGACGGATACAGCGACGGGGACGGACGACGACGGTGGCGATGACACAGCGGACATACCGTCATCCCCCGCCCCCTCAGGTTTCTCCAGCTGACAAAATTGGCTCCTTTCACGCCATGATAACCAGGGCATCCAAGCTCTTCCAGCTCTGCCCTGAAGAACAAAAAAAGGAAGGGTTTCTTTACCAACGACGAGAGGCCAAGAGGAAGACAGTCCTCGCGGTGTCTTTGCTCGACGACATCTGGGACGAGGGGCTTGCTGTCCTCAAGAACTCTTCCACGACACCCGCCAAGAGGGACAGGTACGAGAAGAAGTACCAAGTCCCCGATGCCGCCCCCTTGTGCCTCAGGGCCCAGCCCAAGCCGGACTCTGTCGTCTCGGCAGCGGCTAAGAAGGAAGCAGTGGGTGCGGCAGCTTCAACTTCCACTTCCCTGCCGCACAGCGAAGTTGGACTCCATGGGACGACGATTAAGGCGGCCAATGCCTTAGCAATCGTGGCCTGCTACGACAGGGAGCTCTGGTTCAAGATAGCTCCCCTGCTAGACTTCCTACCTGACGACAAGAGGCCGGAGGCCCTACAAATTCTGCAGGAAGGTGAGGTGGCGTCGGATCACGCCATAATGGTGGCAACGGACATTGCCAATACCGGATTTCACCAAATGGGCAACAGGGTTTGCCTCCAACGATGGCTCAAGGCGACAGACTTTCGCCAGGACGTCAAGACCAGAGTGTTTGATATGCCGTTCGACGGCAACAACCTTTTTGGTAAGGCGGTGGACGAGTCTCTCCAGGCCATCAAGACCGACTCGGAGACGGCCCGGGCCCTAGGGGTACTTCAACAACGACGCCCCTTTCGGAGCTCTGGAGGCAGATAGGGTGCCTCCAAAGGATCCAGCGGTGGCTCTTCCACATACCACCAGGCGGCCCGCTCCTCTTCCTAGGAGGCCTACAGAGGTCGCGGCAAGCAAGGGGGATCCTGCCGTCGTCGCCAAGGAGGCCAAGGCGGCAAGGCCGCCTCCAAGCAAGACTGACCCGTCCGTGATGTCGGGCCCCCACCGAAGCACCCCGGTGGGAGGCAGGCTGACGAAGTTTGTCAGCGTATGGGAGTCCATCTCCACCGACCGTTGGGTGCTGGACACCCTGGCCAACGGGCACTCGCTGGAATTCCAAAAGAAGTGCCCTCGCATTCCTCCCGTGGCCTGGAAGGAGAATCACGTCCCTCAACTGCTGTTGGAGGTAAGGGCGATGCTCAAGAAAGGTGCCATCGAGCTCGTCCCCAGGAGGCTCCGGGGCTCCGGAGTGTACTCAAGGTACTTCCTCGTCAGAAAGAAGACAGGCGGTTGGCGCCCCATTCTGGACCTGCGTTGGTTAAACATATACATCAAGGCACAGAAATTCAGGATGGTGACCCTCCAGCATGTGCTGGGACAGCTGGAGGAGGGCGACTTCCTATCGTCGTTGGACCTGGAGGATGCTTACTTCCACATCCCCATTCTAAAAGGGCACAGGAAGTTTCTCAGGTTCCTGGTTCTGGGACGCCACTACCAATTCAGAGCCCTACCGTTCGGATTAAAGTCGGCACCCAGGGTATTCACCAAGTGCCTGGCACCAGTGGCAGCGCGGCTGCGCCTGCACGGGATCCACGTCTACCCCTACCTAGACAACTGGCTTTTCCGGGCAAGGACAAGAGAACTCGCCGTCGAACACACAGCGAGGACCGTCCGGCTGCTCACGGAACCGGGGTTTGCCATCAACTACCCCAAATCCCACCTGGTTCCGTCGCAAGTAGCACTGTTTCTGGGAGCGAAGCTCGATACAGTGGGGCAATTAGCCTCCCCGTCAGAGGAGAGGACGAAGACCATCCTGGGCAAGGTGCGGCGCCTGCTTGCCACGGACGTGGCCAGGGTGAGGTCCATCAAGTCCCTCCTCGGGATGATGTCCTCATGCATCTATCTTGTACCCCTTTGCAAACTTTGGATGCATCCGCTACAGGAGTTCCTCAATGCCCGCTGGTTTCAGGTGACGTGTTGCTTCGAGGACAGGATCCCTCTCGACGAGGAGCTCCGTAGGGGGATCCTATGGTGGGGCACCCGTGCTTACCTCACTACAGGCACGGACTTTCAAACCCCGGCGTTTCAGGAGACAGTGACAACGGGTGCCTCTCTGGAGGGTTGGGGGGCCCACACCGGAGATCTTCACACAAGAGGTCTTTGGCTCCCGGAGGAGAGGTCTCTCCACATCAACATTCTGGAGCTCCGAGCAGTGTTCTGGGCGCTCAAGTCGTTCCTTCCGTCCCTCAAGGACAAAGTGGTGAGGATCTTCACCGACAACACCACCACAATGTTTTACATACGGAAGCAGGCGGGCACCAGATCCCCAGCCCTATCCAAGGAGGCCCAGGATCTGTGGCACTGGGCCATCGCCCAGGTGATGTTTCTGGTTCCCTTCCACTTGGCAGGAATAAAAAACACCATCGCCGACTCACTCAGCAGGGAGCTGTGCTCGTGCCAGGAGTGGGAACTACGTCAGGACCAGGTGGATCGGCTCTTTCGACGATGGGGCAAACCCCGGATCAACCTTTTTGCGACGGCGACGAACTCCAAGTGCCAGAGATTCGCCAGCAGGTGCCCGCAGCCGAGAAGCATGGGCGATGCTTTCTCGTTCCCCTGGGATGGCCTGTTTCTATACGCGTTCCCTCCGTTGCCGTTGCTGCTCTGCCTCATCAACCAGCTCAAGAAGTCCATGTGCAGAATAATCCTGGTCGCACCGGCGTGGCTGAGGCAGATCTGGTTCCCGGACCTTCTGGACTTGTCAACGTCCCTACCAGTCAAGCTGACGGCGGACGCGGAGCTTCTCTCCAGAGAAGGGGCCGCCATTCTCCATCACGACCCACAGTCGCTGAACTTGCAGGCCTGGCTCCTGCAGCACTAGAGTTTGGAGGGTACGATATCCCGGCTGACTGCAGAGAGGTTCTTGCAAAAGCCAGGGCGTCCTCAACTCTTAAATGTCACGGTCATAAGTGGAAGAGGTTCTCTGTCTGGTGCCGTGCACAGAAGATTAACCCTCTGCGGATTACGGCCCCTCAAGTACTGGCGTACCTACTGTCGCTGGCCAAAGCTGGACTGGCTCACGCCTCCATCAAAATACATCTGGCTGCCATCTCCCGATCTACTAGGACTACGGGACGGGCGTCCTTGTGGTCTCATCGCCTGGTGAAGGAATTTATGAAGGGACTATTCTGATCGTTCCAGCCTGTGAAGGCTCCTGCCCCGGCGTGGGAGCTTAATGTGGTGCTGACCAGGCTCATGGGGGCCCGATTCGAGCCTATGCATTCGGCGCCTTTGAAGTTCCCGTCATGGAAGACAGCGTTCCTTGTGGCCATACCCTCCGAACGACGAGTGGGAGAGATCCAGGCCATATCTTGCAAGCCTCCATACTTAACTTTTCATGACACGAGGGTGGTGCTGAGGACGCACCCCTCTTTCATGCCCAAGGTGCCATCAGACTTCCACCTCTACGAGCCCTTGGTGTTACCAGTTTTTTTCCTGTCGCCTTCGACGCCGGCCGAGAGGACTTTGCACTGTCTGGATGTAGCTAGAGCGCTGAAGTTCTACGTGGACTGCACAAAGAGTTTTCGGAAGACGTTACAACTGTTTGTGAACTTTGGGTCTGTGAATCAAGGGAAGGCTCTCTCGAAGACTTCCATTTCCAGATGGCTCTCCGGCTGCATCATGCACTGTCACTGGTTGGCTAACCGACCGCTGCCCGGCCGTCCGTGAGCCCATTCGACCAGAGCGATCGCTCCTACCACGGCTTTCTTGTCTGGTGTGCCCCTGCTGGACATCTGCAGGGCTGCTATGTGGAGGTCGACGCACACCTTCACAAGATTCTACTGTGTCGATCGGGACTCCAGGGAGGAGTCCAGGGTCGGCCAAGAAGTGCTGCGCAACCTGTTGGCCTAAGGTGAGCCTGGTGAGGAGGTAAGAGTTGCTTAATGTTAAGTTTTGGATGTAATGCTTAATGTTGAGCCTTTGCCACCTCCCGTGGTTGTGCATGTGTATACTGCTATGTATTCTTTTATTCATGAGCATGTGAATCCATGCCAGACCCCATGCTGGAGAAGGAACAAGTTACTTACCTGTAACTGTTGTTCTCCAACATGGGTCTGGCATGGATTCACACGCGAACCCTCCCGCATACCCCTCTGCGGCTCTTCACTTGGTCATACTGCCACTTTGCGTGCTACCAAATCTGAGGATGGCTGCCAGAAGCGGGGCTTAGGGAGAGGGCAGTCATTGGCAGGGGGCAGTATGACCCAGAGATCAGTGATTGGTTACTACTAAGAAAGACAGATCAGAAACGAAACTGATACTGATTTTTTCTTTACCGAGGATTCCCAGCCTGACGACGGGGAATATTCATGAGCATGTGAATCCATGCCAGACCCATGCTAGAGAACAACAGTTACAGGTAAGTAACTTGTTCCTTCAAATGCACAATTTGCATCACATTTTATCAAAAACCTCCCCCATGGGTAGTTCAAATGGTCTGTCACAAAAGGAATTCATTGCCATTTGCAAATGTGGGCCACTTTTTCATTGGTGCCCGAGACAATTTTGTGCCCAAGTCCATCCCTGGGTACAGTGCACGTCAAAATAGGGATAGTGTTACAGATCCGTCCTGTGAACATCTCTTTTCAGACTTTGAAAACAAGTCATGCAATACTCTGCAACTACCACTCGGTTGGCCTTTGCAAAACATGTGAATCTAAGCAGATAAAAGCATCACAAAAACGATTGCAGGTATGTTGTATGTTGTATATATATTCTGTGCAAAAACTTTAGTTAAGGGAGTTTTAAGGTGAATACGTTCAGTGCAACAAACGCCTTGAAATCTGTTAAAGAAGTGTTAGTTGAAGTGACGTTAAGGTGCTGATTTAATGCCACAAAACCCCTGAAATTCAGCAGGTGCTGGAAGCTATGCTACCCTAACTGAGGCCCCCATTGTACAACATGTAAGCACCCTGATGACCGCACAAATGGCATCATTGCTGATCATATATGCCATCACTTATGGCATCATGAGTGACATCACTGGTACAAGAGATCATGCATGCTTTTGAATATAAGAATGGATTCTGGTGCAAAGCTTGGTTGGAGTTTGCATTTAAAAATACTGTACTCATACAACCAGGATATTCTTACACCCCAGGGTTGCTTTCTATTAACTTTTCCATGATAACATACTGTAGTACTGGGAAAACCCCAAAATTACACAGAGGATCAGGAGTCAGAAAAACTAAGCTCAATAACGGAAGTAAACAAAGTGAAAGTCACAACCCAGTTTATTAACATCCAAATAAAGCAGGGACAGCATACAAGTAAGAAAGGCATCTCTCTCAGGGGGCTTATCACAAAGGACAATTTTTATACTACGAATGTGTCATCAACAACGTCATATAGAATTACCAAAACCCTACAGGGTAAAGGGATTGGTTATGGGGATTTACTATATACACATTCTATATGGGTTAAACTTCTGATTGGATAATAGGTATCCATCCGATGGCTCCTCCTGAGTCCACCTCTACATTGATAATAATAAAAGGTATCACGTTTGCAATGTATTATTGGTTAGTCTAATAGTCAATGGGCAGCCTAACATTGGAGGTTTTGATTGGTTGCATCTGTACTGACCAACTGACATGTCGTCAATAAATGAGCCATCCAGAAGTAGGAGGAGAGAGGTGCAGGTACTGCTTTATTTTCAATTACAAAATATACCATCCCTTATTCCTAGGCCATGAGCCTGGGTGATTCTTCTGTAGTTGGCCTTGTGTGGCGTCTAGTATCTGGAATTATGTGTGAGGAGTGAGGCAGGTGTCCTATCTGTGTTTGCTGCTAACAAATACAGTGTTCTTCAATTATGGGTCATGTTTGATGAGACCGCATTTGGAATTATTTCACCCTGTATTTATTGGGAATTTAGCTAATGTTAGCGTGAGTGCTACGGTTCATTTAACCACTGGAGACTCTCTTGATCCATTCTACATGAGGTGTTTGGGTCTATAATGATCCTGCACCTTAAAGGCTGGTTTTTCTTCTAAGTAATCGGGGGAATATGTGGCTTACGATTTGGGAATTGTGCTTGTGCTCTCTGTGAGATGTTCCGATCCTCCTTAATTTCTTAATAAGCTTGGCTTGGTCTGCACAGCTACTGTCTGAGCTTTGCACAAATCTGTATTTCTGTAAAATCAGCATGCTGAGTTCTCATGACGCCTTGAGGCCTTTTATTTACTTAGAAGCATGCTGCGGCTTCCATTTTGGAAAAGAGGGCTGCACATTACTTTTGCATTTCTATGTTAGTGAGCTATAGCTACCTGTTCCTGTTGCATTCAATCTATACATTGCTTATGTTAGTATTCTACATGTCTTTATGGATGTCATGTTAATATTCTTTATGTATAAATAAATGCATATTTGACCTAGTGTTTTCCCTCTTCGAGTCGTGTCTCTATTTGCTTCGTGTCTAATGCATGCGCATGTGATGTCACAACATTAGCTTAGCTTTACCTGTGCCATTTTAAGCTTAAATTGTTTTAATCCCTTGTGTACCTGCTTGGTGTATGGATGGCACGGTTGTCTTAGTAACGCTTCTCACCTGGGTGATATTGGTCTGGGGGAGGGGCAGTAGCTATGGATGACTAATTCAGCTGCCTCTTAACATATTGCTCTGTCCTGAAAATATTCCCCTATGCAAAAAACACATGTGGGTAGTAGAGTTATGAGTTGCCACCAGACCTCCAAAGAATGCAACGTACATGAGAAGGAACAGTTTCTTAAACCCCTTTATCTTCATGTATCGCACTACTTACTGTCAGTATAGCAAATAGAAAGGTAGACCTTAACCATGTCAAATGGCAAAGGTTGGGGCAGGTGGCCTGCAAGGGTCAATGAGGTTAAACGCATTTATATTTTGAAGACAGATGGTTATCAGGACTAGAGTAGCTAATGTACTGAATAGATGAAAGTTGTAATCGTTTTAGTGCCATGGGTTGGAGCTGGCATTCCACTATATTTCTTGGACTATGACTCCCATGATACCTTACCCTTGCCTATGGGGGACTGGTCACTTTTAAATATCCAGAGATGCAAAGCTTGCAGAGTCCTGTTATATTGAACTTGAAATTGAAAAAGATATTTTGCTCCTAAATTGTGTCGGAAGCGGCTATTGCGTCACGTTCAAGGGAAACAGCGTGGCTTGACACACAATAGGTCCGTTCCTCTAGAGTATCTCGCATGGTCCACGGATCGCTCTCCCTGGCCACGGCCCACGGCTCGCACTCCCTGTCCAGATTCTCCTGGCAAGTCCCATCATCTCGGAGCGGGGAAGCGAGGAAGTGAAGGACAAACACACCCCCATGAGTCGAAAGGCTGAAGGTAGAGGGCTCTGAGGGAGAGTGCCCAATCCCAGCCCAGTGTTTCAAGGCTCCCATTACCTTGTTGGTGCCGAGTCGTGGTAGCTGGCGTGTTGTGTGCTAGTGGTATTAGTGGAGCGCACAGATGGTGGTGTTTGGAGCGTTGGATTGCAGAGCGGAGAGTGGAAACGGGTCTTGCTCCTTGCTCACTGCTCTCTGCTCCTTGCTCCTTGGACTCCAGTGAGTGCAATCAGCACCCTGGGAAACAAACAGGAAATGGGTAAACCGGAAAAAGGGAAGGCGGGAAGGTAAACCACTGAAAAGCAGTGATGTCACATTGAACTTCATTGTAACTCTTCTCTTGCTCCTATCCAGACCCATTTGATCTCTAAACATGTTACTCCAACAACTAAACCACAAGTTACGCACAGAACTCCAAAATAAATCTTGCCAAAAAGCTCTTGTCCCTCAGCTCCGCTTAGGACATAGGCGATAGGGCACAGCACATTGGGTAACAGCTAGTGCTAGGTCATCATTGGCACCCGACAGAGACTCAAGAACACCAGAATGGTGCCAAAACTCAGAGTACAGAAGACCATTACAAAAAAAGGGTGGAGCATCAACCTTACGACTGGGGAAGCACCCCAGGCAAGCAACTACCGATTGGGTGGCAAGAAGCAAAAAGGCCACAAATCTTGCTCATTGCCAGCATGACGAGAGGGTAGGAGTTCTGAAGTGAGGCTTGGTCTGAGCGTGATGGGGGATAACGCCCTCATCGCAATCCCCACAGCTAATGCTGCTACCAATGCAACCTGTGAAACCCAAAAACAAGTCCATGCAAGGGGCTGACATGGCGACTAATAAAAATGGAGGATCACATTGTCCAGATAGAATCCCCTGAAGCGGGACCACTATCAACTTCTGAGACCTCTGGAATTCCAATTGCAGACACAAAACAGACAGACACATCATCTACGGCCTGGATGCAGATCTGTCAAAACATTCCTCCAAACAGCTCGGCAAATGGACCAGTAAATGAATCAGCATGACAGCATGGATCCTACCTGGGAACAGGAGCCCGCGGTTGGAGCAGATGGGGCAGCGACGACAAATGGCCACCTGTCCAGAGGTCGGCCCTGGCAGCATTGGAGCACTGAACTGACCGTTATTACGCAGAGAACCGTTTGAATGACCTGAGCAGGGTACCCATGGATACGATGAAGAATGTGGTACGTCAAACCTAAAGGGTGGTCCAGAGCATCCAGGAGGAGGAACATGCCACTGTTAAGAATATGTAGGATCTGGGGCTCAGCATATCCATCAAGTCAGCATTAATGTTGGCTAATACCTTCCGTGGCCATCCGAACGACGACGATGACAGAGACAAGATGGGAAGAAGAAGGCGGAATAGAAAACATCTGAAAGAAGTTCTGCCTATTCCCATGATAATCGGGGATCACTTTGGTGCCCGCTGCGCAACCCCTCTTCCAGTGGACATAGAGAGATAATCACCACTGTCGGGAGATCTCATTGACCAGCCACCCGGTATGAAGTGCACAGATTAAATCACAGGCTGACCTACCGAGACAATAGCAGAGGAAGCCTTAAACCCAACCGGGTTGTCCTGTCACCTTGTTTCCCAGAAGGTCATGCCCAGGGACACCTATGATTGCATTATAATCTTTGGAGGCGATCCGCCAGATAATCCATCCATAAGCACAAACATGGACAACTTGCTACACTTCTCCAGGCACATAAACAGTTTCTCCAATGCATACCTGGAGCTGAAAGATGTAAACAGGCAGCTCTTGGATAGATCTGAAAGGGATGCCAAAAAACTGGACACATGCCTAGGAGCCACTAGCACTTCAGTAAAATGCATGGGAGGAGAAAGTCCTGCTGCCAGGGGGATGCACACAAGGCACCTCGATATCGATTAACACCCGTTAAAGGGCCCCACTGGTAGAGCTAGGAACCCGGCCGAGGTCGCATTAATGTCGGCACCAGAGGAAGGCCTAGGCCGATCCAAAGGGGACAAAGGAAGAAACAGAATCACTCACCAAGCCCATTCTCGCTAACGATAAAAGAAAAAAGGGACAATGCTTCACAACAGAACAAAAACAATAGTAGAACCCAACAACATGGCAAGTGTGCAGCAAACAGGGGCCACAGGAAATGGTACAAGGTTACCAAAAGCAGGGATGGTGACCAAAATCCAACCTGAATAGCATAAACACCATCATCCTCACGAAGAAGAAAGAGCTAAAAATGAGAACACTTTGGATCCCCTGGCAGAGTGGAGAAACATGAAATCTTATCTGCTGTTTCAAGGGTCTTATACATGGAAACAAAAACGGTTATAAAAGAGCATTGGCGAAGGCGCTCTCTGAGGCACTGGATGTGAGTTACATCTCGCTGAACTTATTCCCGAACATTCACATCCTATCAGACTGTCTATTCTGCAAGGGATGTAATGTTTGTTTTTGCTTTGAGAACCCAAACTTTTGCTTATGCATACTAAAATACAGAAATGCACTAGCCATAAAGGGGATAGAGGTGTTCGAAAATACAAAGGCAGACCTATGCCATCTACATGACTCTTGGTATTTAGAAAGGGGCAGTCGAGAAGAGTGACAACGACTGAACAAATGTGTAGGGGGGGAGAACAGAAAGGATACCAAGTTGATCCTGCTAGTCTAATCATAGACCTGACCAGATCTGAGCTAGAGCAGAGACTCAGGCAGGGTGCACCTGCGAATTATCAAGTATCCACCAAGTAGGAGAGAACGTTTACAGATTTGTGACACATATTCCACCACAAAAGCAGCTTTAGGGGAAGAGGGGCCCAAAGAGGAGGGGTTGAAGAAGGCTGGGAGATCGGGTCTGCAAGAGAATGAGTGTCTAGGTCAGGTTGTAAGAGCCCACATATTTACATTGAACCAGCCGGTCACACACTGGTGGGATATAATGGAAGGTGCTACCACTGTCTCCTTATTTATTTTCATGGAATATAGCAGGTTCCAATCTCAAGTTTCAAAGGGAAGACATAAGAGTTCTGATGCAGCAGTTCGAATTTGTTATCTTGCAGGAGACATTGGCACAAGACACACTGTACCTGGATGGCTTCCAATCATTTCAGATTCCAGCATCAAAGAACACACGGGGTCGCTCATATGGGGGCATGGCAATTTTTGTCAAGTCCCAGTACAAATGTGATCACGTCGAACTAAATGCAGATTATCATTGCTGGCAGGTGGTAAAGGTTAGTCTGGATGTTAATTTGAGCATAGGCCTGGTTAATTTTACAGCAGCCCACATAAATCTAATAAGGGGCAGTGCCTAATCCAACTCAAGCCACTATTCAATGATCACATTGCTGACTGGATCAGGGCACACATATGATCCTGTTGGTGGGGGACTTTGATGTAAAATTTAGCAATGGCCCCCGCAACATGCATTGGATTACAGAGGACCACCCATGGGGAATCCAAGATCCAGAAATGATGGATCCCAGAATTTGTGGGGAGGGGCTCACGCTAACATTGTGGTTGACTTCAATGGGGATTGAGAACAATCAATGGCCGTGCCAACGGTGATAGACCACGAAAAGCAACCTTAAACGGCACCAACAGAAGCACTACAATTGACTACAGCTGCCTCCCAATTCATTGTATTCCAGAAATGTAAGAGCTTCATGTAATGGAAGATGAGTTGAGTGATGATCATTCTCTGGAACTCGAGATCAGCAAGTTGCAGGATAACAACATCATCCAGCACCTCGGAGTAAATGGAGTTGAGGGCAATAAGCGCAGGATAAGGTGGCACCCTGATAACAAAGACAAATTGCTGCAGAGCATCTATAGTAATTCTGCATGCTTCCTTACTCACATGCTAGAGGAGATGGTTAAATTCCAGGTCGGATATAACGTGCTGGCAGATTCTTACCAGCTATGTAGGATGCTGACGGCACAGTGCCAGAAAATGGTGGCTAATAATGCTCGCAAAAAGCAAGCCACCTGGTTTGATAAGCATTGCAAGCAGGCAAAATAATTATTAATGGCTGAACTAAAAAAGGATAGAACTGATAGAAATCAGATCAGACTAGCCAGAGCGAAGTATAAGCAGCTGGTAGTGAACCACAAGCGAGATCTGGATAGGGAAGCATGGGCTAATTTGGGGCAAGTAGCTAGGTCAAATGATGGCAGGACGTTCTGGGATCTTGTCTCTTCAGGGCCCAAATATAAAAGATTGGGTGATGGGCTGGAAACTAACGTGGCGAGTGCAGATTGTATCGATCATTTTGCCACTCTTTAAAACCCGCCCGAAGTAGCTGCTGGTGAGATAAACACTGTGCATAACGAGGTACAGAATATCATAGAAGATAGACCATGTTGAAAGAAAGTGTACTTGGTGTCATTTTCAACCAAGGAAATAGCAGATGTAGTTATTCATCAAAAATCTGGATGATCACCAGGCTCAGACAGCTTCCCGGCTGACTTGTTCAGAGAAGAAGTCGATCTGTGTGGCCCAGTACTAATGGTGTATTTCAACGCCATGTATGCAAAGGCACAATTTACGGGATCATGGATGAAAGCAATTATCCAACAATCTACAAAAAGAGCCCAAGAAACATGACGTCCTCATACAGACCAATCTCACTCCTTGATTCTGTCTAAAATCTTTGGAAGTGCGCTACTGGGGAAAATCTAATCTTGGATCGATACCAGCGGGCCTCTCGACGAGATTCAATTGGGCCTCCGCCCAGGACTAGGGACGAGTGAACAGATTCTCAATCTCTACCTGATCTTGGCAAATTCTCTCTATTTGAGGGGCAAACCCATATATCTTGCTTTCATGGACCTAAGCACAGTCTTTGACAAAGTGAATAGGAGAAAGCTGTGGGCTGTGCTCGAGTCACAGGGTTACCCGGTGGGGAAAACAGACCTATTAATCAGTTTGCATATAAATGCTCAGGCCTGCGTGAGAAGTGGGTCCCTTGGCCACTGTACTGCTTACTTCCAAGGCCAGGCAGGGGTACGACAGGGGTGTGTGATGGCTGCTGTCTTGTTCCCATTGTACATCAATGGGTTGCCAGAGGCTTTGATGCAAGTTACAACTGATGTGCCGAAAATCAATGGGAAATCATGCCCAGTCTTGGCATATGCTGATGACACGCACAATACGAGCCTTGCAACATCTTGTCACGGCATACACAGACTTCATGAGGTCATGGGACCTGAAGGTCTACGCCACCAAGTCGGCAGTAATGTCCTGCCATCTAACTAGAAACAGCCCAAACCTGGTACTGATCTGCACAAATGGTGTAATAATCCCCAGAGTCATGCACTTTGACTGCCTAGGGATTTGTTTAATCTCAAACCTGAAACCGACGGCCATATCGAGAAGCAAGAGGCTGCGTTTACTCAATCCCTTGGGGGATTCAGGAGATTTATGTCAATGTCGAGCTCCACACCATTAGATCTGATAAAGACCGTATACATAAGCAAAGCAAAAGCAGTTGCGAAATATGGAGCGTCGCTTTGGGGCTACGGGAATACAAGACAGATTCAAGTCTCGGAGAACCATTTCCTGAAACTCATCCTTGGTCTCCCCCAATCGGTTCCAAATTACGGTGTCCACAATAAGCTAGGGATTCCGTTTGTGGAGGACGAAATAGAGCTGAAACGAATCCTGCACTGTCTAAGGTTATGGTCGGACACGAAACGGGGGTAACGCACTCTCTGATCAAAAATCTGATAGCCAGAGGTGGTCACGAGAAAGTCCCATGGCTGTCAAAGGTGAGAAAGTGGTTGGCAAAACTGAACGCAGAACATCATCTGACGAACCCCACGTTAATCACCAAAACCGTTGCGACAAAGCTTAAGCTTCAGGCATTCTCAATATCTAGGGCTAAGAGAGAATGTTTATTTTTATTTGTTTTAGTGGTTGTAGCTTATACAAAGACAGTGACATATCAACAAACAATGGCAACATTTGACCACTTTAAATATTTCTCAAAACACTGTCCCAAAACTCCCCCTTCCCCTACCTTCCCTCCCCGTTCCCACCCCCCACTTGCCAAAAAAAAAATGCTGGTACCATGACTACTAGAGTTAACTTCTATTGCGTGCAACACCTCACTCTGTGATTAAACTTGATCCACATCCCCTCCTTCCGTAACTGCAGCCACAAACAAAGTGTGCAACAAGGTCTCCTATTGGGCGATGTGGCCTCGCCTTGGCTACCCCACACAGCCTGCTTCCATGCCGCAGTCTCTGCCACTGCCCACCGCTTCAAGTCCCGCCACCAATCCTCCACTGCTGGGCCTCTGGGGGATTTCCATGCCATTGCTATCCTGTGTTTTGGCCAGGATGCACCCCAAATCTTTCATCTTGTGGGCATACTTTGTGCCTTTAGGGTGTAAAAGAACGGCCCGACATGCATGCTCCCGGGGAGAGCACATCCAGATTTAACCCCTCTCCATGTAGTCTATCCGACACCCTCTGACAGTATAGCCCCACCACTGGACATGCCCAAAACATATGCAACAACCCAGCCTCTAACGCTTTACATCTGGGACAGCCCTGTGCATTCGCCCCTGGTGACTGTGAGGGTACAACTTCCTTTAATCGCCAGGCATTTGAAAGCCTGCAATTTAAACGTGCACAAAAGTTCATCAAATTTTTTTGGGGGGGTGGAAGAGGGCAGATAAGTGGTTGGGGGGGTCGAGTATAGTTAAAAAATAGGTGCAGGAGTGGGGGCATTGGAGGGGGACCCCACCCCAAAACGAAATATCGATGAACTTTCATACACATTTAAATTGCAGGCTTTGAAATGCCTGACTGTGAACGGACATAGAACCACTGTGAGATCCTCAGAGGAGTCATATATGCCGTGTCACCAACAGCTGTATAAGCTGCAGCCTCGCATTCTGTGACACCCTTTTCTGATATCCCAGCACCTGCCCCCATTGTGCCTCTGTAAACTCTGCCCCCAAGTCCGCCTCCCATTTACTCTGTATCGCCAGAGGGGAGGGGGGGCCCATTAGAAGATCATATTGCTGTGATATAGTGTACCAACGCATGTTTCCCCATTATTTCACTGTATCTGGGCCATCTACGAATGATCTCTGCCTTGAGTGTGCTATGCAACAGATACTGGCCTTTATGTATTCCTGTGCGCGCTACCAACTCTGAAAAGGGTACAAACGTCATGTCCTGCAATAAGTACTCTGTTGTGGCCACCCCACAGGTTTCCTATTGGGTGTGTATACCTCCCCAGCCCTGCGTTGAAGATGCTATCACTGATACCAAAGGAATCTGCACTGAAACCGGGTCCGTAAGCCCCATTGCCACCAAGGCTCTGTCCCATATTCACTCATTGGGACACTAGGTGCGGCCACTGACCAGGTGTAGGGTCATCTGCCAACAAATCCACCACAAACTGTACCTGTCCTGCCACGTAGTATAGTTCAAACTGCGGCACCCTAATGCCCCCCTCTGCGTGAGGTCTGTTCAGCTGCGATGGTGCTATTTGATTCCGTCCATTTTGCCTCAAGAACCCCCTACAGATACTATCCACAGTTTTAAAGAAAGATCTAGGTATGTAAAATAGGACATTTACAAAGAAGTGCAACAGCCCCGGCAACACTATCATCTTTAACAGAGCTGCTCTTCCCATCAACGCAAGGGGCAGTCTGACCCAGAACTTCATAGAGCTCTTAACCCCTTCCAAAGCCCTTACTGTGTTCTGTACGTGCTGCTCTGTGGGGTTGTGGTACTTGTTGACTCCCAAATACTTGAACGTGGATACTTTCCACTGTAGAGCAAGGAAAGGTAACGCCCTCAGGTATAGCTTGCTCAGTCCCGCCAGGGAAAACCAAGCTGATTTGTCCATACTAATGGTAATCCCAGACAACTTTGCAAAGCGCGCCATCGCTTCCAGTAACAATTGAAAGTTATCCTCGGGGTTTTAGGTATACAACAGCGTATAGTCCTCATACAGGGATATCAGGTGCCTAGTCCCATCTATCTCAATACCTGCACCTATGTACTCAGCCCTGCGATACTGGGCAATATGTTCCATGGCTAGCTCCTAAAGTAACTGTGACAGCGGACAACCTTGCCTCGTCACTTTCTCAAGTTCACACGCCTGTGAGATGTATCTCCCCCTTTTGACTGTACCCATCATTCTAGTGTACACTAGCTGTACCCACTGAATATATATCTGCCCAAACCCAAACCTGTGCAACGTTGCATAGAGCCATTCCCATCTGACAGAATCAAAACCCTTTAACCGCATCTAGCGTGGCCATGGCGCACCTTGTGTACCAGGATACTGTGCTATCAATCCCGTGATGCAATCATCTCAGATTCCAGAACTTGCTACATCCCGGTATGTAACCCGTCTGATCTGACAGCACCAGATTGTGTATCACTTTTTTCATCCGATTTGTAAGTATAGATGTGAGTATCTTGCTATCCTGATTGAGCATCGAGAGGGGCCTATAAGAGCTACACTCTTCGGGAGGCTTGCCAGGCTTAAGAAGCGGAATGATGATGGGTTCCTCAAGTCCAGTGGGAGAACCCCAGCCCTGTAGGAATCGTTAAAGGTGCTAAGCAAATGAGGGCCAGTTCCTTAGTACATTCCTTGTAGAATTCGCTGGTGAGTCTGTCTGATCCCGTTGTCTTCCCCGTCGGTTGCTGTTGTACTGTGTATATCCTCCAGAGATATAGGTGCATCCAAGCTATCCCTCACCTCTTGACTCATCACTGGGCGTGCAATCTCATCCAGCACTTCCACTAAATGGTCCTTTGATGCGCATTTGATTCTGGATGCTACACAATTCCTGTTTCTTTATATTGAGTGTATGGGGCCTTGCCTATCTTCATTTTTGCACAACCACGATAGCAGGTGTGCAGGTTTGTCCCCCTCCATGTGTTGCCTCTCAGTGTATTTTGCGAAACTGTGTTTACCCAATCTCTCCCAACATTCTATACACTGTTGCTTAGTTCGAAGACCCTTGCGTTCTTATCCAGTACCTGCCCGTGAGATTGTTCTAATTGACTCAAGCTTTCCTTTGCAACGGACCAATCACTGGTAATACTAGCCTGGACCCTGTTTGATTCTGCTATTGCTTTTCCTCTAATCACTACTTTCAATGGCTCCCAGAAGGTCCCTGCGCTTGGGACACAACCCTTATTATGCGAGACATACTCAGTGATAGCTTCCTTGATGCTGTTGCGGAATGGAGTGTCCCGCAGTGACTCGGTTCTGAGCCGCCACGCTGGGATCAGAGCTCTAGGGGACACATACTGCCATTGCACACTGAGCGGAGCATGATCTGGCAACATTCTGCCTTCATATTGGGCCTGCGTGATGCGCTGAGGGAGCACACATTCCCAGAAGAAGTAGTTAATTCTTGTGTGCAACGCATGTGGCGCAGAGTAGTGAGAGTAATGTCTGGTGTTCGTCAGAAGGGCTCTCCAAGCGTCCACTAGGGCGAAGGAATCAAGGAGTTTCTGAAGCACCTTGGCAGGCAGCGTGGGTTTAGTATATTAAGAATCTGACCTATCAAGGAGGGGTTTTAGCGTGCAGTTGAAGTTGCCTCCCCATATTATGTTACTATTCCCATTGGATCCTAGCCTGGGGTGTAGGGTTTGGAAGAACAAAGCTGCTCCATGGTTGGGGGTGTAAGTATTGACCAGACAAGTATCCGCCTGTTCAAGAAGGTCTTGTACACCATTCTGCCCTCATTATCTGTTTTAACATGGGAGACCTTAAAGGGTACTGAGGGTGCGATCCATATCAGGACCCCCCTAGCATAAGACGAATATGTGGAACCCAAACTCAGCTGTGAGGTGCGTCTCTTGTAGTTAGCAATATCCACTTTACATCTCTTGAGGTATCAGTGGACCCCATTCCTTTTAACATAGGCATTGAAGCCCCTCACATTTCATGTGAGGCCATTTACAGTTCCAGCCATAGATTTCTCTCCCCTGTTGCTGGGCTGATCAATCCTGACTCAGCGCCCATCTCTACCTTTTCCTTATAAGGTTTCACAAGCAAAAGTACTGCATTGTCAAACTCCTTCAACCAACCTACTGCCAAGCCCCCCCAACCAAACCCTCCCAACATCCCCAACAACAAACATCTGCCCAGCAGCGTTCCTGTAGCTCAGGCGTGGCAACATCTCGCATTCGCCCCAAGCCGACATGCCTGGGGCTAGCGCACAGCGGATAGGCACATAAACAAGTGCCACCAAGAAAAAAGAACATGGAGGGTGTGGCAGCTGCAGCTACCAGTTCGGGCTCCATCACCACAATGTTACTGACCAATAGAGGAGCCCGGCCAAGTATCAAGAGAAGAAAAGGTTAGCAAGCACCAAGAATCTGTTCCATGGAGAATCTCGCCCCTGGCAAGGGTCCGCTCATAAAGTGCCTTCTGAGCGGGCAAACTAGTCAGTGTTCCGCATCACACCCCAGTCCCCACTAGAGTACTCCAGATGCTCCTAGCCACCGGTTGCGTGGAGCTGCCTTTGTCTTTCTCGTTGTCGCCCCCCTTTTAGCCTCCCCGGCATATTTTCTCTCTGTCCATCCATGCCTGCACTTCTTCTGGAAGGTCAAAGAACCAGGACCTGTTTTTATGTATAATTTTGAACTGAGCAGGGTAGATCAGCATATACTTCAGACCTGCTGCACTTGACCGCTGAAAATTGCGCCCTGCTTTTCTGTACCTGGAAAGTGTAGTCAGGGTACGCCGCCAAATCTGCCAACACCCTCTTCAATTCGCCCCCTTGTCTATAGTAGGCCAATATTTTCTCCCTGTCTTTATAATTCAAGACCTTAGCGATGAGCACCTCGGAGGTGCTCCTGGAGGGGGGGCAGAGAGGGGAGCGGGTCAATGCCCTAAGCGTGAATCCCTGCGTGAGATTTCCAGGCCCAATCTCCTGAAGTAGCATGTACTCAATATAGGATGTAGAATCAGCGCCCTGTTCTCCCTCCGGCAGGCCTATTATGTGGATGTTATTCCTTCTGGCGCATCCCTCTGCTTCTTCTACTCTGTTCCAGCAAACTAACCTTCTGCTGCAGCACATGTATATCAGCGAGCGCTCCTGTATTCTCCTTTGTTTGGGTCTCAGGGTGGCAGTGAGCTCTGCTAAGCAGCAGCAGACCAACATCGTCCCATGTGCTTCAGCGGCCTTAAGGCTGTGCGCCGCCATGGTACAATCCCAGAATTGTACTTCCCCTGAACATTCATCTATGCCTGTCCTGATGTTGCACCAAGCGTGACTGCAGTGCTCCCGTCAATGTGCTACGGAGAGGAGTATTACCTGTGTGTTACTGTTTTTTGCCACTAATATTATGGCCCTGACCCGCATCTCCTGGGGGCCTTACAATCTGTGCTTTGATTTCACTGCATCGCCCGGGTCCTTATGCTCAGGTCTTTTACACTCCTATATGCTGGAGACCTCTGTAAATGTTCTGGCTACTTCCAGGAATTTGCAGGTGACAGCTGGCAATTTCCTCGAAACATCTGGTACGCATGGGATCTCTCACCAGTGTGGCTCCACTGATTGTTTCTCAAATACGAGGGTTGGCTGAAACGTAATTTTTGCAGTATGGGTCCTCATATGGCTTCTCGGTAGTATGGACCCACTGATGGGCTAACGGAGCAGAAGGAACCTCGGTGCTCTGGAAGCCCGCGTGCTGCCTTCCGTTTATTCACCACACGGCCTAAGTCCCTTATCTGTGACCCGCCTCCGGTCCTCTTTGCAGGAGGATTTCGGAATGTCCACAGGCTGGAGCTGCTATACCCCCGCAGCGCTGGTCTACGTGCCAGGGGATTGTGAGTCTCACTTTTCAGATTCTCTCTTTTCACCACTGCACGGCCCGGGACAACCGGCATGCATCCTTGCACCCATATCCCACCCCCCCCTGTCAAAGGGCGTAGCGCAGCACTTACCTGACAGTGCTGAGTCTGGTCCTCCATGCTGGGCGGGGGGGGGTCCTTTTGGTGCTCCTCCTCTGACAGCTCCTTCGGGTCCTCCTCTCAGGGCTCCTTCAGATCTGGCGCCCCAGGTCTCCGGCGACGCTCCTCTATTGCTCGCTGCGGCGACCTCGTCCCTCACTGCTGTTCCGCTGCATCAGCTGGTGTAGAGGTTCTTCCGTTGCTTGCCACAGTGATCTCGTCCCCTGCTGCACTGCCTCTGCTTCTTTGCTTCTGTGGGAGCTCTTCTGTTGCTGGCTGCAGCAACCCGGTGTTAGGGAGAATTCTCTGTTCAGGCTGAATTTCCTAACCTAGTGAGTCCCTCAGCAGCTTTGCTGGATTTTTGGGGTTTATTTTTTTCTCCTGCCAGGAGTGAGACTCTTTTACCCTCACTCCTGGACATGATTTGAGAGTGTTTTCTGTGACTTATGTGCTTATGGGCTAGGGGGTAATTTTCCCCATAGGCCATCATTGGTTTTTGGAATGTGTGTTACACAGCACCCTCAGTGCAGTAACACAGGGGTGTCATAGAGACCCACAAACATAGACTCCACACCCTGGGACTGACTACTGTCTCCCTGGGTCAGTAAAGTTACCATTAACTTTACTAGTCTAAACTTAGGAACTTAACCAGTACAAACCATCTTACTGTGGAAGTACTGGTAGGGGTAATTAGATTGCCCCTGGGTCTGTTGTCGAGGGGGTACTGTCCCGTCCCCCCTCGCCGAGTTCTGGCTGGTGGCAGTGGATACCACGGAAATATTCCACCGGAATATTTCCCAATGGGATTTCCCATTGTTTTTAATGCACCACTTTTTGGTGCAATGTTAAAGATACCGCCGGGTTATTTAATTAATATAAATTCACCGGTTGGGATTTTTCGCCAGAACTCGCCACCAAAATGGCGTCTAGGTTCACTTCAGTAACCCTGAACCCGAGTCGAGCCTTTGTTCCACTTTTGGCGGGCTTCTGCACAGAAGCCCTCCAAAGTGGTGCCATTCTGTCTGGGTACCACAGGGGGTGTAGGAGGGGGTTTAGGCACCCTGGACTGAGTTGCCTTGCCAACTCATGTCGCACTCTAGTGTGATTGGCCCAAGTGGTGAGCCACCCCGCTCACCACTTAGCATGTTTGAGTGACAGCTAGGCTGCATGAATGGGGGTTTGCTGCATAAAAGCAGGGTTTTTGGGACTGGTTCTTCAGAAGTCGCCACAGGACCTAAGAAGCCGAAGAGGGAGAAGCTGAGCCGACCTGCCAAGACGACACCACCGGTGGAGCCCTGCGGAACCGTCTCACCACTTTTCCCGACGACGGAGGAGATCTCCCGCCGGAGAGTCTTCTTCCCTTAACTGGTGGGGACAACCAGTTGCTGCCTTCTTTTCGCCGTCCCAAAGCATCTCGTGGCCGCCTTGCCTGTGCCAAGCACTCCGGCAATCGGGATACCACTTTTTACCTCAACCGCGAAAGAGGGGTAAAATCCCTTTGTGTGCGGAAAACTCCACGGCTGGCCTCATCCCTGGTAGTGCAACGACCTTCAGCTTTCCTCCACGTCGAGATCACCTCTTCCTCTGGATGACGCCGCGACTTGCACCCACTACCAGGAACGACTACCACCGCTGGAGGATCCTTTCCACTTTTAAAGGTACTGTGTTCCGCCTGGCCTCCCTTGCCACAGATTGTACGGGGTAGATTTAGTCCTCGGCTCTCGACCCTGGGTAGGCCTGGGACACCCTAACTACACTTTTCGGAAACGTAGTAAAACCTTTTCTACTCACCTGTAAAGACTTGAGACAGTGTGTGATCTTGGGCATATTTTCGCCTGGCTCCCTCTAAAGCGGCCCGATCTAATTTTTCTTGTTCCACCATTGTCTGCCTTTGCTAACCTTATGTGAAAAGTGTTTTATCTTACTGCTCTCTTTATTTCTGCCTTTTCCCTCCCTTTTTCTATAACTTGTTGGAGTACCATCTAACGTTAAGCGCTCACCTCTGGTTGGAAATAAGTGGTGTTAACTTAGAACTGTCCAACAAATGATTAGGGATGTACATATGAGTAATAGTAACTGGGTTTTGACTTTCTTACCTTTTTCTCTGTGCTAGTGTAATTTATGAGTGTGTCTTTAATAAATAAGTTTATACTTTTACACCTAGCTCTGTCAGTGTTTGTTTGTACTACTGTGCCTCTGTACCTATTGCGTATCCTCTGTATACTGCCTAACTCTTCTTGAGGGAAGTCTGACTGCTCAGCCACAGCTACCACAGTGAATCTGTGTGGTGCAGACTGCTACCAAGTGGGTTTACTGCCAACACCTGTAGTCTTAAATCTTTTGCAGTGGTCCCAGAGGGAACTGCACAGGTTTCTGCCTAACACTGGTGTACAGCGGTGGGATTTGTATTGAGTATACACTTTAGAGTACTTTTGAGATACCTTAGTGAAACTAACCACAAAGCTTAAACACAAGAAAGAAAGAGTCATTTTTGACCTGTCTACTATGGAAAGTTATAGTCAAGAGTCCCTTGCTACAAAAACTGCTGATTGTCTAAGACTTCTCTGTAAGCATAAGAATCTCATGACTAAAGGAAAGAAAATGGAGCTAATAGAAAGGTTGTTAGAAAACCAAAGTCTGGATGATGGTTCAGAGGAACCTATCACTCCAGCAAATGTAGAGAACAGCAATGAAATTGATATTGAACAAAATATTGATGATCTTGGGTCAGAACCAGAAGAGGAGGATGAAACTGTTGTAGATAGTCCCTCTAGGCCTCTGTCTGCTCTACCAGCTGTACCTACTGGACCTTTGCCAGGTCCCACATTTAGTCCTCAATACTTTGAACTAGAGAAAATGAAACTTGAATTAGAGTACAAGAAACTTAATGCTCAAACTGACAAAGAACTAAGGCTAAGGGAAATGGAGCTCAAGTATGAGCTAGAAATGAAGAAATTGTCTGTTGAGAATGCTTCTCTCTCTGGCTCCTCTAGAAGTTCCAGTCCTAAAAGACCCCGGATGCCTAAGGAATTGATTGGTATGTATGAGCCTAAATTGGATGTGTTGGATTGGTTGTCTCAGTTTGAATATAATCATGGGCTCCAGAATATCACAGGAAATGCTTTACTTACCTGGTTGTTCTCTAGGCTTCCCCCTGTTGCGACTGAGGTGGTAATGGAGTTGGGGGAGGAGGATAGGCAAGAGTATGAAAGTGTGAAACTAGCTTTAATAGCTAGCTTTGGGAAGACCCCTTCCCAGTATTTTAGGAGGTTTAGAAGCCTCAAAAAGCATGATGGTACCCCTTGGGCTACCTGGGTGTGTGAAGGGTTGAAAAACATAGAGGGATGGATTAAGGGTTACAAAGTGAACACTTATGAAGGAATGAGGAATCTTGTAATGTTGGAGTCAATCTATGATGCCTGCTCTCCTGAGCTCAGACAGCACTTGGCTGATTCACAGGAATTAGATCCCAGGAAACTAGCTAAGGCTGCTGACTTGTGGGTTGCCAACAGGGCTACTCACAAGGATTCTGGGGCAACTCAGAAGAAGGATGAGGGAAGACAGCCTAGGAAAGACTCCAAAGAGAATTCTAATAATTCTAATTCCAAAGAGGGCCCCAAACCAAACCATAAGGGTAAGCCACCTGGAAAACCACAGCAGAGTAGTATACCTTCTGGTGCTAAACCAGAAGGAGGTCAGAACAAGCCTCCATTCCAAAGGACCTTTGGGGCCTGTTATGTTTGTAAGGCTACTGACCATGTGAAAGGAGATCCCAGATGTAAGGGTAAACCTTCAGGGGTCCAGCTTGTCTCCTTAGCCTTCGCTCCAGAGGGGGAAGTCACTATGGCAAGTGGAAACTTTCTACTACTGGCTGATGAACCCACTGGAATCTCAGCCAGTGTTTCTTTAGTCTCTCTGGGGTTGTGGGAACAACAGAATTTAGATGTGTATAATTCTATCCCAGATAATACTAAAGAGTATTATAAGGACAGTGTCCATGTGAATGGTCAGGAGACTCCTGCCATCAGGGACACTGGGGCCAGCAAAACTGTGATGGATGAATCATTTTTCAAGGCAGAGGATGTTGCTAAGGCACCCAAATGCCTCACCAAGTTAGCTGGAGGGCCTGTGCAGATGTGTCCCCAGTTACCAGTTCTCATCCAGTGTAATGATATGGCTGTAAAAATACCTGTCAGTATACAATGTGAGGTGCCAGGAAGGGTTCTGTTGGGAAATGACCTGAAAGCTCTTGGAGTTGTGTCACATACCCCCAGACCTCCTAGTAAAAGGTTACAGGAGCTCACCAAACCTGCAAGAGAGAAAACCCTGCGAGGTTTATCTCAGGAGATGATGACAGAAATCACTCCTCTCCCACTGGAGCAACTTACTGCAGTAACTACCAGATCAGGAGCAAAGGGGCAACCCAAGACTCCTAGAAGAAAACCTACAGCAAGCACTCCAGTGCTTCCAACAAGGACTTCCCCGAGGTTGTCCAAAGTTACACCTGTAACTCCACCTCCAACTGAGGCTGAGAGGGAGGTACAACCCTGTGTGGTTGAACTAGACTCTGAAGAAGAGCTAGTAGGAGGCCCAGAACTTATTGGAGACCTGGACCCGGCTGACCATCCTGAGCTGCAGTCTTTACTGGCAGAAGGTGGACCCAGCAGGACAGCTTTCCGTAAGGGACAAAGAGAATGTCCAACTCTGGAGGGTCTCCGCCAGCAGGCAGCTTCTCAGGCTGATGGGCAAGAGCCTGGGAAGTATAGGTTACACTGGGAAGATGGCCTCTTCTACAGTGAACCAACTGAATCTGAACCTGGAGCCTACCAACGCCTGGTAGTGCCCCAAGAGAACAGACAACAGTTCTTGCAACTAGCCCACGAGATTCCTTTGGCTGGTCACTTGAGTTTCAAGAAGACCAAGGAAAGGCTCTCCCTCTACTTTTATTAGCCAAAGATGGGGGCTGAAATAGATAGATATTGCAGGAGCTGCCATACCTGCCAGACTTCTGGTAAGGTTGGTTCCAAGAATGTGGCACCTTTAGTGCCCCTCCCAGTTGTGGGAGTCCCATTTGAGAGGGTAGGGATTGACATTGTTGGTCCCCTTGATCCCCCAACCTCCTCCGGCAACAGGTTTATCCTTGTTGTAGTAGACCATGCTACTAGGTACCCTGAGGCAATTCCTATGAGGACTGTTACAGCTCAGGCTGTGGCTAAGGCTCTCCTTGGTATCTTTACCAGGGTTGGGTTTCCTAAGGAGGTGATCTCTGACAGGGGATCAAACTTTATGTCCAACTACATGAAAGCCATGTGGAAAACCTGCGGAGTCACCTACAAGTTCTCAACCGCCTACCACCCTCAGACAAACGGGTTGGTAGAAAGGTTTAACAGAACCATGAAGAGCATGATAGGTGCTTTAGAGGAACCCCTTAAGAAGAAGTGGGACCTTCTACTGCCATGCCTTCTCTTTGCTTATAGAGAAGTCCCTCAGGAGGGAGTAGGTTATTCTCCCTTTGAACTTCTCTATGGCCATCCAGTCAGAGGCCCCTTGGCCCTGATTAAGGAGGGGCTGGAGAGTGCTCCTTCCCCCAAGCCAGTCAGAGTGACTGACTATGTGATAGGTCTCCATAGGAGAATGTCACAAATGATGGCAGAAGCAAGTGACAACTTGAAAGCTGGCCAAGCTCTGATCAAACATTGGCATGATCATAAGGCTAACCTGGTTGAGTTCGCTCAAGACCAGCTAGTTCTAGTTATGCTTCCAACAAGGCAGAGGGCCTTGCAAGACAAATGGATGGGACCCTTCAAGGTTGTGGGAAAACTTGGAGAGGTCAACTATCTGGTGGATCTGGGCAACCCCAGGGAAGCTCCCAGAGTCTTCCACACCAACCGCCTCAAAGCCTATGTCTCTAGACCAGAAGTAGGAGCATTACTTCTAGCTTCATCAGAAGAGGAGGAGGAGAGTGAAGCTCTACCTGACCTCCTGAGAGGCTTACCTTTGGACGAAAAGGTTGAAGGAGTTAATCTCTCTTCAGATCTGACCCCTGAGCAACAGGAAGAGTGCAAAGCTATGTTAAATCAGTTTGCCTCCCTGTTCTCACTTTCACCAGGCTTGACCCCTTGGGGACAGCATGAGATACTCACTGGTGACTGTCTGCCAGTCAAAAGCAGAGGGTATAGAATGTCAGAACATGTCAGAACCCACATCAAAGGTGAGGTCAAGAAGATGCTTGATCTCGGGGTAATAGAGCCCTCTACTAGTCCATGGTCTAGCCCAGTGGTGTTAGTACCAAAGGCAGGATCCAAAGAGTTGAGATTCTGTGTGGACTATAGAGCTCTTAATGCAGTCACCAAGACTGATGCCCACCCTTTGCCAAGGACAGATGAGTTGGTGGATAAACTTGGTGCAGCCAAGTACCTCAGCACACTGGACCTTACGTCAGGCTATTGGCAAATAGCCCTGACCGACCATGCCAAGGAGAAAACTGCATTTTCTACCCCAGTTGGCCTATACCAATTCAAGGTTATGCCTTTTGGACTGAAAAATGCACCTGCAACATTCCAAAGGATGGTGAACCAAGTTCTAGCTGGGATGGAGGAATTCTGCATGGCATACTTGGATGACATTGCAGTCTTCAGCCACTCCTGGGAGGAACATGTGACCCACTTAGGACATGTTTTGCAGGCTCTTGAGCAGGCCAATCTAACCATAAAGGCAAGCAAATGCCAAATTGGTCAGAGTAAAGTGGTCTACCTTGGGCATGAGGTAGGAGGTGGAGAAATAAGGCCTTTGCTCAGCAAGATTGAAGCTGTGCAAAATTGGACAACACCTACTACTCAGACCCTGGTGAGAGCCTTCTTAGGCCTCACTGGGTACTACAGGAATTTCATTGAGAACTATGGGACCATAGCTTCTCCCCTGAATGTGATCTCCTCTCCAAAATTCCCTAAGAAGGTCAAATGGAATGAGGAATGCAATCAGGCCTTTGAAAACCTGAAGAAAGCTCTCTGCCAAGCTCCAGTACTCAGAGCTCCTGACTACCACCAAACTTTCATTGTACAAACTGATGCTTCCAATGTCGGTATAGGTGCAGTTCTTAGCCAACTGGATGAGAAGGGTAGGGAACACCCCATTTGCTTCATCAGTAGAAAACTGAAGGATCCTGAAACAAGGTGGGCAACAATCGAAAGAGAATGCTTTGCTATTGTGTGGGCTCTGAAGAAGTTTAGACCATACTTGTATGGATCTACTTTTGTCATTCAGACTGACCACCAACCCTTGAGATGGTTAATGCAAATGAAAGGGGAAAATCCAAAACTATTGAGATGGTCAATCTGCCTCCAAGGGTTTGATTTCACCATTGAGCACAGGTCAGGGTGTCACCATCAAAATGCTGATGGACTCTCTAGGATGTATGTCATCGACTAGAGGTATGAGGTTCATCCAGGAGTGGATTAAATCCTCCTGTCCCTTAGTCTGGGGGGGGCGAGTGTTAGGGAGAATTCTCTGTTCAGGCTGAATTTCCTAACCTAGTGAGTCCCCCAGCAGCTTTGCTTGATTTTTGGGGTTTATTTTTTTATCCTGCCAGGAGTGAGACTCTTTTACCCTCACTCCTGGACATGATTTGAGAGTGTTTTCTGTGACTTATGTGCTTATGGGCTAGGGGGTAATTTTCCCCATAGGCCATCATTGGTTTTTGGAATGTGTGTTACACAGCACCCTCAGTGCAGTAACACAAGGGTGTCATAGAGACCCCCAAACATAGACTCCACACCCTGGGACTGACTACTGTCTCCCTGGGTCAGTAAAGTTACCATTAACTTTACTAGTCTAAACTTAGGAACTTAACCAGTACAAACCATCTTACTGTGGAAGTACTGGTAGGGGCAATTAGATTGCCCCTGGGTCTGTTGTCGAGGGGGTACTGTCCCGTCCCCCCTTGCCGAGTTCTGGCTGGTGGCAGTGGATACCACGGAAATATTCCACCGGAATATTTCCCAATGGGATTTCCCATTGTTTTTAATGCACCACTTTTTGGTGCAATGTTAAAGATACCGCCGGGTTATTTAATTAATATAAATTCACCGGTTGGGATTTTTCGCCAGAACTCGCCACCAAAATGGCGTCTAGGTTCACTTCAGTAACCCTGAACCCGAGTCGAGCCTTTGTTCCACTTTTGGCGGGCTTCTGCACAGAAGCCCTCCAAAATGGTGCCATTCTGTCTGGGTACCACAGGGGGTGTGGGAGGGGGTTTAGGCACCCTGGACTGAGTTGCCTTGCCAACTCATGTCGCACTCTAGTGTGATTGGCCCAAGTGGTGAGCCACCCCGCTCACCACTTAGCATGTTTGAGTGACAGCTAGGCTGCATGAATGGGGGTTTGCTGCATAAAAGCAGGGTTTTTGGGACTGGTTCTTCAGAAGTCGCCACAGGACCTAAGAAGCCGAAGAGGGAGAAGCTGAGCCGACCTGCCAAGACGACACCACCGGTGGAGCCCTGCGGAACCGTCTCACCACTTTTCCCGACGACAGAGGAGATCTCCCGCCGGAGAGTCTTCTTCCCTTAACTGGTGGGGACAACCAGTTGCTGCCTTCTTTTCGCCGTCCCGAAGCATCTCGTGGCCGCCTTGCCTGTGCCAAGCACTCCGGCAATCGGGATACCACTTTTTACCTCAACCGCGAAAGAGGGGTAAAATCCCTTTGTGTGCGGAAAACTCCACGGCTGGCCTCATCCCTGGTAGTGCAACGACCTTCAGCTTTCCTCCACGTCGAGATCACCTCTTCCTCTGGACGACGCCGACTTGCACCCACTACCAGGAACGACTACCACCGCTGGAGGATCCTTTCCACTTTTAAAGGTACTGTGTTCCGCCTGGCCTCCCTTGCCACCGATTGTACGGGGTAGATTTAGTCCTCGGCTCTCGACCCTGGGTAGGCCTGGGACACCCTAACTACACTTTTCGGAAACGTAGTAAAACCTTTTCTACTCACTTGTAAAGACTTGAGACAGTGTGTGATCTTGGGCATATTTTCGCCTGGCTCCCTCTAAAGCGGCCCGATCTAATTTTTCTTGTTCCACCATTGTCTGCCTTTGCTAACCTTATGTGAAAAGTGTTTTATCTTACTGCACTCTTTATTTCTGCCTTTTCCCTCCCTTTTTCTATAACTTGTTGGAGTACCATCTAACGTTAAGCGCTCACCTCTGGTTGGAAATAAGTGGTGTTAACTTAGAACTGTCCAACAAATGATTAGGGATGTACATATGAGTGATAGTAACTGTGTTTTGACTTTCTTACCTTTTCTCTGTGCTAGTGTAATTTATGAGTTTGTCTTTAATAAATAGGTTTATACTTTTACACCTAGCTCTGTCAGTGTTTGTTTGTACTACTGTGCCTCTGTACCTATTGCGTATCCTCTGTATACTGCCTAACTCTTCTTGAGGGAAGTCTGACTGCTCAGCCACAGCTACCACAGTGAATCTGTGTGGTGCAGACTGCTACCAAGTGGGTTTACTGCCAACACCTGTAGTCTTAAATCTTTTGCAGTGGTCCCAGAGGGAACTGCACAGGTTTCTGCCTAACACCCGGTCCCTCACTGCACTGCCGCTGCTCTGCAGTTCCCGCAGGCTCCACTCTGCCTCTCAGTCACTCCATCCGGATGGCTGCAATTTTTAACAAAGGCGCCTCCCGTTGTCCCTGACTGTTGAACACTGCAGTCCTTCGCGACGCCTATTCGGTTCACCACACTGCAGCTGGTCACTCCAAGTGTTCCCACACGTCCTCGCTTGATTTCGGCCAGCTACTGAGATGTTGATCTTGCTAATCATATGGATCCTCAAGGATCAGCTGGGAGCAGTCTATAGAGGAGACCTACTCCATCGGCTGCAAGCCACTCCCCCTCCGTGAGAGAGAATGTTTGGAATTGGAGAAGGACACTAATAGGACCTGGCAATAATCTCATCAGATGTAATCCAAAACTACTTATTATGGACAAACAATCCAGGTGAAAGAAACCTCATAACTCAAGATTCAACTGTCTCCCAATATGATCTACGTTAGCCTGATGGTCAGGGGGCAGGGAGAGCAATGTCTGCCCTTTTGGTTGTGATGCCATGGAGGATACTTTGCGTTTTGTGTTATTCTGTCCAGTCTTTAAGGACATCAGAGCAAGAACATTGGCTCAAGTGTTCACGGACAGACAATTCACAAAATGCTGACCAGCCTTGTTATATCTCCTGTGGGCAGAAAAGCTGTTTGTGAGCTGGTCATTGTTATCCTTCTTGAGACAAGCTATGGCAAGGAGGGCATACGTGCTATCCTCCATCTGTGTTGATTGATAGGCTTACAAAAGCGGCCCAGTTCAGAACTACAATAACAACAAATGGGGGAGGCACATGCTAACATGTGGACAATGTAAAACGCTTGACCAAAAGGTATAGCTGCTTTTTATCATTTATCGTTCTCATTGATAATAGATAGAAATGTTACCTTGTGGTATCCGGAAGGCGTAAACCGAGTTGGCGTCTTGTACCCCAGCACTTGCTTTTGCCAGAACTGTGCACTATTCTTTGAGATTGAATGTAATTATGCATATTCACATGTGTCTTATTCTTTTATGGCATATATTTATGGGTTTTATTCTTTTATGGCAATTTGGCAAAATAGTCATTTTGATTGAAATTGTAGTTTGCTATGTACAAGACCAACTTTCTACAGTTCCCCAACCATTATTTACAGTGCTTGACAAATGTTTTACAACCTTTTTGAAAGACCATGTATACTGCATCTGTGCTACATGGTCAAATACAGTCAAAAATGTTTCCTGTGGTTGGTACTTACCCTTACAGTCATTGAGTTAGTCACAAGCTTGATTTCTCTGCTGTCATAAGTGATGGCCTCTGACATATCATAGGAAGCTAGGGAGTATGGTTAAGTGGAAGGGCTGTACATGTTGCAAGTATTTTCAAATGTGGACACACCTTGGTCTACATTTAGTGCTTACATGTAGTGACTGCACATGAAGAGGTCAGGGTCACTGTGCATGAAAATGTGGCCTGTCGGTGAAAGTCACATGGTGACAGACAGTGTAATGTGTGACGTTCTGGGAAATGTAAATGTGCGGGCCGCTTACCCAGATACTTCACCATATCACAGGGATCATTATTTATATGCAAAGCCAAGCCCCGTTTTTCACCTGAATCCACCCATGTGATCTGCTGTACCAGTGATATTACTCTTGATGCCCATAAGTGATGTCATATGTAATATCCTCAATCATGTCATTTGTGATGTCATCAGTGTGCTTACAGACTGCACAATGGGGGCCTCAGTTAAGGTGATGTAGCTTCCAGCACCTGCCGAATTTCAGGGGTTTTGTGGTGTTAAATTGGCACCTTAACGTTGCTTTAACTACAGTTTTTTCACTGAATGTCAAGGATTTTGTCATGCTATGCCTCCCACCACATGCAAGATAACTGATGACATTTCTGTTATCAACATCTGCTCTTCAGCTACGAAACATTGAGTTTATCACGTTTTTTGTTGTATCCGTAGATAAGAAGACATTACTAATGGTGTGCTTGATGAGGGATAGTGTGATGGGGTTAGTGGGGGATTGTTACGAGATATAGTGAGATGCTAGTAGCGGGGTACTGTGATGAGGAACAGTCAAGCAGTTTTAGTGGGGTACTGTCACAAGGAAGAGTGAGCTGTTGGTAGTGTGGTACTGAAACAAGGAACAGTGATGTGATAGTGGGGTTCTGTGTCCTACAGAACATTAAATCATACCTACTTCACTTCTGAAGATGTATACTTTACATATTGTAAACCAAAGTCATTTTAAGCACTCCTCATAAATATAAATAGTGTAAACTGTCATCAAGTATCACGCCCTTTCACCCATACAGTGAGATGCGGACGAGAGACTCGTGCACAATAGTTATCGTTTTGAGTAAAGTTGTTAAAAATAATACATACATGTTATTTTAAAGTTTACCCTGTTTGTATTCCCACTTAAAACAAATTGATAATTTGTAATGTTAACAAATGATTCACACACTACCGAGATGAAGAAGAGTAGAATGAACATGAATGCTAACACATTCTCGATTCAAAACCACTGTTGTAGAACGAGAAACATGTACACACCCAGTGAAATAAAAACTGCATCTTAACATTTCAATACCTTTTTTTCGTGTGAAGGGAGAATGCGAACACTACAAAAACCATAGATAAGGTCACTCTTTTGCAAAACTGTCACTACATTTAAAAAACATACTATTTTGCTTAACTTGCGATTCAAACCGCAATGTAATAGGCACTAAAATTCGAGATTCCATTCTCAAATCTACATTTGTCAGAATATTCACATAAGAGAAAAACATGCATCTAGCATTCATCAAAATAGGTATTTGCCACAATCAACCTAATCAACAAGAAAAGTTACTTCACATATTTGCGAATCACAGGTACAACAAATCCATAAACTGATTGGCCTATGGGCATGTGCACGCTATGAAATTCGAGAGCGGATTGGTAAATAGACACACACATCTCAAATCACATATATATGCTCCAGAAAACCTTATATTTTCTCATTGCTTAGGAAACAAATTCAGGTAGTTCCAGTACCCACTTTGGCTAGCCTGTTTATCCAAAGACCACGAATTTCAACCCAAACCTTTTCCCTTTGTGCTCTCCTTTTGTTGTACTTTGTTTTCTGTTTGTTTATTTTATACTAGTTATTGGTTGTATTTATTCCCTCTTAAAGAATGTATTTATCTTTTTTTGTAATTTGTGTTTTATTTTTATTTGTTCTGGAGATGGAGACACAATATCCCCAGGCACTCTCCAGCGGTGAAGTGGTCAACCTTGTCACTGTCCCTGGAGATCCAAAAAACATGCAGAAAGAGGATGTGAAATGGGAAGAGCAGCCAGCTCAACCCAAAATGTACAGCCACAGGAGTTGAGTGCTGGCAGTACTTCAAGGTACCCAGAGACCCTCCACTTTTTGACATTGAAAAGGGACAGTGCACGTTTTGTGGCAAGGTTCGCATGAGAGGATTCTCTACAGTTCCTGTGCAGAGCTTGGGTACCACGATATTTGTCAGGTATGCGGTGATAAAATCGCAGCAAAATTGTCGCCTGTACAAAAAAATTGCGGCAAAAATGTTGTGGTTTGGCCCGTTAAAGGTGTACCCCATTACACCATTTAAGGATTACAGGGGTTGCAGGGGTGTCCCCCGCATCCTTTACGTGGATTGTGGCGGCGAAACCACTACCTTTTTGCCGCAATTTTAACACATGGAACCATTCGTCAACCACTTGATTCGTTACCACCGGAAGCAAATTGATAACCATTTCAGGACCAGATTCCATAAACAGGCAATCTGGCTTTGTTGCAATGCCCTTCAACCCAGCATTGGACCTGAAACACCACAAGCTGTAGAGGAAGCAGGACTACCACCAACTGTGTAATCCATCAACTTCCTCTGCCGCCCCTGCGTTGGACCCTCCATGCCAACGCAGGTCTCTAGAAGGTGGTGTTTTCACCTGCAGGAAGTGCTATTTGCCGATAGCTCTGAATTCAATTCTGAGACAATTGAGGATGCCTAGGTAGAGCATGGTTGTACTTGGCTGTATTTTTGTTTGTGTGTGGTTTTTGTAGAGGTTTTTTTAAACTCCTTTTTAGGTTATTTTACACCAAAAATATAAATAAAAAAATACAAAACTTATCCTAAAAAATGTCTGCTTTCCACCGCCTCCCCTCCCATCCCCTCCGTAACCACCTAAAAAGTAAAAAATAAAAAAATCTAACCTGGGTTGACATGGGTTTAACATTAAGCACCACAGCAACACTCCTAACCCTACCGGTAACCTTCCGCCGCCCAAGTTAAAGGCCCAGATAAGGCAAGCATTCCTTAATGCAGGCAACAGTACCATTTCAAATGGATTGTGTCCTCCAACGCATTCCACATCTATGACATGTAATGTCCACAGCTGTGTAACTCGGAAACATTTTCGGCAGAGGGCGTCCTGCGTTGATGACATCGGGTCGATGACCCTCTAAGGCCTCCGTCGAGGGCGACGTCACAGGATGTTATAAATAGGACGCAAAGCGCCCGTAGCCTCAGTTCCGTTTTTTTCCGCAAACATGTTTGCTTCGGAAACTCGGCGCACCTTGTGTTTTACCTTGTGAAGAGGTCTTCTTCTTCGACCCTTCCGACTCCGCGGTCTGGCTTCAGGACTTGCCGGGACTCTAAGTCTAAAATGTCGATCAACAACCGATCGCATTTGTTTGTGGTGCTTGGTCGAGAGTCACAACACTGACGACTGTTCTAAATGCCAGTTGCTGACTGCTAAGGCCTTGCGGGAGTGTAAGGGAAAGCTTCAGGTAGGTAGGGGTGCTAATCCCAATAAGTCCAAACGTACTTCCAAGTCCAAGGGAATGTCCACCGATGATTTGAGGGGTGACTCTCCGCATCGGAAGGATTCTGGGGGTCTCGGTCCCCGCCATTCGTCTTCCTAGTCTCAGCATTCCAGGAAGCGCTGTCACCAGTCGCCTTCCCCGTCTTCCTCGGAGGATGGTGCCTCGAGGAAAATGGCTTGCCCAACGAAGTCCTCGACTCCGGAGGAATGGACTGCCTTTAGGGAGAAGATGTTGAGGCAATTTTTCAATCGCAGGGCACAGTTCGGTCCGCGCCTTCTCACGAAGCCGTCAAGGACTGGTCTCGATCCGTGGCTCGCACGCCTTCGGGCTCGGGTCCTCGGCGTAATCCTCATCGGGAACCTTCCAACTCCCATGCGGACAAGGCTCAGGATGGTCGCAAGAGACGTGCTTCCAGGTCTCGGTCGTTGTCCCCCGCGAGACTGCAGAATCTTGCTAAGGGCTCCAAGTCGACTGTGGCGCCATGTCCGTCAGATACAGTAGTTGAAGCAGTGCCTTCATATCAGCCGTTGGCACCCTTGTCGACGCCAAAGCCGTTGATGCCCTCGACCACTTTGAGGCTTTTTGGCCGAAATGTAGCTTCGGAGATCCCTGATGTTGTGGATCCTCCTAGGAAGGCTACTTCCAAGTCTGGGAGGCCCTCTGGATGACATTTATGAGGAGGAGGAAAGATCAGACTTTGATGTCGACCCTATTGAGCCTGATGAGGCTCATGTCTTTTCTGGAGCTTTGCAAGAGTTGAGGCAGACTCTTCATGATGCCAGTAGTTTGAACACTTCTCCAGAAGTGGAATTTGGCAGGCCTTAGCCTGGGGCTCATGCAGAGTCGTCTTACAGGAGACTTATGGCTAGGGTCAGGAATATCTGAGCTGCTCCAGTCCTCCGGAAGCTTTTGTGCAAGATGATCTAACAGACATTTTAGATCAAGGTCCATCGTCTGACCCGGTGTTACCTTTTCATCTCACTTTACAGAAAAGGGTGGCGGCTGCTTGGCAGTCACCAGAATCTCTTCCAGATGTTAACAAATCGTTGACCAAAAAATACTGCCCTTCCTGTAGCGACCCCAGCTGCTTATCTTCTCACCCCACTCCTGAGAGTTTGGTGGTTCAGGCGGCTACGGCCATCTCGAGGCAGGCGGCATACCCTACCATCCCTCCGGCTAGGGATGACAAACGCTTCGGTGGGGCACGCAAGGTGTTTTCTGTGAAATCAGCCAACTCCACTTGTGCCTTGGCAAGATTTTCACACACTCTGTGGAATTGTTTATCTTGCGGCTGAGCGCATTCCCGAGGGCGAAGATAGGGATGGGTTCCTTGCTGTCGTGCAAGATGGCAAGGATGCCATGTGTGAATCCCTTCAGTCGGGTTTGGACATGGCCGACAGTGTGAGCGGGTCCATGGCTGCGAGCACTGTTATACGCAGGTTTGCGTGGTTGCGGAAGTCAGGGTTTGCCCCAGATGTGCAAGCCTGTCTTTTGAACATGCCCTTTGATGGCGCGCATTTGTTTGGCAGCAAGGCTGACGAGAGCCTTGAGAGGTTGCAGACCTCAAAAGCTGCAGCAACATCTTTAAGCGCAGCTGTGCGTCAACCTCCTCCTTTTCTTCCTAGGGGACAGCAGTGGAGGGGAGGTTCTTTTCGTTACTACACCTCCTTTGGTAGAACGAGAGGAGTCGCCAGTCAAAGGGATCAGCGGAAAAGTACCCGTGGTGGTCAGGGAAATAGAGGTGCCAAAGCCGCTCAGGCAGATGCCTCTTTGCTTTCAGGTGTTGCCGCAGCTGCTCCAAAACAGTCGTGAAGCCATGTCCCATGGTTCGTCGGTTGGGGACAGACTGTCTCAGCATCTCGAAGAGTGGCGAGCCATTACTTCGGATGTGTGAGTTCTGGATACAATAGCCCACGGCTACTGCCTTCCCGTCCTGCAGTGGCCTCACGACAATCCACAAGGAAATCTCTCTTTGAAGCTTCCCGAGCCGTTCCATGTGCAGGATATCTTGACCATGCTAGAGAAAGGCGTTATCGAACAAGGGATGGTATTCACCTTATTTTTTGATTCCATAGAAAGACGAGTGGATTGAGACCCATCCTGGACTTGCTCTGGTTGAACAAACTTCTCAGGAAGGACAAGTTCAAGATGGTCACTCTTTCTCAAGTTCTCCAGGCACTTAAACTTCAGGATTGGTTGGTGTCTCTGGACCTTCGGGATGCTTACTTTCATGTGCTGATTCAATCGAAGAACAGGTAGTACCTGAGGTTTGCCGCTGGCGACTCGCGCTTTCAGTTTCCGGTTCTGCCATTCAGATTGACCTCCGCCCGAGGATCTTCAACAAGCTGATGACGGTGGTGGTGGTAGCGTATCTCAGTCGAGGGGGGGATTCACGTCTACAACTACCTGAACGACTGGCTGATCCGAGCACGTTCTCGCGAGCAAGCGTTGGATCATCTCGGCCTCACCTGCTGCTCCCTCCACAAGCTGGGCTTCTCCCTCAATTTCAAGAAGTCACATGTGACACTTTCCCAGCAGCTCCAGTACGTCTGGGCTATGTTGGACACGTCTTTGTGGAAGTGCTCGCCTCCCAAGGTAAGGGCTCATCACATTTTGCAGATGGTGAAAAACATGCCCAGAGTCTCCCGGCTTTTGAATTCTTAAGGTTGCTTGGCCTCATGGCATCCTGCATTTTTCTGGTGCCAGAAGCCAGGCTGCAAATGAGATCCCTGCAATGGGTCCTCAGGATGCAGTGGTCGCAGTTCTCGGGCAAGATGTCGGATCCCGTTCAGATTCCACTCTCTCACAGGACCTTCTGTGGTGGGCAAACGAGAGGAACCCGATGAAGGGGGAGCCGTATTGGCAACCATGGCCAGAGGTGACTGTAGTGACGGATGCTTCCCTCACAGGATGGGGCGCTCATGCCGACGACTTGACCGCCAGTGGTCGTTGGTCTCCGTTGGAGTCCAAACTCCACCTAAATCTTTTAGAGCTGAGGGCCATCAAGCTAGCCCTGAAGGGTTTTCTGCATTAGTGCGGGGGAAGAGTGTCCTGATCATGACGGACAACACAGTGGCTATGCATTACCTCAACAAAAAAGGGGGGTAGGGTCACTCCCGTTGTGCAGGGAGGCAATGCAGCTCTGGTTCTGGGCCAGCCATTCTCTCTCGGCAGTTCATCTGGCCGGAGACGAAAAAGGGGCGGCGGACGCTCTGAGCAGGCAGAGCACGATCTCTC